>NC_064640.1:774670013-775870013 GCF_023864345.2 Schistocerca serialis cubense
AAACTCATTAACTGAAGTGGCTTACCAACAGCACCATTATATCCTAGGTTTTCTGTGACAATATCATGTGAACCGCTCTCAAAATCATTGCCTAGTCTATATGTGTAGCACAGGTGGTTACTCCCTTTTGCCAACCATTGTGAATTGTAGTTATCAGGCTTTCAACTGTTTTTATGGATGGTAATTTTGGACTAAATACAAATTGGTTTTCACTTAGCTACAATGCTTATAGTTTTAGAATAGCTGTAAATCTATTTATGTACACAATACTCTGTTGTTTTAACATAACTGGTATAATGATTGTAGTTATCTGCTATCACCCTTTTTATCTACTGGAAATGTATGGTAGCTGAAATTTTAAGCCACTGTGGGAAAGTGCCATCATCAAGAATTCCACTTATGAGATAGAGTAAGGTGATAGAGATTTCATTAATTATACCAAATTTAGTTGCTGTCCCGGAGTTGCTCTGTTTACTTATAGATTTGGTAATTTTGCTTGGAGTGATTCTTGTCCTTGTCAATCTTTCTGTTATTGCACAATGTAGTTGCAAAACTAATTTCAATATCAGTTGTACCATTATTTTACATTACGAGAGAGACTGAAATACAACAGAGAGCATTATAATCAATTGGGATAGTGTTTTGTGCCTTACTGTGTCTGTTCCCTCTTTTTTAATGTTCTGGACTCCTGGACATTTATTACTGAGATTTAAGATGTTTTCCCTATTTGGTTTGCCTTCACTCCTCCACTTTCAGACATGTAACTTTTTAATTCTTCTTGTTTGCATTCCAATTAGAAATTCTATCTTTGAGCATAAATTGAAGTATCCTAATTTTATTTAATCATGGGCTGTACCATTTCTTTGTATGTTGTGGTTTGTGTATATTGCTAGTGTGGCATCTTTTATAATAGAAGACAACTATTTTCCAAGTTAATATTTATGGTTGATATGAACGTAGAGAAGCACTCATTGCCAGTAGTACATTTCTCACTTGTAATTAGGATTATATCAGGCAATTTTTAAGTTTTAGTTTGTCTCCTTTTCTTTCAGTGCTCTCTCTGTTTATACCTCTATATGAAAGTTTGTACTCGAAGTTGCATGAATTTGTTGCGTCAAGTAAGAGATATGAAAAGGTATGGCAAATGCAGTAGGAATGGTTTTACTCAGTTCATTAGTTATTGTATTTCTGCCCTCACTATGGAAGACTAAAGAAAAAGAAACTGTCAGTGCTGTCTTGTTTAGATTTAACAGTTTAGATTCAGGAGACACAATTCTAAGCTTGAGTTTTTGAAATTTTATTTTATAACATTTGATGCAAATTCATGATATATGAGGTATGGCATCATTTCTGATCAGTTGTTTCTCCTGACTGTTATACAAAGAAATTTCAGTTTTGTTCCATTTAATGCTGACCCAATGCAGTCCGTAAAGTAATAATGTACATCAACGTTAGATATGAAAATTGTGCAAATATATATTAGTGCTACAGTCAGTCTAGTGTATTATGCCCAGAATCTATGGTTGATTTGTATGAATCTTTAGGAACTCACAATTTTTTGTCTCGTAGGTGGTTAAAACAACAATTTCAAGAGGCAGATGAAGATGAAAATGGTAGCTTGAACTTTGAAGAATGTCTGAGACTTTTAAAGCAGCTGAATGTGAAGATGGTGAAATCAGAAGTAAAGAAAAAATTTGAGGTATAATCAGTTGGGACACTTTACTGCAGTTTATCATGATTCCTGTGAACTTCAGCACTATTGCATACTGAACCACTCTTCTCACTTTTCCAGATTGCCAATACTAACAAGAACTTAAGAGATGGAGAACAAGTTTTAGATTCAGAGGAGTTTGTTGGTTTCTTCTTCAGCCTCATGTCAAGAGAAGAACTGAAGCCATTATTTATTAGGTGAGTGCATCATAAGTTTTCAGTATTGACATAACCTAGAAATCTCTCTCCTTGTGTGTCCACATTCTGCTGAATCTGTGAAACTAATCAAGGGAATAAAATAAAAGTTTAAATGCCCTCCTCTACTGTACATGCCTACTGTACATGCCATTATAATAGTATAAATAAAGCTAATACATATAATAGGCCCTGTGCATAACCTGACGTAAGTAACATTACACAAGCCACATCCTTTTAAGTAGCAGTCAGACAAATATTAGGACTAATACTACTTTTCATATTGTATATCACACACTTTTCATTTTGACAAGCACACTACTCTAATAAAATCTTTCTATAAAATTGTTAATTTTATAAACAAA
Source organism: Schistocerca serialis cubense (assembly GCF_023864345.2). Lineage (NCBI taxonomy): Eukaryota > Metazoa > Arthropoda > Insecta > Orthoptera > Acrididae > Schistocerca > Schistocerca serialis. The sequence goes on from NC_064640.1 coordinate 774,672,284, forward strand.
ACAAACTAGTATTGTGAACACAGTCTGTAATTACCTAGTACTCATTGAAATGCTAGTCAAATATCTTCTACTCACTGAGATTAATCCTGAAGACTTAGTTCATTCATAGAGGCTGTAGGAAGAAAAAAATCACCAACTGTGTATTACTTCCAGTTTCTTTGTGTACGTGTGTTAGTTGAAACATCTTTTTCTGTATTTGAATGGAGAGGGGGCAGTATGCTGAATGCTTTTATTTCTGAGTGTCTGTATCCCTTCAGAAGTTTCATTAAACTGATGCAGTCATTCTGAGGATTGTATGTGTCTTGTAGTACTGGATACCATAATTAGTCTGAAACATTGTGTTGTTTTCAACAAACATTGTTTGTTTAAGTTCTGTCACATGACTGTAATTCTCTCTTCTTTTGATGAGTTGCCAGCAGGTTGTGCGGTTATTAAATCCTCAGCTCACTATCACACCTCATTTCTGTCACACATTAACTTCATCAGCTTGTATGCTATTTCTGCACAACAATATTTTAGTGCATAAAAGAGAAAGGAGAGATGCAGTGTAAGGCAACAGTTTTTATTCCTCATCATTTTAGGAAACTGTTCTTTGGATGGCTACAAATTTTATTTCTGGGATTCAATTAATTTTTTTCCTTTTTACTGTCCATTTTGTAGATTTGTAGCAATTTGTTAACTGCATGAAAAGACAGCTAGTACCAAAATTGAGCAAATTATCCTCAATGAAAGCAAAAATGTTAGAGTTGTCTGCTAGCTAGTTAACTAGTAACTATAAAAATTGTAAATAAACTGGAACATTTCAATGTAGCAAGCAGCTTTTGCAGAAGAGAGAGATCCCATGAAGCCTCGTGGGTACTTCTCAATACCTGCTGAAACTATAAAATAAACACAGATTTTGATTAATTAAATGAGGAGTGCTCTTCTGAAAGCTGTTGTGTTGAATGAAGAAGAGATGAACACAATAGTCAAATCAGTTTACAAAATTCCAGGAATATTATCATAGCAGCTGATTTCAATTTAAAGGTAATAAGTCATGACAATAGCTCAAACCAGTTTATTGACTTAATTCAGAACACTGGTTTTAAATTAAATTTTTGTGAAGTCACTAGAGAAAATGGTCATTCAACCACTTGTATAGACAATATCTAAACAAATTGCATGTTTGACATTGAAAACAAATTCTGTTTAGACTTTGGAATTGCTGATCAGTTTGCACTGTTTATTCAGCTGCCAGGAATAAATAAACCAAATATTAAAAGAAAGATTTTACGAAAAGAAACTTTTGTAATAATAACTTGAATCTGTTCTGTGTCAAAATAGATGCAGTAAAATGGTCCATAGATAATAGTGCATCAAGTATTGAGAACTTTGATAAATTTTTAAAAAGTTTTCTCAAGGAATTCAATGAATCATTTCCACCCAGGATCTGGCACTGGAAAGCCAAAAGTAAATTGGATTACTCCAGACTTAAAAATATCTACTGCAAGAAAACAAGAGCTACATAAAAACCTGAAACACAATAAAAACCTTGAGTTTATTGGCTGTCAAAAGTGCCAAAATAATTTAAAATGATATGTTCATTTTAGGCTATAAGAATGAGTCTAAGGCAGTATGGTTTGTTATTAAATCTAAGTTAGGTACAACAGCTGACCACCAGGAAATTTCAAAAATTAAACAAAACAACAGCACTATTTTGAACTCTGTTCAAATAGCTCATTGCTTTATTAAATTTCTAATAAATGTAGCATAATCTAGTGATGGTGTGATTACTGATTAAACCAGTGCATATTTCTTTGGAATGGACCCAGATAGTGCCCTCTTGTGACAAAAAGTCTGAACCAAAGATGTAAAAAGTGCTATTTTGTTCTTAAACAACAAAATGTTGCAAGGTGGGATCAAATACCCACAAAGTAATCAAATTTGTGTATAATTAAATAGCACACTCTCCATCTTTAAATGATTAATCAGTCATTTGAGCGAGCCAACTTCCCTTGTGTACTTAAGTAGGCGGAGGTAAAACCATCAAAAAAAAAGATCAGGGGAGGGTACGAGAAATTACTATTCCATCTATATCCTGTGAGTGTTATCCAAAGCATTTGAAAAAATACCTATAGTCCTGATAACTAATTTTATTGTGAAACATGATGTTATTGTCAAGAGCCAATAGAGAAAAGCACCATGAATGCAATTAATGGAAAAAAGCTTATATTGGACAAAAGCAATAAAGTGGCAGGGATCATCTGCGGCTTTACAAAGGCATTCGAGTCAGTGAATCAATCCATGCTGTTTCATAAACTAGACAGGTACAGCATCAGACAGAGTGCTCTGCAGGAACTCAGGTCTCATCTGACAGACAGAAGCCAAGGGTAATCATAACATCTGATACCAGAAATTATGCCCCTCTGTGGGATACAATTTTACAAAGAGCCCCTCAAGGCTCAATCTTAGGGCCAATCTTGTTTCTCTTTTACATAAATGATTTACCTGTCAACATCTGTGCCTGACCAGTCATGCTTCCCAGTAATACCTCAGTACTTATTGAAAAAGAAAATGTGAGGGAAATTCTATATGGCATACTAAACATCATAAATAGCTTAGATACATGGTTTCAACAAAATGGACTTAAAGTTAATATTTCCAAGACCCGGATGTTTTTTTTTTTAAATCCAAGAATAAGAAATGAATGACACCAGTTTTGTACATAAAAATCATGTTATGAAAGGAGCTCAGTCTATCAAATTCTTGGAACTGACCTTGGACAACAATTTAAGCTGGCAAGGACACAGATTATTCAGCTGCTAAATGAAAGAACCCCACTTTTGCAATGGAGATACTGTCTAGTGTACCAGACATAAGCAGCAGGAAAGTGGTGTACCATTGTTATATTGAATTCATAATTAGATATTGTTTAGTTCTTTTTGGGGGGAGGGGGGTATTCAAACCACATGTCACAAATCCTAATAATGCAAAAAAGAATTGTTAGAAAGATGTGTGACCCTCCTGCTAATGCAAAAAAGAATTTTTAGAAAGATGTGTGCCTCTCCAAGAACATCATGTCACCCATTATTTAAGAATGTAAACATATTACTCATCCCTGCATTGTACATATTTGAGATTATCATCTTTTAACATAGCAATTCTGAGGTAACTGAAGAAAACCATTTCAGACATATATACAACACCAGACACAAAGAAAATGTCATGCTTCCAACACATCATTTGAAACTTTACCAACAGATGCCTCAGCACGTAATAATAAAAGTCTTCAATAAGCTCAAGGGTAGAGATGTACTGAGTATGGAGATAGATTGATTGGAGTGAAAACTGTGCGATCTCCTAATGGAAAAATTCTACTATTCATCTGAGAAATTCATGAATGATGAGATAAGCATCTGAACAGTGTGACTACTTAATACACTCCTGGAAATGGAAAAAAGAACACATTGACACTGGTGTGTCAGACCCACCATACTTGCTCCGGACACTGCGAGAGGGCTGTACAAGCAATGATCACACGCACAGCACAGCGGACACACCAGGAACCGTGGTGTTGGCCGTCGAATGGCGCTAGCTGCGCAGCATTTGTGCACCGCCGCCGTCAGTGTCAGCCAGTTTGCGTGGCATACGGAGCTCCATCGCAGTCTTTAACACTGGTAGCATGCCGCGACAGCGTGGACGTGAACCGTATGTGCAGTTGACGGACTTTGAGCGAGGGCGTATAGTGGGCATGCAGGAGGCCGGGTGGACGTACCGCCGAATTGCTCAACATGTGGGGCGTGAGGTCTCCACAGTACATCGATGTTGCCGCCAGTGGTCGGCGGAAGGTGCACGTGCCCGTCGACCTGGGACCGGACCACAGTGACGCACGGATGCACGCCAAAACCGTAGGATCCTACGCAGTGCCGTAGGGGACCGCACCGCCACTTCCCAGCAAATTAGGGACACTGTTGCTCCTGGGGTATCGGCGAGGACCATTCGCAACCGTCTCCATGAAGCTGGGCTACGGTCCCGCACACCGTTAGGCCGTCTTCCGCTCACGCCCCAACATCGTGCAGCCCGCCTCCAGTAGTGTCGCGACAGGCGTGAATGGAGGGATGAATGGAGACGTGTCGTCTTCAGCGATGAGAGTCGCTTCTGCCTTGGTGCCAATGATGGTCGTATGCGTGTTTGGCGCCGTGCAGGTGAGCGCGACAATCAGGACTGCATACGACCGAGGCACACAGGGCCAACACCCGGCATCATGGTGTGGGGAGCGATCTCCTACATTGGCCGTACACCACTGGTGATCGTCGAGGGGACACTGAATAGTGCACAGTACATCCAAACCGTCATCGAACCCATCGTTCTACCATTCCTAGACCGTCAAGGGAACTTGCTGTTCCAACAGGACAATGCACGTCCGCATGTATCCCGTGCCACCCAACGTGCTCTAGAAGGTGTAAGTCAACTACCCTGGCCAGCAAGATCTCCGGATCTCTCCCCCATTGAGCATGTTTGGGACTGGATGAAGCGTCGTCTCACGCGGTCTGCACGTCCAGCACGAACGCTGGTCCAACTGAGGCACCAGGTGGAAATGGCATGGCAAGCCATTCCACAGGACTACATCCAGCATCTCTACGATTGTCTCCATGGGAGAATAGCAGCCTGCATTGCTGCGAAAGGTGGATATACACTGTACTAGTGCCGACATTGTGCATGCTCTGTTGCCTGTGTCTATGTGCCTGTGGTTCTGTCAGTGTGATCATGTGATGTATCTGACCCCAGGAATGTGTCAATAAAGTTTCCCCTTCCTGGGACAATGAATTCACGGTGTTCTTATTTCAATTTCCAGGAGTGTATCATAGTGTTGTGTTTAATATTGTATGTATGAAATAATGTCTGAAAAATTTAGACATTACATACTGGCACATCATGAGAAACACAATTTAATAATATTATTGTATTCCACATAAAACCTGTGCTGGTAAAAAGTAGTGTGAGAGAATTTTACAACTATGTATATCATAAATCATAAATTGACATGTCTCTTATACAGTACACTCAGATGACCTGTAAAATGTATGTCATGAGATCTATAAAATATAAATACGAAAGGGTATAAGATAAGCTTTTGAAACATGTAGATTATTCAAACTAAATGTCATAAACCATCTGTTACTTGTTCTGGGGGGACAGAATCCTTCATCAGGATGCTTACACCCCTGGCAAGTATCATCATATCTGTCTTATTATTTTTTTAAATTTGGACGCCTTTAATGTAAAGGAGTAGAAGTGGAAGAACCCTAGTTTATTGTTAACTTCAAATAGAATTATGATGAAACACTATATTGCTGAGCAACGAGGCATTAGTAAACCATTTGTGTAATGGTTCCTTCTGTTGTAGTTCTGAAAGAAAAAGAGGATGCAAGAAGTTGATTAGAAGGAGACAAGGGGCTGATGGTTTAGTGTTAGATGCTTCTCTCCCTTTTTCAAACTTATCTGTTTGGTTGTTAGTTACATGAAAGCAGACCATACAAAAACTGCAGCTATACCATATTATTCTTACCCATGATCAATATTAATTTCAGACCTATGATAATCTACATTTTTAGTTATCTGAATATCAGTGGTTACATTTTACAGCAACTATTTGATGTATATTCTCTGAATTGCATCATGAATATCTATGTCTTCATCTACATCTACAACTCTGCAAATCACTGTGAAGAACATGGTGAAAGTAACTGTAAGTGTGCCATATATTCCTCCCATTCTGTTTGTGCACAGAGCACAGGAACACTGACTGTTTAAATGCCTATGAAATCACCCTAATCTTTCAGCCACAATCCCTGTGGGAGTGATACAAAGGGGTATGCAGTATAATCTTTAATTCTTCACTTAATACTGGTTCTTTAAACTTTATAGATGGGCTTTCATTTGATATCTTCAAGAGTCTGGCAGCATTTCCATGACATGTTTCCATGAATCAGATATTATTTTTTTTTTATTTTATTGTGAGTTCCATTGATCCCGAAGCATTAGATTTGCTAGGATATGGAACAAGTCAGTGTTTTTAGAATATTCACAATCTGGAATTTTTCATAAGATTTACAATAATTGATACAGTTGAGTACAGTATGATAGATTCATGGTATCACTAATATCACCTAGTGTTACAGCATAATACATGAAAATAAATAAGTTGTATAAACAACAAAATGTCAGAATTAATTTTCAACGTACAATGAGACATTCATATTAGTAATATATTAATATTTGAAAACAAATATATCTTTTATGACAAGAAATAATTTTTATTTATGCTTGCACTATATGGAACATTTTAGTTATGATATAAAACCACACACATATGCACTCCATTTATCCCAAAAAATTCAGTAATTGAGCAGAATTAATTTTGAAACAGGTGTTGTTGTAGTTTGCCCTTGAATTTCAATGTTTCAAGAGCAGGAATTTTGATGTCCCTAGATGGAGCATTAAAAATCTTTCATGCCTGAGTAATTTACTACTTTTTACACAAGATCAAAGTTTTTACCAAGAAAAATCGCCAAACAGCTTTATGTTTTGAGAAATTATTTTATCTAGACAACCAGTTTTGGCATCTCAATAATGCCACCTTCAGACCCCTATGTATGCCATATACAGACAGTCAGATATATTGATACTTGCACAACTGGAGCCATCAGTATCTGGATTCCATGAATTTATTTTTGGAATGTTTACATCAAAGAACTGACAATAATAATTTTTGCATTGAAAGATATTTTATTGTTGTTTAATCAAAGAAAGTTTGATAAAGTTATTACAGACATGAGGAGATAATGTATTATTGTCAGTACAATGAAATTAATCTTGGACACAATTTTGTAATTAATTATTGAGATATCAAATATGCTGGTTTACAGTCTTACTATTTAATTTTCTTGTTTTGTATCTCTCTATTGATAAAGAGATTTGAAATCTGCTAAACCATAATGATTCAAATGTGTTTTTTAAAACTGGGTGTCTGCCTTGTTCCAGTTTCCTATTTTCACAGCTGGTAAGAAAACACTTTCCTTTCTGACACTTACTGTCATTATCCTTTTTCTTTTCATCTGAATATGCTTTGTATGCACATACTCATCACGCTGCTGCAGTGTGATGCAAATAAGCATTTGTAACTGAAGATTTGTATTTGTTAGCTTGCTGATAATACTGTTTACATGAGTGCTGTCGTACTTTTTTCACATAAGGCTCTGACTGTGCTCTACTCTAGTAGGCTATACTATGCATGTGGGAGTTAAAATGACAAGAATGATTCTTCCCAACTAATATCTAAATATGTTACCAATGGACTTGAACCTCACATTCGGGAGGACGACAGTTCAATCCCGCATCCGGCCATCCTGATTTAGGTTTTCCGTGATTTCCCTAAATCGCTCCAGGCAAATGCCGGGATGGTTCCTTTCAAAGGGCACGGCCGACTTCCTTCCCTCTCCTTTCCTAATCCGATGAGATCAATGACCTTGATGTCTGGTCTCCTTCCCCAAAACAACCAACCAATGGACTTGAACAGTAAATGGCCTTCACTATACTCCTAACAGCTGTAAAATGGCAACTGCCCAGAATTATCGCAACCTGGAATTTTAGGCTGAAGACTGCAGAGATTTGTTTAGTGTGAGAGTTGCATCACATGAAAGCTGTATATCATGTCAATATAATCAATCTGTAACTTATATGGAATATTAAGGAAAATTTATTGATTTTCATTTAATGTGCTGATATTTCCCTATATCATAATCTCGCAATTTAATTAGTTAATTAAACAAATACGATGTGTCTGTTCCTTCAGAATAGGGGTCATCACACGCTGTACACCACTGGTAGTCCTTACCATCGTAGTTGTAGTGAAGCATAAGAACAGTCTCTCTTTCTAATGCCATCAAGAAGTTGAGAGTTTTTAAGTAGAGCAGATTTCTCTCCTTTCAGGTGACTGATTAGGTCAGCTACTGCTGTACAGCACTGGTATGATATCAAATGTCATATCACATCGTATTTTCTGTCTAATATTAATATTTCATTAGACTGAATATTATGAAAAGGAAAGTTGCTACTCACCATATAGCAGAGATGCCGATTCAAAGATAGGCACAACAAAAAGACTATCACAAGTAAGGTTACAGCCATCAAGGCCTTCATCAGAAAAGACGACAGGCGCGCGCGCGCGCGCGCGCGCGCGCACGCACGCACGCACACACACACGCACGCACACACACACACACACACACACACACACACACACACACACACACACACACACACACACCCGCGCGCGCATGCACGCACTCACACACACATGACAGCAGCTTCTCGTAACTGGCAGTGTTGCTTCAGTTTCCAGGACTGCAGTCGTGTGTGTGAGTTGTGTTTGCATGAGTGTGCATGTGTGGCTGTCATCTAGTTTTGACAGAGGTCTTGCTGACCAAAAGCTTATTTGTGACAGTCTTTTTGTTGTACCTATCTGTAACTCAGTATCTCCACTATATGGTGAGTAACAACTATCCTTTTCAAAATACTGTTACATTCCATTCTGGATTTTCCATTGTTTGATTTCATTAGATTCGATATATCAGCAGTGAGAAGGTTCTTGAGGATGTGTAACATGCCAGGAATCCAGAAATACACTACTGGGCATTAAAATTCTGATCCCCAGACAACTAGTAACTAACATAATCTTTCTTATTGTAAGTACACAGTGTAATAATACAAAATTTGTAGAATAAATGGGGTATATAGGTAGCAGAATTTAATACACACATTTGCTACCTGAGGCAGTAGCACCTGCTCAAACCAGGCTGGGCATAGAATTGAACTGACCTTGAATGACAGATACATCATTCTGTGATACCTCTACTCTATGCCAAAATTTTTCTGTCATAGAGAGTGGCAAGTGGTGGTATACCAACCTCTTGGCAACTCACGAGCAGATGTTTTCAATGGATGTGAGATTTGAAGAACATGCTGGTCAAGGCATCAGTTGGACACTGTCTGTATTGAGGTAGGTCAGCAGAGCACAGGCTGTATGCAGTTTCATATTATCCCTTTGAATGATAACATGATGAAGATCTTGACGACAAGTCACAACCACAGGCCTCAACAAGTCAGAAACGTAATTCCAGCTGTCCAAATTACTGGCTATGTGGACCAGAGGCTATAGTGCTCTGTACTCAGTGACCCTATACCACCACACCACGTTGTGGATCTATATGATGACTGTAACATGGGTACATCCATCATGATGCTGTATGCAAAATCATGACTCATCTGAATAGGCAATGTGGTGCCATTCCTGTTCCAGTGTTGCTGTTGGACTCACCGCAGTGGGCTAACTTCTCTCTGCTGCCCTGCAAAGGGAAGCTACAGTAATAATAATCATGATACTGACAATCCACTATGCTTCAGACAGCACCACCCTGTCTGTGTGGATAAATATGTTTCTGCAAACAAGCCCGTTTCCTTGCTCATGGTACCTGATGTGGCTCCAAAGTTTGCACACCTGATCAAACAATATATTTATCCATTCAGGTACTAGTCATTGGGGGGAGGGGGAGAGAGAGAATCAAATACTCATTGCAGCCAGTGATAGCTGATAGCAGTGTTTTCTTTTTCTTTTTCTTTTTTTTTTTTAAATTGGTGCATTATAAGAGATGCAATGAACTGGATTCCTTTACATCTGAATCTTTACTTTTACCCAAAAAATATTTCTTGTTTATGATCCTAGAGATATTTTTTCCAAATCTGAGCAGTGGTTGCAGAATCATATATCATTTCTGATGTTATATGGGTGAATGTTCTGATATAGTGATAGCAAAACAAAGTTATCAATTACTACACATGAAATGATGGCTGAAGGCCCTGCAAGGCACCACATTCCTATAGGCTTACTACAAATGTGATATTACTCTTAGCCCTTAGTTGGCTATTTGTGTACAAATTTTTCTTTATTTTTATACTTTGTGGTGAGGTATTTCATATGCTGGGCAGCATTCCTGCAACTTATCTCCATGCATGTGGGGTGTATTTCTTTTTTTTCACGTACAAATTTAAATGCAGAGGAAAAGAAATATAACATGTCAATGAAATTGGTTGTATTTGTTGGGGATTCTTCCTTCAGAAAGTTAGACTTTATCATTATAATAAAAGTCATGTTTATTCCTAAAGTAGCAGTTGCTCAATAATATTTTACTTATCTAACATGTCATTAAAGTGAAATATGGTTGCACAATAGTGATCTAAATATCATATGCAGTTTTTGCTACAGTCCTTCTGGAACCATTAATGACAGTTTGGAAGATGCTACTACAGACTGAGAAATCCTTTTTCCAGAGCACAATTTATGCTCTTCATAATATCATGACTTACTCTGTCTCCATGAATACTAGTATGCACATGGTAATTTGTGTTGCTAATTTAATAGCATATGTACATTTTTTGAAATTTCCATCATATGTGTTTCTTTACAGGTATGCTAAAAATCCTGAAGAAATGGGTGTTAAAGAGCTGCAAAATTTTATGAAGAAAGAACAACATTTGAACAATGTAACGGAGGAGCAATGTTTATCATGGATTGAGGCTTTTGAACAGTCAGAAATGAGAAATAATCAAAAACTGTCATTTATTGGTAAGAAAAAATCTACGTGTGAGCGACTTTCCTATTAATCAACTTTCATATGGAATGGCCAAAAGTCCCAGTATTCTAACACTATTTCAATAGCAAGTACGGCTGAGTCTCATTTCTATCCTACTATAATACAAATAAATATTTAAAGACCATCCCTCAAGTACAGAACAAAGTTACAGTGAACTTTTGGAAATCGCACATCAGAACCAACCTGATAATGGACAAGTTCTTCAAAATCAAACTGCCACATAAACTCACAAAAATTCCATGTCTCAGAATTCCCATAATGCCTTTTCTTGCATCCCACAAATAACCATGACTACCTTCCATCACTGTAGCAGTCAAACGCCATTTAATAACAATAAAAGAACAAACAACATCTCTTCACCAACATACATACCTCCATCTGCTCTTTTGAGATGATTAAAATGATATCACATTCAACATGAATACCTTGATAATTATCAAAATTATTAGTTGAAAACTGTATCATAATTATGTGAAATTTCTGAATATATCAATTATAATCAATACTGGGTTTGATATTCTGAGGACTGTTTTAGAACATATGTATTTTTATAGTTCAACTCAGAATTTAGGGAGCGAAAAATTCACATGAAAGAATTGGCAGATGTTAAAATGCAAGTAATGCTGTATCTTATACAGCTCCTACCAAAATTGCTACTGTGAAACATTTTAAAATACACTGTTGGCTATTAAAATTGCAGCATCGCAAAGATGACATACAACAATATCAAACTGTCATGAAGTGCACTGGATATTTGACTATGTAAATGGTCAGCATTTCACACAGAAACTGTACAAATTGGATATATAAAGCAAGATTACATAATAAATTTCTCATTCAGAAATTGCATTTGAATGTTGTTTGTTGATGACAGTATCACATTATGCCTCATGTAATTAGGAGAAATGTCTAAAATGTGTCACAATTCAGCAGTGAGAGGGTCATCAAGACTTTGATTTATCATTCCCCAAAATTACTGCTCCCATTTGTCAAGATCTACGCCTACATCTACACCTATACTCTGGAAACCACTGTTGGGTGCATGGTAGAGGGTATGACCCATTGTACCAGTTATTAGGGTTTCTTCCTGTTCCTTTCATGTGTGGAGCATGGGAACAATGATTGTTTGAATGCTTCTGTGCATGCAATAATTATTGTAATGTTATCTTTACAATCCCTAAGTGGCCATTCATGCCGGCCTTCTCTGTATACATTCAGTATACCCTGTTAGTCCTATCTGGTATGGGTCCCACACACTTAGGAAATATTCTAGAACTGGTTGCATGCGTGATTTGTAAGCATTCTCCTTTGCAGACTGATTGCACTTCCCCAATATTCTACCAATAAACCAAAGTCTACCACCTGCTTTATCCATGACTGAACCTACATGATCATTCAATTTCATATCCATACAAAGTGTTCCACCCAGGTATTTGTATGAGTTGGCCTAATCCAACAGTGACTCATTGATATTATAGTCATAGGATACTATGTTTTTTCATTTTGTGAAGTGCAAAATTTTACATTTCTGAATGTGTAGAGCCAGTTGCCAACCTCTGCATCATGTTGAAATCATATCAAGATATAACTGAATATTTATGCAGCTTCCTTCAGATACACTTCACTATAGATAACTGCACTGTCTGCAAAAAGCTGGATTTTATTATTAATATTGTCTGCAAGGTCATTAATATACAATATGAACAGCAAGGATCCCAACAAACTTCCATGGAGCACACACACGAAGATATTTCTGCATCTGACGATGACTCTCCATCCACAATAACATGCTTTGTCCTCCCTACCACAAATTTCACTTGATACCACATATGATTGTATCTTTGACTATAAATGTAGGTGCAGCACTGAGTCAAATGCTTTTCAGCAATCAAGAAATACTGCATGTACCTGGTTGCCTTGATCCAAAGCTTTCACTATGTCGTATGAGGAAAGTGTAAGTTGGGTTTCACATGATCGATGTTTTTTAATCCATGCTGGGTGGCATTCAGACGGTCCATGAAAATGAATGCCTCGCCAATAAGCTGCTGATATGGTTGCACTATTGATCGGAGAATGGCATTCATGTATCGTACAGCCGTTACGGAACCTTCCATGACCACCAGTGGCATACTTCAGCCCCACATAGTGCCACCCCAAAATATCAGGGAGCCTCCACCTTGCTGCACTCGCTGGACAGTGTGTCTAAGGCATTCAGCCTGACCAGGTTGCCTCCAAACATGTCTGCGATGACTGTGTGGTTGAAGGCATATGCAACACTCATCAGTGAAGAGAACATGGTGCCAATCCTGAGCAGTCCATTCGACATGTTGTTGCCCCATCTGTACCGCACTACATGGTGTTGTGGTTGCAAAGATGGACCTCGCCATGAATGTTGTGAGTGAAGTTGCGCATCATGCAGCCTATTGTGCAAGGACAATGGACTTTGCCAGATAGCATTGATCTACATCATATGGGCTCAGCACCTGGTATAATAGTATGGAGTACCAATGCATACACGTCATAATCACCTCTGGTTAATTCTCCAGATCTTTCACCCTTGGGAAAATCTGGTCATAGGATGCCAAAAGACTGGCACATGACCACTCACCAGCAACTAGAACTGATGAACTCTGGCATAGAATAATGTATCTTCAAGGTGTTCCAAAATGATATTTATAACTCTGACCATGCGTATTTCAGAAACATGGATAGATAGAAATGTGTAGTACATGATGTAATGTTCACACACACTTAAAGATCTTTTCTTGTGTGTAGAATGGTTGATAGAGGCCAGATCTGGATACATTACAGAAGCACATCACCATCATGTCCAACCATCGGACAAACACACATGAGCTTCAAAGAAACAGGAAGTGTCAAAAAGAGGACGAGTTTTGGGCATCCGAGAATGAGTGATGCAGATGCAAAATTGGTGCAACAAGCATTCCACACACTCTGCCATACTGGGGCAATGACCATTTTCATCAGTAGCTAACCTATAAAAACTAAAGAAAGTTTAGGTGTGAAATACATGTGATCAAAGCTATAAAGATCATTTTGGACGACCCTGTATATCTATCACCCAAGTTCAATTCAATTCCATGCCATGCCAGGTTGGAGCCATTGTTGCTGCAGAGGTGGCCACTCTGTGTACAAAGTTTCACAGGCTGCATACCCTCAAATAACCTACAAAGGTGATTATGTATACTTTTTGTTATGCTGTGTATCCACAATAACTAAAATTTCACTATTTGCTATCCTTCCTGGGATTTCAATTTTAATGGCATGCAGTGTAATATAGATTATTGTTGCATTTTAAGGGAACTGTGCTTGCTGTGTCTGTGGCATTCAGTAAGTCACACATGTCACTTGGCCTTGCCAACTGTCAAGTGCCTCCGAGGACATGGTCATATTGGGTGGAGTATGAGTTTGGCAAAAGAATAATTCCCAATCTGGGGGCTTGTGTACACCTGTAACTGGAAGCTCTGAGTGTTTTTCAGTTCCATTTTCCATGTGATGGTGGAACATTGTATGTCATAGTGACTGGGATCTTTCCGTAACATTTTGGATCACAAAACTAGTACAAACTACTAACACATTTTTCTAAAAAATTATCTACTGAACATGAAAATCATGGCAAATGCATGAGGTATAAGTGCTCCAATCATCCTTGACATCTCAGTTAACTATAGAAAAATAGGTAACACTGGTAACATAGCAGGTTAACTGTCATACCACCACTGAGGCTATGGCTATGACGATGGCAGTGACAATATGGTGCCCATTACTGTTTGTGAACCACCAGTTGTTGCACTGTCTGTTGTAGTTGCTGTTTATGCTGCTACTGCTGCTGCTACTACTGTTGCTGTTACTGCACCCACTTCTACTGCCATTATTGTTGTTGCTGCTGTATTTATTTCTGTAGGATCAGTGGTTGTACTTTCAGCAGAACTGGTCAGATCCATGTTGCTAAGCTGATGAATAAGCTATGTGAATCTTCAACAGGCCTCATCATGAATTTGTTCTATCATATTGTTACTGACTCTGGTATCCCAGCCTGATGTCTTTGAATGGCTGCCAGAATGCATGGTACTCGATCTTGATTAATAGGTGACACTGTTAAAGTTACAAGCGCTAATATTGCCATGTCGCAGCACTGGCCTCAGTGTGCTGCACTGCTGCCATTTCACCAGCCAATTAATGTTGCCAACAGGACTATAAAGCTTCCAGTGGTGCATTACTACTAGTGATAAGAAGATGAGATGATTATACCACTAAAGGTGGAGCACCTTTAGTGGTATAATCATCTCATCTTCTTATCACTAGTAGTAATGCACCATTGTTCTTGTTTTTGGTTTTGTAATTTATAAATTCCATGTTTAAGCATTTAGGAGTAAGTTCACTCCAACAATGCACCACAAACCTATGATAGTACTTTTAGGGCTGTACCTTTGTCTTCCTGAATGGCTACCACAATGCCTCCAGCATTGGGTGCTTTTAGTCAGCTTCTACAATTATACCATTAAACACAAGCCACAGTGCAACACACAAATGCAGATGCTCCATCTCACCTACCCACTGGACCAGGCCTGGCCCGTGACCAGCAGAAAGTATAAAATTTCCACATAGATGGGGAACAGAGACAAGCCTTCAATAGGTTGTCCATTACAGCTGCACAAATCACTGTGTACACGCTCTGCCACCCAATCTTATGGCAAGTCATACACTGTGTACTCCATGGGTGGCCAACATACTTATCGAAGAACACCAGTCCAGAGCTCTGGGCCTCAACTAACCTCTACTACAGTGTGTCCTTCTGATAGACACTGAGGCAGACGCTCACCAAGTCATCATCCTGGCAGCCCTGTGGCCTCAGGTTTTACAACTACTCCATCGTGGTCACTGTTGAATGTCATACATGAAAGCTCTAGCATGGTGACATGTTTTTTCTGACTAGGTTTAGATGAGGACATGGAAGCTATGGTGTGCAGCTGTACCACTTGCTCCCGTCATCAGGCTGCACCTCCATGAGTTTTTGTCTCCAGGACGACCCCCCATCACCCTGGGACCACATTCGTTTGGATTATGTGAGGCCATCTCTGGGCTCTGTGTGGTTAGTAGTCGTGGATGCTTAATCCAGTTACCCATACGTCATCAGTATAGCATCCAGCACAACGAATCAGAATTAACACACTTTTCCAGATTCTAGCCATCGAAAGCCTTCCCAAACCATCATATCAGACAGTAAACAACAATTCATGGTGACAGCTTCTGTGTCTTCAGTGGTGTAAAGCAGCTTCTTAATCTGCCATTCCATCCATCCTTCAATGGCAAAACAGAGTGATGGTGTGGACATATAAGCAGCAAATGCTGAAATCAGTCTAAATCACTACCATCACAACTGCACTCAACATGTCCCTGAGTATGTACAGGACAATTCCCATCCATGACAGTACCCCAGCAGAGCTTCTCCATGAAATACAACCCTGAACTCTTTTCCATTTCCTGTCCCCACACCCCCAGCTACCATGCATCTAGCACATCGGGCAGTATCCATCATTCTCAGCAGCATGGGCACGCTCGTATAGGGCAAACAACATGTGGATGCTGGCTACAGTGGTTACCACCCGTGGGCAGTGCACTATGTCTGTTGACACATCAAGAGGTTTGGAATGCCATCAGCTGGCATTCTAATGATGTATTCACAAAAAGTGTCATAAATAAGGAAACATTAAATGCTTTTCAGACACCAGTATCTACAATAAAGCGAATAAAGTGGGAGCCTGAATTGCAGGAAATGGCAGCAACTGATGTATTTAAAGAGTTTTTCCAGATCATCAAAGCCAAATTTGACTATCTATCCACAGAAGACCAAAAAGAAATGTCCTGCAAACATGTCACAACACAGCCACCGTGTGAAAGAAAAAGCATTGTATACTGATGAACTGAAAAAATTAAAGTGCATGCTACTGCTATTACATGATCACTACAAAACAGCAACAGATCCCAGTGCAAATAAAGTGCTATACAGCAGATATTTGGAAGCAAAAAGACTTAAAAGATGAAGAAGAAGGCACAAAGAAAAGCAATGATAGGTTCATCAAAGGAATTCACGACTCGTGCAAGGCAGCCTGGGACGTGATGCTATAATAAATGGCAAAAGATGCACCTTGATGAACTGGGGGGGGGGGGAATGAAAGAGATATAATAAAGATTGTAATATCTTATAAACTTTCTGATAGTTGGGGTGTATACAGAATGTCTACTATTGTCCGCAAGAAAATGATGTACAAAATTGCCGAACCATTAACTATGATAATTAATAAAAGTTTTACTGCTGGTGTATTTTCAGACTTTCTGAAACTTGCATGGACAGTACCAGTGTATAAAAAGGGTGAACAAGCCATAGTGACAGGCTTCATGTGAGTCTAGCTGTCAACTCAAACAAATGACCACAACAAAGTTGGCCACCCATTCTGCTGAGCATGACATGCTCAGTTTAAATGGCTGCTTCACAACCTGTGACATTTGGATTGCCTGTTTTGGATTCCCCATATGTTTCACTCTGTTGAAATATTTTTCTACAATGTGAGTTGAAATGGGGTTGATTGAGAACAAAATCAGCTCAACTAAAGTGGGCATGGATTTTGTATTTACTTGTAAGCTAAAGAGGAAAGTAAAAAAAAAGCTACTCGAAGGGCATAAATTAACAATATGAATATAACATATTTCAGTCATTTGCAGCAGTGTTCAATTTAATTGAACAAAAATTAAATCCATATTTCCTTCCTTAGGTTTTACAAACCTTCTGATGTCAGAAGAATTTGAAATATTCAGGCCAGATCACAAAGTCGTTTATCAAGATATGTCTCAACCGTTGAATCACTACTACATTGCATCATCCCATAACACGTAAGTAAGGTCTTATAAAAGTACTAGTAACCTTCTTTCTACTGTCTGAATTTTGTCACTTTCCTTGAGTTAGATTGCTCAAAAATGATGCAATGAAAATAAAACCCATTTAAAATGATCTTACTTAGATGGATAATTTGCCTGGTTAAAAATAAATGCTTTCTTTCAGATATCTCACAGGAGGGCAGCTAAGAGGGGACAGCAGTGTAGAGGGATACATCAGCGCTCTGAAAAAAGATTGTCGCTGTGTCGAATGTAAGTAACGCTGAACATCATAAAGAACTTTAGTCCAAATAGCCATTGTATGATGCCATTTCAGTGGGAAAGTTTTATGTTTATGACACCTCTGATACCAAGAGAATTGAAACTATGTTTCAATAGTGTTTTTGCAACATTGCATTAAAGCAGGCTAAATGAGAATTTGGAAGTCTTCAGACTTTTGTGCCTGTTGCAGGTGATGATAAACTCTTCTGACATATTGCTCTTCAAACTTCTTCACTGTTCAGTAGTTCTCTCTCTGTGCTGGGATGTTCTTCAGGATTCCACTGGCTGAACACTTTCAAATGACAGTGTTGCATCCACTTAGAAAAGGCTATTCTCCTGCACTTTTTCTGAGAAGTGGAGTCATTGGACAAACATCTTCTGGCTGCTATTTGTGGACCATCATCATTGGGTACATACTAAAATAAGATGGAGAGGGTGAATTCAAAATTTTATTGTTGCTGTGCTGCCTCATTTTTTTCCTGGTACCTATTTATGTCCCCAATCACCAAGGCTGGGTGTTTACTTCTTTAATAGTGGGTAGCCAGAAAGACAGAAGCCTTTTATCATCACCTCTATTGAAATTGTATTCATTCTTTTTTATTTTGACTACTTCATGAGCTTTCCTTCTAAAAATGTTTCTTGCACAAGGACCCATAAACTAATGTAAACTCCTCCTGAACAGGCCATGAAGGCCCAACAGTACTGACAGGCCGCCATGTCATCCTCAGCCCTTAGGCATCTCTGGATGCGGATATGGAGAGGCATGTGATCAGTACACCACTCTCCCAGCCGTATGTCAGTTTCCGAGACCGGAGCCACTACTTCTCAATCAAGTGTCTCCTCAGTTTGCCTCACAAGGGCTGAGTGTGCCCCGCTTGCCAACAGCACTCGGCGGACTGGATGGTCACCCATCCAAGTGCTAGCCCGGCTTGACAGCGCATAACTACGGTGATATGATGGGAACCAGTGTTACCACTGTGGCAAGGCCATTGGCCACAAGGACCCATATGTTCTTAAAATTCATAATCTGGTCACATTTTAATTAGCACTCTGCTACTGTTGATTTTGCCATTTGCCCTAAATGTATGTGGTATTCGTGTTCTTTAATGAATTCATTTACTGGTGTAAATGCATAGGCTTCAGTGACAGGTGTCAATAGCATTGAAAGCATTCTATGTATATTGCAGTGTCATCTTACACAATATTTAAAATACTAAAATGTACCAATGTTTTGGCCACATTTCCTCAGAGAAAAAACTGACTATCTGGGTTTTGGGTCCACCAATATTTTGCATCCTGAGAGTGTCACTAGGCCACCAATATCATATTTAGTAGATTTTATTAGTCTTAAAATAACTGATGTGTGTAAGAAGAGGGGGTGGGGATATGTGGATGACTGTGGGTTGCACAGCTTACTGGAAGTTGGTAGGCCATTACAAATCTGCAGTAAACTTCTGGGGGCTGTGTTCACCTGCTGTTAGTAGGGGAAAGGTGACACCAGTTGTGCATACGCAGTCACACTGGGAGGCTGTAGCTGTCTTCCCTGTTCATGTTGTTAGGCTGCTTCAGGATTTTGATTGCCTCTCTTACATTTTGTGTGCACAGCCACAGCTGTGTTGCCAGTACTCATGCTTCTCAAAACTCCATAGTGTGCCTGCAACTTTGTTTGTGCATCATTAGTGCCAATATCCTTAGTGGACCATACCAAATCCTAGATCCTGTGGCCACTTCAGAAGGCTGGCTTGATGACTCCTTGGTGAAGCAGCTAGGCTGCTCAGTGACTGATGCCCCTGACATCAGGTAGGTGCACCATCAGGAGCTGTGCTTTTATTTCATTTTCTGTATCTGGCATCCTACTGAACTTGTAAACTCTTCTTATTGTTTTATTGCAATATCCATTGACTTAGAAGGTGTTTGGCAGATCCATCAATTCTTGTTTGATATTGTTTTTATCACTGATGCAGTGGCCTCAAATGGTCAATGTGAGTAGAATGAAACATTTCCAAACCTGACGATTATGAGATTTGGTATGTAGGTACATGTTGGTGTGCAAGGTTTTCCTGTAGACCTTGTAACCCAGTTTACCATTTTGTCACTGGCAGTTCTGTAAACCTCCATATCAAGAACAGAACCACGCTGTTACTTTCTCATTCTAATGTGAACTGGATGTTGTTATGTAGGGTGTTAATACACTGATATAAATTTTGCTGCAATGCTTCTAAATGCACCCAAATGACAAATGTGTCACCCATGTATCACAGCCAACAGCAGCAATTGCTTGGAGTTTAAGAAAGTTTGCATAAAGCTGTTCAACTCTATCAGAGAAAGGGGAATCTCATTGCCACTCCATCCATTTTTTCATAATATTAATTCTGTAAATCAGCATTCTAACAGGTCTCACACGTTGAAGCCAAAAAGGTCACACAAGATACAATCAGAACCCTAAAAAGAGTAAAACCACACTAATGTAACATCTCTCAGGAAGAAAGAGCCACCATAGAAGGATGTAGAGGAATGGAGATCATGGTTCTCCAAATGCATAAAGGCAAAGCCACAGTTGTAATGGAAAGGATGCAATATGCATAAAAAATGGTGGAATTGTTGAGTTATCCCATCTACAAGGACCATGGCAGTGATGCAACAGCAAAGATTATTACTGAGATGTGAGCCTTAATCCAAGACTCCAGAATTAATCATGACACAGCCAGGGGACTCATCACCAAATCACAATAACACCAAGAATTTATGGAGTAGCTAAGATCCATTAGGAGAGGTGCCACTCCCTCCCTCTGAGTCTTACTGTTAATTTTGACACATTTACTTACAAGCTAGCAAGGTATCTGGCTATAAACCTGCAATTCCTTATGGAACATCCAGAATCATATGTGAAGGACTTGACTCACTTCATTTAACTTATATCAGAGTAGCACGTACAGCAAACTGATATATTTAAGCAAACAATGGAAAAACTGATATATTTGTTGGCTTTGGCATAATGTCTCTCTTCACCAATATTCCAAGAGAAGAGACAATGAACATCCTTGAGGAATGAATTCCACCTTATATCTGTGAGCTGGTGCTGTTTTGTTTGTCACCAACCTATTTCACATGGTATGGTAGACATTATGAACAAATGGACAAAGTGGCAATGAGATCCCACTCTCTCTGAGACCAGAAAACATCTTTATGCAAGCATCTGTGTAAACTGCCTTAAGCTCCACACAATTCCACACTTGCTATTGGCTGCAATATGTAGACTAAACATTTGTCATCTTGACTCATGGAGGAGCAGAGCTGCATAAATCCCATCAGCATGTTAACAGTCTGCATGAGAACATGCAGATCACACTTGAACAAGAAAGTGATGGGGCATTTCCTTTCCTGGGTGTGGAGGTTTATGGAGCTCCCACTGGCAAAATGGCAAACTGTGTCACAAGGTCTGCCAGGAACCTACCCCACATCAACTGGTAGTTACATGCTGAATCCCATCATCATCAGGTTCAGAAGTGTGCCATCCTACATGTGCTGACTGCTTGATCTGACTGCATCAGTGACAAAATCAATATCAAACAAGAATTGATGGAGCTGTGTGATGCCTTCTGATCCAGTGGATAGGACAATAAAGCAAAATGAAGAGCTAATAAGTTCAATAGGATGTCAGATATAGAAAATGTAAGAGCAGCTCCCAGTGGTGTTCTTATTTTACATCAAGTGTCTCATTCATTGAGTAGCCTGGGTGCATAACCAAGGAGACATAAAAACAGCCTTCCAAGGTGGCCAAAGGATCCAGTGTTTAGTAGAGTCTACTAAGAACACAGTAAAAGAGACACAGTGTGAGCGTGGTACTGCCTACATGGGGGAAACCAGAAGGCCTGTTAGCAAATGCATAGCAGGGGGCAAAACAGTGGATCAGCACTAGCAATGAACCATCAAGACTGTGGGCAGACTATCAAGTTTCAGGACACACAAGTACTGGGAAGACAGCCATGAATGTGCACACAAAAAATAAGAGGGGCAATAGAAACCCTGAAGCAGCCTGACACACCACCAGGGAAGACAGCTACAGGCTCCCATCATCCTAGCTGCTAGTAATCCCAGTACGATGGGCCAGTTGTGATTGCAGGCCAGCGAGTTTACTGAAGACAGCCACAACCAGCTTAACAAACTGCATATGCACAACTGGTGTTGTATTTCTACTACCAACAGCAGGAAAACACAGCCCCCAGAAATTTATTGCAGTTTTGTAGTGGGCTACCAATCGCCAGCAGTCATGCAGCTCACAAATTGTTAGCCATACATCTTCTCCCTTTCTCTTTATACTGTCCAATATTATTTTAGGGTCAATACAGTCTACTAAATGTGACATCGATGGTCTATTGAAAGTAATAATACTGATGTACTTACACCTTGACTAATCAAGCTTTCCTCTGAGGAAGGCCACTACAACTTGGCCAAAAAAACTGGTACATTGTAGTACTTAAAGTGTTTTTTAATACAATATGGCAGTTTATTGAGATGCTTTTAGTGTCCTTGCTGTTTTACCAACACAGGGTGTTACAAAAAGGTACAGCCAAACTTTCAGGAAACATTCCTCACACACAAAGAAAGAAAATACGTTGTGTGGACATGTGTCCGGAAACGCTTACTTTCCATGTTAGAGCTCATTTTATTACTTCTCTTCAAATCACATTAATCATGGAATGGAAACACACAGCAACAGAACGTACCAGCATGACTTCAAACACTTTGTTACAGGAAATGTTCAAAATGTCCTCCATTAGCGAGGATACATGCATCCACCCTCCGTCGCATGGAATCCCTGATGTGCTGATGCAGCCCTGGAGAATGGCGTATTGTATCACAGCCATCCACAATACGAGCATGAACAGTCTCTACATGTGGTACCGGGTTTGCATAGACAAGAGCTTTCAAATGCCCCCATAAATGAAAGTCAAGAGGGTTGAGGTCAGGAGAGCGTGAAGGCCATGGAATTGGTCCACCTCTACCAATCCATTGGTCACCGAATCTGTTGTTGAGAAGTGTACGAACACTTTGACTGAAATGTGCAGGAGCTCCATCGTGCATGAACCACATGTTGTGTCGTACTTGTAAAGGCACATGTCCTAGCAGCACAGGTAGAGTATCCCGTATGAAATCATGATAACGTGCTCCATTGAGCGTAGGTGGAAGAACATGGGGGCCAATCCAGACATCACCTACAATGCCTGCCCAAACGTTCACAGAAAATCTGTGTTGATGACGTGATTGCACAATTGCATGCGGATTCTCATCGGCTCACACATGTTGATTGTGAAAATTTACAATTTGATCACATTGGAATGAAGCCTCATCCGTAAAGAGAACATTTGCACTGAAATGAGGATTGACACATTGTTGGATGATCCATTAGCAGAAGTGTAGCCGTGGAGACCAATCAGCTGCTGATAGTGCCTGCACATGCTGTACATGGTATGGAAACAACTGGTTCTCCCGTAGCACTCTCCATACAGTGACGTGGTCAACGTTGCCTTGTACAGCAGCAACTTCTCTGACGCTGACATTAAGGTTATCGTCAACTGCACAAAGAATTGTCTCGTCCATTGCAGGTGTCCTTGTCGTTCTAGGTCTTCCACAGTCGCGAGTCATAGGCTGGAATGTTCCGTGCTCCCTAAGATGCCGATCAATTGCTTCGAACATCTTCCTGTCGGGACACCTTCGTTCTGGAAATCTGTCTCGATACAAACGTACTGCGCCACGGCTATTGCCCCGTGCTAATCCATACATCAAATGGTCATCTGCCAACTCCGCATTTGTAAACATTGCACTGACTGCAAAACCACGTTCGTGATGAACACTAACCTGTTGATGCTACTTACTGATGTGCTTGATGCTAGTATTGTAGAGCAATGAGTTGCATGTCAACACAAGCACCAAAGTCAGCATTACCTTCCTTCAATTGGGCCAACTGGCGGTGAATCGAGGAAGTACAGTACATACTGACGAAACTAAAATGAGCTCTAATATGGAAATTAAGCGTTTCCGGACACATGTAAACACAACATCTTTTCTTTATTTGTGTGTGAGGAATGTTTCCTGAAAGTTTGGCAGTACCTTTTTGTAACACCCTGTATATAGCTTGCCACAAATGCATGTCATTTCATGTACTCCCACATTGTGGAGGCAGTCAGACATGTTCATTCTAGGTCAGAGGAAGCCCTTTGTCTTGTGTATTTACGTATATAGTGTTTCCCCTGAGGAAATGTTTATCACAAGCTCTTACTATCACTGATATGGAATGTGTGCAAGGACAGAATCTTCAGAGCAGTTTGCACTTTGGCTGGGTGGTGGTATAAAGGAGAGTCTAGATACCTGTTTGTGCTTTTAGTTTTCCTATGACCTTTGTGCCCTAGAACATTTTTAGGCCTTCTGTAGATGCACACATCTAAAACCACTCTCCTCCTCCATGGTGACACTGATTTTTGAATGAATGTTGTTCAGAAAATCAAGAAATTTATGTAGCTCTTTCCTGTTGTGTGGCCATACAACAAGCATGTCACTCACATAGCATGGTTTTAGTTCTGCATTAATGTTAAGCATGCTCATCAAAATCGTCCATGAAAATGGTAGTGGCTACAGGCCAGGAGATCCCATAGCAACCCCATTACATTCATCATAAATTTCCTCCCTATGCTGGTCAGTATTCGGTGACATGACAGGAACACTCATTTGATGCAAAAAATTTCACTTGGGTCTATTCCAAATGGTTTCCAAGATAGAACACATTTCATGTACACTTGTTTTTGTTCTGGTGGCAGGCATGTATATGTCTTAGCCACGCAACCTCTTAGACATTTTGTTCTATCCCAACCTAACTCACTACATTTGACCTCTTTGCTCAGGATGTCTTTCTGCCATTAAACTAGCCCATTGAATGTGTAGTTGTCCATGATGTGAGTGGAGTAGTACGAGGGATTGCGAGTGTATCAGAGAGAAGTATCAGTTAACTTTGTTTCTACATGTGATGGCTTAAGTGCCACACATCTACACCAATGAAGAATATGCAGGTGTATTCTTGTGACTTTTGCAATGGTAGTGCTTCTGATGCTGCCAAAAAATACCACTGATGCTTTCTAACATGTTGAATTCCTGATCATAGAGAGTTTACTAGAGACTTCAGCACATTACATGAAACAGGTATTCTTCCAAGTACCCACCTATTTCTGAATGCATAGTTCAACAATTGGTGCATGAACAGCAACACATTGTTGAAATGGTACAGCATAGTTCTGTTAGCAGCACACAGTGATTGTGGTCATGATAGTCGAATCAAATGGCCACCAAGATTGAAAGATCTTATGCCATTAGATTTTTGTTTATGGAGTTGGATAAAGTTTGAGGTGTACAAATGAAAGGTGAATATGTGAGAGGAACTGCTTGATCACATCATGGACACTGTTGCTCTCATTAAGGAATATGCAGAGGCACTCAGATAAATAACTCAGCATGTTCTCTGATAAGCACACAAATACGCTGAACTCAACAGTGGGATATTCGGATTTCTATTGTGAACTGTACAACAGCTGTAATGTCATGTGTACAATAATGCTTAGAGGTAAATGTGTTAAAAATGTATTTTTCAGTTGATACTTTGTAAAATGCATGTTGTAATGTTTACTAACTGTTGTACATGTATAAACCTGACAATGTATTGAATATACAGAAAATATATGATGGTGTACATTAAATGTGTTCTGTCTTGGAAACCAATCAGAATAGAGCTTATATCCATATTAAGTTATTTGTTTCAAATGATAATGCCTGTCATATCCCAGAATATTGACCATTTCCCCTGGGACAACCTGTACTTAAAATACCTTGACTGCAAGTGTAATTCAACCAAGTCACATATTTCTGGAGCAATTTCACCCCAATGATCTGCATCACATCTGCTACTGGGATGTTAGTAAATAAAGATTTGATATTAAAGTTCACCTGCACATTTGTTGTGGATACTGTTACTGTATATAATATTTCCAAAAAAATTGGAATCTTTTGCAAAAGAGGTAATTTTTCTGACAAGATGCTTCAGTTTCCCTGATAAATGTCTAGCTAAATGTTCACTGGGGATTTAATCCTTTTCACTATTGATCTCAGTGGACATCCTTCTTTATCAACCTTTGATAGATAATACACTACTGGTCATTAAAATTGCTACACCAAGAAGAAATGCAGATGATAAACCGCTATTCATTGGACAAATATGTTATACTAGAACTGACATGTGATTACATTTTCACGCAATTTGGGTGCATAGATTCTGAGAAATCAGAACCCAGAACAACCACCTCTGGCCGTAATAATGGCCTTGATACACCTGGGCATTGAGTCAAACAGAGCTTGGATGGCGTGTACATGTACAGCTGCCCATACAGCTTCAACACGATACCACAGTCCATCAAGAGCAGTGACTGGCGTATTGTGAAGAGTCAGGTGCTTGGCCACCATTGACTAGACGTTTTCTATTGGTGAGAGATCTGGAGAATGTGCTGGCCAGGGCAGCAGTCGAACATTTTCTGTATCCAGAAGGCCCGTACAGGACCTGCAACATGTGGTTGTGCATTGTCCTGCTGAAACGTAGGGTTTCGCAGGGATCAAATGAAGGGTAGAGCCACAGGTCGTAACACATCTGACATGTAATGTCCACTGTTCAAAGTGCCGTCAATGCGAACAAGAGGTGACCGAGACGTGTAACCAATGGCACCACATACCACCACGCCAGGTGATACGCCAGTATGGCAATGACGATTGCATGCTTCCAATGTGTGTTCACCACAATGTCGCCAAACACAGATGCGACCATCATAATGCTGTAAACAGAACCTGGATTCATCTGAAAAAATGACGTTTTGCCATTCGTGCACCCAGGTTTGTCGTTGAGTACACTATTGCAGTGATGCAGCGTCAAGGGTAACCACAGCTATGATCTCCGAGCTGATAGTCCATGCTGCTGCAAACGTCATCAAACTGTTCGTGCAGATGGTTGTTGTCTTGCAAACATCCCTATCTGTTGACTCAGGGATCGAGAATTGGCTGCACAATCCATTGCAGCCATGCGGATAAGATGCCTGTCATCTTGATTGCTAGTGATATGAGGCCATTGGGATCCAGCATGGCATTCCGTATTACCCTCCTGAACCCACCAATTCCATATTCTGCTAACAGTCATTGGATCTTGACCAACGCGAGCAGCAACGTTGCGATATGATAATCTGCAATCACGATAGGCTACAATCCGACCCCTATCAAAGTCGGAAACGTGGTGGTATGCATTTCTCCTCCTTACACGATGCATCACAACAACGTTTCACCAGGCAGTGCCGGTCAGCTGCTGTTTGTGTATGAGAAATCAGTTGGAAACTTTCCTCATGTTATCACGTTGTAGGTGTCACCACCGGCGCCAACCTTGAGTGAATGCTCTGAAAAGCTAATCATTTGCATATCACAGCATCTTCTTCCTGTCGGTTAAATTTCACGTCTGTAGCACGTCAACTTCATGGTGTAGCAATTTTAATGGCCAGTAGTGTATATTCTGGGTGAGACAAGTGAACATAGTGTCAAACTCTCAGACGTAGAGCGCCCATTTATAGTCTGATAACAGATTTGTCAGTTTTCTTATGATCTTGTTTGTCAGATCACATT
The DNA here is from genome assembly GCF_023864345.2 of Schistocerca serialis cubense. Taxonomy (NCBI): domain Eukaryota; kingdom Metazoa; phylum Arthropoda; class Insecta; order Orthoptera; family Acrididae; genus Schistocerca; species Schistocerca serialis. The sequence goes on from NC_064640.1 coordinate 774,699,850, forward strand.
TGGGCTTAAGGTGCACTGGCTGCACCAACTGTTGTTTCATCTTTTTGTGGTATTCAACTGTATCTAAAACAACAGCTGCATTCTCCTTCATCCACTTTGGCGACACAATTAATTCATTTCTCTTGAGTTCATTAAGTACTTTCCCTTGCTCCACTAATACTCTGACGAGAAAAAATTGCAGCACCAAAAAATAATTTATGTAGGGTAATGAAATTTTGGGAATACATTTGTCAAGGTACCATATTTAAGAGATTAACATAGCAAGATCACAGGTTAATATATGCGGGAGCTAAGCTGTTGCAAATGTGAAATGCTGGTACTTTAATAACAAATATAATCACCAGAATGTTCAATACATGCAAGCAAACATGGATCCGTTGTGTTGAACAGGTGCCTGATGTCAGTTTGTTGGGTGTAATTCCATGCCTGTTGCAGTTGGTTGGTCAATGCAGGGGTGGTTAATGCTGTCTGTCAATGACGCTGGAGTTGTCATCCAATGATGTCCCATATGTACTCAATTAGAGACAGATCTGGTGATCAAGCAACATGGGTTACAACAGTAGTATGTGGGTGAGCATTATCCTGTTGCTAAACATCCCTTGGAATGCTGTTCATGAAGGCAGCACAACAGGTCCAATCACCAGATTGAATCACAGATTTGCAGTCAGAGTGCAGGGGATAGCCACGAGAGTGCTCCTGCTTTCATACAGAATTACACTTCAGACCATAACTTCAGGTGTAGGTCCAGTGTGTCTAGCCACAAGCAGGTTGGTTGCAGGTGCTCTCCTGGCCTCCTCCTAACCAATGCATGGCCATCACTGGGACTGAGGTGGAACCAGCTTTCATCAGGAAACACAACACTCCTTTACCCTGCCCTCCAATGATCACTCATTTGACACCATTGATATCACAAATGGCAGTGCTCTGAAGTCAGTGGAATGCATGCTACAGGGCATCTGGTTTGGAGCTGTCTATGAAGTAATTAATTTGTTGTATCTCTGTGGTACCAATTGCTACTCTAATTGCTGGTGCAGATGCAGTATGATGAGCCAGAACCATACACTGAACACAATGGTCTTCCCTCTTGATAGTGCCACAAGGCCGTCTAGAGTCCAGTCTTCTACCAGCCGTCCATTCTCGTGACCATAGCTGTCAGCAACCACATACAGTGGCTACAATGCTGCCAAGTCTTTCTGCAGTATCGCAGAAGGAACATCCAGCTTCTCGTTGGCCTGTTACACTACCTCATTCAAACTCAGTGAGGTGTCTTTGTCACCTTAAAGGCATTCTTGACTAACATGAACTCACCGTGTCCAGTCTGAAAGGTAACTAGTGCTTACTACCATTACAGCATATATTTAAAGCAAACCTGATTTGCATCCTCATAGTGGCACTACTAGAAACACACCTACCAACTTTTGTTTATGTCACACAACTCTTTCTTGGTGTTTGTCACACAACTCTTTCTTAGTGTTGCAATTCTTTTTCCATCAGACAGCCTCTGCCTGATTTTTTGGAAGATAAACCAATTATGCTATTATGGTACTGATAGTGTCTTCTGTTATTATTCTCTGAGTTGTATCGTAATTCTGTCAGAGATGGCAAAGCGCCTGGAAGAGCAGTTACATGGAATGGATAGTTCCTTGAAAAGAGACTATAAAATGAACATAAACAAAAGTAAAACAAAGGTAATGGAATGTAGTTGAATTAAATGAAGCGATGCTGCAGGGATAAAATTAGGAAATAAGACACTAAAAGTAGTAGAGATGTTCAGCTATTTGGGAAGCAAAATAAATGACGATGGCTGAAGTAAAGAGCATATAAAATCCAGACTGGCAATAGCAAGGAAAACATATCGAGAGGAATTTGATAGCATGCAATATAAGTTTAAGTGTTATGAAGTATTTTCTGAAGGTCGTTTTCTGGAGTGCACAAGTGAAACATGAGCAATAAGCAGTAAAGATGAAAATAGAAGCTTCGGAAATGTGGTACTATAAAAGAATGCTGAAAATAAGATAAGTAGATTGAATAACTAATGATGAGGTGCTGAACTGAATTGGTTACAAAAGAAATGTATGGCACATCTCCACAAAAAGATGGGGAGTGGGGGAATCAGCTGATAGAACACGTACTGATGCATCAATGAATAGTCAATTAAGACCTGTTCTCAGTCCTGCTGTAGCTTCTTCACAGAGGTTTACTACCATATGATTTGGGTCAAAAATTATGTTTTTCCTGTGCACTTTAGTTGCTAATTTTTTTTATGAATCTTTCTGCTTCAGAGTGTTGATACCTGATACCATTGCAGCTTGATTAAACTTCATCCTGTTCACTGTATCCCAGTCATAATGTGAGAGATATTTTGTCAGTGAAAAACGCAACTTAATTACGACAGGCCTGATGTAATTTAAGACACTGCATATTTGTCAAATTATTTCACAGAGATGTGCTGCTAATCCTTTTGTTAATCTTATATCTTTCATTGTTTGCAGATGGCATTCAATTCATACAAATTTAGGAAAAACGCCATTGTCACAACCCCAAGAAAAGAAAGCCAGATCACAAAGTAATATACCTCTTTTCTTGTACAGATTCTCCTGTCGTCTGTGGGATATACAAACCAATAGAAACATTTCATATAAGTCTGCAGGTGTCTGTGGTCATTGTCATTGATGATAAAATCATTAAGCCCTGTCATATTCCCCTTCAAACTTTGCTATTTGACATTTCAGTCCCTCTGCTGGGATCTTCTTCAGGACTTCACTAGTGTACCTGGATGGCTTAACACTGTTGATAGATAGTGTCATGTCCACTTATAAAAGGCTAGTTTCCTGTGCTTCTTCAGAAAAGTTGAGGTAGTTGGTAACTGCCTTTCAGTTGCTACTGGCAGCCTGTTGCCATTGGGTAAATACTAAAAGCAGATACTGGCAGAAAGGTGGAATCCAAAATATTATTGTTGTTGTGCTACCTCAGCTGTTTGCTGTTAACTATCTATGTTCCTCATTTGCTGTGGCTGGATGTTTACTTCCATGATGGTTGGTAGCCATGAAGAAGGAAGCCTTTTGCCATCATTTCTATTGAAGTTGCACTCATTCTTCATTCTATTAAGTACTTCATGGAGTTTCCATCCGTAAATATTACTTTCTTTGGCCAGCACACGTATGTTCTTAAAATTTACAACCTAGTAACATTCTTCTTGCTGCTCTGCTATCACTGACAGGGTTGGCTTGTTGGCGAAGTAGTTGTTTGATACTAAAAATGAAAAAAAAAAAAAAAAAAAAAGGTTTGTCATATAATTTACAGCTAAAATTACATGTCTTTCAATTTTTATGAAATGCTGCACAAAGAATGCAGAGAATTATTAGACCAAGATTATTAGCTTGTTCAAATACTATGTTATTGAAACTTCTAGCAGGTTACTAAATGTAATGGCCAGCTGTGGGGTTGCCCAGTTTTGTGAGGAAAGTATTACGCATATAGTGTCTGTTCAGTAGTCAAAGTACAATGACATATTATACTAGCCCTTTGAAATTATGTGCTTGTTTGCACTGGCTATTCTGCTTGAATACACAGAACTCTGTTCAGCAGTAAGCATGCACATAATAAATAAATTGTTGCTGTTGTTGTTGTGCACTTTAGTCTGAAGACTGGTTTGATGGGGCCTTCCATGCAAGTCTGTCATGTGCAAGCCTCTTCATCTCTGAATGACTACTGCAACCTACATCCATTTGAACCTGCTTACTCTATTTGTGCTTAGGTCTCCTCTATGATTTTCACCACCCATACTTATCTGCATTACGAACTGACTATTCTTTGATGCCTCAGTATGTTTTCTATCAGCTGATCCCCCACTTTTTAGTGAAGATGTGCCATACATTTATTTTGTCCCCAACTCAATTCAGCACCTCTTCATTAGTTATTCAATCTTCTTATCTCATTTCCAGCATTCTACTATAGTACCACATCTCAGAAGCTGCTATTCTCTTCTCATCTGTACTGCTTATCACTCATGTTTCACTTGTGCACTCCAGAAAAATACCTTCAGAAAATACTTCATAACACTTAAACTTATATTGCATGTTATCAAATTCTTCTTGATATGTTTTCCTTGCTATTACCACTTTGTATTTTATATTGTCCCTACTTCAGCCATCATCATTTATTTTGCTTCCCAAATAGCTAAACATCTCTACTACTTTTAATGTCTCATTTCCTAATCTAATCTCTTCAGCATCACTTCATTTAATTCAACTACATTCCATTACCTTTGTTTTACTTTTGTTGATATTCATCTTATAATCTCTTTTTAAGACACTATCCATTCCATGTAACTGCTCTTCCAGGTGCTTTGCCATCTCTGACAGAATACAATGTTATGGATAAACCTCAAAGTTTTGGGTTCTTCTCCAACTTTAATTCCCTTTAAATATTTCTCCTTGGTTTCCTTTACTGCTTGTTCAATGTACAGGCTGAATAACATCAGGGATAGACTAAAACCCTGTCTGATTCCCTTCCCAACTACAGCTCCCCTTTCATACCCTTTAACTCTTATAATTGCAGTCTGGTTTCTATTTAAGTTGTAAATAATCCTTGCTCCTTGTATTTCATTGTACTACCTTCAACATTTCAAAGAGTGCAGTCCAGTGCTTTTTTTCTTCCTGAGGCCTGAGAGTATTCCCCCTATATCATACATCTCACACAGTTATGTAGAGGTTTTGTCATGGCTTGCTCTCCCAAGGATCTCAATAACTCTGAGGGAATGTCATCTACTCCAGGTTTCCATTTAAATCTTTCAGTGCTCCAGCAAATTCTTCTCACAGTATCATATCCCTCATCTCAGCTGCATCTACTTCCTCTTTTCTTTCTAAAAGATTGCCCTCAAGTTTGTTTGCCTTATAGGGACTCTCCTTATATTCATTCCACCTTTCAGATATCTCTTCTATTGCTTACTACTGTCTTTCCATTTGTGTTCTTGATATTCATACAGTTGCTTTTGTTTTTTTTCCTTTTCTTACTATTGAATTCCAGTCACCCATCATAATTAAATTTTCACCTCCCTTAACTGTCTGAATAAATTCCCTTATATCATTACACATTCTTTCAATCTCTTCTACATATTCAGAGCTAAGTGGCACATAAACTTGCACTACTGTGGTGGGTGTTGTCTTTGTGTCTATTTTGCCAACAATAATTTGTTCATTGTGCTGTTTATAGTAGCATACCTGCATTCCTATTTTCGCATTCATTATTAGGCTTACTCCTCAGTGACACCTATTTGATTTTGTATTAATAAACCCGTACTGACCTGACCAGAAGTACTGTTCTTCCTGCCACAACATTTCACTAATTCCCACTATATCTGACTTTAACCCATCTGTTTCTCTTTTTAAATTCTCTAACATAACTATCTGATTAAGGATTTAACATTCCACACAAAAAACCTGTAGAATGCCAATTTTTTTTTTTTTAATTGATGATATCTGCCTGTGTAGTCCATTCATCAATCATATGCAGGTCTTCCTTCACTTTGCTAAAATCTTCCGGCATTGCTACCTTCTCATAGACAACCACACATCCTCATACGGCTTTTGACATTAACCACTAGATAATTTATATACAGGGTGTATCAAAAAGAATCATCCAATTTGGCACATCTATATTTCTGAAACTAATAAACATATTCAGTGAATTTTGTGTTTTGATTAACATGAAACTCAATGCACTCGCCTTGAGATGCTCAGTATGTCAATTCAGTATTCAAATTGAGCCCACACTGCAGCAAGCATGTCTTGAGTTACAGCTCCTTCAGCTGCTGTTATGCGATGTCTCTGTTCATTCATTGTTGCTGGTAATGGAGGCACAAAACAGAGTCTTTTACAAACTCCCACAAGAAATAATCACATACAGTCAGATATGGTGACTTTGGAGGCTAGTAATGCAAGGTGGAATTATTTGGTACACTGTGACCGATCCATCATTGAGTAATCTTTTGGTTTAAAAATTCCCACACTTCCAGATGCCAGTGTGGTTGTGCCCCATCCTGTTGGTAAATGAAGTCATTTGAATCAGCCTCCAATTGTGGGAAAAGAAAGTTCTCAAGCATATTGAGATATGTGCTTCCTTGGCAAAGAAAAATGGACCTTACACCTTTTCCCATGAAACTGCACAAAACACATTAAATTTTGGAGAGTCTCTCTCATGTTGCACAACTTCATATGGTTGTTCTGTACCCCATATTCTCACATTATGATCAGTCACCTTTCCATTTAAATGGAATATTGCATTGTCACTAAACACAAAGCATGGAAAAAAACTGTCATCCTCCATCTCGCCAAGAACAAAACTACAGAACTTCACATGTTGCTGTTTGTCACCTTCACAATGAGTTTGCAGAAGCTGAATTTTGTAAGTTTCATGTGTAAACGTTGGTGTAACACATTCCAGGTGGACATTGGGGGCATACTGAGCTGTTGAGCTGCAATGGAGAATGGTTTCTGCGGACTCCTTGTGGAACTATGGTGGATGCATTCGACATCTGTGTCAGACACTTGGGACAGCCTGACAATTTGCCTTTACACAAACAACCTGTTTCTAGGAATTGTTCATACCATCATCTAATGCTCTGTGCTGTAGGAGGATCCACATCATACCTAGTACACGCTGAACAGTTATTACTGACTCACACTGTGCAAAATGTAGAACACAAAATGCTTTCTGTTGTCCTGACACCATTTTTACTAGAACTGAAGGGCGTGCACACAACTGCAACTTAGCAGGAACCATGTAAAACCTGAGAATTTGCTCTTTGCAACAGTATGTTATACATGCACATATCTCAAATAACGTAAAAGTTATGATTTTTTTTTAAATCGGATGTTTCTTTTTGATACACCCCATATATTGTAAACAGCAATGGTCCTGTCACACTTTCTTAAGGTGTTCCTGATATTACCTTTCACCTTCCAGTTTTGTTCCATTAAGAGTGACGTGTTGTTCTCTATCTGCAAAAAAGTCCTGGATCCAGTCACAAATCTGGTTCTGGTACTCAGTAAGCTCATATTCACTGCTCTATTCATTGCATGTTTCAGTCATACAATACATTAGCCCCAATCCTGAATATCAGCTTGTCTTGTGATCCATCTAATTCTGCCCACTGAAAGTTCCCTTCACATTTATGCCACTCTTCACACTTTAGCAGAGTTTATTGGACTATGTAACCTCATGTGCACTGTTTTCTAGTTACCTCCCTCAGTCCTGTAACTCTGTCAACTATTTGTTACTTGTATACCAATGCACAACCTGTTACTACCTATCCAGAACCTGGGAGAGCTGTTTTTGAAATCATGTTACTGTTCTTTTGTTCTATGATCCTCCTCTGAAACCCTCCCTCCACATAACTCCCTCTCCCAAGCCAGTTCTCCCTATCACTTGTAACTTTTACTGTGTCCAGGACCATTGTTTGTTCTCCCAAGAATTTTCAGTTATTGCATTAATACAACTATAATTTATGTTGAAAATTTTTCTCTTGATGCAATAAACAAGAAGTTAGTAATAATGTTTGAATGTTACTGTATGTGGGTAAGTTTTTCTTTTGCACTTGAAGCCAAAACTTTGTACAGACTACTTTTCCTTTCTCAGTTCATTATAAAAGGTGTTATTGTCATCTAAAAATGATGTTTTCAACTTTTAACACATCATCTATGCTGTTTATTTTTAACTGCTTTGTCATCTGACCACTCACTATTATTTGCTGATTGATTTTTTTGTTGGTTCAGTTTTATCATACAGAACAGTTTGTTAATTTCTTGTTTTGTGGATTATTTGTACAATTAATCATGATAATGTGCAATGAGTCATTTTACATTCACAGTACTCATTCTATGTGAAAATGGTTTTCTTATTGTCTACTTTTTTTAGTACTGTTGTGAGTTAATAATTGCTACCCAACACCTTTTACACACTACAAAATCAGAAATTTTCCTATAGAATAGAAGGAGTTGTTAAGGAGAAGCTATTTGTTTTCAGATTTAACTTTTCTGTCTCTCAAACATTTTATATCATTGAGTAAGTGGTCAAAGCTTTTGGAAGCAGCATTGTGCACCCTTTTGGTGTTAAATACCATCTTAATGTGTAGTAATGAATCTCATTTTTTCCTGTAGTATTGTGATTATGTACATCATTGTTCCTCTTGAACTGCAGTGGATTATTTACAATAAACTTCATGAGGCAATAAATATACTGTGAAGCAGTAGTCAAAATGCCTAACTCCTTAAACAGATGTCTACAAGAGACCATGGCTGAGCATCATATATTATTCTTACAGTACATTTTTGAACCATGAAGACTTCCTTTCTTGAAGTTGAGTTACCCCAGAACATTATTCCATGTGGCATTATTCAGTGAAAATATTCAAAATATATCAACTTACTAATTTGTCACACGCCAAGATTTGAAATGATTCTAAGTGCAAATGTGGCTGAAATAAGTTGTTTTAGGAGTTTAAAAATTAGCTTTTTTCAGTTTAAATTCTCATCAGTGGCGACACCTAAAAATTTTGGCATTTTCACCCTGGATATTATTTCCTCAATGTGTTACACTTGTCACTGAAGCAGTACCTCTAGATGTGATGATCTAAATATCTTTTGTGGTTTTAGGGATTGAGAGTGAGATCATTTGCAGAAAACCTATCAATTATACTTTTAAGAACATTATTTATCATTTCTTCTGTTGCTTTATATGTGTTTGAATTGATTACAATACTACTGTCATCTGTAAAAAGGACAAATCCTGGTTGTTGTAAGTTAGACAGTAGGTCATTTGCATATATGAGAAACAATAGTTGACCAAACACTGAGCCTTGTGTAAACCGAAAAGTGTTTGGCCCTAGTCAGAAGAATCTCCCCTACTTATGTTGGTTGAATTATTAAGTAAAACTTTCTACATTCTTTCAATTAGATATGACATTATCCATTGGACTGTTATACCATTAATTCCATTAAACCTCAGTTTAGCCCGGAGAATATTGTGATTCACACAGTCAAATGCCTTAGGTAGGTCACAGAAAATACCAACTGGTGCTATTTTGTTATTTAGTCCTTTTAAAATTTGGTGAGTGTATGTGTAAATGGCCTTCTCAGTTGAGTAACTTTTCTCAGATCCAAACTGTGGTTTACAGAGGATATAATTGTTGCTTAGTTGGTATACTAATATACAAAACATGACGTCAAAATTTTGGAAAATAATGTTAGTATTGAAATGGGTTTGTAGTTACTAACATCTCTCCTATCACCTTTCATATAGAGGGATTTAACAGTGGCATGTATCAACATCTCTGGAAAAATGCTCTGACTTAGTGATGCATTACATATTCCAGAAAAGGTAGTTCTTATTATAAAGGAACAAGCCTTTAGTACTCTATTGGAAACCCTATCAAATCTAGATAAACTTTTATCTTTGAGAGAATATATAATTTTCTGAATTTCAGAAGGAGAAGTTTAAGTAATATTCATTTTTACATATTCAGAAATTCTTTCACACAATAGAAACAGTTCTTTATTAGAAATGCCTCTGCTTTCATTTTAAAGATTGGATATGTATGGTAGCAATTTTGATTTCCTCTGGTATCTTACAGTGTAGTACAACAGCAATGTTTATTATGCTCCTCTCATAGGAGTTTCTTCTGGAATTTTTCTAGATTTTTTGAAAAGAAACTTAACTGTGACACAGGTCAGTGATATGATATTACATCAGAAAAATATTTTTTTTGGAGTGGAAATATTTTTGCTATGTTATAATTTCATCAGTACGCATTTCACACAGAGAGACATCCAAGATCACTAACATACTGGTACAGGATAAACATGGAACTAGTCCTTTACAGTTTACTTTAAAGAAATCTTCAGTTATTGGAGTGAAGTATTCACTGATTTTTTTCATAGCTGATGATTTTGGGCATGTGACTTCTGACTCCTCTAATGACAATAGAGATGGGCAAACTCGTTCATCCTTGGGAACTAGTTCACTGCTGATCGTTCTTTTTTGGGAACCGTTCATTTTTACTCGTTCACTGTTCATTTGTGCTTGGTATATGGTTCTTATGAAAAACTGAAAACTAGTTGTGTAGGTGACTGAAGGATGGAGGGCACTAAGAGGGGTCACTTGCCTCCCCCCTGGACTATAGAGTTTTTATTCATTACAGAATTCTTACACACTTTTACAAGTAATTTCTGTGATTCTGCAGAACCTCTCGTTTAGTCAACTGTAGCCTTGTGTGGATGATCGCAGGGAAATAATATAGGGTGGCGCATGGAAAACCGGCCCCGAGTACAGACTGCTCGCCAGTTACGGACAGTGTGTTGCCCGTTACGAGCAGATACAACAAACAGACAAACATGTAATAATTAGACAGTGAAGAAATAACAAGCTAATGCAAGCAACAATGGTGAAACATTCGATGACAATGTGTAGAGAGCTGGAGAAGAGAACATGAAAATGTCATACGACGCGCGTGGGCTATACCACATGTAGTCTTGTAAACCTGTCGTGGGCTGTTTCCCAACTTAATATACCACAAATTCTTCGTTTCAACTTCCACTACATAGCTATGCTACGTTGTAAACAATAATCATTTACACCCTATATATACTTCACGTTGTCTCTGAGTTCATAGGCGAAGTAGAGACTTTATGGAAGCATAAATTAAAATGTGGTTTCCTCATACTTGCGTCACATGCTTAGTAAAAATTAGGTTTTTATGTTGCAGTATTAACGTTAATGCAGCAATAATAATAATAATTAAGTTCACAATAATAAAGGTTTTGGTTTGAAAGCTCCTTCTGAACAAATGTTTTTGAGATAATAAGTAAATACGATTTTATGGCAATCTATGTCTTTTCAAATGGAGAGGCACCGCTTTTCCTACTGAGCCAAAATGACCCACAACCCACTTTTTTTTTTTTTTTTTTTTTTTTTCAAAGAAACCAAACTAGCATGTAATGCAAATTGGAAACAACCAAATTTAAAAATAATTAGAGCCTTCCTACATGTAATGTTTTGTATATGAAAGATACACAAAAATCATTTTATATGAATTTTCTTACACTAAAAATAAAACATATGAATAACAAAAAAACTTGCCTTGTTATAAGTATGTCTTCTGCTGTTCATCGATATAATGAAGTGAGCTGATATGCCCTTTTGTTACCTGAAAAGACGTACCTATTACATACAACGTAATTTTTGTTATTTACTTAACTATAAAATACTTTTTGATTACCGGTTGTGGACGCTGAATAGCCAGAACCAAGTGCAAGAACTGTTTGGAACACACGTAAAATAGGCGAGCGCAGTGAACGAAACGAACAATTGGATACTGAACTAACTAGGAGCAGTCGGCAGTGGAACTGAGACAGCTGGAACGAGAACTGCCCAAGTGACCGCTGCGACCGAAGTGAACTAGTGAACTATGAACCGATCGTTCCTCGTTCCCAGGAACTATAAGTAGACCGCCGCAACCGAAGTGAACTATGAACCGATCGTTCCTTGTTCCCGGGAACTTTAAGTAGACCCCCGTGACCAAAGTGAACTATGAACTGATCGTTCCTTGGAATTCGTTCCTCGGTCCTTTTGTTCATCTTGGTGAACCATTCCTTTGCACCTGTTCGTTCACGAACTACCCATCTCTAAATGACAATGACACATTCTTTCTTTATGGGCTGAGCTACAAGTTTCTTCCTTTATAACTGTCCACATTAAAATGGTCTTCCTAAGATATGAGGTCCTGAATGAGACATTCCACTGAAAATATGCATCTACTGTTACTACATACTAGCACACTTTTTTGGAACTATTATTGACTTTAATAGCTAAAGTTCTTTTCCTAATATATTAGTGCATCCAAACACATTGTGAATGAGACTCAATCATAATGTGGTCATATAACTTGTAGAATAAATACCCATCTCATTTTCTGTAAGAATGTGGCATCTTCATCTAATTTGGGTATGAATAGGTCCATAGATTCTACACTATCTAGCAAAGACACTATTTAATAATATTTCTTCTTCATTTATTTTCACAATTAAACTGTTACATTTAACAAAACACAGCAATCTGTTTTTCCACCAATATAGCTTATTTGTGCACAGCTTCTCAAAACAAAAGACATACTATGCATGATGTGTAGCGTTCAAGTGCTGAATAATAACACAGACAACTAGTATTTCCAGACTGACTGCTCATTCTAGAATGACTTCAGATTGACTTATTTAGCATGCTTGCAGTTCTATATAATACAGCTTTGTTTTCCACATTGTTTTAGAAGTTCATTAGTCAAAATAATTAGTGTAATGATATCTGGTTTCTATAGCAGTGCAAATTCTTAGAAAAATTTTATCCTTTTATGGTTACAAAACTCTGAGAATCAAAATAGTTACAAAAGAAATTTTATGTCATCCTGAAGTCAAATTTAGAACATCAAAATATACCATGTCACAAAATTTGTTTAGAAATGCAGTGTTAAAATTTTACATCAAGAGAAATTGCGCCTGATGAATTTAATTACACTATTGGAATTCACTGTTGTCAATTTGTTTGATGATTAATAAATTATGATTTTCTATAATTGGTATGGAATATGGACTTTTGATGACTAAATGTAGCATTTGTGATAAATTTTATAACATCAATAAAAGCTAATTACAACTTTTAAAGATACCAATTCTTCTTGAATATAGGCTTTTGTAAAGTGAAATCTATTGGATGACCAATTTTTGTAATTTTATGTTTTCATACTGTAGCTCCCAAAAAATGTTTTATTATATCATAGACAAATTTGAAAAGTACATATGTTTTCAAAAATGCTTTAGTATATAGCATACTTATGTAGAAGTTATAAAACCCGTACTTAAGATCTGAATCAGAATGAATGTTATCAAAATCGAGATGGACTTGCATCGTTCAATTAATCCAGGGTGGAATCATGAGGCCTAGTTGATTCAGAAATCCCAAAATCTTGGTTTACTGTAACATGCATCTCAATTTATTTGATGGGTTTCTTATCAAATTTTCATTCTGTGTAATTTTAGCTTGGCTGACTACTCCGTCATAGATTCTTTTGTAGATTTAAAATAATCTGCAAATTCTAGGATAACTCCATATCTTTTACAGCATTACTGCAGAAATCTTTTTCTCTCTCCGGAATTTTTTATGCCTTTACTTTGTTCTGGTGCTTTCATGTTTTTACTTCAGTAGGAAATGCTGCATTAAAATAGTAAAGGAAGATGTTCCAAAAAACCATGTCCATACTACCAACATTGCCCTGAATGGAAATTCTTTTCCAATTTTGCCTAATCAGCTAGAAATTAAAAATTGTTGTCTTTGTAAAAAATTCTTTTTTTGACTACTTTTCTCCAACTGCTACTACACAGTAGCTGTGCCTCATGATCACTATAACCCATGCTCACTACTACACTTGTGAATTTGTAGCTCATGCCTGTGATGAATGTCTGTTCAATGATGGAATTTGTGCATTCTGTTGATATTGATGGGCAGTATGTTGTGGGGATTGTACTGAATGTATTGATCATATTTATCAAAGCACCTCTCATACTGATGTCTTTTGAAAAATTGATGTTGAAATCACCACAAAGATCTGGCTTCATATTTAATGTTCAGTGGTACCCTTAGTCTGGCCATGAAGACTGCCAGATTTCCACTTGGTGCTCTATACATGTTAATAAATACTTATTAAATTAATTTCTTGCAGTTTAATAATAGAAAGTTTGAAATCTTTATTTATTGGCTCAATACAGCATTTATTGACACCACAGAACTTTATCTGCCCTTTTGCAAAGACAGCGCTACCACTTTGTTTGGAGAACTCTCTGCTAAAATGATTTGCTAATGTATATCCTTCTACTGACATTAATTTTACTTCAACATTATGTAGTTGATGTTCAGTAATGAAAATTATATCCAGATGTAGTTGTATTGGAGTAATGCTTTCAACATGGTAATTTTATTCTCAAGTGACTTAATATTATGGTGTATTACAACAAAATATGGGCATTTAGACACTTTCAGTGAAAAGATTTATAGTTCTTTATTTAACAGCATTTCTAACACAGCTTTTACCCTTAAAATCTTTGGTCTCTTTGTTGTGTGTGGCTTCTGCTTGCTGATGGCTGTCAATACGTGAGTTAACTTCTGGAACTTGTAAAAGTTTTGCTTTATTCACCTGTGTACTTTTCAGTTCAATTCACTCCATAATTTGTGTCTCACTGATTACTTGATTGTATGCTTGTGTCCTTTTCAGTTTAAGCCACTTGGTAATTTGCATGTGACTGATGATTTTTTTGTTTGCAACTCATATAAAACACATTGTGATATGCATTTGTTTGCTATTAATATTATATTCCACATTGTTCCTCGAAACAGAAGTACATATGTTATTGACTAGTAATTCCTCTCTTTCTGCATTTGAATTAAGTCCATGAACCATATGGAATGTTTGCTAGCTGCTTATGTTTGTAATATCAGTATAGGTTTAGCGTAAATGACTCATCAGGTTTCGAAGCACTGTTTATTTACAATTATATAACGTACCAAGGTGAATGATACTATAAAAGATAGATACACTCACAAAGTTTCCGATACATTCTAGAAACATTCAATGTGTGCACCCTTGGTTACCTAGAAAACACCAAACTGCGATCTAGTTTTGTCTATATGTTCACTAGCGTGTTTCCATCAGTGTACATCAAAGCAGCAATGATGGGTTCCTGCTGTTCTTGCAATGTTGTTGGCATTGGAGGTGCATAAACTTTGTCTGTAACATAACCCTACAGGAAGAAATGACATGGTGATGTGGAGGGGAGTGGAGGAGGGGGGCCATGGCAACAGAGTGACGACTGTGGGGAGGGGGTAGGGGAGTGGAGGAGGGGGGCCATGGCAACAGAGTGACGACTGTGGGGAGGGGGGTGGGGAGGGGAGGAGGGGGGCCATGGCAACAGAGTGACGACTGGGGGGAGGGGGGAGGGGAGGGGAGGAGGGGGGCCATGGCAACAGAGTGACGACTGGGGGAAGGGGGGAGGGGAGGGGAGGAGGGGGGCCATGGCAACAGAGTAGCATCACCCAGATCAGCGTGCACTATCCAGCAATGTGGCAGTTCTCTGTTGAGAAAAGAGTGGACAATTGTTCTCCAGTGAGGTGGAGCACCATCCCGTTGAAAGATGAAAGACAGGGAGTCAGCAGTCATTTGTGGCAACAACCACAGCTGCACTGTATCAAGGTACACAGAACTTGTCACCATCTGCTCAATCAAGAAAAAGGGGCCATATATATTTGTCTTGGATATGGCATGGAAGACCTTCACTTTCCATGAATCCCTTTTCAGTTCCACAAGGACATGCAGCAATTTGGTACCCCATACTATCACATTGTGATGATTTATATCTCCTGATGGATAGAAAGTAGCCTTATTGCTCAGTGTCAATGTCCCTGCAAAGTCATCATCACCTTCCATAGTTTGCTGCAGTCAGATACAAAACTCCAATCAAGAGGACTTTTTAAATTTGGTGAGTGTATGTGTATATTCATGTATAACCTGTTTTTTTATGTCATATACTTGTCAATAAACAGTGCTTTGGAACCCAATGAGACATTTAGACTATCCATGCGTCCTTAAAGCAAGTATGTTTTTCAGCGATAAAGTTGTTTGCAGTACTAACTTGGCAGTTGACAGATGCCCAAAATGTTAAATCATGACCATGTGAGATAGTCATAATGCATACATTTGTATGGGTTAAATTATTTAAGCACTTTTTCATTTCTGTGGTAACCAGATCATCATATATATAGTCTTTTTTTTTTGTTTCAGTGGACTGTTGGGATGGTGCTGATGGTGAACCAGTTATTTACCATGGATACACTCTGACTTCAAAGATTTTATTTAGAGATGTGATCACAGATGCCATAAAACCATATGCATTTCATTCCTCAGAATACCCTCTTATTTTGTCTCTTGAAAATCACTGTAGTGAAAAACAACAGGATGTTCTGGTACAAATTTTAGTGGACATTTTAGGAGGTAAGGAACTAATCCATCAAATTTTGTATTGTAGCCAGCTAGGTAAGGAAGAAGAAAATAATTTTAAAAATGGTTTAAGTGAGAGAATATGTTAAAGATAGACAAAGCATTTTCATCAACTCGGCAAACAGAAAATACTGCAAGTAGCACACAGTTATACAAAATAGAAGATAACTTAAGTTTTTGAAAGTGGTACGCAAACATGAAAAATGTACAATGTCAAGAGACCTAAACCTGTTGTAGCCAAAGGCTTCTGTCAGTTAAGAGCCAGAAGAATATGCACTCTTTGTTTTGTTGTGCTCTTCAGTCCAAAGACTGGTTTGATGCAGCTCTCCATATTGGTCTACCCTCTGCTTGTCTCTTCATCCCTGCATAATTATTGCTAGCTACACCCATATGAACCTGCATAATGTATTCAAGCCGTGATCATCCTGTACAGTTTTTACCTCCCTCACCCCTTCCCTCCCCTGGCCACCACACACAATTACCTCTTGATGTCTCAGGATGTGTCCTGCCAATTGATCCATTATTTTAGTCAGATTCTGCTATAACTTTCTTTTCTCATTAATTTGGTTCATTTCCTCTCCATTAGTTATTTGATCTACCCACCTAATCTTCAATATTCTTCTGTAGCACCACATTTCTAAAGCTCATATTCTCTTCTTGTCTGAACCGCTTATTGTCCATGTTTCACTTTGGTACAGGGCTACAATCCAGACAAATACTTTTGGAAAAACCTTGCTGACATTTAAACAAACAATAGATGTTAACAAAGTTTTCTTTTTCAGAAATTTTATAATAATCAAAAGCACCAAGATAATGCATCTGTATTTATATGCTGCAAACAAGCATAACACATTTATATATGTTGAATGTACACTGAGTATGAAATCAGCTATCACTGTCAAACTCACATAAGGGGTTGCTGCCGTTTCATACGGAACTGCACTGGACGTCTTCAGAGGTGCTCCTGGCAACATTGAATCGTGCCAACTGATGAGTCAGATGTCAAAGAGCAAGACAAATACTGTGTAAATTGGGCATGGATGAGTTTACATGTGATCAGCAAAGATAATCCTTATCACAGGTGAAGCTTATGAATTTTTGCCTGTCAAGGATAAAAACTTATCTACTGATTCTGCAGAACCACTGTCCACATATAACTAAATTTCATGGCTTCTTCTTTTTTGTTAAAACTATCCCCATGTTGATATATTTTGATGGCTTCTCTATATAGCTGTGGATAATAGTTCATCACTGTAGGTAAAATTTTGGTTTCAGAAAACTTCACTTGATGATTTTCTGACTGAAGGAAATCACCAAGTGGTGTTTTCTGAAACCAAAATTTTATTTACAGTAACAAACTAATATCCATGACTATATAGAGAAGCCATCAAAATATATAAGCATGGGGATAATTTCAACAGAAAACAAGTAACAATGAAACTTAGTAATATATGGACAGTGGCTCTGAAGAATCGATAGATGAGATTTATCCTTGACAGGTGACAATTGTCTTTGCTGATCATGTTTAAACTTGACCATACCCATTTTACATAATATTTATTTCACTCTCTGAAGTTCTAGTCATGAGTCAGCAAGACTCAACATTATCAGGGGCACCTCTGAAGATGCTCAGTGCAAATCTGGACAAAACATCAGGAATCAAAAATTTTCTTGGATCATGGGCATACAATCCAGAAGACTCACCAGCAACGAAGATGAAAGCCTTCATCTTATTATCAAGCATGAGAGTTACAAAGATTCTGAATCATTTAATTTGGTAGCTAAATATTACTTCCTAAGATTTAAAAGCCAGTTTTTCCAAGGATGTAGCCTACAGCTGCTAATACAATTTTTTCTTTGGGAATATCACAACAAGACTAAACTGCATTCTACAAAGGAAATCCAATACTTCCAGTACAACAAAAAATACTCCTTGTTCACAGTGATATACAAATCACAAAATAAGGCATAAGACTAATGATTCTTTGTTGTATAGAATAGAAGTTTCTGTTTAAAGAGAGGTGAAAAAGTGAGAAGCAGAGAGGTGAGAGTTATCATCCTCCTGTTTAACTTTTCACATTAGAAGGGGCATAAATACTTGAATAACTACACAAATGTGAACTTATATGCCACCTGAGATTTGTTACATGATGAGGTAACATTATTAGGAAAATTGAGAAATGTTTTTTTTTTAAACTGGATAAACAAAAAAAGTAAATTTTTCATCAAGCACATTTTTCAAATATCACACCAAAATGCTAATCATATATAAAAACAAAGATGAGGTGACTTACCGAACAAAAGCGCTGGCAGGTCGATAGACACACAAACAAACACAAACATACACACAAAATTCAAGCTTTCACAACAAACAGTTGCCTCATCAGGAAAGAGGGAAGGAGAGGGGAAGACGAAAGGAAGTGGGTTTTAAGGGAGAGGGTAAGGAGTCATTCCAATCCCGGGAGCGGAAAGACTTACCTTAGGGGGAAAAAAGGACAGGTATACACTCGCACACACGTATCCATCCACACATGTGTGTGCGAGTGTATACCCGTCCTTTTTTCGCCCTAAGGTAAGTCTTTCCGCTCCCAGAATTGGAATGACTCCTTACCCTCTCCCTTAAAACCCACTTCCTTTCGTCTTCCCCTCTCCTTCCCTCTTTCCTGATGAGGCAACTGTTTGTTGCGAAAGCTTGAATTTTGTGTGTATGTTTGTGTTTGTTTGTGTGTCTATCGACCTGCCAGCGCTTTTGTTCGGTAAGTCACCTCATCTTTGTTTTTATATATAATTTTTCCCACGTGGAATGTTTCCTTCTATTATATTGATATCAAAATACTAATCACTTAGACAAGATAATTTATCATTTACATAGCTTTTGTAGGCATGATTTCAATTGTGTGTTTGACTTTTCTAAAATTTTCTTTTTTTCCCCCCCAGAATAGAGGGACAAAGTTTCCAAGCTGATTCAAAGTCAATAAATGCGATGATGGAAATTAAAATTTTTCTTAATACATACATTCAAATTGGTTTTTTCCCATACTTTTATCTTTACCATTAATTACAAAGAAAGCTACTTTATTGTTCATTTTACATAGAATCTCAATAATGAATTGCAATATTACACTTTAGTATCATTTTTATCCATAAACGTTTCATAAGCAGAAGTGCAAAATAGCAAGAAATGCTATTGAAATTCAACACGAAGTACTGGCTACAACAATAATAAACTTAAAATCTATTGATCAATTTCAGTAATGTCCTTATAAAACTCTTTTGCTCCTTCTGGTACATTAAAATGCCACATAAGTTGTACGACATACTTTTTCTTTCCCTTGCTGACCATGTTGTTCTTTTTCAAGGTGATTGGTTTCCTCACATCCTGGCTGCAGTTTCTGGATTTCCATGCCTCCTCCTCTACAGGACTTCAATTATGTGTCTGATACTGACCATAATACCTTCTTCTTCGACTTTTCATAAGCCATCTCTCACTGAGTAGTTATTTTGAAAGGCATTTTAGACTGTATCATTTTTACTGCACTGGACTTGTGATCTTTTGCTTCCCAATATTTATTTAGTATCTTTGCAATGCCATATTATTCCAGCACTTTAGTATTCAGTTAGTGGGAGAATATCTTCTCTTTTCTGGTCGTCTTTATCCACTGTACTAAACATTCTATCAGGAATATAGCTGTGACCATGAAAAGGGAAATAATGTACCAGCTTATTAAATGTTATGCTTTCTAGCATGAAGACCATTAGGGTGCACATGATTATTTTTAATTTGATGGGTATGGAAGTCTGCAAATAAATGAATTTCAGTTGGACAATTTTCTGGCTGGAATGCCCCAGTGTTTCTGAGGAAATACAGTAGAGCAAAGGCTACTTGGTTGCACCCTTTCAGTCCATCTGTTTCAAGCTAAGTGTAAATAGTAATCCATTCCTTTGTCTGTGCACAAGAATGAATCATAATGCACAAAATGTATAGCCAAACCGGTCTTGAATAGAATACGTCACCAACATAGAGCTTTAGTATTGCTAATTCTGTTGTACAGTATATCAAAACATGCTTTAAGCACATTTGGATTTTCGTCTTTCATTATTGCACAGAAATTTTTTGCATGGAGTTTGTACAACCTGTGGCTTGTTATTACTTGATTATCTTCCTCCAAACCTTGTTCCTTTTGAGAGTCTGCCTTTGAGTATCCCTGATATTGCTTGAAACGTTGTAACACATACAAGTACTCTCTGGCCATCTTTCTCCCTGTGTTGCACTTTATCGAAACACTATTTGTCTTTGTTGTTTATTTCTTGCTGTTCCTTCTTCCTGACAAAGCTGGCCTGAACTGTACAATAATCAGGAGTTAATTTGTATTATTGGTTTTGGCAGCTATTTTTTCCAGGAAACTCTCTCTTATTATCATTGACAGTGACATCCTACACTGTTATTCTCCCTTCAGTTCTCTCAGAAGCAAACCACAGTCTGTATTTATTGACTTTTGCTTTAATTGACTATGAACAAATATCAAGTTTTACAAAAACTCAGAGTTTTCAAACCTATAACAACAGAAAAAATATCTTTTGACAAAACCATTTCAACAGCTTATGCATAGCAACAAGCTTGATTTGTTAGTATAGAAATCTTGATTTTGAACAACTGAGCATTTATCTACTTTTGAGAAAATGCTTCTCAATTCACAGCTTCACAAGTCATTTCAGTCATTTACTATTACAGTAACTCAAACATATAATACACTGATTGATCTAGAATTAGAGTTGAGAATTTCATAATGTAAATCTTCAGCACTTTCCAAACATTTCAACGTACTGTGCTTCTTGTAGAGGTGTCAGATTATTATGAATAATATGTTACTATCTATTTTCTACCTGAATGTCACCATTTTCTTAGACGTTGACATTGGTACTGGTTATTTGTATGCAGCAGATATTATTATTAATGTATAACATAGTAACAGGTTGCATGATCATATTGAACTGGTGCAGTGTTTTGTGTAAAGAAAAGTAAAGTAAAACCACAGATTTATTCATAGTATTTGTAGAATTAATTATTTGGAAAATACATTTACCTTTCAGAGAGCTTATATATGGAACCAGTTGATGAAGAAGGAATGCAGTTCCTGCCATCTCCTGAGGATCTGAAAAACAAAATAATTGTGAAAGCTAAAAAGTTAAAACCTTCTGATAGAAGTGATGAAGATGATTCTTATAGTGAGGATGATGATATGGAAGATGATGATGAGGACTCCGAAGAAGACTGTAATAATAAGATGGAGACAAAAGGACCTCAGGTAATGAAGGTATTCAACACTTACATATCCATATTACTAACCTAAGAATTCAGTCTGTAAACGTTATATGTAAGTGTCCCTCTCCCCTATTTCCTTACATTTCCCCCACCTTCTCTCTTTTGTGAAAGGATCATAACACATTTTCTGTTTTTGTTTTTTTTTTGTGTCAAGGGAACAGTGGTTTCTCCGACATTATCCAACATTGTAAATATTTGCCAAGCTGTTCACTTTCATGGCTTTGAGAAGACTTTAACTCAAGGTAAGATAAAGACTCCATATTTCAACGATATGTTGTTGTTAATTCAATAGTGCTTACCTCCGATATAATGTTGATTGTCGAATATAATTACATTACATGCTATACAGCCTACTACAGAAGAAACTTGACAATGTAAGTTGCAGTATTCAAAGATTTAAACTTACTGTCAATAATTAAAGAGAGTTTTATGTAAAAAGTAATCAGTTGGAATTCCTGATGATCATTCAATATCACATTCAGTTTTTTGAGAGTTTAAACATCAGATGGTCTCCAGTAAAATGAGTTCATATATAACATCAATCACAGTGAGTGAACGGTTTTCCACAGGTCCTAGTAATGATTAGATTAGATTAGATTAATTATTCATTCTATAGACCCATAAAAGAGGGAATCCTCCTGGGTGTGGAACATATCAGATAAACACATTACAAAAATGTAATTAGAAAAACTTGAGTTTCATTAATTTTAATGCTCCTATGTCAATAAACAGTAAAATTATGTACATGCATTAAATTTAAACTTTTCATATTTACAGGTTTAATACTTACATCTGCTTTCATTAAATCCATCATTCAGACATTTGCTGCTTTCTTGGCTATTGTCAAAAATTAAAGTAAATTATTAATTTTAGTGATCCTCAGTTAAGAACAGTCAGATTATGTACAAGATTTAAAATTAAACTTCCACCATTTACAGACTTAAGACTTACATCCGCTTTTCATACATCCATCATTCACACAGTACGTAGTTACTTGGCTGTTACAACCAAGTATTGGCAAAAATTAAAGTATAACAAATTTTCATTAAAATGGTCTACTGCACTTGTTGAGAAACTCATGGATGGAATAGAAGGAGTTGGCCACCACAAATTCATTTAAATTATGTTTAAATTGTGCCTTGTCTGAAACTAAACTCTTAATGGTTGCTGTTAACTTATTGAAAATATGCGTTGCTGAATACTGGACTCTTTTCTGGGCAAGAGTAAGTGATTTTAAATCTTTATGTTGTTGTTGTTGTTGTGGTCTTCAGTCCTGAGACTGGTTTGATGCAGCTCTCCATGCTACTCTATCCTGTGCAAGCTTCTTCATCTCCCAGTACCTACTGCAACCTGCATCCTTCTGAATCTGCTTAGTGTATTGATATCTTGGTCTCCCTCTACGATTTTTACTCTCCACGCTGCCCTCCAATGCTAAATTTGTGATCCCGTGATGCCTCAAAACATGTCCTACCAACCGATCCCTTCTTCTAGTCAAGTTGTGCCACAAACTTCTCTTCTCCCCAATCCTATTCAATACCTCCTCATTAGTTACATGATCTACCCACCTTATCTTCAGCATTCTTTTGTAGCACCACATTTTGAAAGCTTCTATTCTCTTCTTGTCCAAACTGGTTATCATCCATGTTTCACTTCCATACATGGCTACACTCCATACAAATACTTTCAGAAACGACTTCCTGACACTTAAATCTATACTCGATGTTAACAAATTTCTCTTCTTCAGAAACGATTTCCTTGCCATTGCCAGTCTACATTTTATATCCTCTCTACTTCGACCATCATCAGTTATTTTACTCCCTAAATAGCAAAACTCCTTTACTACTTTAAGTGTCTCATTTCCTAATCTAATCCCCTCAGCATCACCCGATTTAATTTGACTACATTCCATTATCCTCGTTTTGCTTTTGTTGATGTTCATCTTATATCCTCCTTTCAAGACACTGTCCATTCCGTTCAACTGCTCTTCCAAGTCCTTTGCTGTCTCCGACAGAATTACAATGTCATCGGCGAACCTCAAAGTTTTTACTTCTTCTCCATGAATTTTAATACCTACTCCAAATTTTTCTTTTGTTTCCTTTACTGCTTGCTCAATATACAGATTGAATAACATCGGGGAGAGGCTACAACCATGTCTCACTCCTTTCCCAACCACTGCTTCCCTTTCATGCCCCTCGACTCTTATAACTGCCATCTAGTTTCTGTACAAATCGTAAATAGCCTTTTGCTCCCTGTATTTTACCCCTGCCACCTTCAGAATTTGAAAGAGAGTATTCCAGTTAACGTTGTAAAAAGCTTTCTCTAAGTCTACAAATGCTAGAAATGTAGGTTTGCCTTTTCTTAATCTTTCTTCTAAGATAAGTCGTAAGGTTAGTATTGCCTCATGTGTTCCAACATTTCTACGGAATCCAAACTGATCTTCCCTGAGGTCCGCTTCTACCAGTTTTTCCATTCGTCTGTAAAGAATTCACGTTAGTACTTTGCAGCTGTGACTTATTAAACTGATAGTTTGGTAATTTTCACATCTGTCAACACCTGCTTTCTTTGGGATTGGAATTATTATATTCTTCTGGAAGTCTGTGGGGTATTTTGCCTGTCTCATACATCTTGCTCACCAGATGGTAGAGTTTTGTCATGACTGGCTCTCCCAAGGCCATCAGTAGTTCTAATGGAATGTTGTCTACTCCCGGGGCCTTGTTTCGACTCAGGTCTTTCAGCGCTCTGTCAAACTCTTCACGCAGTATCTTATCTCCCATTTCTTCTTCATCTACATCCTCTTCCATTTCCATAATATTGTCCTTAAGTACATCGCCCTTGTATAAACCCTCTATATACTCCTTCCACCTTTCTGCCTTCCCTTCTTTGCTTAGAACTGGTTTGCCATCTGAGCTCTTGATATTCATACAAGTGGTTCTCTTCTCTCCAAACGTCTCTTTAATTTTCCTGTAGGCAGTATCTATCTTACCCCTAGTGAGATAAGCCTCTACATCCTTACATTTGTCCTCTAGCCATCCCTGCTTAGCCATTTTGCACTTCCTGTCGATCTTTTTTGAGACGTTTGTATTCCTTTCTGCCTGCTTCATTTACTGCATTTTTATATTTTCTCCTTTCGTCAATTAAATCCAATATTTCTTCTGTTACCCAAGGATTTCTACTAGCCCTCGTCATTTTACCTATTTGATCCTCTGCTGCCTTCACTACTTCATCCCTCAAAGCTACCCATTCTTCTTCTACTGTATTTCTTTCCCCCATTCCTGTCAATTGCTCCCTTATGCTCTCCCTGAAACTCTCTACAACCTCTGGTTCTTTCAGTTTATCCAGGTCCCATCTCCTTAAATTCCCGCCTTTTTGCAGTTTCTTCAGTTTCAATCTGCAGTTCATAACCAATAGATTGTGGTCAGAATCCACATCTGCCCCTGGAAATGTCTTACAATTTAAAACCTGGTTCCTAAATCTCTGTCTTACCATTGTGTAATCTATCTGATACCTTTTAGTATCTCCAGGATTCTTCCAGGTATACAACCTTCTTTCATGATTCTTGAACCAAGTGTTAGCTATGATTAAGTTATGCTCTGTGCAAAATTCTACAAGGCGGCTTCTTCTTTCATTTCTTCCCCCGAATCCATATTCACCTACTATGTTTCCTTCTCTCCCTTTTCCTACTGATGAATTCCAGTCACCCATGACTATTAAATTTTTGTCTCCCTTCACTACCTGAATAATTTCTTTTATCTCGTCATACATTTCATCAATTTCTTCATCTGCAGAGCTAGTTGGCATATAAACTTGTACTACTGTAGTAGGCATGGGCTTTGTGTCTATCTTGACCACTATAATGCGTTCACTATGCTGTTTGTAGTAGCTAACCTGCACTCCTATTTTTTTATTCATTATTAAACCTACTCCTGCATTACCCCTATTTGATTTTGTATTTATAACCCTGTAATCACCTGACCAAAAGTCTTGTTCCTCCTGCCACCGAACTTCACTAATTCCCACTATATCTAACTTTAACCTATCCATTTCCCTTTTTAAATTTTCTAACCTACCTGCCCGATTAAGGGATCTGACATTCCACGCTCCGATCCGTAGAATGCCAATTTTCTTTCTCCTGATAACGACGTCCTCTTCAGTAGTCCCCGCCCGGAGATCCGAATGGGGGACTATTTTACCTCCGGAATATTTTACCCAAGAGGACGCCATCATCATTTAATCATACAGTAAAGCTGCATGTCCTCGGGAAAAATTGTGGCTGTAGTTTCCCCTTGCTTTCAGCCGTTTGCAGTACCGGCACAGCAAGGCCGTTTTGGTTAATGTTACAAGGCCAGATCAGTCAATTATCCAGACTGTTGCCCCTGCAACTACTGAAAAGGCTGCTGCCCCTCTTCAGGAACCACACGTTTGTCTGGCCTCTCAACAGATACCCCTCCGTTGTGGTTGCACCTACGGTACGGCCATCTGTATCGCTGAGGCACGCAAGCCTCCTCACCAACGGCAAGGTCCATGGTTCATGGGGGATCTTTATGTATATTGTTCTTATTCCTAGTATTGATACTGTGTATTAAACAGTTATTTGGAAAAAAGAGATATATTATTTACAACAAACTTCATTAAGGAATAAATATACTGAGAAGCTGTGGTTAATATGCCCAATTCTTTCAATAGGTTTCGACATGATGTTCTTGGATTTACACTCCTCATTACTCTTATTATAAGCTTCTGTACTCTAAAAATTTTTTCTCTGTTTGTGGAGTTACCCCAAAATATGGTACCATATGACATAGTGGAGTGAAAATAAGCAAAATATGCCAGTTTTTTTTTATATTTATATCTCCTATGTCTGACATCATTCGCATTGCAAACACAGACTTGTTTAGGCACTTTAGCAGTTCGTTAGTACAGGGTGTTTCAAAAATGACCGGTATATTTGAAACGGCAATAAAAACTAAACGAGCAGCAATAGAAATACACCGTTTGTTGCAATATGCTTGGGACAACAGTACATTTTCAGGCAGACAAACTTTCAAAATTACAATAGTTACAATTTTCAACAACAGATGGCGCTGCGGTCTGGGAAACTCTATAGTACGATATTTTCCACATATCCACCATGCGTAGCAATAATATGGTGTAGTCTCTGAAAGAAATTACCCGAAACCTTTGACAACGTGTCTGGCGGAATGGCTTCACATGCAGATGCGATGTACTGCTTCAGCTGTTCAATTGTTTCTGGATTCTGGCAGTACACCTGGTCTTTCAAGTGTCCCCACAGAAAGAAGTCACAGGGGTTCATGTCTGGCGAATAGGGAGGCCAATCCATGCCGCCTCCTGTATGTTTTGGATAGCCCAAAGCAATCACCGAAATCATCGAAATATTCATTCAGGAAATTAAAGACGTCGGCCGTGCGATGTGGCCGGGCACCATCTTGCATAAACCACGAGGTGTTTGCAGTGTCGTCTAAGGCAGTTTGTACCGCCACAAATTCACGAAGAATGTCCAGATAGCATGATGCAGTAATCGTTTCGGATCTGAAAAATGGGCCAATGATTCCTTTGGAAGAAATGGCGGCCCAGACCAGTACTTTTTGAGGATGCAGGGACGATGGGACTGCAACATGGGGCTTTTAGATTCCCCATATGCGCCAGTTCTGTTTATTGACGAAGCCGTCCAGGTAAAAATAAGCTTCGTCAGTAAACCAAATGCTGCCCACATGCATATCGCCGTCATCAATCCTGTGCACTATATCGTTAGCGAAAGTCTCTCGTGCAGCAATGGTAGCGGCGCTGAGGGGTTGCCGCGTTTGAATTTTGTATGGATAGAGGTGTAAACTCTGGCGCATGAGACGATACGTGGACGTTGGTGTCATTTGGACCGCAGCTGCAACACGGCGAACAGAAACCCGAGGCCGCTGTTGGATCACCTGCTGCACTAGCTGCGCGTTGCCCTCTGTGGTTGCCATATGCGGTCGCCCTACCTTTCCAGCACGTTCATCCGTCACGTTCCCAGTCCGTTGAAATTTTTCAAACAGATCCTTTATTGTATCGCTTTTCGGTCCTTTGCTTACATTAAACCTCCGTTGAAAACTTCGTCTTGTTGCAACAACACTGTGTTCTAGGCAGTGGAATTCCAACACCAGAAAAATCCTCTGTTCTAAGGAATAAACCATGTTGTCTACAGCACACTTGCACATTGTGAACAGCACACGCTTACAGCAGAAAGACGACGTACAGAATGGCACACCCACAGACTGCGTTGTCTTCTATATCTTTCACATCACTTGCAGCGCCATCTGTTGTTGAAAATTGTAACTACTGTAATTTTGAAAGTTTGTCTGCCTGAAAATGTACTGTTGTCCCAAGCATATTGCAACAAACGGTGTATTTCTATCGCTGCTCGTTTAGTTTTTATTGCCGTTTCAAATATACCGGTCATTTTTTAAACACACTGTATGTTGCTCCCAACTAAATTTATTATCAAGTTGTAATCCCAAGAATTTTACAGTCTCAACTTCTCCTATTTCCATGTCATCATATTTTATACACACACCAGTAGGAAATCTCTTGGAAGTTCTGAACTGCATATAGCGGGTCTTTTCAAAGTTTAATGACAGTGAATTGGCTATGAACCACTTATTAATGTCAGTAAATTTTGTGACGGCCCCCGAACCCAAGGTCCTCGGCGGTACTTTTGGGGCAGCCACCACAAACTGTATAAAGCGTGGGTAGTGACCAGGATGTAGCTATGTCTGTTGGCCGAAAAATAATTAATGACAAGAATTGCGCCAGCTAGAATGAAGAGATAACTTATCTTTATTTCTGACGAAACATGCACCAGCAATACAAGTCCAAGTAATATCCAAGAGTAATCCATGTACTGACCCTAGTCGAATACAATAGCAAATATCACACTGCAATGGCTCTGCTATAAACTCCACAAAAGGCTAGCAATAGACAATCGACAATAGACTGTCCGTCTCGGGGCCAGCGCTCCTCCTTATATGCAAAAGACAGAGGGCGCTAGGGTGCTGCAGACTCGAGCTCAGCCATGGCACAACCTCTTCTGTCGGTGGTAACACCCTGAGATGCCGACTGCCGCGACAGGAACTGTGACCAGCGATGTCACGTGCGCAAGTTGGTTGATTTGATTTACTATTTATTGCAATGTTTGTATCATCTGCAAATAAGACAAACTCGGCATTTGGTAATGTAACAGATGACAGGTCATTAATATACACAAGAAACAGTAGTGGACCTAGTATGAACCTTGGGGAACACCACATGTAATTTCTTCCCAGTCAGATGATGTCTGATAGCCTACTGCTGAAGTGTTACGCAATAACACCCTTTGTTTTCTATTAATAAGATATGACTGAAACCACTTTGCAGCACTACCAGTGATGCAAGCATTAAAAAGAAGTGATACCTATTTCCACTTACAAATTAATACAATAATTGCCATAAATATGTAAACATATACATACTAAAATACTCAAAATAATTCCTAAGCTCAATGGAATTAAATTTTCTAGAATAAAATGAATTAAATCAATGGAGATGAAATCAATTAAATGAATAGATTTCGGTGAAAGCCTTTCAGATATACTGTACCTAAATTCTAATAAAAATGTCATGACAAATGAAAATACATGCCAGAATCAGATTTACACCTTTTGTTTTTGTGAGAAGTTACCTCAACCAACTAGGCCGTCACTGGATGCTGAAAGGCAACAGGCAAACCTAGGTCTGAATCCCAGTCACATCACTGCTTTTTATTAGTTTCTATGCAACTGGAGGGACGACAGTCTGGATGATTGACTGACCTTGCCTTTTAACACCAACCAAAATGGGCTTGCAGTGCTGGTACTGTGAACAGCTTAAAGCAAGGGGAAACTTCAGCGTAATTTTTCCTGAGGGCATGCAGCTCTGCCGGCCGCGGTGGTCTTGCGGTTAAGGCGCTCAGTCCGGAACCGCGCAACTGCTACGGTCGCAGGTTCAAATCCTGCCTCGGGCATGGATGTGTGTGATGTCCTTAGGTTAGTTAGGTTTAAGTAGTTCTAAGTTCTAGGGGACTGATGACCACAGATGTTAAGTCCCATAGTGCTCAGAGCCATTTGAACCATGCAGCTCTACTGTATTGTTAAATGGTGATAGTGTCCTCTTGGGTAAAATATCCTGGAGATAAAATAGTCCCACATTCGGATATCTGGATGGGGACTACTCAGGAGGATGTCCTCACCAGGAGAAACAAAACTGGTGTTCTACAGATCAGAGTGTGGAATGTCAGATTCCTCAGTTGTGCAAATAGGTTATAAAACTGAAATAGTGAAATGGATATGCTTAATTTAGACATAGTGGGAATACTTATGGTGAGGTAAACACAGGATTATAAATATGAAGTCAAATAGGGTTAATGCAATAGTGGATTTAATAGTGAATGAGAACTTAGGAATATGGGTAAGCTACTGGAACAGCATAGCGCACACTTACCACAGTAAGTTTACAGTATAGTTGCGAGCTAACATCCTGAAGAAGTTTGGGCTCATGTGCGGTTCCTCTTCATCGAAATGTCTTGGCTCAAACTTGTCTAGGGGTTGAACTGCACATGTCGCATTACACGCCCTAATTACACACTTGTGATGCTTTGGTTAAATTTCTGGCTGGTGGCAAGTTTGTGACATATGAAGTTAACAGTAATAATAATATCAGGAACTAATTTAATGACCCATAAATGATGTAGGCCACACACTTGCGATTTGCTTAGAGTATTTATTCAGAAAGCAAACAAACAGCGAAAGTCGTCATATTTAGAGTTAGTGTTACACTTGAGCGCATATCCATTTGACACAGTTTGATTATTCACAGTCTCATCACGAAATACAAGTCTAATATTCCACCTTGTTATCTTCACAAAAAGTTAGGGTTCACACCAGGCATATAGCTGCTCACCACTCAGAGACTAAGTCCCGCGATACCACACAACATGAAATTTTCTAAGTCGTTTCACTTCCTAGCTGCCCAAAGACCGACTGTCCACTTTCACGTCTCAATCTGAACTGTACTCTTTAGTGTCTAGACCAGAACTGTCCTTCTGCCTGTCTCCGCCTGTGTCCTTTGTGTGCTGAACACTTTCGCTCAACATACTAGTGCAGTTCCCTTTCCTGAAGTTGTCCATCTGATTTGCTAGAGCTTATTCTACATTACTTTACATTTTAACATATTTAAATAATCAAAGCCTGACCACTTTCACATTCTAAATAAAGCAACAATAATATCCATTACATAATAAATGTTAAATTCTTTTACATAAAACCAATACAATTTCCTTCTTAGCGTTGAATGCCACGACTAGTAGCCTTTCACCAGTGTGCTTTCTGATAAATAAATAAAGAACAAAAGTAACTATTATGCACTAAATATTCTATTACCTAATGGTTCAATAAGGTGTTATGCTGTCATCGTTCAATGTGTTTTGCGTGGAGGAAATGCTGATCTGATGCTTAACTGAAAATACTGATAATTTAAGTTTACTATATCTTTTAATTAAATAAAGTTACACAGTTGATATTTACAACACTTGTCATTTTAATGACATGCTTCTATATGAAATGCTGATCGTTAAGATCGACTAAAGCATTCAGATTTTAGCATTCAGGTCTTTGTGAATTTCACTTTAACAATAAATCCTAAACTATTATAGATAAGATCAATATTCAAGTTTTATTGGGACACCATGAAAATTTATGGACGATGGCAGATTAAAATTACTGTGGCTTGATTCCCTACATTACTACAGAATTGAATATGTTTCATAAATGTTTCCCTTTATGGCCGATCTTAGGTCTGCCATATTTAACACTGCTATGTCTCCTTAGCCAAAGATGGCTTCTACTGGGTTTCCCTGTGACATAGGTTCTTGTCTGTCTCACTCACATGCTACAGCGCTTAGGCCTCAGTAGACAATAGATGCTTGTGAATTTCCCCATCTTGTGGTGAATCTGCATCCTTTGTGGCACACAGTCCTTGACGACTGGGTTCGTTTCACAATTCCTGTAGGCTGACTCTTTCAGCCATCTATTTAAATGAGAGTGCAATGCTCATTAACTCACATAGTATAACTTTGAAAGCAATATTTTATAGTCATGGAAGAGAAGGTAGATTAAGATGAGATGGGAGATATGATACTGTGAGAAGAATTTGACAGGGCACTGAATAACCTAGGTTGAAAAAAGGCCCAAGGAGTAAATGACAATCTGTCAGAACTACTGATAGCCTTTGGAGAGTCAGAAATGACAAAACTCTTCCATCTGCTGTGCAAGAAGTATGAGACAGGGGAAATACTCTCAGACTTCAAGAAGAATGTAATAATTCCAATTCTAAAGAAGGCAGTTGCTGACAAGTGTGAAAATTACTGAACTATCAGTTTAATAAGTAGTGGTTGCAAAATAATAACACAAATTCTTTATGGAAGAATGGAAAAAGTGATAAAGCTGTCCTTGGCGGAGGTCGGTTTGCAGTCCACAGAAATGTAAGAAATCACAAGTCAATACTGACCCTATGATACACCTTAGAAAATAAGTTAAAGAAAGTCATGCCTATGTTTATTGCATTTGTAGACTTGGAGAAAGCTTTTTTGACAATGCTGGCTAGAATACTCTCTTTGAAATTCTGAAGGTAGCAGGGGTAAAATACAGGAAGTGAAAGGCTATTTACAACTTGCACTTAAACCACACGGCAGTTATAAGAGTCTAGGGATGTGAAAGGCAAGCAGTGATTGAGAAGGGAGTGAGACCAAGTTGTATCCCACCCCCAATGTTATTCAATCTGTACATTGAGCAAGCAGTAAAAGAAACCAAAGAAAAATTTAGAGTAGGAATTAAAGTTCAGGGAAAAGAAATAAAACCTTTGAGGTTTGTCGATGACATTTTAATTCTGTCCGACAGCAAAAAACTTCAAAGAGCAGTTGAATGGAATGGACAGTGTCTTGAAGGGAGGATATAAGATGAACATAAATGAAAGCAAAACAAGGGTAATGGAATGTAGTCAAATTAAATCAGACAATGCTGAAGGAATTGGATAAGGAAATGAGACACTTAAAATAGTAGATAAGTTTTGGACAGAAAAATAACTGACGATGGCCAAAGTAGAGAGAATGTATTATGTAGACTGGCAGTGGCAGGAAAGAAATATCTGAAGAAGAGATACTTTTTAATATCAAACATAGCATTAAGTGTTAGGAAGTCTTTTCTGAAGGTATTTGTCTGGAGTGTAGTCATGTATGGCAGTGAAACATGGATAATAAACAGTTTCGACCAGAAGAGGATAGAAGCTTTTGGAATGTGGTGTTACAGAAGAATTCTGAAGATTAGATTGGTGGATCATATAACTAATGAGGAGGCACTTAATTGAGTTCTGCAGACAAGGAATTTGTCGCACAACCTGACTAAAAGAAAGGATTAGTTGATATGACACATTCTGAGACATGAAGGGATCATCAGTTTAGTATTGGAGGGAAGTGTGGAGGGGTAAAAATCATAGAAGGAGATCAAGAGACGAATACAGTAAGCAGATTCAGAAGGATATAACTTGCAGTAGTTATTTGGAGATGAAGAGGCTTGCAAAGGATAGAGTAGCATGGAGAGCTGCAGCAAAGCAGTCTTTGGACTGAAGACAACAACAGCAACAATGACTTCAGCAATAATGTCACTGATACCATTTCTGTCATTTCAGTGAATTTAGTTCAGTTGATATACCCATATAATTTGAAAACAAAGGAGGAAACTACAAGTGACAATGAGTATTTAGATCAGTCCTGGAGACATTCCTGGATGACCTAATTGGTTAAGACAGCTTCTCATAACAACCTGGAGATATGGGCTTGAATCCTGATCTGGCATAAATTTGCATTTTTTACAATATGTTCATTAAATTCCTTTGGTTGTGTAGTCAAACATTATCTAATCAAAAGAGTTTAGAATGTTTACTTATGCTGATCATACTATTGCACGTGTGCAAGTTGAATATTATATGAACTCACATTATATGACATTATGAGTGCTATAGAAATCAAATGGGTCTGTTAATAAATCTGCAACTGATGTTTCAACAGTTGGAAGCTGTACATTACCATTAAGCATGCATTTTATTGTTGTTGGCAAGTTATTTAAAATGTCTATTCCTGAATAACTGACATCTTTTTAGGTGAAAATTAGGGCTTTTAAGACTTTGTGTAAGTTTTTGTTCTTCTTAGTACTTACTTTATGAACTGCACTATTTGTAAGTTAATGAATATATTATTTACAACAAATTTAATTAATGAATAAATGTTCTGAAAAGCAGTATTTAGTGCAATGAACTATTTGAATGTATTTCCACAAGATAACCTTGAATCTACACTGTAAATAATTTGTAATACACACTTATGTACTAAGGAAAGCTTTAGTTTGGTCATCTCAAAATATGATATTGAATGGCATTTTTAAATGTAAGTAAGCAACATTAGTGATTTTTTTATTTATTTTTATATCTCATACACCTGACAACATTCAGGCATTGTCTGACGGGAAAAATTGAGTAGTTTGAGGAAGTACTGTCCAGTGATCTTAGTAAGAGTAATATCAAGTTTAGTACCTCCACGCATAAAAAGCAAAGTACTCAACACAGCTACCTCGAAAAGAGCACAATCAATAGTAACTTGATTTGAACTACCTTATGGGCCTACATGAAATGGGCTTAAGATAATGCAAACTGCCATTTTCTGATAAGTACTTACTGAAAACATTAGATATAGTCAAAAAATGGAGAGAACATTGATAATGAAAACTTCCAAACAATGATCTTTACATTGAAGATATAACCAAGAAGAATAAGGTACAAATTTGCACTGCAAGTAATATGATAGTGTACATTATTATATAGTTGCCAAGCTTTAGAGAATTCTCATCAGATATGTTCAACCATATTTTCAAAGAATGATGTTTTACATACTCTGACAATTGTTGTGCACTTTACAACTTAGGCTGAAAATGATCTTGTGCCACTCAAACAAGGAAACCACTTTTCCACAGACAGAATAACGTTGTCTTCTGTTGGTTATTACAAACTAGGATATTTCCAGATTTTTTCTCTATTCTTGCTTTTGGGGTCATATTGATGAAGCCAATTGTTATCAAAAGTAATGAAGAAGCTGAGATATGTCCCAGTATGATCTACTAAGTGTGTCTGAATCTTCCAATAAATCTCCATTTGTTTCTATTTGTGGTCAGCTTTTCACAGTCCCCCCCTTCCCTCAAAAA
This sequence comes from Schistocerca serialis cubense, assembly GCF_023864345.2. NCBI lineage: Eukaryota > Metazoa > Arthropoda > Insecta > Orthoptera > Acrididae > Schistocerca > Schistocerca serialis. Next base: position 774,734,576 of record NC_064640.1, read on the forward strand.
AAGTGCACATATTCGTACCAGAAATTGTGCAACATGATGGATGCACCATTGTGAAAAATTTTCGTAATCTCTACCAGAAAGTCCAATATTACTGAGTGATCTTCTCTTACAATATAGTCACACTTGAGAATTTGACCTTTCGGTCACAATTTTTACTTCCATTATTTGAAATTCTCCAGTTTTATGACATCAGAGATGCACATTTCCCCTTTCTCTCATCTTCTGTACCTTCTGAAAACAAATGCACTGCAGAGAGACTACAATAAAGTTGTGGAACAAGATTTGCTGGCTGAGCTGCTATCAAGAAAGCATAGACACATTTGCAAGAACTTTAATAGCTTTACCTATTATAGGGAACTAAAGTGTGCATCATTTATGATGGCGGCCAAGTTTAGGTTCATTCTGCACATCTGACGTCACAAAACACAGTCAGCCAATGAACAGAGAACCACGTTGCCAGAGCTCGACTGCAGTGCAGAGCACGAATGAGTGTCTTCAGTTTTAGAAACGTTCAGTCATAAATAAAGTAATTGAACAAAAGCAATGTCTTGATAGCAGACTTCTTTTATAGAAAGTTTGGAAAAAGCATTCTTTATACCAATTCATTCATATTCTATTAATCAATTATACCAAGCAAGCAATAAGCCTCCTAATTCAGGTGATAACAAGGAAAGGTGTTTGTATCATTCTCAATAACCGCTTTTTAGCAATAAAGAACAGCGGTAATTGTTTATTTCCTATTGTACTTCGATGAAATGTGTGTAATTCATAGTCATACCAACAGTGTTTGTCGGTATTTTGCGTGATATTTTAAAGTCCTCCGGGAGATGCATTGAAAGGTGAGCTGTGTTAGCGTAATGGTTAAAGTGTATGGCTGCTGAGTGAAAGATTATGAGTTCAAACCTTGTTCGGTGCTTAATATTTTCTTTATTTAAAAACAATATCGAAGTGTCTTACTTCATGAATTTTATTCATTTTGATGTAATTTTTTGAAATTTCTAGTAGCAACTGAAATTGGCTATATGGAAAGTATACGCTGTGGACTTTTACCTCTGCAAACTCTTCAAAATTTCGTGCAATGGTTTACTACATCTAATGCTGCACAATAACTGCGTTGAACATCGAAAGAAAATTAAGTCATTTATTGGGAGAAGGTATCAGTCAAGACGATGTGTAAAAATCAAATTTTTGGGCCAAATAGTTTTTGTGAAATCGAATGATAAAGTGTGTCAAAGCAGTCGAAACACCGTGTGTCAGCACACCTGAGCAGTGTAGTGATGACAATATCGCGCACAGCATGGAATGCGGGGAGCACATCTCTGTAGCAGCGAAAGGGTTAACGCGGCCATGGTGGCTTTACTTCATGAACTGTGCACTCCCCCTAAATGTAAGTTTGCGAACTATACTATACTATGGCGCTGCTTCTCTTGGCGCGTACAACTGGCAACGCAGCAATCTCCCGTGTCTGGGCGGGCATGTGTGAACCGCCAAGATAAAAGAATTGAACTATAGTTAGGTCCTATCAGGCACCAGCATTTGAATTATAATCTATAATGACAATGTGTGTGTCAGTGTTTTAAATGCTTCCTGGTTCTTAGTGAGTAGTGATATAGTTTTAACAATCAGACCTTATTTTATATCAACAGCTCCCCATATTCGTAAGAACTGGCAAGTTCAGGACTGTAATAACGTTTACTATATTTGGTATAATTCATTTCTTTCTAGGGATTTGTAAGGGACATTGGTGATATGTATTTCTACATTAAATTGTACCAGTACTTTATAAGTGTGAACCCCTCATTTTGGTTTAATATTATTCTTTTTGTTTTTGGTACTCTTCAGCATACTTTTGAACCTGTTGTTGTATGCTTGCATAAACTTTTTTATTTCTATTCCCCAAGACAAATCAAAATAAAAATAAATTTTGAACTATGGCATGGATTTTCCAACAACTCTGTAAGTCCCGTGTAATAAATGATTTATCAGTGATAACAAGAAGTCATTTCATTTTTGCATCATAGTGTTAATGTATCATGTAAGAGAGGGTAATTATACTGGAAGGGAAGATATGGAACCACTTTCTGTGTGGGGAAAGCAGTGATTTGAAAAAAATAAAAATCAACAAAGTCACAGGACACGCTCAAGCTTTTTGTGCAGGCCATCACTGATACTGTCACTACAGTAGTGATAGCCAGAATACAGAAAAGGCAGGTCTGACAATATGCATGGATCTCACCTCTGGGAGGCTACAGATTTTGGACAGTGCAATCTTAAGAATTGGAATACAAATCATATGGACAAGTGATATCAGGGTAAAAGTGAAGACCAAAAATGGAAAAAGATCAGTTTGCAATGGAAATGAAATCAAAAGCCTGTGCTTTAAGAGCTACGAATGTGTCAGCTTTTGCTGTCTATAGTTGGTGTGTTTATTTTGTGTCTTTATTTTGTAAAGAAACATTTCATGGTACTTCCTTGAAAACAGTTGACTGCTATTATTATTTGTTTGTTTATGTTTAGTTTTAGTACTAGTTATAAATTTTCTGTTCAATTTTGCTTCCTCTAATACCAATATAGTTGTTATTTTGCTGTTACTTCACTATTCTCACAGGATTTTGATTCAGATTACTAATTTACTGTCAAATTATCATTTTATTTATTAGTAACTTAATCTTGCAATGGAAACTCTCCATTCCACCCCCTCAGATTTAGTGATGAAAGGCCCCCATGGACAGCGCGTCAAAAACTGAACACAGATTAAGCATGATAACAGGAAGAAGATGTACTGGATTATGAAAAAAAAAAGCAAAATAGAAACAGTGAATGGTCCAAGAACGTGAAGTGCTATATAGAGCATGCTGGGCAGAAAAATGATGTTGTGGTTAAGTGGTTACAGTATTGGACTACCAGGTGGAGGAGCCATGTTCAAACCTTCCTGATGCATTTTTTCCCCCTCTTTATTCAAATTTTTGTCTGTGTCATGATATAATATCTGCAGCAAGGTGTAAGGTCCACAGTTGATCCTGCATAACTACCCTATTAACCGAAAGGAAGCAGGTTTTGAATGGGAACTGCAAATATTTGATGACAAGCCGACAAGTCAACCAAATCCTCCAGTGGAAAATACGTCTGGTGTATCATACATGGCATTAGTGACAGTATGTGTGTCATTTGATAGGAATCTCTTAGTAACAAACCTAATTTGCATGAGTGATAAGTGAGTGAGATATGCCCTGCTTGCCCAATATAGGTGTTTGTATGAATGAGAATGTGATCACTCCCAACGAAATGATGAAAACATAATAGTTTGTCACATAAGGTGCAACAAATGAATGCATAAGTTTCACAATCACACAGTTTCTGTGTGTTCTGTCAAAACATTGCATTCCATTTTGTAGGTCTTGCCTCTTGAATTCCTTTGTTGTAACATAGTTCACACCCATTTATTTGCTGTTTTCATTTCTGTGAGACGTCTATGTGGTATCTCCCCTGCTGCTTTCACTATTCATCACATTTACTTGTGACAGTAATGTATTCTTACCACATGACTCATATTCTATAACCAATGTATAGTATGACAACTGCCAAGACTACAGAAAGAGAACAAACATTTCAATGACTGGATGGACAGTTCATAATGGTGTGAAAAATAAGTAAATAAATAAATGGCACCAGAGAGTGTCGAACACTGCTCGCCCACTTGGCACTCCAACACTATGACCACTTCCCCATGATAATGTTGCTGTTTCAGGCTGTTCAGTACACCATCTTCCTGTTTTCATGACTGATCTGTGTTCAGTTTTTGACAGGCCATTGACTGGGCCATCTTACAACTAAATCTGAGGGGGGTGCAATGGGGAGTTTCTCTTGTTATATATATTGTTTACCCCACTATTCTTACTGTTCCTTTTACATTATTATTTTATTTCTGTTTCAGAATAATCTGTTGTTCTTACAGTTCCAGTTCACATTATTCTTTTCACTATAATCACTCTTTTATTAACATTTTCTCATATTTTATACACTGCTTACTTTTTTGCCATGTTGTGTGGATCTCCGGAAAACTCAAGTGGCTTTGACTTGCATGCACTGTGTTGGTCAAGTGTAACTAACCTCAAACCTCCCTCTTTTCCCTAGCCTCTGTTCTATGACACCCTACCTGCCTGTTTTCACCTCTGTGCTCCTCCCTTTTCCCTTCCTCACTGCATTCCTGAAGACACTGGGCTATGCCTGTCTCCAGTACAGCTGTGCCTCCTACCTGCTAGCTAACTGCAGAAACAACTCATGATAGCTCTACTCTACAGCTCGTCCACACAAATATGCTGTCCTTACCAGCCCACCTGACTGAATGCTGCTGCATATTTCAGGACCTCAACTTTCATGCCACACTCCTGTCAATGATATGGCTGAAGCCAAGTATCCCTTCCAGTTGTGTAAGACTTGATAGTTACATTTTCCTGAGACATGACAGATATAGCAGATGAGGGGGTGATGTGGCAGAATATGTATGATCAAATTTGTACCCCAAGGCCATGCTCATGTCTAAAAATAAGGATAAAAAGCCCAAACACATGTTCGTAGATACGGAACTTGTCAACAGAAAGTACCTTATCTGTGCAATATACAATTCACCCACAACTGGACAGCTCTCTAGCTTTTAATCTGCTCTCTTAAGTTTTGAATCTTTGCATGGACATGTAATTGTAGTTGGAGATATGAACATAATTTGATAAACAAAAGTTTCTCCATATCAAAATTCATGCCTGTACTTTCCTGCTGAAACATAACGCTGCTTCAACTTGGGCCTACTCACCATACAGCAGACACTCATACATTAATCACTGTATTCACAACCAAATTTCCAAATAGAGTAATTCATACTGATCAGATTTCTGCACCTGGCTTGTCTGTTCATGATGTAATATTTATTACTTACTCATTGCAATGGCCAAAGAACAAATTGCAAAGAGATTTTATGTGCATGAATATATCTGAACTTACAGCTGATGCCTATGATACTAGTTGATAGACAACTACAGGAAATAACCTTCACATAAATAGTGAAGTATCTAATTTCACTAAGAAACCACATAATTTATACCATTAACACATGCCTCTAAAAACAGTAATAGTGGGGAGAAAACCTGCCCCATGGCTTACAGACCACCTCAAGCACCTTATGATTGTCAGACATGCAGCACACAGGATATATATAAATGGCATCAAACCTCTGATAATCATCTCAACTACAAGCAAGTACCTGAGTTAGTCAACTGTGAGAAATGCAAACCTCAGGTCTGCCCACTCCCTAACTGAGGACATTCACAGACTTGCAATCTTGGAGAAAAATATACGAGGTCTGGGAATAGGCAGACCTAAATTTGCACCTGAACCATCAGTTTCTATTGAGGATCTAAATAAGTATTTTGCCACTCTGACATCTTTACTTGAGCAGTGTAAAACCATTGACTCCCTTAAAGCATCACTTGAGGGTACAAACAAAAAATATTTTTCTGTATCCAATAACTTGGTCAGGAAGCCCAGTGCACAAATTCATCTGGCAGCTGAAATGCAATAACGTAACAGTGCAAATGATCAGTTTTCTCATTGATCAACTACAGCCCAAAATAATGGACATTGGACATTTTTAACCATTCTCTGACCTACAGCATCTTCCCAACAGCCTGGAAATGGACTCATAAGACCAGTACCTAAGAAGGAATCTGCCAAACAAACTTCTGACTACAGCCCCATTTGCATTCTACCAGCGTTATCCAAGGCTTTAGAATACATAGTCCATCACAAACAGCTTACTAGCTATTTATATTTAAAAACAAAGATGATGTGACTTACCATACGAAAGCGCTGGCAGGTCGATAGAAACACAAACAGACACATACATACACACAAAATTCAAGCTTTCGCAACAAACTGTTGCCTCATCAGGAAAGAGGGAAGGAGAGGGAAAGACGAAAGGAAGTGGGTTTTAAGGGAGAGGGTAAGGAGTCATTCCAATCCCGGGAGCGGAAAGACTTACCTTAGGGGAAAAAAGGACGGGTATACACTCGCACACACACACGTATCCATCCACACATGTGTGTGCGAGTGTATACCCGTCCTTTTTTCGCCCTAAGGTAAGTCTTTCCGCTCCCAGGATTGGAATGACTCCTTACCCTCTCCCTTAAAACCCACTTCCTTTCGTCTTTCCCTCTCCTTCCCTCTTTCCTGATGAGGCAACAGTTTGTTGCGAAAGCTTGAATTTTGTGTGTATGTATGTGTCTGTTTGTGTTTCTATCGACCTGCCAGCGCTTTCGTATGGTAAGTCACATCATCTTTGTTTTTAAATATATTTTTCCCGCGTGGAATGTTTCCCTCTATTATATTACTAGCTATTTAGCATCAAATAATCTTTTAGAAGAATACCAGTTTAATTTCCAGCAAAATCACAACTTGACAACAGGTCATATAAAGTGACTGATGAACTGAAACAAACTATTGACAAACAATAAGAGACTATTGTGTGCTTTCCAGATTTCGGCAAAACTTTCAACACTGTTGACTTTGAGATTCTACTTACTAAACTTATAAGTCAAAATGTTTCTTCTAGTGCTATTTACTGCTTCCACTCATACCTTACATCTCACCAGCAGTGTCTAATGATTTGAAGGGAAAGGTCACAATGGAAGGACGTTGTATTGGGGCTCCCAAAAGGATCAGTATTGAACCCTTTACTTTTCTCATAATACACTATGTGATCAAAAGTATCCAGACACCCCCAAAAATGTACTTTTTTTTCATATTAGGTGCATTGTGCTGCCACCTACTGCCAGGTACTCCATATCAGTGACCTCAGTAGTCATTAGACATCGTGAGAGAGTAGAAAGGGTTGCTCCGTGGAACTCACAGACTTTGAACGTGGTCAGGTGACTGGGTGGCACTTGTGTTATACATCTGTACACACGATTTCCACACTCCTAAACATACCTAGGTCCACTATTTCCAGTGTGATAGTGAAGTGGAAACAGGAAGGGACCCATACAAACAAAAGCGTACAGGCCAACCTCGTCTATTGACTGACAGAGACCGCCTGTTCATAATTCACGGCCTGTGGCAGAGCAGTTACACGACAATAACATTCCTGTAATGGACTAGCCTGCACAGAGTCCTGAGCTGAATGCTATAGCACACCTGTGGGATGTTTTGGAATGCCGACTTCGTGCCAGTCCTTGCCAACCGACATCAATACCCCTCCTCAGTGCAGCACTCCGTAAAGAATGGGCTGCCATTCCCCAAGAAACCTTCCAGCACCTGATTGAACATATGCCTGCAGGAGTGGAAGCTGTCATCAAGGCAAAGCGTAGGCCAACACCGTACTGAATTCCAGCATTACCGATGGAGGGCACCACAAACTTGTAAACCATTTTCAGCCCGGTGTCCAGATACTTTTGATCACACAGCATGTATCGTTAATGATGTGTCAACTAATCTCTTTCACTGCAGATGTCACCTATACGTTGGGTACCTTCAGTTACATCTAAGTGCAAATCCAACAAACCTGTGCACAGCCATCCAGCATATAAATGCTGATTTACTTGCCTTATCAGTGTGGGTGCAGAACATAGGTTAAAAACTTAACCCATCTAAAATGCAAGCAATGTTGATCATTCACGAAAGACATATTACCATGCAGTTCAGAGAATCTCTTCCACTCATAATCCTAAATGGTGCAGGAATAACCTTTTCCTCTTCTGCAAAGAATTTGAGGGTAATTCTGGACCATTACTGAGACTGGACTGAACACACACTGCAGTCTGTAAGAAGATGTCAGTGTCACTTCAATCACTACAGAAATATACAGAAGTATTTCCTGTTGAGTTTAAAAAGAATCTTGTACAGTCACTAATACACCCTATACTTGATTATGGTGATGCTCTTCTCCAAAGACTTTCATATGAAAGCTCAAATATGCTAGAAATGATGATGAATGCCGATGTGACATATGCTGTTTCAACCATATCACTCAAGCCTGACAACAATTATCATGGCAATGTGCATATAAGCATGAAGACTATCATACTCTATGTTTTCTCTCTCATATTCTTGATCATTGCTATCCTTCTCATTCATTTTCAGCTCTTCCACTACTATCTGAACAGCACAGCAGGAAATACTCATCTCAACAAAGCAAAATCCTCTCTATACTGTCACATAACACTGCCATGTCCCCTAAATCATTTTCTGTATCAGGAACCAAACTTTGGAATAATCTTCCTCAAAACAGTGGAGAAATTAAATTCCTTCCTTACTTTGAAAGACAGCTAATCGTCCATCTTTTATCACAATAGCCATCTCTCCCATATACTAGTCTACAACTCATTCTCACCGATCCCCACTCCCCCCACAACTTTTCCCTCCCCTTTATTGGAAAAGTTCTCTATTTAAATTCTGTTTTTTCGTAACAGCCACTGTCACTTTCACTTCAGTTTTCTCCTCTTTTTTTTATTTCTCTCACTTCTGATAATACTAAACATGGCTTCAAATGCGCTAAACTAATTTACACTGAGAGAAAAAATCACAACAGTAAAAAAAAATTAATGTAAAGTAATGAAATTTTGAGAATACATTTGTCTATGTAACATATTTAAGTGATTAACATTGCAGATTGCAAATGTGAAGTGCTGGTACATTAACAACTGGTGGAATCACCAGAATGTTGAATGCAAGCATGCATATGTGCACGCTCTATGTTATATGGGTGCTGGATGTCAGTTTGTGGGATGTAGTTCCATGCATGTTGCACTTGGTAAGTTAATGTGTTTGTGGATGACATTGGAATTGTCGTCTGATGATGTCCCGCACATGCTCAATTGAAGATAGATCTGGTGATAAAGGAGGCGAAGGCGACATGTGGACACTCTGTAGAGCATGTTGCGGTACAACAGCAGTATGTGAGCGGGCATTATCCTGTTGGACAATACCTTACTGGAATGCTGCTCATGAATGGCAGCACAACAGATCCAATCGCCACACTGACATACAATTTTGCAGACAATGAGCTTGTGATAGCCATGAGAGTGCTCATGATGCCATACAAAATCGTACCCCAGGTGACAATTACAGGTGTAGATCCAGTGTGTCTAGCACATGGACAGGTTAACTCCAGGCCTTCAACTCACCTCCTTCTAACCAACACACAGCCATCACTGACACCAAAGCAGAACCAGCTTTCATCAGAATACACAGCAGACGTCCACCCTGCCCTCCAGTGAGCTCTTGCTGGAGACTGCTGAAGTCGCAAATGACCTAGATTTGGGGTCAGTGGAATGCACACTACAAGGCATGTGGCTCCGAACTGTCCTTGAAGTAACTGATTTGTAACAGTGCATTGTGTCAGTGTGGTGCCATCTGCTGCCCAAACTGCTGATGCAGATGTAGTACAATACACCATAGCCATATGTTGAACACAGTGTTCTTCCCTCTCGGTAGTGCCATGTGGCCATCAGGAGCCCAATCTTCTGCAACCATACATTCTCATAACCACTGCTGCCAGCAACCATATACAGTGGACAGTGGCTACATTCCTTCCAAGTCTGTCTGCAATATCACAGAAGGTGCATCCAACTTCTCATAGCTTTATTACATGACGTCATTCAAACTCAGTGAGGTGATAATGGCATCTTTGTCACATGAAGGGCGTTCTTGACTAATATCAACTCATCAGGTCCAATCTCAAAAGCAACTAATTCTCATAATCATTACAGCATGTATTTAAAGCAAACTTGATTTGCATCATTATAGTAGCACTGCCAGCACCACTCTTATGCGACTGGTGAGAAATTTGAACAGACGTCTTCTTTCAGATATAGAAATGTACCTATCAACTTTCATTTATGTCAACCAATTTTTCTTGATGTTTCGACTTTTTTTCTGTCAGTGTATATCAATCGTAATGCCCTTTACTGTTATTATTATTATTATTGTAGAAATAATAAATGGCAGATCAGTTTCAGAATGGAATGTTTATTAAAACCACTTTACATTGGTTTTAATGTTTATAAAAATTTCTTCTTCAGAAGGAAACATTGACAACTGAATCACACGTTGTGGCAGAGAGATGTTAAAATATAGTTGAAAGGCATGAGTTAAATATAAAATGTCACCTCTACAATAATTAAAATGTGCAAAACATTGTTGTTATCATTTGGGATTTCCTCATCAATGTACAGCTAGTGCATTAATCATGTACACACTGCTTGGGCTAAAGAAAGATAAGGCACTAGCAATAGGCATAAGGATGGTGTGTGATAGTACATCTGCCACAACATGTAATCCAGTTATCAATATTTCCTTCTGAACAGATGTTGTTATAAACATTGAAACCATAGTAACGGGGTTTTAAGAAGCCTTCCATTTTGCAACTGATTGGCCGTTTGTTGTTTCTACAAAAAGATTTCATCCTACAGTGGCTGCTCCAGCCATATACAAAATTTTAAAATTATTATTATTGTTATTATTATTATTATTATTAGTGCCAATTATTATTGTTGTGAATGTTTTTGTAATATCTTTGGCATGTGTTTTTCCTGGCCACATGAATGGGAGGGCCTTAAGGCCCTAATCTGGTCAGCCTAAATAAGCAATGAATAAATAAAACTGAATTTTTAAATCTGGCATGTATTACCTATTTGAAAACAACATGAAAAATGGACACATTTGTGTCCTGTCATCACTGAAGCAAGTAGGGTCTCTGAGTTGTAATACAATTGGTAATATTGGTTTGAAGAGTGTGGGTAATGATCACAAAAATTTATACTGACTGGAGTGGAATACTTCAGGGAAGACATGATGGTATGAAATTGAAATAAATGTATAGCTCCATCTATCAGATTAAAAACAGATGTTTTTGTGTTTATTTAAATTTTTATTCCTTATCTTAATAGGGAAAAGTCGTTTAAAAAAATAGCTGTGTGTAAATCTCTCACCTTCAGATTTTGTTATCATTATTTAGCAAACTAAGTTGAGACCAAGTGCTCAATTTTTTGCAGTGTTACTTCATTACTCTATTCCAGGTCTCTTGATGTACAATGCATTAAGGTAATTTTATATATTTTACAGGTAAATGCTATCAGATGTCATCATTTAATGAAAGAAAAGCCATGAAATTAATACAGAAAAGTGGTCCTGAATTTGTGAAACACAATCTTATTCAGCTTAGCCGCATATATCCTTCTGGTAGACGAGCAATGTCATCCAATTACAAACCAATTCCATTTTGGAATGTTGGGTGTCAAATTGGTAAGTTCATACATTTGTTGCTGATATTAGTTTTAATGCAGATTAGCTGTTAGTACCTTAACTCTTACTGACTATTCAACTTTTGGATATAATTAAACCTGATAGTACTTCACACAGTTTTGTCAGAATACAAGCATAAAAACCTTATGATGCAATCTGGATAGAAATTGCTAATAAAAACAAGTGTTAGTTGGGTAAGTAAATTCATTGTGTATTCTACAGACAATGTGCATTGTTGCAATTACAACCTTAGACAGAAGACTTGTCACTTTTTTCTTTAAATGGCACACCACATATGTCCTGCTGGGTAGTACCATCCATCAAGTGAATTACATATGTCAGAAACAAGTAAGTGTCATCTTAGGTAGGTATCAGTCTTCATAATTGGCTATTGTATAAATGGTAGCTCTGGTTGTGTTCTTGAATTCCAGTTTATTACCCACATATGTACCACTCGTCTAGCTATTATGTGACCTAATATTTACCCCAGTTTCCCCTCATTCAGTTGAACATCTGTGTCAATGACACAGGGTCATACAACAAATTATAATATATGTAAAACCTTTTAAATGAAACATATCTGAATAGAAAACTTTGAACTGTGGAAATACAGAATGAAAAAAACTGAAAAATAATGAGAACACACTAGTGGTGACTGAATCAGTAAAATTACAGACTAACAACCTGACCTTATTTTGCAAATTTGGGTATGACCCAACATTTCCTGCTCTTTTCAATTTACAGCTTAAAATCACAAAATGGAATGTTTGCATAATGGGTGCACTATCCCTGTTGGTATCTCAGAACAGGAATACACAAATACATCTTATAATGCATTGGGTAATAGGATACTGTGGGGAACCAACATTTGCAGTGAAGAAGAACTGGGATATACTGAAATGCTTTCTAAGATTAAATTAAGAAAGGAGTACTATTTTGCAACACTGATATGAATTTTCTTCCAAAATTTGGAAAGCAGAAGGAATCGGAATTATTTTTACAGAAGAACCATATACAAATCTTTGAGTTGCAGAAAATGAGATTCTTAGATGAAAATGTAGTTGATACACAACATTACAGAATTTATAAAGGGAAATCAGCAGTAAGATTAATATGTAGAAAACATGCCATTCTTGGAACAGCATTTTGTGCAAACAAAAGAATTGTCAATATTATGACAGATTGCATTGATACTACAATATAACAGATTGATAAAGGCTAGGCACTATCCAAAATCTAGATCTGTTTAATAAAACCTGAAAGTAAAAGATGACTGACAGCTGTGGTCCATCATTTTGAAAGTCATATCATAGTCACTGAGTACATCCACATTCCTAATGGAAAGTAACTTGATGGTTGATTGTAGGATCTTTTGGAATCTGCAATTTATAACATACCTAAAAACTGTAATACTTTCTAGTGATTTCAGTTGCCAGGTTGGCAAAAAAATCGAAATTTAAAAATTTTGTAGGAGAATATCCAGCACACTTATGAATGAACATAAATGGTGAAGGGCTGAACATAAGTAAAATGTTCCAGTTAAAACTGATGTCCACACATTTTCACGAACTATCAAGAAAAATCAAAATTTGGTTATGTCCAAATCCAAATCTGGGAGAATTTTAGCTGGTTTACTTAGCCATATCCAAAAGGAATATCAAGGCAGTTATTAATGTTAAAGTGGTCAGAATTGGGGAATTTGATTCAGATTACTATATCTGTAAGGTTAAAGCTTGATTTCTTCCTTGTGAAAGAAAAGAAAAACCCAGAACCACAGCAACAAACAAAATATAGATGTATTTAGAAAAGAAATTGAGACAGTGGAAACAGTTGACTGGCATGAACAAAAAGAAGATCTGGTGGAATGAGGAGTGTGAAGAAGCACTAGAGCAATGAGTTCAGAAATGGAGAAACTGGTGATGTTCAGAGAAAGGAGGGCACTTTGAACAGTTCAGCAATAAAAAAATAGAAACATCAAAAGTAATCTGGAAAATCAAAAGAACCTCAGAAAATTCTCATCTTATAGAAAGACAAGATGATTTTAGCAACACTAGTGGTAGAAAATTTTACTAAATTTTTAAACATGTACTTAAAAGTCATCAGGCTCCAACTATTTCTTTCAAAGATGAAAATAGCAAAATATAATTGAATAACATGAAAAAATGATAAATATTAGCAACATTTCACAAGTAAGTAGACACTGTACTGCAGAGTGAACCATTAGTCCTGAAAATAACTCTTACACTGTGGCCATGTGAAATGGTTTCAACTAAGAGTGATTGTCCAATGATGAACGCAGAACTTATAACTTTAACCTTCCATTAATCATCTGAGATATAAATATCCTAGATCAACACACCAGTTATGACTTCACTTCCCACATAAGGTACATATATCATAAAATTTACTTCTGCATAACCTACAAATGATTTCATGTAGCTTAACAATAGTTCAGAAACCATGTCACAAAGTTACTTTTCATTGCTACCTTAGCATAAGTTATAGCTATCTGTAGACTTGAAATGTTATTGTGGAAAGCAAAAATTATAAATAACATTTAATTTTGCTTTGGTACTTAGCTCCTTTGTTGGCAATTTTAGGTAGTTTGCAGATGCTTTTGAAATCTCTCATCTAGTAGTCCAGAATTTTTATAGGTGACCATTAAAACACTATTCTGCAATGGATACATTTTGTTTTTCTTTTATTTTTTCTTCTAGGCACATTTTCTTTACAAAATTTATGGAAATAGTCACAGCATCAATTTTTCACAAATAACTGAGTTACTAATGAGCTGATGCCTGTATTCATGACAAAATAACAACTGAGACACTAAATCTCCTACAGTTTATGTACTTTCTGCCTATTTCTAATTTATGGTTCAATGTGTGAACATTTGAGAAGGAAAAACTTTTCTAATTACTAACAGTTTTCTAAACAAAAGTTAATTACAGTGAAACCACAATTTAAATGTAACAAAAGTGCAGTTTCTGTTTACTAAATTAAATTCTCATTTATAATCAAAGATTCGAGAAATGATGTGTTCATTTACCTTATTATTTTTAAATGTATGACTTTCAATTAAAAGTGTTCATGAAAACAAATTTTGCAATTATATTCAGAAGATATTTAATTAATTGTCAAACAAAAAAAATTTGCATGGTATCTTTCAAACACACATTTTGACAATGTCAAAGAGTTACATATTTCTCATTTTGTATTTAGAAGAATATATAAAAGAAAATACATTACTATTTTTCCTTTTTATTATGTCTGTTTATTCCATATGGTGCAAAATCATAACTGATAGGATTGCTCACAATAACTGCTGACAAGTTCATGTAAAGTTATTTCATTAGCCCATATGTATTGTGTAATTCACCTGCAAATGTGTGTCACAAACTACTAACCCAAAACTCTATCGTAAGGTTCAATTTTATGTTTGGTATCATATACTTCAGTATTGGAATTTAGCCTATTTCCTGATGCTTTATAAACTTCTATGAAGGTAGAAAAATATGAGAGAGTTACTGGCAGATGAATTGTGAAAACAGACTGTGAATCATGCCTGGATCTCTCAGATGGAGATTTCTCAGGTGGAGACTTTAATCATCCAATTTATTGGGAAAATTACATTTTTGTTAGCAATGGGTTTAATAAGACAGCCTGTGAAATTTTACTAAATGTCTTCTGTGAAAAGTACCTAGAAAAAATAGGTGGGAACCCCACTCATAATGGAAATATATTGGATCTAATGTCAACAAATAGACCTGACCTCTTCGAGGGTGTCCACATCAAAACTGGTATCAGTGACCATAATGCAGTTGTGGCTACAATGATTACCAAAGTACAAAGGACAACTAAACAAGCAGAAAGATATATATGTTCAATAAACCAGATAAAAAAAATCAATAGTGTCATATGTCAACGAGGAACTTGAAACTTTCAGCAATGGTCAGGAGTATGTAGAAGAACTCTAGCTCAAGTTTAAAAGAATAGTTGACCGTGTGCTGGATGGATATGTACCCAGTAGAATAGTAAATAATGGGAGGGAATCTCTATAGTATACAGCCACTTTAAATAAATTTCTAAAGAAACAAAGAGTACTGCATAATAGGTGTAAAACAAAGCTTAGGGCTATAGATAGAGATACTGAATGAAATCCATTTGGCTTTCAATAGAACAACGCATGATGCTTTCAGTGACTACCGTAGCAGAATATTGTTAAGTGATCTTTTGCAGAACCCAAATAATTCTTGTTGTATGTAAAGGCTGTTAGTGGCATCAAAGTTGGAGTCCCTAGTGAATGAGACAGAAACTGGAATTGAGGGTAGCAAAGCAAAAGCTAAAATGCTTAACTGTATTTTCAAGTTTTCCTTTACAAATGAAAACCCAGGAGAATTGCGCCAATTTAGTCTTTGTACCACTGAATTACTTCTGTCAGTGGTGTTGAGAAACAGCTGAAATCATTAAAACTGAACAAAGCTCCAGGTCCCAATGGAATCCCTCTCAGATTCTATACTGAATTTGTGGCTGAGTTAGCCCCTCTTCTAACTATAATTGATTGTAGATCCCTCAAACTAAAAACCATGCCCAGTTCTTGGAAAAAGGCACAGGTCACACCCATCTACAAGGAGGGTAGTAGAACTGATCCACAGAACTACCATCCAATATCCTTGATGTCCATTTGTTGTAGAATCTTGGAACATATTCTGAGCTTAAATATAATGAGGTATCTTGAACAGAATGACCGTCTCAATGCTGACCAGCATGGATTTTGAAAACATTTATCATGTGAAATTCAACTCACACCTTTCTCACGTGACATCCTGAAAGCATTGAATCAAGGCAGTCAGGTAGATGCAGTATTTCTCAATTTCCATAAAGCATTTGACTCAGTACCACACCTACACTTATTGTCAAAAGTACAATTATATGGGGTATCAAATGAAATTTATCACTGGATTCAGGACATTTAGGTAAGGAGGACACAGCATGTTATCTTGGATGGAGAGTCATAGTCAGACGTAGAAGTAACTTCAGGTGAGCCCCAGGGAAATGTGTTGGGACTCTTGCTGTTCATTGTATATTAATGACCTCACATATAATATTAATAGTAAAAATCAGGCTTTTTGCAGATGATGTAGTTATCTATAATGAAGTACTGTTGGAGAGAAGCTGCAATAATATTCAGTTAGAACTTGACAAGGTTGGAACGTGGTGCAAAGATTGGCAACTTGTCCTACATGTTCAGAAATGTAAAATTTTACACTTCACAAAATGAAAAAATGTAGTATCCTATGACTATATCAACAAGTCACTGTTGGAATCAGCAAACTCATACCAATACCTGAGTGTAACACTTTGCAGGGATATGTAATGGAATGATTGCATAGGTTCAGTCATGGGTAAAGCAGGAGATAGACTTCGATTTATTGGCAGAATATTGGGAAAGTGCAATCAGTCTATGAAAGAGATTGCTAACAAATCACTCATGTGACTGGTTATAGAGTATGTGGACATGTACCTGATGGGAGTAACAGGGGATATTGAATGTATACAGAGAAGGGCAGCATGAATAGTCACAGGTTTGTTCAGTCCACGGGAGAGTTTCATAGAGATACTGAAGGAACTGAACTGGCAGACTATTGAAGACAGATGTAAACTGTCCCGAGAAAGTCTGTTGGCAAAGTTTCAAGAACCAGCTTTAAATGATTACTCCAGGGATATACTATAACGCTCTACTTATTGCCCACTAAGAGATCACAAGGATAAGATTGTTTGCATCAAGGAAACACTCTGCATAAAGGAAATAACACAGTTTCAGAGACATTACACGTCTCATACAGATATGATTTTGTGTATATAGACTGAAGTGGTGAGTGAAAATTTGTACCGAGGACAGGAGTCAAACCCAGGTCTCCTGCTTACTAGACAGGTTTGTTAGCCACTAAGCCACCTTGGCACAGCAGTTTAAGCAGAGTGGGGCAGCAGTGAGAATTTGGATCAAGGAGGGAGGTATGCTAGGGTAATCCATATACCGGGTGATCAAAAAGTCAGTATAAATTTGAAAACTTAATAAACCACGGAATAATGTAGATAGAGAGGTAAAAATTGAAACACATGCTTGGAATGACATGGAGTTCTATTAGAACCAAAAAAGAAAAAAAAACAAAGTTCACAAAATGTCCGACAGATGGCGCTGGACAGCAAAACGTCAGTGACTGCGCATGACAATCATGTATAAAAGAGCTGTAATGAGAGAGAGAATCAGATGCGCCATCAGTCACAGCATATTGACATTACCTGAAAAGGCACTTTTAGTGAGGCTGTATTATCAGAATGGGGAATGTGCTAGGTCAGCGTTACGATCCTATCACCATAGGAAGGGGATTCGAACTGGTAAAGGTCCGTTGACAAATGCAGCTGTGGCGAGAATGATTTCGAAGTTCGAAGCCATGGGTTGTTTAGACAATAGACTCTGTAGTGGCTGACTGAGCACAAGGCGTAATGCTGCTGAGATAGTTCAGGAAGAAATGGAGACTATAGCGGGTACATCTATGCACGGGGAAGTCAGCGCTCGTGCAGTCGCACGGCGCACCGGCATTCCATACACTACTGTTTGGTTAACACTTAGGTGTACCATCCAATGCTATCCATACAAAATCCATCAGCATCATGAACTGTTACTTGGCGATTTAGTGAAGCGGAGGGCATTTGCGGTGTGGGCATTTCAAAAGACGCCGGAAGATGAAGATTGGTTGAGTAATGTGTTGTGGACCGACGAAGCTCATTTCACACTCTGAGGGTCTGTCAACGCTCACAACTGCAGAATTTGGGCTACTGAAAATCCTAGAACTGTCGTGGAAACTCCATTGCACGACGAGAAAGTCACGGTATGGGTTGGATTTACCACATCTACCGTTATCAGGCCTTTTTTCTTCAAGGAAATGTGTGATTCTGGTTTTGTAACTGCTACCGTGATGGGTGAGAGGTACACCGATATGTTACAGAATCGCATCATCCCCAGCCTGGCTGATAAACACCTGATAGAACGTACGATGTTATGCAGGTTGGTGCTCCACCCCATATTGCTTGACGCGTGAAAGATCTCTTGCACGCGTCGTTTGGTGATGATCATGTGCTCAGCCGCCACTTTTGTCTTGCTTGGCCTCCCAGGTCTGTGTGATTATTGTCTTTGGGATTACCTGATGTTGCAGAGTAAAACTGTGAGGGACAGGAAAAACCAACCGTGGTTCAACAACAAAGTCAGGAAACTACTGCAAAAGCAAAGAGAGCTTCACTCCAATTTTAAACGCAGCCAAAACCTCTCAGACAAACAGATGCTAAACGATGTCAAAGTTAGCGTAAGGAGGGCTATGCATGAAGCATTCAGTGAATTCGAAAGTAAAATTCTATGTACCGACTTGACAGAAAATCCTAGGAAGTTCTGGTCTTACGTTAAATCAGTAAGTGGCTCTAAACAGTATATCCAGACACTCCGCGATGATGATGGCATTGAAACAGAGGATGACACGCGTAAAGCTGAAATACTAAACACCTTTTTCCAAAGCTGTTTCACAGAGGAAGACCGCACTGCAGTTCCTTCTCTAAATCCTCGCACAAACGAAAAAAATGGCTGACATCGAAATAAGTGTCCAAGGAATAGAAAAGCAACTGGAATCACTCAACAGAGTAAAGTACACTGGACCTGATGGGATACCATTTCGATTCTACACAGAGTATGCGAAAGAACTTGCCCCCCTTCTAACAGCCGTGTACGGCAAGTCTCTAGAGGAACGGAAGGTTCCAAATGATTGGAAAAGAGCACAGGTAGTCCCAGTCTTCAAGAAGGGTCGTCGAACAGATGTGCGAAACTATAGAGCTATATCTCTGACGTCGATCTGTTGTAGAATTTTAGAACATGTGTTTTGCTCGAGTATCATGTCGTTTTTGGAAACCCAGAATCTAATCTGTAGGAATCAACATGGACTCTGGAAACAGTGATTGTGTGAGTCTCAACTCGCTTTATTTGTTCATGAGACCCAGAAAATATTAGATACAGGCTCCCAGGTAGATGCTATTTTCCTTGACTTCTGGAAGGTGTTCGATACAGTTCCGCACTGTCACCTGATAAACAAAGTAAGAGCCTACGGAATATCAGACCAACTGTGTGGCTGGATTGAAGAGTTTTTAGCAAACAGAACACAGCATGTTGTTATCAATGGAGAGGCGTCTACAGACGTTAAAGTAACCTCTGGCATGCCACTGGGGAGTGTTATGGGACCATTGCTTTTCACAGTATATATAAATGACCTAGTAGATAGTGTCGGAAGTTCCATGCGGCTTTTCGTGGATGATGCTGTAGTATACAGAGAAGTTGCAGCATTAGAAAATTGTAGCGAAATGCAGGAAGATCTGCAGCGGGTAGGCACTTTGTGTAGGGAGTGGCAACTGACCCTTAACATAGAAAAATGTAATGTATTGCGAATACATAGAAAGAAGGATCCTTTATTGTATGATTATATGATAGCGGAACAAACACTGGTAGCAGTTACTTCTGTAAAATATCTGGGAGTATGCGTGTGGAATGATTTGAAGTGGAATGATCATATAAAATTAATTGTTGGTAAGGCGGGTACCAGGTTGAGATTCATTGGGAGAGTCCTTAGAGAATGTAGTCCATCAACAAAGGAAGTGGCTTACAAAACACTCGTTCGACCTATACTTGAGTATTGCTCACCAGTGTGGGATCCGTACCAGATCGGGTTTACGGAGGAGATAGAGAAGATCCAAAGAAGAGCGGCGCATTTCGTCACAGGGTTATTTGGTAACCGTGATAGTGTTACGTAGATGTTTAGCAAACTCAAGTGGCAGACTGTGCAAGAGAGGCACTCTGCATTGCGGTGTAGCTTGCTCGCCAGGTTTCGAGAGGGTGCGTTTCTGGATGAGGTATTGAATATATTGCTTCCCCCTACTTATACCTCCCAAGGAGATCACGAAGGTAAAATTAGAGAGATTCGCGCGCGCACGGAGGCTTTCAGACAGTCGTTCTTCCTGCGAACCATACGCGACTGGAACAGAAAAGGGAAGTAATGACAGTGGCACATAAAGTGCCCTCCGCCACACACCGTTGGGTGGCTTGCGGAGTATAAATGTAGATGTAGATGTAGAATGCCTCACCATAACTCCGAACATGCTTTACAGTGCTGTTCACAACATTATTCCTCAACTACAGCTACTGTTGAGGAATGATGGTGGACATATTGAGCATTTCCTGTAAAGAACATCATCTTTGCTTTGTCTTACCTTGTTATGCTAATTATTGCTATTCTGATTAGATGAAGCGCCATCTGTTGGACATTTATTGAACTTTTGTATTTTTTTGGTTCTAATAAAACCCCATGTCATTCCAAGTATGTGTATCAATTTGTAGCCCTCTATCTACATTATTCCGTGATTTATTCAGTTTTCAAATTTATACTGATTTTTTGATCACCCGGTACTTGTGTGAACTGCTGTGGCAAAGTAGCTTGGTGGCTAACACACCTGCCTAGTAAGTGGGAGACACAGGTTTGACTCCCAGTCTTGGTACAAATTTTCATTTGCTATTTCACTCTATATACATAATCATATCTGTATGAGACCACGTGTCATTTCATTGTATAAGTACCTTCACCTGGGGTTCGGGCTGGTTTCACCATTTGTGTTTAATTCTGAGGAGCTGTTCCAGAGCATAGAGAGCCTCAGCAATTCTGTTCCTATGCAAGGGGGAATTTAATGTAGACTTGGGTGGCAGTGAGAATTTGGATCTAGAAGCAAGAGATTCCAGGATAATCCACGCAGCTGTGTGAACTGCTGTAGCAATGTGGCTTAGTGGCCAATGCAACTGCCTAGTAAACAGGAGATCCAGGTTTAATTCCCGGCATTGGTACAAATTTTCACTCGCCTCTTCCGCCTATATACATAGCTGCATGAAGAAAATCTACTTGCAGTTATGTTTGTCTTACATTAAAATGAATCAAGGGTCCCCCAAAATTAAACTCGACTGACCCACTTTCCAAATTTTCTGTTTTACTTTATTGGGATTTCATCCCTGCACCCCACATGAATGAGGTAGGCTGGCTACAGAACAATTTGTTGCTCTACAGCAAAGCAAGTTTGTAAAACATAGTTTCAGAATATTAAATATGAGAAAATGGGTATGCTTTAAGAATGAATGATGAAACCTAAGTTGACTCATCAACTGTAACATCTTCAGGTTTACATGAGAATGACACTATAGCTGAAACAAGTTTGTCATAAGGAAGAAGCACTACTAATTAAACTATTTGCAGTTCGCCTGGAATCATTCATAATAAAGTGTCATATTATGATGCATTGTATGCTGCAGGCCTTGCCAAAAAGAAAATAATTATACATTTTCTAAAATTATTTAAGAAGTAGTCATACAATGATGATATTAACAGTGCTTATCATCTTTTAAAACCATGTTGATGGAATAAGGCATTTTACGGCAGTAAGTGTAAAAGAAGGACTTATACCACAGAGCAGGCTGTTCCAACACTGCCCCATGTGCACTCATCAGCTCAACTGCAGGGAGGTGCATGTAGTTTAAGCTACCAACCAGATGGCTTTATTGCACACACTCTGTAAACATGCAAGCCACAATAGTCATTTTGCAGTCAACTTCAAATGCCGGTTCTCTAAATTTCATCAATAGGTTGTTTTCCTTCCAGGGATTCCCATTTGAGTTCATGAAGCACCTCAATAATACTCGCATATTGATTGAACCTACCAGTAATAAATAAAGTGGCCTCCTCTGAACTGCTTCAATGTCTTCCTTTAATCTGACCCAGAGGAGATCAAAAACACTCAAGAAACACTAAAGAATGAATCACGCTAGTCCCCTTTAGGGATGAACCACACTTTCCAAAAATCCTCCCAATAAATTGAAGTTGACCATTTGCCTTTCTCACTACAATTGTTATGCATTCATTCCATTTCATGTCACTTTGTAATGTTATGCCTAGATATTTAATTGATGTGAGTGTGTCAAGCAGTGTGCTACTAATGCTGTATTCAAACATTAGTTAGTTGTTTTTCCTGCTCATCTGCATTAAACTATTTTTTTCTAGATTTAGAGCAAGCTGCCATTCATCACACCAACTATAAAATTTTTCTAGGTCATCTTGCATCCTCTTACAGTCACTCAGTGATGACACCTTCCCAGTATCATCATCAAACAGACAACGATTGCTGTGCATCCTGTTGGTTAGACCATTTACGTATAGAGAGAATAAGTGATTTCCTTTCACACTTCCCTGGGGTACTCTTGACAATACCCTTGTCTCTCACAAACACTCACCTTTGAGGATAATGTACTGGGTTCTA
The DNA here is from genome assembly GCF_023864345.2 of Schistocerca serialis cubense. NCBI lineage: Eukaryota > Metazoa > Arthropoda > Insecta > Orthoptera > Acrididae > Schistocerca > Schistocerca serialis. The sequence goes on from NC_064640.1 coordinate 774,757,259, forward strand.
TTACATAAGGAGTCTTCAAGTCACTGACACATCCAGGGAACATGTTCTGTATGCTCATACCTTCATTAACAGTCTGCAATAGGGCACCATGTGAAACACTTTCTGGAAATTTGGGAATATGGAATCTACCTGTTGGCCTTTATCCATTATTTTCAGGACATCATGTGAGAAAAGGGCAAGCTGAGTTTCTCACAGTCAATGCATTCTGTCAAGCAGCAATCTTGATATGCTGATAAGACAAACCAAAGGTTGAGTTTAATTATGTCTACCTATTTTGGTTATTGCTTAGAGCACTTGGGGGTTGCAACAGTAAATTTTACTGCAGAAAGGCTACATTCAGAGTGTAATAAGATTTTTTTTAGTTTGTAAAATGCACTGAGAATGCAAAAATAGTTCATAAATGGAATTTTGTTTTGGGGGACTTACTTTATACCATATTATACCTGGATCTGCAGCATATCAACCTTCTTCTGTACTATCTAAAAATTCTGCATAAATTATCAGTTGGATCTTGATATGATTTCAAAAATAGCACAAAGATTGCCAATGATGTCTCCTACAGGTGATTAACTTCGCTGGTTTTAGATTTTTGCTTTTTGCAGTTGCCCTAAACTATCAGAGTGCAGGAAAGCCAATGTTTCACAATGAAGCCAAATTCCGACAGAATGGTGCCTGTGGATACGTCCTGAAACCTATTTATCTCAGGAAGGATGTTGGATATGATCCTGAAATGGTTTACAGTGGAAGGTGAGTGTCACAGATATAGTAAAATTTGTGAAAACTGCTGCATAGAGAAAGATACATGGGAGCAGCATAGAGAAGGATGCATGGGACTGAAACATATTTTATAACAAAAGTTGGGTACATGACAATAAACAGATGATTATAATTACTGAACTGTACATGATCATTTACTCTGAGTATTCAGGATATGTGAAGCCACCATAGGGTAAGGTGGGGTAAATCCGGCCTAGTAATTTCTTGTGGCTATAAAATGCTTATCTGAGGTTGGATCTTAATGTTATATATGTTAAGTTATAGGTAATATAAAGGAGCAGCTGTTTGCAAAATATTTTTGTTATACCATCAATAGTTTTTGAGATAGCTGTATTTTAAGATACGTCCATTTTTGCCATTTGCAGAAATGGTGGGGTAAATCCGACCCCCTATTTGTTTTGCTGATTTTGCACAGAAATAGTTCTAAATGAACGTTTTTTTTTGGGAAATAACGATAAGCAATTACGTTTTTTACATAAATAAACAAAATGTATTCAGAAAAATAACAATGTTTAGAGTACTAAATGTACTGAAAGTAAATTGAATGTAAATTTTAATTGAAAAAAGAGAATTTCATTGCCCAGCGGTGCAACAGCAATGTCGATCTCAGAATGTTAAAATCATGAGTGACAGCTCGTAAAACATTCCCATTTGCATTGCAACAACTACTCAGGAAATATCGCTTTCGTTTGTAATTTCGTACCTTTTCCTAAAAATAAACAAAAATTCCGTTTGTTTACATAAATAACTAATTCCATACACATAAATGTTAAAAAATATGTGGTCCGATTTACCCCACCAAGCCATGTTTCATTTAACACACATAGAAACAATTTACACAACATTTCCAGCAAAAATGATACATACACTGAATAGGTCACTAAATGCACTAGAAAAATCACTTACCATTTGTTTTGCGATCATTTTATTTAATAAGGTAAATCTAGTGATGCAATTTGCACAAAAATTAAATTGAAACAATCGAAAACCCACTTGTTGTCTTTTGGGTGTCTAAATGTCAAATGCGGCAAAGCTGTCAAGGTGACATTTTCATTATTTTGAAGGCTCAATGTGGTAACACTAATGCGAATTCGCTCCACTTTGCCGTTTCTCACAAATAGAGGGCAGTTGGGTTTACCCATCTGCTCGGATTTACCCCACCTTACCTATAGTTCATGGTACAAAGCCAAAGGGGTCATGGTTATTGGAAGACTATGACAAATATGGTGCTAACCAAATTCATCCCAGACCATTCTCATTGAGCAAGGGAAGCAATGATGCCTGTTGTTCTACAAAGATATCTTCCACATTCTTCACCCAATGTGGATAGGCATTATTCTTGTGAAATATTGCATTTGGAATTGGAGTGGAGTACCTCAGATAACTGAAACCTCTCTGATGTAGTGGTGTTACTACTTATATAATTAAAAATATACTGTACATTAATTGAGAAAGCATCTTGTATTGAATGACACTGCAGGCAGGCACACTCTAAATAATATGTATATACCATGACCTACTGCACAGTTCATGCCAAAGGGTAATTCATACCAATATTAGCAGTTTTCTTTCATGTACCATTCACCTACTGAGGAAAGGAAAAATGACTATCTATATGCCTCTGTATGTGTGCTAATCTCTTTTATCTTATTCTCATGATTCGTATGGTGGCGGCAGCAGAATGTTCACACAGCCTTCTTGAAATACAGGTTCTCCAAATTTATGTGACAGTGTTTCATGAGAACTGTGCCATCTTTCTTCTGAGAATTCTCATTTCTAAGTTCTCCAAGCATTGCTGTTACACTTTCATATGGGTTATACTGTTCTGATAAATTGTAGAAAGAGTGCCCAATGAAGTATTCTTTTACTTTGTTTTTTAATATTTGGGGATTTTGAATTCCTTTGCACCAGAATATAAACCTCCATTCTAAACTCTAGAGAGAGGTGCATCATCCTGTAGACCCACTGGATGTATTGATGAATCACTGAATGTACCTATACTTATATCCAGTGAGGTTGTTAGAAGCAGTGTGGAAGAATACATCTGCTGGCACCAGGTCATGTGGCAAAACACTCATGATAGATTTAAGGGTTGCCACAGACCACCATGGCCTCACATGTCAACCAACCAATGTTTACAGCAAGCTCTATGGTGTGTCTATTGATGGTGACTCAGCATTATGTACTTTTCTCCTGGACTCTATATTGAACTTTGTTGATACCTACTGATGACATTTGGCTAGCACACAGATTTGCCTGTTCGACTAATGTGGAACTGTCTTCACTCACCATTCAACTGACTGTTGTGTTTACAGAGAATGAATTGATGGCATACGGGTGCACTGAAAGGATGGTTTGTATTCCAGTGCTTCACAACCAAACCTATGAACAGTGTTCACTTGCAAAATGTGAGGGTCATTTAACAAACTTACAGAGTACTCTGTCTTCCAAGAGGTTCCCACCTCAAGAAATCCTTTGTTTTGCGTATTCGCAGAAGAGTCAGGAACTATTACTTTCTGTGATTTGTTTGGACATAATTTGTGTTTAATAATATCTGTGTTGTTGAAAAAGCAGTCTTACCACACATTGACTATATGGAAATTATTTCTACTTCTAGTGTTGTGGTTGTGAACGGTTGTGCTCCCTGCCGCCGTTGGATAAGCAGCTGCAGCAGCAAGTCATATACCCCTAGCTTACTTATTTGTTACGTAGTTTAATTCTTAATTTCTTTGCGTGTTTTTGGGTACTTTCAGTGTTTAATTCATAAATTTCGGACGTATTTTAGTATTTGAGAGCTGTAGCATCGCGCTTTAGTACCTGAATAGTGTAAATTCGCGTAGTCGCCTGTCTTCTGTTTTTGTTTTGAATGGCCAGTGTTAGTTGGTCACAGCCAGTGTGCTCCCTGCTGCCATTGGATAAGCAGCTGCAGCAGCAAGTCGTATACCCCTAGCTTACTTATTTGTTACATAGTTTAATTCTTAATTTCTTTGCGTGTTTTTGGGTACTTGCACTGTTTAATTCATAAATTTTGGGCATATTATAGTATTTGAGAGTTGTAGCATCGCGCTTTAGTGTTTACTTCGTAGATTCTTACTTAAATTGTGTGTGAGTTTCGTATAGGAGGTGTAATTTCGAGTTTTAGCTACTGTAATCGTAAATTCAGGCAGATTGTAGCACAGTCATTAGGCATTCGCACAGGTTAGTTAATACATTCTTTGCGTGTTTCCCTTGCGTTATCTAGGCACGGACTAGTGTTTCAGTAACTGTTGTTCAACATCGATTAGAATGGACAGGGATTGTGATTGCTGTGTTCGGATGAGGGCTGAGTTGGCATCCCTTCGCTCACAGCTGCAAGTAGCAACAGCAATTGAGAGATTCATACCTCATAAATTGGTAAGAGATGGAACAGATCCCCTGTGGTGCACACAACAGGTCCGAACGCTGTTGCAGAGGCAACGGAAAAAGCATGCGAAGTTCAGAAGAACGCGAAATCCCGAAGATTGGCTAAAATTTACAGACGCGCGAAATTTGGCACAGACTTCAATGCGAGATGCCTTTAATAGGACCCACAATGAAAAATTGTCTCAAAATTTGGTAGAAAATCGGAAGAAATTCTGGTCGTATATAAAGTACACAAGCGGCAAGACGCAGTCAATACCTTTGCTGCACAGTGCTGTTACCGACGACTGTGCCGCTAAAGTGGAGTTATTGAATGCAGTTTTCTGAAATTCCTTCACCAGGGAAGACGAATGGAATATTGCAGAATTTGAAACACGAACAGCTGCTAGCATGAGTTTCTTAGAAGTAGATACCTTAGGGGTTGCGGAGCAACTCAAATCGCTTGATATGGGCAAGTCTTCAGGTCCAGATTGTATACCGATTAGGTTCCTTTCAGATTACGCTGATACAATAGCTCCCTACTTAGCAATCATATACAACCACTCACTCACCGATAGATCTGTACCTACAGATTGGAAAATTGTGCAGGTCGCACCAGTGTGTTCTGTTCCACAATCAAATTCGTTAATGATAATGGTGTACTTATCAGAGAAAATCATAAATATGCATACATACAAAACTGCTTGTTTTCATCACATACATTTTGAGATCATAGTAATTAGTTAATTTTGTGCTTTCTTAACATATTTCTAATCTTTTTCAGCAAACCCAAGTACCTCACACTGACTGTCATAAGTGGGCAGCACATTCCTAAGCCTGGCCAAGACTCAGAAGGAGAAATAGTTGATCCCTATGTCAAAGTAAAAATACTGGGACATCCTCTTGATATTCAGAAACAAAAAACAGATCCTGTAAGAGACAATGGTACGCCTATTAATATTTTATTGACAGAAAAACATCAGACTGGAATGTATATCTGAATATATCTCATATTTTGTAATCTGTGCCTATATAAAGACATTTTGTTCATAGGTTTCAATCCAAGGTGGAACTGTAGAATGTATTTTGTGGTAAGAATGCCTGAGCTTGCTATGGTGCAGTTCATTGTGAAGGATATGAATAGTACAGGAAAAGATGCATTTCTTGGAAGTTATGCACTCCCATTTAACAGCGTAATGGAAGGTATGGAACTCCATTCAAATATTACAGCTTTATAATTGTGTAACATTGGTGTACTAGATAGCAGGGAGAGTAATCTCTGGTTTTTCTTAAGATACATTCTAGTTTTTCAACTAATTCTCATTTTTATTTCTTGAAACCAACAATTAATATATTACATTTTTTTAAATTTCTCAAACATTCAAATGAAGTAAATTTTAATAAATATTAAATACAAATTTTGCCTCAAGTTATTTAGATAGTTTTGGTAAAACAATATGTGTTGTTGTTGCGGTCTTCAGTCCAAAGAGTGGTTTGCTGCAGCTCTCCATGCTATGCTATCCTGTACAAGCCTTTTCATCTCCGAGTAACTACAGTAACCTACATCCCTCTCAATCTGATTACTGTATTCATCTCTTGGTCTCCCTCTACAATTTTTACCCCCCGTGCTTCCCTCCAGTACTAAATTGATGATCCCTTATTGCCTCAGAATGTGTCCTACCAACTGATCCCTTCTTTTAGTCAAGTTGTACCACAAATTTCTCTTCTCCCCAATTCTATTCATTACCTCATCATTAGTTACATGATATACCCATCTAATCTTCAGCATTCTTCTGTAGCACCACATTTCAAAAACTTCTTTTCTCTTCTTATCTAATCTGTTTATCATCCATGTTTCACTTCCATAGAGGGCTACACTCCATACAAATACTTTCAGAAAAGACCTCCTGACACTTAAATCTGTACTCGATTTTAGCAAATTCCTCTTCCTCGGAAATGCCTTTCTTGCCATTGACAGTCTACATTTTATATCCTCCCTACTTCAAGCATCAGCAGTTATTTTGCTGCCAAATAGCGAAACTCATCTACTACTTGAAGTGTCTCATTTCCTAATCTAATTCCCTCAACATCACCTGATTTAATTCGACTACATTCCATTATTCTCAGTTTGCTTTTGTTGATGTTAATTTTATATCCTCTTTTCAAGATACTGTTCATTCTACACTCCTGGAAATTGAAATAAGAACACCGTGAATTCATTGTCCCAGGAAGGGGAAACTTTATTGACACATTCCTGGGGTCAGATACATCACATGATCACACTGACAGAACCACAGGCACATAGACACAGGCAACAGAGCATGCACAATGTCGGCACTAGTACAGTGTATATCCACCTTTCGCAGCAATGCAGGCTGCTATTCTCCCATGGAGACGATCGTAGAGATGCTGGATGTAGTCCTGTGGAACGGCTTGCCATGCCATTTCCACCTGGTGCCTCAGTTGGACCAGCGTTCGTGCTGGACGTGCAGACCGCGTGAGACGACGCTTCATCCAGTCCCAAACATGCTCAATGGGGGACAGATCCGGAGATCTTGCTGGCCAGGGTAGTTGACTTACACCTTCTAGAGCATGTTGGGTGGCATGGGATACATGCGGACGTGCATTGTCCTGTTGGAACAGCAAGTTCCCTTGCCAGTCTAGGAATGGTAGAACGATGGGTTCGATGACGGTTTGGATGTACCGTGCACTATTCAGTGACCCCTCGACGATCACCAGTGGTGTACGGCCAGTGTAGGAGATCGCTCCCCACACCATGATGCCGGCTGTTGGCCCTGTGTGCCTCAGTCGTATGCAGTCCTGATTGTGGCGCTCACCTGCACGGCGCCAAACACGCATACGACCATCATTGGCACCAAGGCAGAAGCGACTCTCATCGCTGAAGATGACACGTCTCCATTCGTCCCTCCATTCACGCCTGTCGCGACACCACTGGAGGCGGGCTGCACGATGTTGGGGCGTGAGCGGAAGACGGCCTAACGGTGTGCGGGACCGTAGCCCAGCTTCATGGAGACGGTTGCGAATGGTCCTCGCCGATACCCCAGGAGCAACAGTGTCCCTAATTTGCTGGGAAGTGGCGGTGCGGTCCCCTACGGCACTGCGTAGGATCCTACGGTCTTGGCGTGCATCCGTGCGTCGCTGCGGTCCGGTCCCAGGTCGACGGGCACGTGCACCTTCCGCCGACCACTGGCGACAACATCGATGTACTGTGGAGACCTCACGCCCCACGTGTTGAGCAATTCGGCGGTACGTCCACCCGGCCTCCCGCATGCCCACTATACGCCCTTGCTCAAAGTCCGTCAACTGCACATACGGTTCACGTCCACGCTGTCGCGGCATGCTACCAGTGTTAAAGACTGCGATGGAGCTCCGTATGCCACGGCAAACTGGCTGACACTGACGGCGGCAGTGCACAAATGCTGCGCAGCTAGCGCCATTTGACGGTCAACACCGCGGTTCCTGGTGTGTCCGCTGTGCCGTGCGTGTGATCATTGCTTGTACAGCCCTCTCGCAGTGTCCGGAGCAAGTATGGTGGGTCTGACACACCGGTGTCAATGTGTTCTTTTTTCCATTTCCAGGAGTGTATTCAACTGCTCTTCCAAGTCCTTTGCTGTCTCTGACAGAATTACAATGTCACTGGCAATCCTCGAAGTTTTTATTTTTTTCTCCCTTGGCTTTAATTCCTAATCCAAATTTTTCTTTTGTCTCCTTTACTGCTTGCTCAGTATGCAGATTGAATAACATTGGGGATAAGCTACAATCCTATCTCACTCCCTTCTCAACCACTGCTTCTCTTTCATGCCCTCGACCCTTATAAGTGCCATTTGGTTTCTACACAAGTTATAAATAGCCTCTTGCTCCATGTATTTTACCCCTGCCACTTTTAGAATTTGAAAGAGGGTATTCCAATCAACATTGTCAAAAGCTTTCTCTAAGTCTGCAAATGCTACAAACATAGGTTTGCCTTTCTTTAACCTATCTTCTATGAGAAGTCGTAGGGTCAGTATTGCCTTGCGTGCTCCTACATTTCTTCGGAATCCAAACACATCTTACCCAAGGTTGGCTTCTATCAGTGTTTTTCCATTCTTCTGTAAAGGATTCATGTTAATATTTTCCATCTGTGTCATATTAAACTGATAGTTTGGTAATTTTCACACATGTCAGCACCTGCTTTCTTTGGAATTGGGATTATTATATTGTTCTTGAAGTCTGAGGGGTTTCACCTGTCTCATACATCTTGCTCACCAGATGGAAGAGTTTTGTCAGGGCTGGCTCTCCCAAGTCTATCAGTAGCTCTAACGGAATGTTGTCTATTCCCTGGGACTTGTTTCAACTTAAGTCTTTCAGCGCTTTGTCAAATTCTTCATACAGTATCATATATCCCATCTCTATCAAGTTTCCCTTCTCATCTTCCTCTACATTCTCTTCCATTTCCATAACATTGCCCTCAAGTACATCTCTCTTGTACAGACCCTCTAGATACTCCTTCCATGTTCCTGCTTTCTCTTCTTTGCTTAGGACTGGTTTTACATCTGAGCTCTTGATATTCATACAGGTGGTTCTCTTTTATCCAAAGGTCACTCTAATTTTCCTGTAGGCAGTATCAATTTTACTGATACATGTTTCTACATACTTACAGTTGTCCTCTAGCCATTCCTGGTTAGCAATTGTGCACTTCCTCTCAATCTCATTTTTTATATGTTTGTATTCCCTTTCTCCTGCTTCATTTATTGCATTTTTATATTTTCTCCTTTCCTTAATTAAATTCAATATCTCTTGCATTACCCAAGGATTTCTATTATCCCTTGGCATTATACCTACTTGATCCTTTGATGTCTTCACTATTTCAGCTCTCAAAGCTACCCATTCTTCTTCTACTGTATTCCTTCCCCCTCCTCTTATCAATCGTTCCCTAATGCTCCCTCTGAAACCCTCTAGGACCTCTGGTTCTTTCAGTTTATCCAGGTCCCATCTCCTCAAATTCCTATCTTTTTGCAGTTTCTTCAGTTTTAATCTGCAGTTCTTAACCAATAAATTGAGATCAGAATCCACAACTACCCTTGCAAATGTCTTACAATTTAAAATTTGGTTCCTAAATCTCTGTCTAAGCATTATATAGTCAATCTGAAACCTTCTGGTGTATCCAGGTCTCTTCCACATATACAGCTTTCTCTCACGATTCTTAAGCCAAGTGTTAGCTCTGATTAAATTATGCTCTGTTCAAACTTTGACCTGGCGCGTTCCTCTTTCATTCCTTTCCCCCAGTCCATATTCACCTACTATTTTCCCTTCTCTTCCTTTTCCTACTATCAAATTCCAGTCCCCCATGACTGTTAAATTTTCATCTCCCGTAACTATCTGAATAATTTCTTTTATCTCATCATGCATTTCCTCAATCTTCTCCTCATCTGCCGAGCTAATTGGCATATGAACTCTTTGTTCACCTGATCAAAAGTCCTGTTCCTCCTGCCACCAAACTCCACTAATTCCCACTATACCTAACCTAAATCTATCCAATGTCCTTTTTAAATTTTCTAACCTACCTGCCTCATTAAGAGATCTGACATTCTGTGCTCCGATCCATAGAACGCCAGTTTTGTTTCTCCTGATAATGACATCCTCCTGAGTAGTCCCTGCCCAGAGATCCAAATGGAGGACTGTTTTATCTCTGGAATATTTTATGCAAGAGGATGCCATCATCATTTAACCACAAAGTAGAGCTGCACGTCCTCGGGAAAAATTACAGCTGTAGTTTTGCCTTGCTCTCAGCTGTTCACAGTACCAACACAGCAAGGCTGTTTTGGTTGATGTTACAAGCCAGATCAGTCAATCATCCAGACTGTTGCCCCTGCAACTACTGAAAAGGCTGCTGCCCCACTTCAGGAACCACACTTTTGGCTGGCCTCTCAACAGATACCCCTCCACTGTGGTTGCACCTATGGTACGACTATCTGTATCAGTGAGGCATGCAAGCCTCCCCACCAATGGCAAGGTTCATGATTCACTAAAACTATAATTTCCAGCAACTAACTTCTTGTGTTATTCACCAGTGCAGACTAAGAATATATTTATGTGGTAGTGAGAAAGTGTGGTCAGTTGTCAAAATGTTTTATGAAACATTTGTTTTCTTGACTGTAATACCTATAACTGTTGCAAGACTGTAAATAATTTAAGGAATGAAGGAAGCAATGTATGAAGCAGTAGTGCCACTGACTCATTGGAAGGCACATAAATGAGACTAAGAACTTTTCTAGATTTCAGACAAATCAATTTTCAGTGTTAACTGCATCTACAGCTACATACATACTCTGCAAACAACTGTACGATGCATGGGGAGAGTACTATGTTTCACTGATAGTCATTTCCTCTCCTATTCCAGTCACAAATAGAGAAAGCAAAAAATAACTGTCTAAAAGTGTCTGTACAATCCCTAATTTCTTGCATGTTATCTCTATGGTCCTTATTCAAAATGTACATTGGTGAAAGTAGAGTTGTTCTGCAGTTGGCCTCAAATGCTGGTTCTCTAAATCTGGGCAATAATGCCTTGCAGAAATAGCATTGTGTTCTCGTCAGGCATGCCCATTTGATCAGAATGAGATTTTCACTCCGCAGCGGAGTGTGCGCTGATATGAAACTTCCTGGCAGATTAAAACTGTGTACCCGACCGAGACTTGAACTCGGGACCTTTGCCTTTCGTGGACAAGTGCTCTACCATCTGAGCTACCGAAGCACAGCTCAGATGGTAGAGCACTTGCCCGTGAAAGGCAAAGGTCCCGAGTTCAAGTCTCTGTCAGGCACACAGTTTTAATCTGCCAGGAAGTTTCATATCAGCGCACACTCCGCTGCAGAGTGAAAATCTCATTCTGGAAACATCCTCCAGGCTGTGGCTAAGCCATGTCTCCGCCGTATCCTCTCTTTCAGGAGTGCTAGTTCTGCAAGGTTTGCAGGAGAGCTTCTGTAAAGTTTGGAAGGTAGGAGACAAGATACTGGCAGAAGTAAAGCTGTGAGGACCGGGCAAGAGTCGTGCTTTGGTAGCTTAGATGGTAGAGCACTTACCCGCGAAAGGCAAAGGTCCCGAGTTCGAGTCTCGGTCGGGCACACAGTTTTAATCTGCCAGAAAGTATCATTCCCATTTGAGTTCATGGAGCATCTCCGTAATAGTTGCATACTGATCAAACCTATCGGTAACAAATTATCAGCCTGCCTCTGAATTTCTTTGATGTCTTCCTTTAATCTGACCTGGTGGAGATCCCAAACACTCAAACAGTACTCAAGAATAGATCACACTAGTGTTCTATTCACTGTCTTGTTATACACCCTCCTGAAATTCTCCCAATAAAACAAAGTCAAGCATTCACCTTCCCTATTACCAAACTGACATTCTCATTCCACTTCATATTGCTTTGCAATGTTACATGTACATATTTAATCAAAATAACAGTGTCAAGCTGCACCCCACTAATGATAAATTTCAATGTTACAGGACTGTTTTTCCTACTCATCTGCATTAACTTACATTTTTCTAAGTAATTTTGTATATTTCTACAGCCACTCAAAGATGACACCTTCCTATACACCACAGTGCCATCACCAAACAGCCATAAATTGCTGCTCACCCTGGTCATACATAGAGTACATACACTTGTGTTGCCTAAGTTGTTTGACTATGCTGCAGAAGTTTTGCTGCGAAGCCATTAAACATTATCTGTTCAGATCTGTTCCCTCCCCATGTGATTTCCATATATTTGGAGCCCTGAAAAGACATTTATGTATATCAGTTTGCTTCGGATGAAGAGGTGCATGTCTGGGTACGATCATGGTTCCTTAGGCAACCGCAAACATTTTTCCATGAAGGCACTGACCATCTTGTCTCACAATGGGATAAATGCAGTGACAATTATGGTGATTACTTTTGAAATAATAAACAGTTTACTTATTTTTTTCCAACTGTCTTGGTTTCATTGCCCCTTATAGATGGCATTATATTTACCTAATTTGCACAGTTGAAATGAAATGCTAATCATTTGCATAGCCAAGTAAGTATTAAACTTTATGTCAGTTTGACATTTGTTGCACGCTGCCTTCATAATGGTGATAGTGCATTTACACAGATCGTAAATAATTTGCAATGTTCATCTAATGAGCAACAAAGATAAACATATCATTGATGAATACTACAATATCAGTAGGTGTTCGCTTCAAGCACTGGACTGTGACTGAACAGGTCTAAACACAGCATGAAGTATCAGCTGCCACCATCACATTTGTTAAATGCAAGACATTGAGTGAATGAGTGTATATAAAGTCTGCTTAGAATATATCATATAAAAATAGATCAGTATCCTTTCCGTATACTTGTGAGTGGAAAGAGAGAAAAAAGAATAGTAAAATAATGACCAATCTTCACTCTGAATAGGCAAATCTGTTGAACATTTGCAACCACAGTCCAGTATCTAACCAAAATTCAATGTTGTCACTTATTTTGGTCATATACACCAACAAATTTTGGTGCAAACAAAAACAAAAAAATAAAAATATTATGTGCCTAGTATTGACCCCAAGACTGCACACATGTTTAGCTCTCTCATTGTTACAAAAACTGATTCCAGCTTAATGGATGGTAAAGTCATCTTTTCGATTTTATGAGTGTGATACCTTCCCAATCAGTTATTTCTCTGATTCCCATCCCTGCCCCTGCACCATCCCTTATTAGCTGAAACCAAATACCACTTCCCTTCAACAATGTGTAGGAGTGAAACATTATTTTATGCATTATTTATTTTTGTTTGTTTATTTTCATGTTGCATAGATCCTTGATGTGCGTGTATCACTAGGATGTAGAACTTGTCAGATTATTTCAGTGATAACCATATCTAAATGGTCATGTAGCTTACAAACTAAAGCATGTATAAAAAGATACATGAGGTTCGAATGTTTAAACACCAACAGAGATTATAGTAGTAATACTGAATCTCACAAACAAATGATTGTAAACAGTACTTACATAGTCTTTCCAGAATTACAGATCTATCATAAACTAAAAGATAATGAAACTTTTCGTAGCAGTTTGTTTAAATTTCGGTTCAATTTATTTTTACCATTTTTTAGCATGTAAGGTTACAAAACAAAATAGAATCATAGAAAGCATTCCATGTCTTTCTGGGAATTCACAACTTCTAACCATGACGCACCACTCAACCAAAGCTATTGAGAACTGTTGGTGCTAGATAGCATAACCTGCCTTTGCTAAGTGCTAGTGCCACTACTATCATCTAATAAGAGACAACTTGGTGGTATAGTGTCTGAGGTTTCTGTGGTGGTTTTCAGTCTGTATATTTTATTAATTCAGTAATGGTATATTCTAACAAAGAGCCTATGGTATCTGGAGAATGTGACCAGAATTATATGGAAGCAGAAACAGTTTATCCAGTGAAATATCAAAGTCTTCTGAACTAGCGATGAAATGTTTTTTGGTCACTAGAGGCACAGATTTGCAATGAGGCCAGCTGCAGCTGACCCACAATTGTAATTAGTATGTCAGAAGATGTTTTAAAGATGACAGATGTGCAGATATTCTTGCTGCAGTAAATCTCAGTCCATCTCTTTCTACTTGAAGAGTGACATATGACTCGGCGATGAAAAGAAGTACTGTGTGGACAATTCTCGTTGTTTATGTCCATATCACTTCCATGTTCATCGTGAATGAAGATAATTTACAGACAAGAATCAGTTGCTGCTCTTGGTTCCTAAATCAAAACCTGGAGTTCACAACTATCATGCTTTGGACTGATGAAGCCACTTTCAAATCTAATGATGACGTAAATATCCATTATCTTCTGTGCTAGTCAGAAGGAAATACTCTCTGGTTACGGAAGCAAAACAACCATCACATCTGGAGCACAAATAGATGGTGTAGACTTATTCATGATAAAGTTACTGGAAATTAGTCTTTTGAGGACCTATTAAATGATGAGTGTTACTAACAGAGTCGGTAGTAGTTGTTCTGCTAGTGACACTGTTTCTAATGTGGTTGCAAGAAGATAGTTATCCAGCATATTCTCCTTGGTGGTAAGGCATTCCTTGAATCAAAATTTTCTTGTTTAGTGGTTCGTTAGAAGAGAGCAAATGAGTTGGCCACAGTTGTCAAATTCAATTCCCCCTGATTATATCTTTTTCGGATGCATTGAAAACATTGTCTATCAGCAGCATCCTACAGTGTGATATGGTATGAAAGATAAAATTATGGAAGCATGCTAGTCATTCCCAGATGCAGAGATGCTCTGGAATACTTAAAGTGTACAAAGTGGAGCACAGCTGTGCTTACAGCAAGACAGGAAGCATTTTGAACATCTATTACCATAAACCAAAACAGGGAAATGCAATACTTTCTAACAACTTTTAAGAAGTGTCAAAACTGCAAATATCAAAGCTGCATGCATAAGACAAAGATTTTCCTTATTGTAACACTGAATAGCATATTTATTGTCCTATGAACTTTCTTTTTCTTTCCTTAAGCTTTATTCAAATTGTCAGCTCCAGGAAGTTTCTTAATGATAAAACTGCAAAAATTAGACCAAAAACAACATTTGGGACTAAAAACGTTCAGTTTTTATAACTCTCTCCAATAGCAATAGTTATGTTTCCCATGTTCTCCTTTGAAATGCTGAAGAAGAACTTGTTTTCTCCATTTTCTAGTACCTTCTAGGTTCAAATGGCTCTGAGCACTATGGGACTTAACATCTGTGGTCATCAGTCACCTAGAACTTAGAACTACTTAAACCTAACTAACCTAAGGACAGCACACACATCCACGCCCAAGGCAGGATTCGAACCTGCGACCGTAGCGGTAACGCGGTTCCAGACAGAAGCGCCTAGAACCGCACAGCCGCACTGGCCAGCAGTACCTTCCAGGCAATGTAAATTTCACCATTCTGTGTTCCCTTATCAGTTTGCCTAAAATGTATTTTGACTGAAAATGGATGCTTCATTTCCATGAAAAAGTTCTTATATGGTAGGTTTGATGTCTGTTGCTTCCTGTAGTTTGCAGTTTTTGCCATCCAAGAAAGTGTTCCTAATTAATTTACTGTGTGTTAGATTTGTGTTGGTGCGGAAACTGAAATGAGATTGTGGGGTCAAAGATAATAAAAGACACAGCTTTGCTAGTGATTTTATCTGCATCATCTGAATGCATAAAATTTCTGCTCTCTCTTATGTAATCCTCACCCCTGCCCTTCCTCTGTTATGCCAGACATCTCTCCTAAGAGTTGTCAGGTGCCTTTTCTCTGATGTAGGGGTGGAACATTACATATACTTCTGTAGTCTCCCTAAAATTACTCATCAGTCATAAACCAAAAGGTAATTAAACTTTCCAGAGTGCTCATAATAAAAGCTGAAGAATTGTCTCAAGGCTCTTTTAATTTTCCTTCTATTTTGTTTCATTGTGATGTAAGAAAAAGATTTTACTTATTGTAACATTGAATAGCATATTTATTTCCCTTTGAATTTTCTTTTTGTTTTCTTAAGCATTGATGAAATCATCATCTCCAGGAAGTTACTGTTCACATTGGGTGTTCACTTGAGTAACATTTACACACACACACACACACACACACACACACACACACACACCAAAGGGTCTTCAAAGTTTGTCTATTCTATGCTACATACTGCAGCTACATTCAACTTATTACTTGTGAATGTCAAGACACAATACTTAAATTTGGGGAGATTCGCTGCCTTTTAATGCATCTTATAAAACTTGTAGTTTCAGACTGCAAATGTTTTAATACCAATTTAGGTATGTAATTAAGATGATTTATTTTCATTAGCACTGATCAAATTTATGAACAATTTTTTGTAAAAAAAACGTATTCCAACTTTACCAGATACACGGTAGCAATTCCTTCTTGTCTTTCTTATAACACTCACAGCTTACTTTCAGATTGCAATACATACTCACGGTTTAAACATTCATAACGATAAAATAGATATCAATGTATGGCATAGATATGTAATGACAAGTTCAGTGACTTATTACAAGAAACATGTCATCTCAAGAGACAGCAACACACTTCATAAATTACATAACGAAACCAGAAAGAAAATTGTTTGCACACAATATAGACTGGATTGTAGCTGTTAGGTTACAACTGATAGTTACATGAAAATGAGCAGTCTTTACTGGGCTCGTTTCAGCCATTATTGAGATGCTGTAACAATGTATCTGTCGGATAAAGTACTTGTACCTTGTTGCATCTACTCAAAGCAGGGATAGCATGTCACACTTTTCTCCTAAATACTCACTGAAAAGACAGCAGACATTATAAGACCTCCTTTTAGTTTCTGTGGTTTGAATTTTTTGGTGGTGTGGGTTATCAGGCCACAGCCCTCAAGTGTCCTGGTGGGCTGCCAGCTTATGGCCTGAATACCTGCCAAGGTTTTATTTCAGAATAAGACCACACTGAATTAATTTTTGTAGCCCAGTTTTTAATTTCAATCTAAAACCATATGCTAATTTAGTGTCTGGTAATCAAATATATGCTTGGTATTACTGTGTGCACCATCCTACAACTAATACTGTTTTATTTTCAGGATACAGGCATGTTTACTTAATGGATTATGAGCTGAATTATGTTTCACCTGCTTCACTTTTTGTACATGTGTCCATTAAAGAGGCCACATAGAAATGCAAATACTGAATTCAACTATAGCACACAGTGAGAGCAACGTGCAGTGAAATATATTGCATTTGGTAAATATAGGATATAGTTGTACTAGCACATTAAGTTGTATGTGTTGAATGCAGATGCTGCTTTCTAAAACTGATGACAGTCATTTCTGCTTACACTGAGTGTACCAGCTAGTAGACATAGAGAGCCTTATGGATATTTCAAAATGTTGTTGTGCGCTTGGAAATTTTTATATACATTTTGAAGTGTACTACAATTATTTCTTTGTACACATGTCTGATTTTCTGGGCAGCTACTGCAGTTCATACTCTTGTTATTCTGCAGGCTTTTGTATGTTTTGTACTGATATAAAACTCCTCATTTTGTAAAAAAAAATTGTAATGATATTTATGTAGAATTTTCCAAAATAAAGAATATGTAAAAGTTTTGTAAGGATCTATTTTGTACATTTGTATTGCTTTCAATAATAAAAATGTAAATTTATGGAAAATCTCATTAAAACAATGTAACAACAATGTTTTTACTGAGTATTCAAATAAGATTCCCAATCATTTTCCATTGTTCTAGTGACCTATGACAGACATTTGCTGGAAGAAAGGCATGGTTATTTGTTTTTTCATCTATGAGATCTTGTGGTTACATAGAATGAACAGTAAAATGCTGAACATCTTTTATCACAATACTGTTTCTACCATTACAAAACATCATAAATACGTAGTTACAATACATTTTATTGGTACATTATTATTAGTACTGGTTCAGTGGTTACAATTCTACTACTGTTTCAATACACAATACTGGTACATTATTATTGGTATTGGTACATTATTATTTTTTAAAGAACTCTTTCAGTCTATAGAAGCAATGGTCAATTACTGCAGCTTTAAATCCTGCACTGCTGTTTACTTGCTATTTGTTATTCAGTAATTTTTTAAATATATTTTTTGCAAGATGTGGAACAACATTTTGGCAGAGCTTAGTTTTTGTTCAGTCTATATAGAGATCCATTCTTTGGCCTGTAGTATGTGTGCACATCTTCATTTTTGAAGAAGAATGTGAGATTTTCAATTGCATACTGTTTTATGAATGCTACAGTTTTTATATACGTGTAGGCACAGAAGAGTGGTTCCTTCTATGATTCTCATGATTCTTTTTTCATTGTGAGTAGCTTAATGCTGTTTGGAGAAGCTCCTCAGAAAATGACTCTGTACTTCATGAGTGATGGAAAATTTGCGTAGTATGCACTTTTTTGGCAGATTTTGCTGCAGCAGCTTTCAAGGACCCTCATCACTTGGCAGGACATACTCAATTTTTTGATGAGACAGCCAATCTGAGTTCCCTACCTTACATTGTCCTGAACCAAGAGCCCAAAAAACTTTGTCAGGTCAACTATAATTACAGTTTTGTTTGAGAACTGGATATTTGTAGTTGATGGGACCTTTTCCTTGACATTATGGAGTAGAGTGCTGCCATTTTTCGTCATTCTTGATTAGCTTATTGTGTGAGAAACATGAAACATTCTACTAGGCTATGTATGTTTGCTTGTAAGTTATTTTCGTATAGAAGGAATAGTCCTAGTACCAATGCTGATCAATAGGGAACACCATATTTTTTGTTTTATCAAGACATGGAATATGGTGTTCCCCAAGGATAGAAGATTGCATCAATACCCAAAGAATGAAAAAGAAATTTTTACTATCATAAAAACCTTAGAAATAAAACAGTCTTTGTGAGTAGATGGTATATATGACAAAAAAATAAAAAGATGTAATGAACTCATTGCAAAACCACTGACTCTGAGTAAAGGTTTGTAAGTATGTTGCATCCAGTGTGACATATTTCCACTGCTTGTTTACACCTGCGAAGGTGATACCTGACCCAGTCATTAGATTTGTCTCTGATGCCTAGTTAATTTAATTTCTGTAGCAGAGCCTCATGATCCATAACACTGAATGCCTTCAACAAGTCAAGACATATAACAGTAATATAGTTGCCACTGCTCAGTTTCTGGTAAATTTAACTCAGAAATTTGTAGACAGCAGTATTGGTTGAGCTGTTCTTCCTAAACCCATATTGTGCTGTGAACAGAATTTGGTATTTTTGCATAAAGACCTGAAAGTATTTTATGGAAGACCTTCTGTAAAATTTTTGAGAAACCAGAAAATAGGGCTTCTGGCTTGTAATTGACAACTTCTTCTGTTTTTCCCTTTTTTTATATTGATTTCAATTTCACAATTTTTAGACAAGAAGGGAATGTCCCTCATGCCAGTGTACTATTGCATAAATTTGTCAGTCTTTTTACAGTCTGTTTACTACACCTTTTTATTATTTCATCATGTATATCATATATCTCAAAGACTGTTTCATGGTTGAGGTTTTATGATGGTGAAAATTTCTTCTTCATTCATTGGGTACAGATACAATGAGGTAGCAAAGCAGCTGATATTAAATGATGGTGCTGTTGCATTTTGGTTATTTGTATTAATCTTACTTATCAGTTGTCCACTTATATTTGTAAAATTGCTGTTGAGGATATTTACTAATTTCCTTTGGACTGTTATTTTTTCTTCGTTGCGATATAGCTTGATATTGGTGTTTCTTGTAGTGACATTACATGTCTGTTGTCTCAAGACTTTCCACATAGCCATTGTCTTGTTTCCAGCAGATTGTACATAAAGGTCATATGCCTTCAATTTTGCTTCCTTCCCAGCTTTTCTAAGTATTGACTTGTATATCTGTAGTAGGCATGAAACTCATCACATGCCGACCATGTTTTTATATCATACAGCTTTCAAACTTATCCTAGATTTGTTGCTGTTATTAGACCTTAGTCTGTGTTTCCTTAGTGGGAATGCAGTTTCATAGTAGTTATAAAAATGAAATATTTCACATGTGTTGCCTTGGTCATAATATTGCATTCCATGTTCCTTAAGCTAACAGTTGTCTGTAGGTACATATATTTTGCTCACTTAGTATTCATTCTTCTTTAACTAATTCTGTCTGCATTGTCATTTTGGGTGTTCCTCTGCCTCTATGATACAGTATCTAATGGATTTCCCATCAGGCCAATCGCCTCTTCTTTGTCATGCATTTCCACTTATTTATTTTTACATATGTCATTTTCGCATCTATATCACTGGTCAAATGTAGAAAATGTGTTGCAATAACCTTTGACATATCAGCTTTGGAAGACAGAATTTAATATTTTAGTCAATAAGCATTTGGACAGATGCCTTTGATCCATTGATTGATTTTGTGTAGAACCTAAAGTTATTCATGACAACTTCGCAGATAAGATTTTGCTTTGAAATGCCTTGAATACTTCTTGCATAACTATCCTTAGACTTATTTTGAGATAATTCAGCTTTTGTTTGTTTGCAATAATTGACTTTGTATGGATGCAGCTCTCTGTTTTTATAATGGCTTTCTGCTATTGTATTTAACAACTGAGGGTCTTCCTGCAACTCACAGTCTTCTGAAACACAAACTTAACTGACATGTGGTCAACAAGACTTCTTAATGTGTATCAAAGATGCTCAACTTTCTCCATCCTTGATGAGACTAATGTCTTTGACACAGCAGACCTCAAAATACTGATGAACAAAATGGATGCACTAAGCATAAGGAGGTAGCAGTGTACTTAGTGATAATTATATTGAAGGTTTGGCTGTACATTGAATATCTGATGGTCATATCTAGACCTGTCTTTTGTTTACATGCTGAACTCAAAACTAGTAGGAGACTGTGCGCATTTTCATGTATTTTTTATACATACCTTTTGCTGTGATTAGCTGCATTAGTATCCTTTTGTAATGCAAATGAAGATTTGCCAGTTCCGCACTACATCTAGGAAATACCTGGTGTTTGAATTTCTGTTAGCTGCGACTTCTGTTTAATGTTATTATTTACATACATCTGATGTAACCGAACTCGCACTAGTAGAAAACTCAACAAATTTTTGAAGATCACATACTTTTTGTAGTGAAGTAAGTGAAATATATTTTATGACATTCCTTTAGTTCCACATATTTAAGTTTTTTTTTCTTTGCTAACACTTTGACTATGAGTGGAAAATGTGGGCATTGTCATAGGAAACTAACTAGTGGAATTCATTGTGGGAGCTGTAGCAAGTGATTTCACTGGATGGAATGTAGGTGGAAGAACTCTGGGGAGATCACTAAGGCCCTCTCATGGAACTGCAAAATATGAAGCAGGAATAGGCTGATAGATGTGCAGGAAAGGAAGATCAGTACCCTTCAGGCACTTTGGATCAATCTAGGAGAGAGCTAGTGAGGTTGAAGGAAGGCAGTGGCGAGGGGATGATGAACTGGCAGTTGATAGGAAGCCTAGCAAGAGGAGGATGGAGTCTGATGTGTTTGTTGTGTCTACCAGCAACAGTTTACAGCTGCCAGAGTTAAGGTAATATGAACCTGAAGATGGTTCAGGAGTAGGAAATGTGCAACGGACTCCGGCCAGGAGTAGGGATGATAGGAAGAGCATGAATGTTAGAAAGAAGACAGTACTGTTGTTAGGTAGCAATTACAGCAGATGTGCAGGCGCTCAATTACAGAAGAAGCTACGAGAGGAATATCAGTTCACCACAAGTTTCTAACTGGGTGCTGGGCGAAATCAAGCGACTGAGGGTTTAGGGCCTTTGTGTATGGGTTTCACAAAGGATGATCAGGTAGGAAGAATGGGTGGTGCAGGTAACAGTTTCGATAGGGACCAGGTGTGTAGCATAGGTGGTAACTTGAATAAGATAGCTTCCCTAACTGGTAGCTCCAATGTAAGCACGGTTGAGCTGTTCTGGTGGTACATTATGTGATCAAAAGTATCCAGACACCCCCAAAAACGTATGTTTTTTCATATTAGGTGCATTGTGCTGCCACCTACTGACAGGTACTCCAAACCAGCGACCTCAGTAGTCATTAGTCATCATGAGACAGCAGAATGGGGTGCTCCGCAGAACTCAAGGACTTTGAACATGGTCAGGTGATTGGGTGTCACTTGTGTCATATGTCTGTACACAAGATTTCCACACTCCTAAGCATCACTAGGTCCACTGTTTCTGATGTAAAAGTGAAGTGGAAACATGAAGGGACAGATACATCACAAAAGCATACAGGCCAACTTTGTCTGTTGACTGACAGAGTCCGCCAATAGTTGAAGAGGGTCATAATGTGTAATATGCAGACATCTACCCAGATCATCACAGAGGAATTCCAAACTGGATCAGGATCCACTGCAAATACTATGACAGTTAGGTGGGAGCTGATAAAACTTGGATTTAATGGTTGAGCAGCTGCTCATAAGCCACACATAACACCAGTAAATGCCAAACGAGGCCTTGCTTTGTGTAAGGAGTGTAAACATTGGATGATTAAACAATGGAAAAATATTGTGTGGAGTGACAAATCATGGTACACAATGAGGCGATCCGATGACAGGGTGTGGGTATGGCAAATGTACGGTGAACGTCATCTGTCAGCGTGTGTAGTGCCAACAGTAAAATTCGGAGGTGGTGGTGTTATGGTGTGGCCATGTTTTTCACGGAGGGGGCTTTTACCCCTTGTTGTTTTGTGTGGCACTGTCACAGCACATGCCTACATTGATGTTTTAAGCACCTTATAGCTTCCCAATGTTGAGCAGTTTAGGGATGGTGACTATATCTTTCAACATGATTGAGCACCTGTACATAGTGCACAATCTGTAGCAGAGTGGTTACATGACAATAACATGCCTGTGATGGATTGGCGTGCACAGAGTCCTGATCTGAATCTTATAGAACACCTTTGTGATGTTTTGGAATGCTGACTTCATGCCAGGCCTCACTGACCAACATTGATACCTCTCCTCAGCCCAACACTCAGTGAAGAATGGGCTGCCATTCCCCAAGAAACCTTCCAGCACCTGATTGAACATATGCTTGTGAGAGTGGAAGCTGGAGGCTGTTATCAAGGCTAAGGGTAAACCAACACCATATTGAATTCCAGCATTACCGATGGAGGGTGCCATGAACTTGTAAGTCATTTTCAGCCAGGTGTCCGGATACTTTTGATCACATAGTGTATGTTCAACCTCATCATGACAGTGCTGTTCAGTGAATCAGTGTAGCTGGAGATGGTACTAATGACTGCTGACAGGATGCACATTGCACTGGTGATGATGGGGACTATCAAGAGCTGGGGCTACATTAGGCATGGTCTGCACCTAAACAGGACTGTGAAAGGGAGGAAGGTGGAGTTAATCAGTGAGAGTATAGAGACTGATGTGAGGCCATGCATTGTCAAATACCTGTTGCCATGGCTAGAAGGCCTATGCATTTTCTAGGATAAACCTTTAAATGTATCTGAACCAGTTTCAAAGATTTCCTCATTGCATGCACAGAAGGTAGACTTTATCACACCAGAGTGCATAAACACCACACAGATTTGCTTGGAATTATCCATTATTCATCAGAAAGTGCAGACATTAAAAATAAAATACACCAGCTTGAAGCTGTGTGACAGTCTTTGAACAGTGTGATGGTATGTATTGCAGAGACCTGGTGTAGATATAATTAATTAGAGCATATAGTGCTATGATCATGTGAATGTGCAAAGTAGCTACAGTAGAACTACTTTTAAGGGTGTGTGGTCATGTATTTATATCAAAGGTGGCACATATTTTACAGCTAGAGATGATCTGAAAACAATTAGTGTAGATAAACATTTTAAACTGGCAGCCGCTGACCTAACAAAGCTAGGCATCCATAAGATAGTTAATCAATAGATTAACCATCAACACTAAAAGGACAGTTTCAGTTAACTATCACACTACACAAAATGCAAACCCACCTCAACTACTTGTAGCAGTAATAACCAATCAATAGATACTAACACTGTATTCAAATTCCTGGGTCTGTGGGTTCAATATAACTTGAAATGAAATAAACATAATCAAAAAGTAAATGTCAGATTAGGTACTGGCTGCTATGGATTGGGTGTGCTTAAATCATGTGCTAGCTAGAATACTGTAACTAGTGCATACTACATGTACATACAGGCTCATATAAAGGATGGTGCAATATTCTTGGCAATTTCTTCAACTGCCCTTTCAGGATCCAGAAGAGAGCAGTGAGGATCATTAATGGAAGCAAACCTAAAGACTCATGCAAACCCATCTTCAGGAAGCTGAATACCATGACACTGCCTTGTCTGTACGTTCTTGAGATTGCAAATTTTTTTAAAAACCCTGTAATGCTAACTGAATCCAGACTAAAAAATAGTGAAATACACAAACACAACACCAGAATAAACTGAAATCTGCAGGTGTTGCATGAAAACACTAACTTTGTTAATGGGTCTCCAGCCATTCAGAAAGCTTCCCACATGTATTAAGTCTATTGAAAACGAAGTACAATTTCCAGAATGAGATTTTCACTCTGCAGTGGAGTGTGCGCTGATATGAAACTTCCTGGCATATTAAAACTGTGTGCCCAACCGAGACTCAAACTCGGGACCTTTGCCTTTCGCGGGCAAGTGCTCTACCAACTGAGCTATCGAAGCACAACTCATGCCCGGTACTCACAACTTTACTTCTGTCAGTACCTCATCTCCTGCCTTCCAAACTTTACAGAAGCTCTCCTGTGAACCTTGCAGAACTAGCATTCCTGAAAGAAAGGATATTGCGGAGACATGTCTTAGCCACAGCCTGGTGGATATTTCCAGAATGAGATTTTCACTCTGCAGCGGAGTGTGCACTGATGTGAAACTTCCTGGCAGATTAAAACTGTGTGCCCGACCAAGACTCGAACTCGGGACCTTTGCCTTTCGTGGGCAAGTGCTCTACCAACTGAGCTACCGAAGCACAACTCACGCCCGGTACTCACAGCTTTACTTCTGTCAGTACCTCATCTCCTGCCTTCCAAACTTTACAGAAGCTCTCCTGCGAACCTTGCAGAACTAGCACTCCTGAAAGAAAGGAGGAAGTTTCAAAGTACAATTTAGCAAAGCCATAAAGTTCTATATTCTGGGTCACTGTGTTTACTCTGTAAAAGAATACCTTCAAAAATAATCTCCCTGGTTATGTTTAAGTGCATGACGTAAATTACTTAGCGAAGCTTACTAAGTCGGTCTGTTGCAATAATGCAATAATACCATAATCTAATCATAATATATCTTAACAATGTTAGCACATTTTTTCCATGATATGTAACACACTGTACACTATCAGATCACATGGATTAAATAAATAAATAAACAATTAAAAGAAGTTATTATTATTCTCTGTTTGTACCATTCACCTAGTGGTAACATGGATACTTTGTTTAAAAAATTAACCAGAGTCCTGGAAAGAGTCTAACATAATATTATGTGGACAGATGAATATTAACATATGTTGAGAGTGAAATAAGTATAACTTTGTAAACGTTTTGAGTCCTTTGGGCAGAGCACAATAGGTAATCACTGCTGCTAGGACATGAAAAAGGTCAGCATCAGTATTAGACTATTTACTTACAGATATTGACGGGAAAAGTTCTAATGTTTTTATAAGAGGTCTTGACCTTTCTAATTTTTACAGTCAGATAATAAAGCTAAAGACAGGACTGGTAAAACCTGAAAATCTGCAGATGTACAAAAGAATCTTCTTGGAATGTAAACTACACACTTTTTCTAGGGCAATGGCAAATCAGTCCTGGGAAGAAGTGCATATGGAAAACAATGAAAATGCAAAGTTCTCTAGATTACACACATAATTTACATTAATTTTTAAAGAAACATAGAGTAATTTTTGAAGAGACATTTCCAAAAGTAGCCACTTCTACAGCAGCAGCTTGATGAAATGAATGGATAATAGTAGGTATTACAAAGTCCTCCCAGACATTTAAATTCCTTTGTTCCTTACAAAATCACTACACTATTCCACAGTTTCTAGGTATAATAAAATATGCAGGAGGATACTGCTTGCTGCAAAAACATCATTCAATGACAAAAACGTAATTAATGCAGAAAATAAAAGCAAATTAAAATGTAGTGTGGGATGTCATAAAACAAGCAGCTTGAAAAATCAGATGCAATTAGAATAACATATAAATCAAAGATGGGGACAGAATCACAGAGAATCCTCAGGGATTGGCAAATTTTGTAAATGACAATTTCTCTGGTGTTGCAGAAAAGTTGCAATAAAATCTTCGTAAAACAGATGTGGCATCCAAAATGACTTACACAGCAAGCGCAATGACGTTGTTTCCCACATCAGAGCTTGGATTCAGAAAAAGAATACAGAAGGTAAGACATTAGTAGTCAGTAAGTATACATGAGGTTCCAGTCTTTGTTCTGAAGATGTGCTTAGACTGTGAAAAAGCCATTCAGTTCACATAATTTCCCAGAGCATCAAAACGTGCAGGAGTTGTGCTCGTACTAAAGAAAGATGTTGATAGAAAGTATTGAAAAGTTCAGGCCACTTCCACTACTGTCTTCATTGTCAAAAATAATAGGATCTATCAGGATGGACAGACTAGTGAGTTGTTGTTGTGGTCTTCAGTCCTGAGACTGGTTTGATGCAGCTCTCCATCCTACTCTATCCTGTGCAAGCTTTTTCATCTCCCAGTACCTACTGCAACCCACATCCTTCTGAATCTGCTTAGTGTATTCATCTCTTGGTCTCCCTCTACGATTTTTACCCTCCACGCTCCCCTCCAATACTAAATGGTGATCCCTTGATGCCTCAGAACATGTCCTACCAACCGATCCCTTCTTCTAGTCAAGTTGTGCCACAAACTTCTCTTCTCCCCAATCCTATTCAATACTTCCTCATTAGTTATGTGATCTACCAATCTAATCTTCAGCATTCTTCTGTAGCACCACATTTCGAAAGCTTCTATTCTCTTCTTGTCCAAACTATTTATCGTCCATGTTTCACTTCCATACATGACTACACTCCATACGAATACTTTCAGAAATGACTTCCTGACACTTAAATCAATACTGGATGTTAACAAATTTCTCTTCTTCAGAAACGCTTTCCTTGCCATTGCCAGCCTACATTTTATATCCTCTCTACTTCGACCATCATCAGTTATTTTGCACCCCAAATAGCAAAACTCCTTTACTACTTTAAGTGCCTCATTTCCTAATCTAATTCCCTCAGCATCACCCGACTTAATTAGACTACATTCCATTATCCTTGTTTTGCTTTTGTTGATGTTCATCTTATATCCTCCTTTCAAGACACTGTCCATTCCATTCAACTGCTCTTCCAAGTCCTTTGCTGTCTCTGACAGAATTACAATGTCATCGGCGAACCTCAAAGTTTTTATTTCTTCTCCATGAATTTTAATACCTACTCCGAATTTTTCTTTTGTTTCCTTTACTGCTTGCTCAATATACAGATTGAACAACATCGGGGAGAGGCTACAACCCTGTCTTACTCCCTTCCCAACCACTGCTTCCCTTTCATGTCCCTCGACTCTTATAACTGCCATCTGGTTTCTGTACAAATTGTAAATAGCCTTTTGCTCCCTGTATTTTATCCCTGCCACCTTTAGAATTTGAAAGATTCCAGTCAACATTGTTAAAAGCTTTCTCTAAGTCTACAAATGCTAGAAACGTAGGTTTGCCTTTCCTTAATCTTTCTTCTAAGATAAGTCGTAAGGTCAGTATTGCCTCACGTGTTCCAGTGTTTCTACGGAATCCAAACTGATCTTCCCCGAGGTTGGCTTCTACCAGTTTTTCCATTCGTCTGTAAAGAATTCGTGTTAGTATTTTGCAGCTGTGACTTATTAAACTGATAGTTGGGTAATTTTCACATCTGTCAACACCTGCTTTCTTTGGGATTGGAATTATTATATTCTTCTTGAAGTCTGAGGGTATTTCGCCTGTTTCATACATCTTGCTCACCACATGGTAGAGTTTCGTCAGGACTGGCTCTCCCAAGGCCGTCAGTAGTTCCAATGGAATGTTGTCTACTCCGGGGGCCTTGTTTCGACTCAGGTCTTTCAGTGCTCTGTCAAACTCTTCACGCAGTATCATATCTCCCACTTCATCTTCATCTACATCCTCTTCCATTTCCAGAATATTGTCCTCAAGTACATCGCCCTTGTATAAACCCTCTATATACTCCTTCCACCTTTCTGCCTTCCCTTCTTTGCTTAGAACTGGGTTTCCATCTGAGCTCTTGATATTCATACAAGTCGTTCTCTTATCTCCAAAGGTCTCTTTAATTTTCCTGTAGGCAGTATCTATCTTACCCCTGGTGAGATAGGCCTCTACATCCTTACATTTGTCCTCTAGGCATCCCTGCTTAGCCATTTTGCACTTCCTGTCGATCTCATTTTTGAGACGTTTGTATTCCTTTTTGCCTGCTACATTTACTGCATTTTTATATTTTCTCCTTTCATTAATTAAATTCAATATTTCTTCTGTTACCCAAGGATTTCTACTAGCCCTCGTCTTTTTACCTACTTGATCCTCTGCTGCCTTCGCTACTTCATCCCTCAAAGCTACCCATTCTTCTTCTACTGTATTTCTTTCCCCCATTCCTGTCAATTGTTCCCTTATGCTCTCCCTGAAACTCTGTACAACCTCTGGTTCTTTCAGTTTATCCAGGTCCCATCTCCTTAAATTCCCACCTTTTTGCAGTTTCTTCAGTTTTAATCTACAGGTCATAACCAATAGATTGTGGTCAGAGTCCACATCTGCCCCTGGAAATGTCTTACAATTTAAAACCTGGTTCCTAAATCTCTGTCTTACCATTATATAATCTATCTGATACCTTTTAGTACGCCCACACCTACTACAGTAGTACAAGTTTATATGCCAACTGGCTCTGCATATGACAAAGAAATTGAAGAAATGTATGATGAAATAAAAGAAATTATTCAGATTGTGAAGGGAGACGAAAATTTAATAGTCATGGGTGACTGGAATTCGAGTGTAGGAAAAGGGAGAGAAGGAAACATAGTAGGTGAATATGAATTGGTGCTAAGAAATGAAAGAGGAAGCCGCCTGGTAGAATTTTGCACAGAGCATAACTTAATCATAACAACCACTTGGTTTAAGAATCATGAAAGAAGGTTGTATACATGGAAGAACCCTGGAGTTACATGAATAAATAATAAGCACATTTTGGTTTCTGCAGTGAGGGAAGTACAATAACAGCCATTACAAAGCTTACGAAGGTGGTACCTGAAGCTCTTCATAAGGATGAGTGTGTTGCAGGCATATTCTTAGACTTGTCCAAGGCTTTTCACAATTTTGACCATAAACAACAGCTAAGCAACCTAGAAGCACCAGGTGTAAGAGGAATATTGCACCGGTGGTTCCAGTCTTAATTGGAAAACAGATTGCAGAAGGTAGAGATAATTCACACATCTGCTGATGGGAAATTTTTAGTAAAACAATTGTCAGACCAGAAATATATAAACATAGGTATTCCTCAGGGTAGTGTATTGGGGTTAATTCCGTTCTGAATTTATATCAACAACTTTCCAAATTGTATAAGGCATGGAGAAAAAGTTCTCTTGGTTGATGACAGCAATGTCATAGTCACTCATAAAACACAAGAGCTCCTATCATAGAAAGCAAATGAAACCATGAAGGATGTTTATGATTGGGTAGTATGTAATAAGTTAAGATTGGACATCAAGAAAACAAACAGTATGTACTTCAGCATAAAGAGGGAAAACAGCTCTGTCATATTATGCATGGATAATGAATCTATAGATTGTGTAACCAGCATGAAGTCTTTCACATTTGACACTTTGATATACAGAATGGGGCAAATAAATGTGTCCTGAGGAACAGAGTTCCAAGGTACAAAGAAACACAGAAGAGGAAAGGAAATAGAGTACTAATCTCACTATAGCAGATGTTGAGAGTGGCCACAATTCACCTCTTGGCACTTTTGGGTGAAAGTGGATCAGAGCTGGACTGCTGAAATTTCTGCACTCTTATCCAAAATGTTTTATTCTCTAAGGTACAAAAAAGGCTAAGTGAAAAGAAAAAGAAGCAAGAGAGCTCACTGCAGTGGCTTGTACAAGACTATGGGATTTCTGATAGGCACACGTGAATACATTTTACAGGCAGTGAACTACAGAAAGAAAAAGCATAGACCAGTGCCCAACAAACAGGTGTACACAGAAACTTGTGGCCAAATCCATTCACCATTTACATTTGAATAGAGAAAACGAATTTAAAACCAAAAATGGTGTACTGTACTATGGAATCAAATTATACAATAAACTTCCACAATAGCTTAAAAATATTGTGCTGCAGACTGAAAATTTCATTCTGAAAACATCCCCAGGCTTTGGCTAAATCATGTCTCTGGATTGTCCTTTCTTCAGAAGCGCTACTCTTGCAAATTTTACAGGACAGCTTCTGTGAAGTATGGAAGGTAGGAGATGAGGTACTGTTGGAAGTGAAGCTGTGACGATAGTTTGTCAGTCGTACTTGGGTGGCTCAGTTGGCAGAGCACTTGCCCACTAGAGGCAAAGGTCCTGAGTTTGAGTCTTGGGCTGGCACACAGTTTTAATCTTCCAGTAAGTTTCATATCAGCCTACACTCTGCTGCAGAGTGAATACTATCTAGGATTAGCTAAAATGACAAACAAACTGATTTGACAAATGTTATTTCCAGATGAGTCACTATTACATTCATGAGACACTTCATGACAATGATAAAATAGACTCATAAACTGAATAAACATGTAACATAAGACACAAAATACTGTAAAGAGATTTTTGTGTGTCTTTAAACTATAGGTATTTGTGTACATTTAAATTGTGTGCTTTTGTCTATATTTAAACTATGTACATAGTTTGACAACATTCATTCAATCTGTGGATGGATAAATAAAAAGTAAATTTACCCGGAGATAAACATTTCCTCTCAGCAGCTAAGGTACATAACTTTTAAATATTTTCTTGTCACCTTTGTTAAGCAGGAATATGTTTCTGCCTTCCTCAACTTTTTGTTTAATTTAAGTGAACACCGCCAATGGCCTTGCTGCAGTGGTAACACCAGTTCCCGTCAGATCACCAAAGTTAAGTGCTGTCGGCCCTTGTGAGGCAAACTGAGGAGGTACTTGATTGAGAAGTAGTGGCTCTAGTCTCAGAAACTGACATGTGGCCTGGAGAGCAGTGTGCTGGCCACATGCCCATCCATATCCGCATCCAGTGATGCCTATGAGCTGAGGATGACACAGCGGCCGGTCAGTACCATAGGGCCTTCATGGCCTGTTCAGGAGGAGTTTAGTTATAAGTGAACACCATTGTTACAATAGTAGTCTATTGCAGATTCTTATCACTACATTCACTGAATTGAAACATACGAGCATGTTTATTGCCAACAGATCTAATAATATTTCCCTTCATGAGTGCCATGTCTAACCAACAGCTCAAGATAATTTCGATAAATGCAATTAGCATAATGTCACAAGAGTCTTTGTCCCTACTTCTCATTCCAAATACTTTTGTTGCCCAGTCTATAGCGGGATGAGTGAAAATAGCCTCATGTCACTATAGCACAATCAGGGAATTTACATATAATGTTTTCCAAGCTTTCCCTTGGGTGACTGGTAAAAACAACTGACTGCTGTCTTTGGTAACTTTTGTCTTACATCTTTCCTCAGATTTTCTCACATCATGACTCAATATTTACCTAATTAACTTTACTGAGTTTTTACAGCATAAATCTGCAATGTGATCATTAGTGTGCAGCCTATCTTTCCAACTGGAATTTAAGATTTAGACGTTCTTTATTTCTGGTTTCAATCACCTTTCTGTACCAGGTATTACATGTATATCACTGTCTTCTAAAAGCTGTAGTAATTCTGGGACATTATCTACAATGGTTATGCTGTTGAATATATTGAGTTGATGATTATACTACACTGTGATCACAATGTACAGCAGCACCAGCATATCAGTGCAAATGAACATCTTCTATTCACCAGTTACTCATTTAATCACTTACACAGCAGCATGTCATGGATTAAAATTCCGTATTACTAGCAACCCATTTCTCCTAATTCAATCATTTTGTGCCATTCAGACTCACTCATTTGCTGATATTCAGATCATTTTGAGGTCAACAAGACACAATTTCACTCGTATTCATACCTACATTTGACATGACAACTCCTCCCTGGCTGAATGTAGTGTAGCACTGACCTAATTAAACAGGAGATTGTGATGCTGGGCAAGTCATTTCTCTGCAGACACTTTTGTACATATTTTCTCAGTTAGCATTCATTTGGTCTGTTCTTCCTGGGTATGTAATTTTCACAAACATTAGCATATTATGCATGGAAAGCATGTTTACACAATAGATTGGTCTGTGTATGAGTGTCATGTGGGAGTTATGGTTTAGTGTTTCATTGGGACAGCAAATTTCCTTTGGTAAGCAGTAAATAAATAAATGTTGTGTGACTAGGGCCTCCTATCGGGTAGACCATTCGCCGGGTGCAAGTCTTTCGATTTGACGCCAGTTCAGTGACTTGCGCTTTGATGGAGATGAAATGATGATGATTAGGACAGCAGAACACCCAGTCCCTAAGTGGAGAAAATCTCCGATCCAGCCAGGAATCAAACCCAGGCCCTTAGGATTGACAGAATGGAATGGCTCTGAGCACTATGGGACTTAACTTCTGAGGTCATCAGTCCCCTAGAACTCAGAACTACTTAAACCTAACTAACCTAAGGACATCACACACATGCATGCCCGAGGCAAGATTCGAACCTGCGACCGTAGCGGTCGCGCGGTTCCAGACTGAAGCGCCTAGAACCGCTCGACCACCAGTGGCCAGCTAGGATTGACATTCTGTCATGCTGACCACTCAGCTACTGGGGGTG
Organism: Schistocerca serialis cubense; assembly: GCF_023864345.2. Classification (NCBI taxonomy): domain Eukaryota; kingdom Metazoa; phylum Arthropoda; class Insecta; order Orthoptera; family Acrididae; genus Schistocerca; species Schistocerca serialis. The sequence goes on from NC_064640.1 coordinate 774,789,959, forward strand.
GACTTGGTAAGCACTGATTTGGCACAAATCATTATCTTGTATATTGGTACTCTGCAACCACAAAAGAGTATGTAGAACACCAGCATCATTTTCCTCCCATCCTGTTCTGTCAGTAGAAGGTACATGGGAAGAAAGACTCATTAGGCCTATGCCTCTGTATGAACCTGAATTTCTTTAATTTTGGTGTCACGCTCATTGTGCAAGATCTAAGTTTTAAGAAGCAGTCCACTACCTGTTCAAAAGCATGCAGACACCTATTAGTGGGCATTAATATGGGTTGTGTCCACCTTTTGTCTCTATAATGGCTTTAACTCTGCTGGGGAAACTGTCAGTGAGGTATATGAATGTCTGTGGAGAAGTGACAGCTCATTATTCATTAACAGCCAAAACTAGAGAAGGTAGTGATCTTAGATGCTGGGATATGGAGAGAAGCTGACGTTCCAACTCATCCCAAAGGTATTCGATTAGGTTCAGGTCGGGACTCTGGACAGGCCACTACATTTTTCAGGAATGTCACTGTCAAAAAATGGCTCTGAGCACTATGGGACTTAACATCTATGGTCATCAGTCCCCTAGAACTTAGAACTACTTAAACCTAACTAACCTAAGGACATCACACAACACCCAGCCATCACGAGGCAGAGAAAATCCCTGACCCCGCCGGGAATCGAACCCGGGAACCCGGGCGTGGGAAGCGAGAACGCTACCGCACGACCACGAGCTGCGGGCATGTCACTGTCAACAAACCATTGCTTCACAGATGCTGCTTTATGACAAGGTGCATTGTCATGCTGATACAACCAATCACCACCTCCAGACTATTTCTCTACTATATGCACTACACAATTCTGTAAAATATGTTCATAGTCCTCCACATTTGGTGTTTTCTTACATGCAATAAGGGGACCACACCCTAACCACAAAAACACATCACACCACAACACCATCTCCTCTGTACTTCACTGTAGGCAGTACACATGATGGCATCTAACATTTTCCAGGCAGTTACCAAACTGAAATCTTTCCATTAGACTGTGATAGGGTAAAGCGTGATTTGTCACTCCAAATCACTCATTTCCAGTTATCCACTGTCCAGCAGTGTTTATCTTCACACCACTTCAAGTGTCACTTAGCATTGACTACAGAAATGTGTTGCTTATGAGAAGCTGCTAGACCACCACATCTTATTCTTTTTAATTCACTATGTACTGTCTTTGTGTTAGCTGGACTGCTCGTAGCACTTTGTAACTCACAAGTTATTTCCTCTGTAGATTTCATGGGATTTTTTACTACCACCATCTGCAGTTCCTTATGGTCCATGTCTGCCAGACACAAGGACTACCTGCTCTCCGTTTAACTTCGCAATAACATCACCAATAGTCGATTCGGACTGCTTTAGAGGAGTTGAAATGTCCCTGATGGATTTGCTGTTTAGGTGACATCCAGTTACTAGTCCACATTCGAAGTCACTAAGCCACCCTGACTGGCCCATTTTGCTGTTACTGCTTTTCTGTTGACAACACATCACTCAACAATACAATACTTTTGTCCAGGTTTATTTGTAGTCTCAGTACCCCAGTGCTTTCAATGCATCGTTCACACTTCGGGTCATTTGACCTCTCTTTTTGGTATGTTAGCACTTTTGTCAGACTTTTTTTTTAAATAATTTCTTTTGCTGCATCATTTCAAGCGCACAGCATGTCCAGCCACCGTTGTCTGTTGCCGGAGCACATGGTTGGCCAAATTGGGGATTAGTCTGTTCTCAGACTGCTACGACGGTACTGGTATGTAAGGCTGGTATGCAGTTAGTCTAAAACAATCCCTCAGCAGCCGGCCGGAGTGGCCGTGCGGTTCTAGGCGCTACAGTCTGGAGCTGCGAGACTGCTACGGTCGCAGGTTCGAATCCTGCCTCAGGCATGGATGTGTTTGATGTCCTTAGGTTAGTTGGGTTTAAGTAGTTCTAAGTTCTAGGGGACTGATGACCTCAGAAGTTGAGTCCCATAGTGCTCAGAGCCATTTTTGAATCCCTCAGCAGTCGGATTCAGGCAAGCTCGTTCAGCTCTCTAGTCGGAAAGTGCTGTGAGAGGCGCAGAGTGAGTCCGAGTGCCTGTTCTGCACTTTTTGGAGTAACGCAATGTGATTAGTGGCAGCTTTGCCCCATCCTACGCATGCATGCCAAATTTAAAAGAACACGAAATCCCCAAGACTGACGAAGTTTTACAGAAACTCGAAAGTTACTGCGAACTTCAATGCGAGATTCTTTTAATAGTTTCCACATCAAAACTGTATGGCAGGACATCCAAAGAGATTCTGGTCGTATGAGAAGTACACAAGCAGCAAGACACAATCAATACATTCTCTGTGCGTTGTTGTTGTGGTCTTCGGTCCGAAGACTGGTTTGAGGCAGTTCTCCGTACTACTCTACCTGTGCGAGCCTCTCAATCTATACTGCAACCTACATCTTTCTCGCCTTCACCTCTTGGTTTCCCTCTACGATTTTTACCCCCCACAGTTCACTCAAATACTAAATTGGTGATCCCTTGATGTCTCAGAATGTGTCCTATCAACTGATCCCTTCTTTTGGTCAAGTTGTGTCACAAACCTCTTGTCTCCCCAATTCTATTCAGTACTTCCTCTTTAGTTAGGTAATCGACCCATCTAATCTTCAACATTCTTTTGTAACACCACATTTCGAAAGCTTCTATTCTCTTTTTATCTAAACTGTTTGTCGTCCATGTTTCACTTCCATACGCAGCTACAATGCCTTCAGAAAAGACTTCCTAATACTTAAGTCTATATTCGATGTTATAAGATTTCTCCTCTTCAGAAATGCTGTTCTTTCCATTGCCAGTTCATATTTTATATCCTCTCTACTTCGGCCATCATCAATTATTTTTCTGTCCAAGTAGCAAAACTCATCTACTACTTTCAGTGTCTCATTTCCTTATCTAATTCCTTCAGCATCACCTGATTTAATACGATTACATTTTGTTCTGGCGTAACCACAAGTGCTGGAACTAATAGAACCAGAAAACAAGAGAAGGCGGTGAGGGAACGTCGACCAATGGAATTGGACGGCTCTGCACCAGGAGTGACATCGGAAAGAAGTGAATATAAGCACTGCTCCTGCCAGCCTCGGGGCTCAGATCGCCTCAGTATACTGACGTTAGTAGAATGTATTTGCGGAACGTGCTATAAGACCAATTAGTTGTGATCCTTATCGGTCACTTGTAGGAACTTTGCCTATAGCGAGGACTATTATTATTGGCATGTTACTTGTGACACCGATGTATCTCCAAAGTTAAGCATTGTCAATTGCTTTATAGAAATAAAACCACTAATGTTATTTGTTTGAATTGTTGTAAAGAATTCAGAGAACGTTGCATCCCTTAAGGTCGGTTCCCACCAGGACTGCCACGCGGCAGGCCCTTGGCTGGCATGGAAACGTCGTCAGCGGCGCAGCATAGCGGCTTGTGCGTCGCAGTTTGCTCATGTCGAACGGCTGCCGCATGCTGTTCTGCAGGTCCGCGCCGCCAATCACAGGACGCGCTGAGCGTGACGTCAGGTACAGAACCCCGGGCTACGCGAACTTTCGCCAAACCACTGGCGCGGACACGGTGGCAACTATGAAATACTTATCATCCGATTTCAAGGAAACTATTCGGTAGAAAAATTTGATTCAAACGGTTCAAATGGCTCTGAGCACTATGGGACTCAACTGCTGTGGTCATCAGTCCCCTAGAACTTAGAACTACTTAAACCTAACTAACCTAAGGACATCACACACATCCATGCCTGAGGCAGGATTCGAACCTGCGACCGTAGCAGTCGCACGGTTCCAGACTGCGAAAAATTTGATTCCTCTGCATGTTACAACTTGATATCTTCTGTCGATAAAGGACCGAATTTCTTTTCGTTATTCGTCATGGCTACCTGCTGTATCGCATTTACGTAAACAATTACACGAAATTTCATGAGTGTGCGGAGGTAAAAACGCATTGCGTGGACTTTGCGTGTAGTTCATTTTAAGTAATTTACGTCTGAAATTTAGTCAATATATCGAAATTGTTTTTAAAGCTGAGAGCAGAACGATAGCCATCACTGTTCTCGAGACCGCGATGTGACCGATACTTCGTCCTGCTCGTCGTAAACCATGTGGTTGTATCAGTCCTCAATTTCGTAAGCGGTTAAAGAAATCGAAACGTGTTTTTTGCAAATGATAACTTGTAAAGAGTCATGTATTTTAGAGCATGATAAATATCGAAAATCTATTTATCTACTGAGATATGAAAGTAAATACAGTTTTTCAGAATGGATCGATGAATTTTTGAAACGGCATTTAAGAGCATGTGAAATGAGAATTACAGTCATCTCCGGCGGTACACCGCAAGGTTACCGCCCTTCGATTGTGCCATTCCAGCACTAATCGAAGTGCTAGGTGTTCCAGGTGCGAGCCAGCCAGCCAGCCAGCCAGCCAGCCCAGCCGAGCAGAACCGTAGCAGTCCAGCAGCAACAGGCAGCAGCAGCAGCAGCAGCGGTCCCGGTCCCGGCCCCGGCCTGCAGCAGCGGTCCCGCCGGCAGTAGCCAGCCAGTCCTGCAGCAGCAGCAGCAGCAACAACAACAGCAGCAGCGGTCCAGCCAACAGCAGCGGAAGCAGCAGCAGCGGCAGCAGCAGCCCCGGCCCCGTCCGCGGCAGCAGCAGCAGCAGTAGCAGCTGCGGCGTTCCTGCCCCCCGCCGTCGCCGTCGCCGTTGCCGTCGCCGTCGCCGTCTGACCCTGGTCTTCGGCCGTCTTCGTCTTCCTCCGTCTTTGTCTTCATCTGTCCCCAGTTTGTGTCCTTTCCTTTTCGTTCTGTGCGTTATTGTTTCTCCCTGTTGTCATGTCCGCCCCCACCACCACCGCCACCACTACCACCACCGCCATAGTCTATACTTCCCCTTCCGCCGCCTCCACCACTATAACATGGTGTGCCCAGTCCCACCCCGCTCCTTCCATCCCACCTCTTCTCACTCTCCCTTCGCCCTCGCTCTTTGTCGCCCCCTCTCCAGCTTCTTCCTCCCGCTCCTCTTGATCTGATCCTTTCCCCCCACTCCCCCAGCCTGTCACTGCAGCTCCGGCTCGGGTGGTGGCCCGTCGGACCACTGTCCATCCCCAGATCTCCCCGTCGCCTTCGCCATCACCGCCGCCACCGCCACCGTCATCGTCGCCGTCGCCTTCACCGTCACCGTCACCATCTCCGTCACCGTCACCATCTCCGGCACCGACTGCTGCGTCCATGCTGGGACCTGTCCCTTCCCACCACCTCCCTATAGCTCCGGTCCCTCATATCACCACCCGCCCTTCTGCCGCCATTAAGTGCCCTAGTGGCACCACCACCTCCTCTGCTCCCAAAAAGGCCCCGCCCCGTCCTCCTTCCCCCCCACAAGATGCCATGGATGTCTCCCCACCTGGCCCTGCTCCCTCCGCCTCCTCCTCCTCCTCCTCCTCCCCCCCTCTCTATGCAAATACCTCCTCTCCCATCCCGATCCTGCCCTTCTCGAGGCCCGGAATCTCTCCCTCCTCCTCCGCCAACACTTCCCTGGTGCCCCCATCTCTCTTCTCACTCCCAGACGGGATTCTGTTCTCATCTCCTCCCCCAGCCCCACCCTCCATACTGACATCCTCTCCCACCTCCCCATCACCCGTTTTGGCCCCAACGCCTCCCTCGCCCCTGCTCCTTCTCCGTCTCCTACTCGCCAACCCCAACCCCCGCGTCGCCCGCCAACCCTCACCGCCGTGATCACTCGGCTCAGTCCGTCGATCACGGAGGAGGAGGTGTTGGCGGAGCTCAAGGCGCATCCCACGCTGGAGGTGCGGGCGGTCCGCCACATTTTCAACTTGGCCGGCCCCACTCGCCTTATGCGGGTTTTCTCTGAGGACGCCCCCTCCATTGACTGTCTCCTGAAAGAGGGTGCCCTCCTCTTCCACCAGCAATACAAGGTCGACCTCTCCCATTCCCCTCCTCAATCCCTGTGCTGCCAGAGGTGTCTGCACTATAATGCACACCCAACAGCTGAGTGCCGCGAGGCCACCACCTGCCCGCATTGTAGGCAAGCGCACTTCCTCTGGCAGTGCCCTAACCTTCAATCCCCTCCCTCCTGCAATACCTGCAATCTCCCCCATCCCACCTACTCCCAAAAGTGTAAAGCTCGACCCCCTCCGACCACTCCTGAACTCACCGTCCCTGTCCATCCCCTGGACGCCCCCACCCCTCCTGGCAATTCCCTTCGTCCCCCTCCCACCGCTGAGGACATCATCAGGTTCCTCACCATCGTCCTTCAAAATGTTCATCCCTTTCAGCGCCCCCACACCCTCCAGCAGATCTCCCTCACTGCCCGTTCCATATTCCACCTCAAGATGTACGCCACCTACTCCAACAACCAGGCCCATTTCACCTTCTCCCGTCTTGACACCCTCGTCTAAATCCCTGTCATGGCGCGACAGCAACGTATCCTTTTCAACAATATCCGCTCCCTTCCTGTCAACACGAACCTTTTCCTGCACACCCTTGCCACCCACCGCGTGGATGCCTTCCTCCTCAATGAAACCTTCCTCCAACCTCACCACTCCATCCACACCTCACCCTATCTCCTCCACCGCTCCGATAATCCCCTCCCAATTGCGCGTGGCGGAGTTGCCATTGGTCACCACCGCCAGATCCCCGTTCGGCTCCAACCTCTCCTTCCTGACCCCACCGAACACCTGATCCTTAGTCTCTTCTGCCCCGGCCTTACCGTTACCTGTGCCACCATCTATGTCTGCCCGAACGCCCCTATTCCCTTCGACTTCCTCTCCCACATTGACCGTACCTTCTCCTCCTACGTGATAGCCGCCGACCTCAACATCCATAGTCGTTCCGCCACCCAGTTACGGCGGTGGCATCGGTTCCTCTCCTCCCTTCAAGGCGTCCTCATCCCCATCCCCTAGCACACCCATCCCAAATCCATCTCCACTCCTGATGTTATCCTCTCCTCCCCCAACCTCCTTGGCCGCATAACGGTGGATGTCCTGGAGCCTATTGGTAGCGACCATCTCCCTGTCCTCCTCACCATTTCAGACGGTCGTCGCCCCCACCCCGACCCTTGTAATGACCCTCCCCCTAAGTATGTCCATGACTATTCCCGTGCCGACTGGAATGCCTACCGGGCTACCCTTTCCACCCTGGTCGATAGCCACCCCTTCACCTACCACCACCCTGACGATGTCACCCATGCCGCCTCCTTTCTCCAGCAGACCTTGTCTGAGGCCGTGGAGGCCCACGTTCCTACTGTCGCCGTCCACCCCCACCGTCCTACCTTACCCCCACAGGCCGTCCTCCTCCTCCGTGAATCCCGTCGTCTCTACCGTGCCTTCCTCCGCACGCGTGACCCGGACACACTACAATGCCACCGGCAACTCCAGCAACACATTCGTAATTTGCTCGCGGCTAAGAAACACCGGGACTGGCGACAGACATGCACCCGTTTAACTACTACCCTACCTATCAACTCGTCCAAGTTCTGGTCAGCCTTCCGTCGCCTTACTGGAACTAAACCCTCCCCCTACTATCCTCTTCTCCATGATGATCACCCTTTCCCTGACACCCTTAGTAAGGCCAATCACTTTGCCTCCTATTTCTCCGATGTATTTTCCATCCCCGATGATCCCCAGTTCGATTACTCCCTCTTCCCAGATATCTGCGATCGAACTGACACCTCTGTCCCTCCCCTCGCTCCTGGTTTCCAGTACTTGGACAACATTGCACACACAGAACTCAATGCCCCTATCACTACTCAGGATCTCATTGCTACACTCCGCACAAAACGCAACACCGCTCCTGGTCACGATCGTGTCACCTACTGTCACCTTCGTGAAGCTCCTGTCTCTTTCCTCTCCACCCTGGCCAGGCTCTACAATGTAGTCCTGTCCACCGGTTACTACCCCGACCTGTGGAAAACCTCCTGTATCCTCATGTTCCTTAAGCCTGGCAAACCTCCGTCCACCGTCTCCTCCTACCGTCCCATCAGCCTTACCTCGGTCTTCAGCAAGGTCCTGGAATCTATCCTCACCCGACGCATCCACCAGCATTTCCGCCAGCACCGCCTCCTTCCCGTTACCCAGTGTGGCTTTCGGCCGTCCTTCTCTTCCGACGACCTTCTCCTTCACCTCACTCATCTCCTTTCTGAACAGCTTAATTCCCGTCGCTCCGCAATCTTCCTCTCCCTGGACCTCGAACGTGCATATGACCGCGTGTGGCATTCCGGTCTCTTCTTCAAGCTCCAAACCTTCGCCCTTCCCATTAACTACGTCCGTCTGATTGGCTCCTTTCTCTCCCGCCGTCCTTCCTATGTCACCATCCATAACACAGATTCCTACACCTTTTTCCCCTCTGCCGGTGTGCCCCAAGGCTCCGTCCTCTCCCCCCTTCTATACCTTTTGTACACAGCGGACATGCCGCCGCCGTCACCCCCCGTCCACCTTCTCCAGTTCGCCGATGACACCGCCTTCCTTGCCCTTGCCCCCACCCTACAGCGCTCCCAACACCTTCTCCAATCCCATCTTGACCGGCTCACTGCTTGGTGCAACCAGTGGTTGCTCAAGGTCATTCCCTCCAAAACCCAGGCGATCATTGTAGGCAAAACCACCCCTTCCTTCCGCCTCCTTGATTTCTACATCACCATCTATGGCCGTCCTATCGCCCTCACTCCCACCCTTAAGTACCTTGGCATCACCCTCGACCGTCGCCTCTCCTGCACTCCCCACCTCCGGACAATCCAAGCCAAGGCACGCTCCCGACTCAGTCTCCTCAAGCTCCTCTCCGGCCGTATGTGGGGTCTGGACCCCTCCACCATCCTCCACACCTATAAATCCCTCATCCGCCCTATCCTTTGTTATGCCCATCCGGCTTGGATCTCCGCCCCCCCCCACCTTTTATAAATCCCTCCAAATCCTTGAACGCCATGCTCTCCGCCTCGCCTATCGCATCCGTCTCCCCTCCCCTACACGGATCCTGTACGATCTCATCCCCTTCCCCCACCTCCTCCTTTTCCTTGAAAGGATACGGATCCTGTACACCTCCCGTAAACTCGACCCTCCTCACCCGCTCATCTCCCCGATCCTCTCTCACCCCCGCCCGCTGCCGCGCCTGTATTCCCACGTCCCACCCGGTCTCCATCTCTCCACCCTCCTTACCCTCTCCCAAGGTGGCTTCCGCCAGCTCCCCCTCCCTGATGATGTCCTCCTCCCCTCCATCTATCCCTCCTATCAACTTTGACCCTGCCCAACCCCCCACTTCCGGTGTCCTTTCCTTTAGGCACCCTCCCTCCCTTCTCTTCCCTTCCCTTCTCTTTCCTTTTCCCCCATCCCCTCCCTCCACCCCTCTTCCCCTGGGCATCCCCTCCGCCTTCCTCCCTCCCCCCCTATCTCCCCTGCCCGTGGCATCTCTGCTCTCCCCTCTCGCTCTCCCACTCCCCTTCCTCCTCCTCCTCTCTTGGCAGGTCGCCGGACTCGCACACGCATAGTGAACATTCGCGCGCCGGAGGTCATCGCTATTAGTGTCTCGTGTGTGTGCCTTCGTTTGTGTTTAGTGTTTGTTCGCCAAAACGCCGCCACTGTTCACGTGTACCATCGCCATCATCCCTGTTTTGTGCGCCGTGTCGACTAGTGTCAGTGTTGTTTTCTCGTCAGACGTGAACGGCTCCGTGTTTTTTCTTTTTTTGGTGTCCACATTGTTTTGCCCGCCATTTTTGATTGCATTCTCTGTGACCCCTCTATTTATTACTTATTGTAACTCTCAAGGCTGAAGAGCGGCATACTCAGCTGCTGACAGCCCGCCTTGTGTAAGGTGATAAAAATTACAATAAAGAAAAAAAAAAAGAGAGAATTACAGTGACGTGGAACACGTTAATATGTACAATATTCTGTATAAACCTACAGAAGTTAACCTGAAACTAATTTGCTGGTATGTCATAAGATGCAATTTGCTAAGTATCTAAAGCTATTGAATATTTCCTTTGGTAAGTAACAAACACTTTTTCTGTTTCAGTCAGTCGTGGCCCCACGGTACCTTTAAGATTATCGTAAAAGTGTGTGTCTTGACTTATTCAAGTTCCATCTCCATAATTTGCTACCGTTTACTGTGTCTTTAGTTGTAAACTGCAGCTCATAACCAGTAAATTATTGTCGGTTTGCGTCTGCGCCGGGAAATGTCTTACAATTTAAAATCTGGTTTCGAAAACTCTGTTCCAAATATGTATTATTCTTTCATGATTCTTAAGCAAGGTGTTGGCGATGATTACATTATGCTCCTTGCGAAGTTCTATCAGGTGGCTTCCCCTTTCTTTCCTTCCCCCAAGCCTTTGTGTTCCTACTGTTTTCTCTTTCTGTTCCTGCCACTGTATCACATTTTAAATTTTTGTCTCACATAACTATCTGAATAATCTCTTTTGTCGTACATTATTTCATTGTGTTAAGGGATAGTGAACAATCATGAACAGTAGTCATGAAATCTGTTTATGGTGAAATGAGAAAACATGAATAATGAAATATGTGAAAGAGTACATTGTGCAGAAAATGAAAAATTGGTATCTTCACCTAACTTTGTCTTTTCTTCATGTAGGTGCACAATATAGTTAATCAAACGCACCGGGCGTTTCAGTGGGTCCCGCCCCGTACCTCAGTGGCTGTCCGTCATTGGCTATCGCTAGCGTCTGCTGCTTCCAGATGGGAACGCCAATTCCGCGAGCCGCCGCGTCAAAGCGGAAAACGCTTGCCGCTGCCGTTGCCGCACGACGAGCTGCTGCGCTGTAGTGGGAACCGGCCTTTAGGTACCCTATTAGCGACGAACGTAAAGTATCAAAACGATTTTCAAGTTCACTTGAACTGATTGCCATAGTTTACTTATATTGCTGACACGTAGTAAAATCTCATACCACACGTGTATTGCAACAATAAACTCAAAAGTTAAGCCGGCCGCGGTGGTCTCGCGGTTCAAGGCGCGCAGTCCGGAACAGTGCGACTGCTACGGTCGCAGGTTCGAATCCTGCCTCGGGCATGGATGTGTGTGATGTCCTTAGGTTAGTTAGGTTTAAGTAGTTCTAAGTTCTAGGGGACTGATGACCACAGCAGTTGAGTCCCATAGTGCTCAGAGCCATTTTTCCAAAAGTTAACATTCATTTCCTTCAAGACTGCTTCACTGTCGCTAAGAATTTCGGAATCATCAGTTCTATTTTTCAGGTCACTCACACTTTCGATGACATTATCAAATTGCAAAAATATCACTTTTACAGCTCTGATTCTACTTTCCCATCGTGTTTTAGACATAGGTTTCAATGTTAATTTCAATTAAGTTTTTATAAGATCTCAGCGTTTGCTCGATTTTGTAAAACGCCCATAAACTTTATTGATGAAGCCGAAAAACGTTTTAGCTGTTGTAGGAGTGTTAGCGGCATCTACCAAAAGCATATTCCAACAATGGCATTCGCACGGCGTGAGCAAACCTGTGGATTAATATTGAGTATTCTTGCTCTAACATATTTATTAGTGCCAACCATATTGGCACCGTTATCTTATCCCTATCCTCGACATTAGGCCATTATTTTCTAGCTCCTTTAAAATCGCATTTCTCAAATACTCTCCCGTTGTTTCTGCGACGGCAATAAACCTAACGAAATGTACCTCAATCTCCAGTTGAGGAATTAAAAAATCTTATTATTATTGACATTTATTCCACACAGCTCGAATCCCTAGTACAACGAGCATGAAGGTATAATATTTTGCTTGTTTGACTCTGTTTATAATTTCGTTAAAGCAGATTTGGACATTAATGTAATTAATTAATTTTGTATGTCGTGGCTCAGATAATGCTGAGAACGTTGTTTTCGTTAATACGTTGCAAGTGCTCTTTCAGTGTTAGATCATACTTTGATAACAATTTAAATAGGTCTGTAAAATTTCTGTTTCCGCTATCGTTCAGGTTAATGGATTCTCGACGCCCTCTAAACGCCAGATTGACTGAAGCTAAGTATTTATAATAGCAACCAATCTTTCAAACAAGTTACACCAATACTTTTGTAATTCCCTAATCAGTATCTCTTTTTCCTTATCTATTGTTTTTTCGTATTTGATTCCTTTTCAGAATTCCATCCACCTAATCATGCATTCCATGTGTCCTAGACCTTGTTCATGCCTTTGCAATATACTACTCAGACCTTTTCAGTCACAGCATCCTTCTTTTATCATCTGTGTCTGCAAATGTGAAGAAAGTCGCCATGGAAAGCAATAAACGTTGTCTTGAGATATGGAGTAGGCTAACCGTCTGCGATGTCCCTTTTCGCCGTTACTCAGTTTTCTAGTAAAATGAAGTTTAGTAAAATGTCTTTTATTTGCATCTTTGGGGTAACTTTCAACAGGTTTCTCTAGGTTTTGTTGGGGACCATTTCGAATTAAATAATGGCGCTGCGTATCTGTTACTGGAAATACCCACTTTCCTGGACCTAATTCTATAAATTACTCTCTTATATGAACGGTTTGCTCTTGATTACCACTTTTGAAGTCTTTATTCGGCTCACAATCTTGGATCACAGCAGTTTCAACAAACTCTGATGCTGTATCAGAAAGGGTAACAAAATGTCTTCTGAAGCTGTCCTTATATCGTCTTAATAATTTGTTGCCGCAGATAAAACTATAACAAAACGTAGCGTAGCTCTTCCAGAATACACTGATGCGATTTCCATATTTATAAAGTGAATAGTTTGCCCGTTTGCGAGAGTTGAATGAAGTGTAAGATTACGCGTGTGTTCCGTGCGGGACGTGGCAACTATTTCCATGCCTCCTCGTACTCCTGCCGAAGTGTCAATCCCAAAATAATTTTGGACAGATTATAGGAAGCGCTAGGTCCACAGCAGTACCAGAAGTCTCGTCAGTGGCAGCTTGCAGAACCGTGTCGCCCTGTTTTACCAAAGTTCTGTGCTCACTTCTTGTGCCGAGGCACTGCTTCTAACCGTGTACTTTCAAATAACGCGGCGGAAACGTGCTGCTGTGACCGTTCCACCTTAAGGTGGATTCCCACTTGACGGAAAGTCACGTCACGTCCGTCACGTCAAAACATTTTCGTCTGTAGTTCAAATGGCGGCATTCGCACACGCCGTCAACGGAACATCATCGACATGTCACGTCACGTCAGCGTCACGTCAAGATTTCTCGGAAAGAATGTTTCGGAGGGCCATAGTGTCGCTTACTTGGCAAGTAACTGTTACATTAAGTACACTGTGAACTAATACGAAAGTATCTCCCACTGACTTATTGCGAAAAGGCCTTAACAGGCACTGGAAGAAAACAGTAAGTTAAAGTATTTTATTCTATATACTGAGGGAATACATTGCAAAATAAACGATACATATATTGTTCAGTGTACTTTTACTCGCGATTTCTGCAGTGGAGTAGCGAAAAGGAAAACCGGGAGTACAGCTGATGCGGTATGCAGAAGTTTGAAACAAGATTCGTAATAAATTACTGACGAACAGCAGGTAGGAGAAGTATATGTAAACACAGTTCAAGTACACTAACGGCTCATCTAGACATATCGTAGGCAAACTATCAGCTTCTATCGAAATGATATTGGATGCCTAAATCTTGAATTTATCTACGTAATTGTTATTTGCAACTTGCTTAACAGGTAAAAGCCGCGCGGGATTAGCCGGCACGGTAGCTCAGCGTGTTCGGTCAGAGGGTTACGTGCCATCTGTAATAAAAAAACAGAGTTAATCGATCATCAACGAACTTAAACGGATGTCTTAGACGTCCGCCCAGAGCAGACGTAATGAACAAAAGCGAACAAAATGAGATAAAAAAAAAAGCGGTCTAAAGCGCTTCAGTCATGGACTGTGCTGCTGGTCCCGGCGGAGGTTCGAGTCCTCCCTCGGGCATGGGTGTGTGTTTGTCCTTAGGATAATTTAGGTTAAGTAGTGTGTAAGCTTAGGGACTGATGACCTTAGCAGTTAAGTCCCGACCGCCCGTGACAACTCTAAGTCCGGCCATATGCACAATCTGGCAACACTGTAAGATGTGGAAGTGTTAGGAGGAAGTGTTGTCTACTTCCGAGACGTTGTCGGAGTACGTGAGCCCGTGGTCTAGTGGCAAGCGTCGTGCGTTCTAAGCTTATAGTCTCATGTTCGCGTCCAACTGTAATCTTTTTTTTTCCACAGTCGGTCTAAAGTTATGAGTCTGACTGAACATCGAAGATAATTCGCTTAACATTCTACCCACCAGCAATAACAAGTATTCCAGAAACAATTCCGCAGGACAGCTCGTGGCTGCGTCGCAACAGCTTAACGCTCGAGCGTTTCCTCGCGCTGAAGCGGCTACCGGCCACTGGCCAGACGCCACCCGCCGCCTGAAATCCGGCGCCGCCCAGGTGAACCCGGCGCGACGCTGTCAGTGTGTGTCTCAACTGTCATTTTCGAATTTGAAGTTCTAGTTATCATCTTGCAGTTAAGCATTGGATTTTGCATACTTGAAAATCATGAACTACAGTTAAGCATTGTAAAATTGAGTCGCAAGTGGAAATAGGTGTAACATCTGCAACACAACGTTTACTTTTGATATAACAGAGGGGTGAATGCAGAGGAGGCAGCTAGGAAGATTTGAATTGTGTATGGAGCGAGTGCTTTTGGGAAAAATACGCCAGAAAAAGATATTCTTGTTTCAACAAAGATTGTTCTGGCATGAATGATTTTCCACATTAAGGAAGTCTCGACTACTGATATATCTGATAGATTACCATTTTACCGTCATGCGACATTTGCATTCAACAGGCAAAGTTCAGAAGTCTGGTGTAGGAGTACTGCATGCTCTAATTCGAAACAACAAAAATCAACGGAGTGACTATTATTGAACGTCATCAGGTCGCTCATTGAGCATTCGTATGCAGTACTGTTACTGGTGACGTGTTATGATGCCTTTATCGTTAACTTCCTAAGAAGAAATGAAAGGTTGAGCCCCTCCAAAAGACATAAACTCGAGCAAAGAGCAGTGTGAACATAATATTTTATCGGGAGGACGACGGTTCAATCCCGTCTCCAACCATCCTGATTTAGGTTTTCCGTGGTTTCCCTAAATCGTTTCAGGCAAATGCCGGGATGGTTCCTTCGAAAGGGCACGGCCTCTTTCCTTCCCAATCCTTCCGTAACCCGGGCTTGCGCTCCGTCTCTAATGGCCTCGTTGTCGACGGGACGTTAAACATTAACCACCACCACCACCACCATAATATTTTACATCTGATAGCTCAAAAAGTGTGTTTTGGGCTACGAATTCTGCCCCAAGAGCAGTATGCAACACAGCTGAAAATTGTTGCCATCAACTGAGACACCTTTCGGTCTCAGCGTAAGAAAATCGAGCAACACAACTACATCACATGTGCTACTGCATGATAACGCACTTCTTGATGTGAGAAACAAAACTATCCAGGAGATTGTAATTAAAGTCGTCTCTCAGGCACTTGTAATGATAGAGAAGTCCTCTCTCAAGCACTTGTCCCTCTCGTCATATATTCGTAAAGATTTACCTTTCCCGCTCTTGATCGATCATTTCTAGACGAAAATACTCTTAAAACTACTCAGGTATAATGATATCGTTGGAACCAGTAGGTGTCTACTGGCGTAGGATTTGTAAACAACTTTAGTATTGTCAGATCGTTTTAGATATCGTGAAAGAAAATCCTTTTGCTGATTAATTTCTCGTTGATGATTACTGTTGCGTTTAGTAAAGTAATGGAAAATTCAATTAAAATATTCACTGTACTAATACAAATTAAATTCAGCTTACTACAGAAACATCACGGCGGCAGACTATCTTAATAAAGCATTAAGTATCTGTAAGACGATTGAGACTATTTTAATACGAATTAGTAGGACATTACCGACTTTTGACTTCTAAAAGATCCGTATTTACTTCATTTCCTGTATCATCCGCAATTATTATGAAAAGTGACATTTCATAGATATAATTATGTATTCACAAAAACAAAAAATATGTCGTCATTATGAATTTGGCAGTACCGTAAGGTTTTCGCTCTGACACTAAGGGTTACTGAAAGTAGCAAGGCGCGTTGTCTTACGATTCCCTTATTGCGTTTGTATCTGCGTGCTTGTAGCTCTGCTACAAAAGAATTAAAAATCTGGCTTTCAGCGAGTCTCGAAAGGCGAACGAAAGCAGCTTGCTCCTGGTAGCCAACCATGTTTCTTGGGAACAGGCTACTTCCTAAAGTGTGAAGACATTCTTTTGTGGTTGAATTGTTGGCAAATGTCAGTCAGACGTGTGCCGTTGGTCTAAGCGTTTCGGTGTGTTGAATTTGCACCAATGATTTTTCTACAGGTTTTTTCTGTCCCAAATAGAGAGTTGAAGTCTCCCATTAGTATTTTCACGTCATCTCGGTGAATTTTGCTCATAGTATTTTCGAGTGTGTTCCACAATTTTTCGACATTTTCGGTGTTTTCCTTATTTTCGATGTTGGTGGGGGCATGTGCATTTATGAGTGTATATTCTTTATAGGGGCTCTGAATGAGCATAGTCATAACTCGATTGTTGATGGGTGTGATTTCTTCGATAGAGTTGTTGATAGATCTGTGTTCGAGAAATGCAATGCCGAAGATTGGTGCGTGTTTCGCTACCTTTTGTTGTATTTTGAAGATGCCGTGGTTTCCGTAATGAAAGTTTTAATTGCCAATTAATCGTGGTTCTTGAAGAGCAAGGATGAGAATTTTTTGGCGGACGATTTCTTTTGTGAGATTATTTAGGTTTCTTGTTTGGATCAATGTATCGATGTTTAGTTTTCGAATGAATGTTTTCTGCTTGTAGGGAAATTTGCCAGAGATCTTCGATATTCTCTGCCGTGCTAACCTGGACTGCCCAGAGTGCGAAAATCCAACTGCCGCCTATCGGTGGCCAAGTTGTGTACCACCTGGGGTAAAGTTAGCTTTGCTTGCATAGTTCATGTTTTCTTGTGTTTCATTGGTTTGGCCTGGGTGATACCAGGACCGGACAGGACCAGAGGGTGTTGAAGCCTTTGGAAGCAAATATTTTCAGCCAAGCTCATTGAGCTAACAGACGGTGACCAGAGTAGCGGTGATTTTCACTCAGATGTGTCTGGATTTTGGGTTCAACGGATTGAGTAGCCGTTCGGGACTGTGTTAGTATTTGGTTCACCACAAGTATTTGATTTCCTCAGTACCACCCATATGGGGGAGGGTTTCCCCTATCGGCCACATGGGATTTTTATTATTATTATTATTGTCATTATGTCATCAGCAAATCCGATATGGTGTATCTACCCTCCACTGAAATAGATGTGTATTGTTCGATTCAGTATTTCCATCACATAAATATGGATTATAATCACGTTACATTGCTGCTAGTAGACATATTTCTCACTTTTTCTTAGACAGTTGCTAGCTGTTACTCCATCATAGGAATTTATGTGCGTAGCATTGTTGCAATACAGACGTTCAAATTATCCGATTTCTGTAATTTCATTTCGACACAAGATCGTCCTAATCGGATTCAGCCAGTCAGTCTTAATGTGGCTATCCGACTACGACTCTCATCATATGATAGACTGGGTGAAGCACATTCTTAATCGGACTGTTGAATCCAGATCACTTATCTATGACAGGGAATGAATTCTTAAACACTGTGGAAAATAATAATCCAATGTGCTTATTACAAATACGTTATTTAAATATAAATATATGAACTAACGACATAAAAATGTATTTACAGGAGCGGAGACCCATCCATCATAGTAGAGCAGTGCCAGATTGGTTTCAGGGCCAAGAGAGGATAAAGCTGTTGCCGTTTGTTCCACGATCACCGAACATCAACCACATAGAGAATATGTGGGCAGAGGTAACAAGGTCATTGCCATGTGTCCATACAAATGCAAACGACCTTTGGACGAATATAGAAAACGTATGGTGGGAAGTAAACCATCACGCTACACTGTCGACGACTTAATGAAATCAATTCCCCTACGCCCTCGAGAAATCTTACGTAATAATGGTGGGTGGGTTGGATACTGAAAGTATACTCGTCCACAAAGCCCCTGTGGACAATTATCTGATAATCGGTCAAGCTTTGCTTTGTCGCAGCTCTTTAGCATACATCAAGTCCATTTACTTTCAGTCCCCTTGTTACAATTCTTGCAGTGCAAGGTAATTCAAAAATCTCATCCACTCGACGCCAACTGAAGAACTGACTGGTGCATGTGTTGTTCAACACACAGTAGTTGTCACCCTCACTGGAATCAATGACTGTTTGTGTGGTGTGTGAGTGTGTGTGTTTTCGTGTTAACGCACGAAGTGAATCAACACTATTAACATTAGAGAGACAACCAACAATAAATATTGCATCAAATATGACTGTAAAGTATTTTAATGCGATGGGAAGTTACAAACTGAATTTTTACCCATCCCACGTCCTGCGTATTACGTTAAGTAAGATGTATTAACTCCATAGTATCGTTAGCAGAGACAGTGCGCTCTTGTTGTCGAGGCTCGCGACAAGTGCAGCGATTAGCAGTGCCCAATGCCGCCGCGATTTGTTTATGTTGGCTGAGCGTGGACACTGCAGCAGACGCTTCGCCCTAAACAGAAAGAAATCACCTTGGCTCTGACTGCAGTGAGCGGATATCACTGCCTGCGTGTTCTTATAGTAACCAACGTGAGACTCTACTCACAGGTGCCATGGAGCAATTGCAACGGGTATCATGTCATTAGTCATCAGAATATTAACTAGTGATGAAACGTCCACTCTATTTGAATCCCAAGACAATAGGAACCTTCTCACAAAGGAATGTGAGGTGATATCAAAATTTATCCAACATACATAAATTAACTGCAGGGCTTTCATGTATGCAGTAATAGCACACAAGGAAATATTATGTCTTGGAAGCGTATAATTCATTTCCTCTTCTCATATTAACGCCCTTGTTTTAATATGAAGTGAGAAAATAAACACGAAAAACTAAAGTTCCTGAGAAGTATATAAGTCATTTCCTCTTCTCATATCACAACTTTTGTTTTAGTATGAAGTAAAAAAATAAACAGTTTAGAGTTCTGAAGCATAATATGACACCAGATTCTTATCGTAGGCGCTATCGGAAACGCCAAAAGCAGGGAACTGTCCATTCTTTTGTCCAACAGTCTGTTTCCTTTCATGTATTTATTACTCCCGCTAGGATATTCTTATTTAAGGACCTGTGGGCATCAAGTTCTTCAGCAGAACAAGCATTATGTTATTGTGCTAATTACGGTATGGAAAAAATGCAACAAAGACGAGTTCCGCTAGAGCAGTGAGGATATTTGCACATGTGTGTATTCAGCAATGACTGTCAGCTGCCACAACACTTCACAGAATCCTTGCGGCAGGCAACACAACTGTGCGTGCACTTCAGACTTCATTCAGTGAGACGTCAGGAGATGGATGAAAACGTCAAATTAACGTCGCTTTCCGAGTCGTATTCAATCCAGAATGAGGTGTTATTAAGGTAGTTGAGCGTTCTAGCAATTCCACTTTTATGATTCCCATATGAGTATTTCGATAGCCAAAAGAACCCGTTAGTGTGAAACTATCGGGAACTGCATTATATCAAACTGCAAGAACTTGAGACAATACGTGGACTCTTCTCTTCGCTGGGTGACCTATTACTGTTATTTAGCATTCTCTCTGTCCTAGTGTGAATCGCGTCTGGTGAATACGCTTTCGAGGTTTCGATCCGATTAAGACAGTAAAACACAAATAATTGTCGCAGTTATTAATATATGACATTTAGTTTGCATTCAGTGCATCGATGTATTACAAGTAATTGATGAGGATCTTGCAGCCCTTGCCACCCACAACTTTGAGATGAAGCTATAGTCACTTCCGAAGTCACTCACAGAACATATCAGCTGGTATCCTTCCTGGCACTACAACTGAAACTTGGCAACAGCGCAGAATATGTTTGGCATCTCTGCGACCGACGAGTTGCTACCTTGATGGCACAGAACTATCCTGCTAAATTCACATGATATTATCGTGTCATTTCAATTGAATACCGTAAGTGATTTTCTCTTGAGACGTGACATAAGGATATCAGTTAATGCTTTTGAGTAAACGAAAGTGGTTCCTCACGGGAAATACAACTACTCTCGTCTCTTATGTTGCGATTTATTTGCCATAGCGTCTACTGAGCCAGTAAGTACGTCAAAGACCCTCCACCTGTTCGCTAGCTCGCAGGTAACGTGCTTGCCTGTCAGGTGCACGCTGCCTTTGTTCGCCATTCAAGACTCGCTGAATGCAAGATTTTTAATTCTTTTGTAGCAGAACTACAAGCAGGCAGATACAAATTCAATGAGGGAATGGTAAGACAACGCTCTAGCAAAATTCGTCTTGCTACTTTTAGTAACCCTTAGGGTCAAAGCGAAAAACCTTACGGTACTGCCAAATCCATAATGCCACTTTTATTTTCTGCCGACTTACTTTTTTGTTGTTGTGAATACGTAATTTTATCTATGAACTGCCACATTTTCATAATACTTACGAAGCAAATCATGTGAGGTAACACTTCACCAACTTGGGAAGGTGGAAAAAGCACTACCCTTTCTGGATTCTGTCTGTATCTTCCTGGATGTCGAGGGGGTTCTAGTAATACGACCTTCGAGTAAATGGTTAGAGATGAAGAACCTAGTGGTGAATGAACTCACAGATGAGCTGAATGCGAGAGACTACTCTTGAAAAGAATAAGTAGACGATTTATTCACAGTAAGACTTAGAAAATTTGATAGTATTGTTAAACCTATGTGCACTGAACATTGTGAAAAAGTATTTAAAGACAAGCCGCACGAAATTTGGTGTAGTATTATTTATGGGGAAGCATGTCCAGCACATATACTGAAAAATTATGTTTCTCGATGAAACTTTAGAGATGGCTGTAGTGTATCTAGAGGTAGCACTGGATGGAAAACTATTATGAACACCTCACATAAAGAATATATTCCACTGCGAAAGATAATCTTATAAGCACTAGAAGCTGCTGTAGGGTAAACTGGGGTCTAAACCCAGTACGTACTGGATATACACCTCTGCAAAAATACCAATGATAATTTATTGTCATATAATATGAACAAAGTCGAACAGAAGGTGGCTGCTAGGAAGTCTGGCAAAGTGCAGAGACTGGCCTGCTTTCACAAACAGACGGAATTATCAGGACATCCACTCTTGGGATGGATATTAGGCTAGACATGCCCGCCTTACACCTGTGGCTTAAAATTGAGGCCGCAGCAGGGACATAAAGGCTAAAAATTGTAAATAACTGGATATAGTTAGAATATACGGAATCCCAAATCAGTATGGCGATGGCTGGGGAAATGCCGACTAACTATACAATAACCTCTAGCTGTTTCAATAAACCTTGCCATGTAACAGTTGGAAGCAGGGAGCAGTGAAAGAACGAAACACTACACCGTTCAGGAGACATAATATAGTGGTTTACTGACAGGTCGAAAACAGATGAAAGTACCGGGTCTGGTGTACTACCTAGAATCTCTTTAGGGAAGATGGCCACAGTATTACATGACATCTTTTATCAGCATGTGCACGGAGGAGAATTAGAGTAGACCCTACAAAAATCGTAGCATCTACTTTTATTCAGACAGCCAAGCAGCTCTGAAATCTCTATCAGCCCCTGCGGCCGAAGGTCGTTGCAGAATGCCATGAAGCATTTTCTTTCGGACATGGCCGAAAGAACAGACACCACACATATATGCATATACAGAGTGTTTCAGGAGGAATATTAGATATTTTAGCAGGTGGGAGTACAGACGAATTGCATAAAAAAATTCCATATAAATGCGTCCACTTTTTATTGTGTACAGAGATACAGCTGTTAGTACGTAACCCTAACAAACTCAAAGCAAAGGCAACGAGGACATTCAAAGTTGATTTTCAAAAATTCCCTCGCCAACTTCAATGCACATTTGACTTCTCTTGATAACACCACGTGTAGGTCGTCTTTGCGTTCTTTTATCAGGGCTGCACTATTCATAATCCGAACGATCAGATTGGTTCTTGGGTTTACTTTGTCTTTGTATACTTCGCCTTTAACCATCCCCGCAGGCAAAAATCGAAAGAGAGAAGGTCTGGGGACCATGAAGGCCAAGAAAAGTGCCCATATCTACTGATCCATCTTGCAGGAAATGTTAGGTTTGGATAATGTGTCACCTGACGACTGGAATGTGCAGGAGCCCCGTCATGCTGGAGGAACATACGTATTCTTGTAGCCAAATGAACCTCTTCCAGTGACGCTGGAAGCTCATTTTCATGGAAGTGTAGACAACTGGGTCCTGTAAGGACCAACATACGAAACGAAAATGCATTGAACCCAGCTATCTGTATGTTCAATAAAAATTGGACGCATGTTATATGTAATTATTTCAACAATTTGTCTACACTACCGTCTCCTAGAATATTTACTATTCCTCCTGCAACATCCTGTATAATTATATGGGTCTCCACGGGTCATCGAAAGTTTTCAGTGCTAGACGTACGACATCGTCCGACCTTCGCGGGAATACAGTGTGGACGCAAGCTAGTGGAACAATGACCGGGGGGTACCGCGAATGTGGTATGCGACAAAAATGGAAATTCGCGTCTGACGAGGAGCGTGTGTAGATAGGTGCTGCAGAGACGTTGACTGCTGTCTCATCATAGTGTCCACCGTCGGAGGTTCGAATCCTCCCTCCGGCATGGGTGTGTGTGTTGTCCATAGCGTAAGTTAGTTTAAGTTAGATTAAGTAATGTGTAAGCTTAGGGACCGATGACTTGAGCAGCTTGGTCTCATAGGTTCTTACCACAAATTTACAAAATTTTAATACCAAAATACTGCATCTCCGTTCTTACAATAGTGCAATAGTTGCGCACTAGTTAGATGTAACTGAAGAGAGTCTCCAACTCCGACTGAGGTTAAGGGCGAATCCCAAGCGCATGGCCACTAATAACTGGGAGCGGAATGTCATACGAACCTTGTTGAAGGACCATGACAGGACCGGATCTTCGACCCCTGCCCTCTTTGCCTCCGCCTACCTGGTGCTGAAAGTTTTCTCAAACATTAAAAAAAAAAAAAATAGTCCAGTGATCAGAACGTCTGTCTAGAAAGCAGGAGGTCTGGGTTCGAAGCCCAGTCGATCACAAATTTTCATCTGCCGTCGTTGCTGTATTTCAACGCGCTGTGACAGTGTGGTCGCCGGTCCTTCGATATTTAAGATGCAATTCTTTTTTGAGGCAATTGTCTTGCCATTAATGTAACAGGACTTCAACGGCATCCAACCCTTAGTCATACCTTTGTGCCGGCGTTAACCCATGATATATACATGCGAATTAGATTTTAGTTCATATTTAGTCAAATAACGAATGATCAGTATACAAGTATGCAGGCCGGGGTGACCGAGCGGTTCCAGGCACTACAGTCTGGAACCGCGGGACCGCTACGGTCGCAGGTTCGAATCCTGTCTCGGGCATGGATGTGTCTGGTGTCCTTAGGTTAGTTAGGTTTAAGAAGTTCTAAGTTCTAGCGGACTGATAACCTCAGAAGTTAAGTCCCATAGCGCTCAGAGCCATTTGAACCATTTCTGAAGTATACGAGTATTTACGCACAGTACAAGCAGGATTGCAGCGAACTGATCACTTAACCAGCGCAACATGGAGTACCTGTGTAATGAGTCATTCCAGTTACATAGCTGACGGTAAGATTTGTTAAGCATTTCATTGCAGAATTAATGTAATACCTGCACGATAATCTCTGCAGTCATATTGTATTAGAAGCATGCGATTGGAGTACTATGTTCGTTGAATCGGATTACTCAAGCTGAGGCCAAATATAGACAAGCGATGACGCCACAACACTATCTTTACTTAAGTAGGTAGTCAGCGCTAAATTATGTGCGCCACCATTAACGTTACTGTAAGCAGTTTGACAGCATAACACCACCACAACTACTGACAACCTGAACCATTATCATCACGCAGTTGTGACTCTCAGTGATTACAGGTTACTGATGTTTGTCAAGAATAGCGGAAAGCGCCTCTGAAGTTCCATTTGCATTACGACTAGGACGGAGAGAATGCTAAATAACAGTAATAGGTCACCCAGCGAAGAGAAGAGTCCACGTATTGTCTCAAGTTCTTGCAGTTTGATATAATGCAGTTCCCGATAGTTTCACACTAACGGGTTCTTTTGGCTATCGAAATACTCATATGGGAATCATAAAAGTGGAATTGCTAGAACGCTCAACTACCTTAATAACACCTCATTCTGGATTGAATACGACTCGGAAAGCGACGTTAATTTGACGTTTTCATCCATCTCCTGACGTCTCACTGAATGAAGTCTGAAGTGCACGCACAGTTGTGTTGCCTGCCGCAAGGATTCTGTGAAGTGTTGTGGCAGCTGACAGTCATTGCTGAATACACACATGTGCAAATATCCTCACTGCTCTAGCGGAACTCGTCTTTGTTGCATTTTTTCCATACCGTAATTAGCACAATAACATAATGCTTGTTCTGCTGAAGAACTTGATGCCCACAGGTCCTTAAATAAGAATATCCTAGCGGGAGTAATAAATACATGAAAGGAAACAGACTGTTGGACAAAAGAATGGACAGTTCCCTGCTTTTGGCGTTTCCGATAGCGCCTACGATAAGAATCTGGTGTCATATTATGCTTCAGAACTCTAAACTGTTTATTTTTTTACTTCATACTAAAACAAAAGTTGTGATATGAGAAGAGGAAATGACTTATATACTTCTCAGGAACTTTAGTTTTTCGTGTTTATTTTCTCACTTCATATTAAAACAAGGGCGTTAATATGAGAAGAGGAAATGAATTATACGCTTCCAAGACATAATATTTCCTTGTGTGCTATTACTGCATACATGAAAGCCCTGCAGTTAATTTATGTATGTTGGATAAATTTTGATATCACCTCACATTCCTTTGTGAGAAGGTTCCTATTGTCTTGGGATTCAAATAGAGTGGACGTTTCATCACTAGTTAATATTCTGATGACTAATGACATGATACCCGTTGCAATTGCTCCATGGCACCTGTGAGTAGAGTCTCACGTTGGTTACTATAAGAACACGCAGGCAGTGATATCCGCTCACTGCAGTCAGAGCCAAGGTGATTTCTTTCTGTTTAGGGCGAAGCGTCTGCTGCAGTGTCCACGCTCAGCCAACATAAACAAATCGCGGCGGCATTGGGCACTGCTAATCGCTGCACTTGTCGCGAGCCTCGACAACAAGAGCGCACTGTCTCTGCTAACGATACTATGGAGTTAATACATCTTACTTAACGTAATACGCAGGACGTGGGATGGGTAAAAATTCAGTTTGTAACTTCCCATCGCATTAAAATACTTTACAGTCATATTTGATGCAATATTTATTGTTGGTTGTCTCTCTAATGTTAATAGTATTGATTCACTTCGTGCGTTAACACGACAACACACACACTCACACACCACACAAACAGTCATTGATTCCAGTGAGGGTGACAACTACTGTGTGTTGAACAACACATGCACCAGTCAGTTCTTCAGTTGGCGTCGAGTGGATGAGATTTTTGAATTACCTTGCACTGCAAGAATTGTAACAAGGGGACTGAAAGTAAATGGACTTGATGAATGCTAAAGAGCTGCGACAAAGCAAAGCTTGACCGATTATCAGATAATTGTCCACAGGGGCTTTGTGGACGAGTTACTTTCAGTATCCAACCCATCCACCATTATTACGTAAGATTTCTCGAGGGCGTAGGGGAATTGATTTCATTAAGTCGTCGACAGTGTAGCGTGATGGTTCACTTACCACCATACGTTTTCTATATTCGTCCATAGGTCGTTTGCATTTGTAGGGACACATGGCAATGACCTTGTTACCTCTGCCCACATATTCTCTATGTGGTTGATGTTCGGTGATCGTGGAACAAACGGCAACAGCTTTATCCTCTCTTGGCCCTGAAACCAATCTGGCACTGCTCTACTATGATGGATGGGTCTCCGCTCCTGTAAATACATTTTTATGTCGTTAGTTCATATATTTATATTTAAATAACGTATTTGTAATAAGCACATTGGATTATTATTTTCCACAGTGTTTAAGAATTCATTCCCTGTCATAGATAAGTGATCTGGATTCAACAGTCCGATTAAGAATGTGCTTCACCCAGTCTATCATATGATGAGAGTCGTAGTCGGATAGCCACATTAAGACTGACTGGCTGAATCCGATTAGGACGATCTTGTGTCGAAATGAAATTACAGAAATCGGATAATTTGAACGTCTGTATTGCAACAATGCTACGCACATAAATTCCTATGATGGAGTAACAGCTAGCAACTGTCTAAGAAAAAGTGAGAAATATGTCTACTAGCAGCAATGTAACGTGATTATAATCCATATTTATGTGATGGAAATACTGAATCGAACAATACACATCTATTTCAGTGGAGGGTAGATACACCATATCGGATTTGCTGATGACATAATGACAATAATAATAATAATAAAAATCCCATGTGGCCGATAGGGGAAACCCTCCCCCATATGGGTGGTACTGAGGAAATCAAATACTTGTGGTGAACCAAATACTAACACAGTCCTGAACGGCTACTCAATCCGTTGAACCCAAAATCCAGACACATCTGAGTGAAAATCACCGCTACTCTGGTCACCGTCTGTTAGCTCAATGAGCTTGGCTGAAAATATTTGCTTCCAAAGGCTTCAACACCCTCTGGTCCTGTCCGGTCCTGGTATCACCCAGGCCAAACCAATGAAACACAAGAAAACATGAACTATGCAAGCAAAGCTAACTTTACCGCAGGTGGTACACAACTTGGCCACCGATAGGCGGCAGTTGGATTTTCGCACTCTGGGCAGTCCAGGTTAGCACGGCAGAGAATATCGAAGATCTCTGGCAAATTTCCCTACAAGCAGAAAACATTCATTCGAAAACTAAACATCGATACATTGATCCAAACAAGAAACCTAAATAATCTCACAAAAGAAATCGTCCGCCAAAAAATTCTCATCCTTGCTCTTCAAGAACCACGATTAATTGGCAATTAAAACTTTCATTACGGAAACCACGGCATCTTCAAAATACAACAAAAGGTAGCGAAACACGCACCAATCTTCGGCATTGCATTTCTCGAACACAGATCTATCAACAACTCTGTCGAAGAAATCACACCCATCAACAATCGAGTTATGACTATGCTCATTCAGAGCCCCTATAAAAAATATACACTCATAAATGCGCATGCCCCCTCCAACATCGAAAATAAGGAAAACACCGAAAATGTCGAAAAATTGTGGAACACACTCGAAAATACTATGAGCAAAATTCACCGAGATGACGTGAAAATACTAATGGGAGACTTCAACTCTCTATTTGGGACAGAAAAAACCTGTAGAAAAATCATTGGTACAAATTCAACACACCGAAACGCTTAGACCAACGACACACGTCTGATTGACATTTGCCAACAATTCAACCACAAAAGAATGTCTTCACACTTTAGGAAGTAGCCTGTTCCCAAGAAACATGGTTGGCTACCAGGAGCAAGCTGCTTTCGTTCGCCTTTCGAGACTCGCTGAAAGCCAGATTTTTAATTCTTTTGTAGCAGAGCTACAAGCACGCAGATACAAACGCAATAAGGGAATCGTAAGACAACGCGCCTTGCTACTTTCAGTAACCCTTAGTGTCAGAGCGAAAACCTTACGGTACTGCCAAATTCATAATGACGACATATTTTTTGTTGTTGTGAATACATAATTATATCTATGAAATGTCACTTTTCATAATAATTGCGGATGATACAGGAAATGAAGTAAATACGGATCTTTTAGAAGTCAAAAGTCGGTAATGTCCTACTAATTCGTATTAAAATAGTCTCAATCGTCTTACAGATACTTAATGCTTTATTAAGATAGTCTGCCGTCGATATGTTTCTGTAGTAAGCTGAATTTAATTTGTATTAGTACAGTGAATATTTTAATTGAATTTTCCATTACTTTACTAAACGCAACAGTAATCATCAAAGAAAAATTAATCAGCAAAAGATTTTTCTTTCACGATATCTAAAACGATCTGACAATACTAAAGTTGTTTACAAATTCTACGCCAGTAGACACCTACTGGTTCCAACGATATCATTATACCAGAGTAGTTTTAAGAGTATTTTCGTCTAGAAATGATCGATCAAGAGCGGGAAAGGTAAATCTTTACGAATATATGACGAGAGGGACAAGTGCTTGAGAGAGGACTTCTCTATCATTACAAGTGCCTGAGAGACGACTTTAATTACAATCTCCTGGATAGTTTTGTTTCTCAAATCAAGAAGTGCGTTATCATGCAGTAGCACATGTGATGTAGTTGTGTTGCTCGATTTTCTTACGCTGAGACCGAAAGGTGTCTCAGTTGATGGCAACAATTTTCAGCTGTGTTGCATACTGCTCTTGGGGCAGAATTCGTAGCCCAAAACACACTTTTTGAGCTATCAGATGTAAAATATTATGGTGGTGGTGGTGGTGGTTAATGTTTAACGTCCCGTCGACAACGAGGCCATTAGAGACGGAGCGCAAGCCCGGGTTACGGAAGGATTGGGAAGGAAAGAGGCCGTGCCCTTTCGAAGGAACCATCCCGGCTTTTGCCTGAAACGATTTAAGGAAACCACGGAAAACCTAAATCAGGATGGTTGGAGACGGGATTGAACCGTCGTCCTCCCGATAAAATATTATGTTCACACTGCTCTTTGCTCGAGTTTATGTCTTTTGGAGGGGCTCAACCTTTCATTTCTTCTTAGGAAGTTAACGATAAAGGCATCATAACACGTCACCAGTAACAGTACTGCATACGAATGCTCAATGAGCGACCTGATGACGTTCAATAATAGTCACTCCGTTGATTTTTGTTGTTTCGAATTAGAGCATGCAGTACTCCTACACCAGACTTCTGAACTTTGCCTGTTGAATGCAAATGTCGCATGACGGTAAAATGGTAATCTAT
Source organism: Schistocerca serialis cubense (assembly GCF_023864345.2). Classification (NCBI taxonomy): domain Eukaryota; kingdom Metazoa; phylum Arthropoda; class Insecta; order Orthoptera; family Acrididae; genus Schistocerca; species Schistocerca serialis. The sequence continues at coordinate 774,819,071 of NC_064640.1, forward strand.
CAGATATATCAGTAGTCGAGACTTCCTTAATGTGGAAAATCATTCATGCCAGAACAATCTTTGTTGAAACAAGAATATCTTTTTCTGGCGTATTTTTCCCAAAAGCACTCGCTCCATACACAATTCAAATCTTCCTAGCTGCCTCCTCTGCATTCACCCCTCTGTTATATCAAAAGTAAACGTTGTGTTGCAGATGTTACACCTATTTCCACTTGCGACTCAATTTTACAATGCTTAACTGTAGTTCATGATTTTCAAGTATGCAAAATCCAATGCTTAACTGCAAGATGATAACTAGAACTTCAAATTCGAAAATGACAGTTGAGACACACACTGACAGCGTCGCGCCGGGTTCACCTGGGCGGCGCCGGATTTCAGGCGGCGGGTGGCGTCTGGCCGGTGGCCGGTAGCCGCTTCAGCGCGAGGAAACGCTCGAGCGTAAGCTGTTGCGACGCAGCCACGAGCTGTCCTGCGGAATTGTTTCTGGAATACTTGTTATTGCTGGTGGGTAGAATGTTAAGCGAATTATCTTCGATGTTCAGTCAGACTCATAACTTTAGACCGACTGTGGAAAAAAAAAGATTACAGTTGGACGCGAACATGAGACTATAAGCTTAGAACGCACGACGCTTGCCACTAGACCACGGGCTCACGTACTCCGACAACGTCTCGGAAGTAGACAACACTTCCTCCTAACACTTCCACATCTTACAGTGTTGCCAGATTGTGCATATGGCCGGACTTAAGAGTTGTCAGGGGCGGTCAGTTTTATTGGCCACCTTAAGTGAATGACTCGGACTTAGTGTCTGTGGCGGCCGGCCGGCGGTCAGTTTTATTGTCTAAGACTGTACCTTGTTTCACTAATAGTCATTTCCTTTCCTGTTCCATTCGCAAGCACACCGAGGGAAAAACGACAGTCTAAAGGCCTTCGCACAAGCCCTAATTTCTCGCATCTTATCTTCATGGTCCTTATGCGAAATGTACTTTTGCGGCAGTAGAATCATTCTGCGTCGCCCTCAAATACCAGTTCTCTAAATGTACGAGACAGTGCCTTGCGAAGTGGTGGTGGTGGTGTGTTGGAGTTTATGGGCGCTCAACATCGAGGTCATCAGCGCCCTGACACACATTAAAAGGAACGAATGTGGACAGACCTAAGAAAACTAAAGCACACACTCAAAGAAAGCAGGAAAAGAAGGAAAATGCTACATAAGAAAGTAAAACCTAAGGAAAGGGGAAACACAGCAACAAGAATGTCACAGGAAATTGTTATTGGCTGGCCACTTACATAAAAGAGCGAAAAGAGCATCATCTTCCCTCCAAGGAATCCCATTTGAATTACCGAAACATCTCCGTAATACTTGTGTGCTGATCTACCCTACCGGTAACAATTCTGACAGCACATACCTGAACTGTTTCGATGTATTCCTTTAATCCAACCTGATGGTTATCCCAAAAACTCGGGCCGTATTCTACAATGGGTTGCATTAGCTTCCCACACGCCGTCTCCATAATGCATGAGCTACACCTTCCCAAAACTGTTCCCATAAAACGAGGTCGACCATTCACCTTCCCTGCTACCAACCTGTCGTGCTCATTCCATTTCATATCGCTTTGTAACGTTATGCCTAGGTATTTAATCGGTGTGATTGTGTTAAGCTGCGCTGTACTAATGCTGTATTCGAATGTTACAGGATGGTTTTTCCTACACATTGGCAATAAGTTACATTTCTGTGCATTTATAGGAATCTGCCATTCATCACGTCGCAACCCCTGTAATCAGGAAGCCAACTAACAGTGGAAGAGAGAGATGCAACAACCAAAATGCCCTCCACAGTCCCCAGAAGCCTACAGGGCATGCCTGTCATCTGGAGGGCGATGGAGTGCTTTGCGAAATGTGACAGGAGAACTGAAGTTATTGTAATAGTAGTAGGTATGGATTTGATAGAAGGTGTAGTTTTTATTTATAACAGAAATAGCCTATTATTATTATTACTATTATTATTATTATTATTAATAGCAGAAATAGTTATAGCGATGGGAGGCAGTACTATGTTGGATAATTAAGTAATAATGTATATTGTAAAATTTGTCTAAGAATCAATACAGCCTGTGTTTAAATTTAGGTAACAGGGTGCAACGGAATGAATAAATAAATAAATGAATACCTAAATGTTTAGCAAATTTGAGTAATACACTGAGGCGCCAAAGAAACTGATACAGGCACGCGTATTCAAATACAGATATATGTAAACAGGTGGACTAAGGCGCTGCAGTGGGTAAAGCATGTATGACAACAAGTGTCCGGCGCAGTTGTTAAATCGATTACCGTTGCTGCAATGGCAGGTTACCAATATTTAAGTGAGTTTGAACGACGCACGAGCGATGGGACACAGCACCTCCGAGATAGCGGTTAAGGGGAGATTTTAATCATTTCATGAATTTACCGGGAATATCAGGAATCTGGTAAAACATCAAATCTCCGACATTGCTGCGGCCGAGAAAAAGATCCTGCAACAACGGGACCAACGACGACTGACGAGAATCGTTCAACGCGACCGAAGTGAAACTCTTCCTCAAATTGCTGCAGATTTTAATGCTGGGTCATCAACAAGTGTCGGCGTGCGAACCATTCAACGAAACATCATCGACATGGGCTTTCGTAGCCGAACGCCCACCCGTGAGCCCTTGATGACTGCACGACACAAAGCTCTACGCCTCACCTGGACCGGCCAACACCGACATTGGACTGCTGATCACTGGAAAAATATTGCCTAGTCGGACGAGTCTCGTTTCAAATTGTATCGAGCGGATGGACGTGTATGGGTATGGAGGAAACCTCATGAATCTATCGACACTGCATGTCAGCAGGGAACTGTTCACGCTGGTGGAGGCTCTGTAATGGTGTGGGACGTGTGCAGTTGGAGTGATATGGGACCGCTGATACGTCTACATATGACTATGACAGTTCACACGTACGTAAGCAACCTGTCTGATAACCTGTGTCCATTCATGTCCATTGTGCATTCCGACGGACTTGGGAAATTCTAGCAAGAGAATGTGAAACCGCACACGTCCAGAATTGCTACAGAGTGGCTCCAGGAACCCTCTTCTGAGTTTAAACACTTCCGCTGGCCACCAAAATCAATGATAATATTTGGGACGCCTTGCAACGTGCTGTTCAGAAGAGATCTCTACCCCCTCGTACTCTTTCGGATTTATGGACAGACCTGCAGGATTGATGGTGTCAATTCCCTCCTGCACAATTTCAGACATTAGTCGAGTCCATGTCACGTCGTGTAGCGGCACTTCTGCTTGCTCGCGGGGCCCCTACACGATATTAGGCAGGTGTACCAGTTTCTTTGGATCTTCAGTGTAGTATGTGCAAAATATAACATTTATGTTGTGAATATAAATATGGATGCAACCTTTTTAATTCAATGATTGGAAATTACTTCCTCGTCGTATTAAATTCAAAGATTCCAATGAATTATGAAATAAATAAATACAGTTAGAAAACATTCACAAAAGAAATTCATTCATATTCCAGTAATGTTAGGTTGAAACTGAAAATAAGAAAAACGTTCAATACAAAAAAGAGTCAGACAATTGACAAAATATCCCGTTGGGTATCGACAACAATTACCAACAAAAAATGCCACTTAATTGAAGTGGAGGGATATGGAATGAACTTCGGAGAACATTTATTCATCTTCCATGTGAATATTTTGTTTGCTTGAAAAACTACACATCTGGATTTATTACATTACTTTCATGCTTTGTATTTTTTAATGGAGACTGGCATAACTAATGTTCCACAAAATACACTACTGGCCATTAAAATTGCTACACCAAGAAGAAATGCAGATGATAAACGGGTATTCATTGGACAAATATATTATGCTAGAACTGACATGTGATTACATTTTCACGCAAGTTGGGTGCATAGATCCTGAGAAATCAGTACCCAGAACCACCACCTCTGGCCGTAACAACGGCCTTGATACGCCTAGGCATTGAGTCAAACAGAGCTTGGATGGCGTGTACAGGTACAGCTGCCCATGCACCTTCAACACGATACCACAGTTCATCAAGAGTAGTGACTGGCGTATTGTGACGAGCCAGTTGCTCGGCCACCATTGACCAGACGTTTTCAATTGGTGAGAGATCTGGAGAATGTGCTGGCCAGAGCAGCATTCGAACATTTTCTGTATCCAGAAATGCCCGTACAGGACCTGCAACATGCGGTTGTGCATTATCCTGCTGAAATGTAGGGTTTCGCAGGTACCGAATGAAGGGTAGAGCCACAGGTCGTAACACATCTGAAATGTAACGTCCACTGTTCACAATGCCGTCCATGTGAACAAGAGGTGACAGAGACGTATAACCAGTGGCACCCCATACAATCACGTTGGGTGATACGGCAGTATGGCGATGACGAATACACGCTTCCAATGTGTGTTCACCGTGATGTTGCCAAACACGGATGCGACCATCATGATGCTGTAAACAGAACCTGGATTCATCCGAAAAAATGACGTTTTGCCATTCGTGCACCCAGGTTCGTCGTTGAGTACATCATCGCAGGCGCTCCTGCCTGTGATGCAGCGTCAAGGGTAACCGCAGCCATGGTCTCCGAGCTGATAGTAAATGCTGCTGCAAACGTCGTCGAACTGTTCGTGCAGATGCTTGTTGTCTTGCAAACGTCCCCATCTGTTGACTCAGGGATCGAGACGTGGCTGCACGATCCGTTACAGCCATGCGGATAAGATACCTGTCATCTCGACTGCTAGTGATACGAGGCCGTTGGGATCCAGCACGGCGTTCCGTATTACCCTACTGAACCCACCGATTCCGTATTCTGCTAACAGTCATTGGATCTCGACAAACGCGAGCAGCAATGTCGCGATACGATAAACCGCAATCGCGATAGGCTACATTCCGACCTTTATCAAAGTCGGAAACGTGATGGTACGCATTTCTCCTCCTTACACGAGGCATCACAACAACGGTTCACCAGGCAACGCCGGTCAACTGCTGTTTGTGCCTGAGAAACCGGTTGGAAACTTTCCTCATGTCAGCACGTTGTAGGTGTCGCTACCGGCGCCAACCTTGTGTCAACGTTCTGAAAAGCTAATCATTTGCATATCACAGCAACTTCTTCCTGTCGGTTAAATTTCGCGTCTGTAACACGTCATCTTCGTGGTGTAGTAATTTTAATGGCCAGTAGTGAATGTTTTGAAGCTACACTCCTGGAAATGGAAAAAAGAACACATTGACACCGGTGTGTCAGACCCACCATACTTGCTCCGCACACTGCGAGAGGGCTGTACAAGCAATGATCACACGCACGGCACAGCGGACACACCAGGAACCGCGGTGTTGGCCGTCGAATGGCTCTAGCTGCGCAGCATTTGTGCACCGCCGCCGTCAGTGTCAGCCAGTTTGCCGTGGCATACGGAGAGACGTCTACAGACGTTAAAGTAACCTCTGGCGTGCCACAGGGGAGTGTTATGGGACCATTGCTTTTCACAATATATATAAATGACCTAGTAGATAGTGTCGGAAGTTCCATGCGGCTTTTCGCGGATGATGCTGTAGTATACAGAGAAGTTGCTGCTTTAGAAAATTGTAGCGAAATACAGGAAGATCTGCAGCGGATAGGCACTTGGTGCAGGGAGTGGCAACTGACCCTTAACATAGACAAATGTAATGTATTGCGAATACATAGAAAGAAGGATCCTTTATTGTATGATTATATGATAGCGGGACAAACACTGGTAGCAGTTACTTCTGTAAAATATCTGGGAGTGTGCGTACGGAACGATTTGAAGTGGAATGATCATATAAAATTAATTGTTGGTAAGGCGGGTACCAGGTTGAGATTCATTGGGCGAGTGCTTAGAAAATGTAGTCCATCAACAAAGGAGGTGGCTTACAAAACACTCGTTCGACCTATACTTGAGTATTGCTCATCAGTGTGGGATCCGTACCAGGTCGGGTTGACGGAGGAGATAGAGAAGATCCAAAGAAGAGCGGCGCGTTTTGTCACCGGGTTATTTGGTAACCGTGATAGCGTTACGGAGATGTTTAATAAACTCAAGTGGCAGACTCTGCAAGAGAGGCGCTCTGCATCGCGGTGTAGCTTGCTCGCCAGGTTTCGAGAGGGTGCGTTTCTGGATGAGGTATCGAATATATTGCTTCCCCCTACTTATACCTCCCGAGGAGATCACGAATGTAAAATTAGAGAGATTAGAGCGCGCACGGAGGCTTTCAGACAGTCGTTCTTCCCGCGAACCATACGCGACTGGAACAGGAAAGGGAGGTAATGACAGTGGCACGTAAAGTGCCCTCCGCCACACACCGTTGGGTGGCTTGCGGAGTATCAATGTAGATGTAGATGTAGATGGAGATGTAGCTCCATCGCAGTCTTTAACACTGGTAGCATGCCGCGACAGCGTGGACGTGAACCGTATGTGCAGTTGACGGACTTTGAGCGAGGGCGTATAGTGGGCATGCGGGAGGCCGGGTGGACGTACCGCCGAATTGCTCAACACGTGGGGCGTGAGGTCTCCACAGTACATCGATGTTGTCGCCAGTGGTCGGCGGAAGGTGCACGTGCCCGTCGACCTGGGACCGGACCGCAGCGACGCACGGATGCACGCCAAGGCCGTAGGATCCTAGGCAGTGCCGTAGGGGACCGCACCGCCACTTCCCAGCAAATTAGGGACACTGTTGCTCCTGGGGTATCGGGGAGGACCATTCGCAACCGTCTCCATGAAGCTGGGCTACGGTCCCGCACACCGTTAGGCCGTCTTCCGCTCACGCCCCAACATCGTGCAGCCCGCCTCCAGTGGTGTCGCGACAGGCGTGAATGGAGGTGACGAATGGAGACGTGTCGTCTTCAGCGATGAGAGTCGCTTCTGCCTTGGTGCCAATGATGGTCGTATGCGTGTTTGGCGCCGTGCAGGTGAGCGCCACAGCCAGGACTGCATACGACCGAGGCACACAGGGCCAACACCCGGCATCATGGTGTGGGGAGCGATCTCCTACACTGGCCGTACACCACTGGTGATCGTCGAGGGGACACTGAATAGTGCACGGTACATCCAAAACGTCACTGAACCCATCGTTCTACCATTCCTAGACCGGCAAGGGAACTTGCTGTTCCAACAGGACAATGCACGTCTGCATGTATCCCGTGCCACCCAACGTGCTCTAGAAGGTGTAAGTCAACTACCCTGGCCAGCAAGATCTCCGGATCTGTCCCCCATTGAGCATGTTTGGGACTGGATGAAGCGTCGTCTCACGCGGTCTGCACGTCCAGCACGAACGCTTGTCCAACTGAGGCGCCAGGTGGAAATGGCATGGAAAGCCGTTCCACAGGACTACATCCAGCATCTCTACGATCGTCTCCATGGGAGAATAGCAGCCTGCATTGCTGCGAAAGGTGGATATACACTGTACTAGTGCCGACATTGTGCATGCTCTGTTGCCTGTGTCTATGTGCCTGTGGTTCTGTCAGTGTGATCATGTGATGTATCTGACCCCAGGAATGTGTCAATAAAGTTTCCCCTTCCTGGGACAACGAATTCACGGTGTTCTTATTTCAATTTCCAGGAGTGTACATAAAGCGTAACCCAGTGTGAGCATTCGATTAGTTGAAGATGTGAAATCTGTCAACATCAACATAAATTTTGCCAATTGCATTCTATTTTAACACCGTGACTGAACCAGGGGTAGTCCTTGTCTGTCCAGTTTGGCACATTATTGAGCAGCCACGTAGACTGGAATGCAGAATTCGTAGCTCTGTGACAGCATGTTGCGCTTGCAATAGAGCATAGGAATCACCAAATTCCTAGAGGCGACATCTTTGCAATCTTGAAATTTCACCCTTTTTTCTCTCTTCAAGCAGAGAATATGGTATTTTCTTTTTATGACTTGTACATTTGGGCTCATAGATTAAGTATGATGGGCACACCTACAGTACAGCTTGGACGTGTTATGCAGAGTTTATGATAGTAGGTATGCCTTGTAACACTCAATGTTCTTCAGAAACAGATAGTTAACTACTGTCGTGATTCCATTGCACAGAAAATGGAAGGAACGCCCTTGTGGGGACTGGTGACAAATGACGGACACATACAGGCATGCTGCTGCCATGTCTATGTTGTGCTGAGAATCTGCGTCCCAGGGTGTTGGACTGATCCCTTTCTGCCTCTTGTTAAATGCTATACGAGGAAGTGAGAGACAAAGAATTGGGGCACTATTTTGGCACTGTTTTGCTACTTATCTCGACTACAGAAGAATGCTTAATCTGTGGCCGGAAAATTTTTTGAATATTCCAAGGGTGACAAGTACCCCCCACTTGCCCAGCCCCCTCTCCCTTGTAAACAACTATGTAATGGGCCCTCCTTCAATGAACTCTGGGGAAAATTTTTCTTTTCCGATAAAAACCCCACAATTTTCTTTGAAGTCTGAAGTGTATGAAATTAAAACTGCATATTTGAATGTTTTGAACATTTATATTGTCACGTAAAAGAAGGTGTAATTAGATGAATGACGAACACTAACTTCACTTAACGAAGGTTTATTCAGCACTTGCACATACAAGAGCGCGGAGCGAACTGCCTCCGGCCAGAACACACACAGTATATACAGGGTGAGTCACCTAACGTTACCGCTGGATATATTTCGTAAACCGCATCAAATACTGACGAACCGATTCCACAGACCGAACGTGAGGAGAGGGGCTAGTGTAATTGTTTAATCCAAACCATACAAAAGTGCACGGAAGTATGTTTTTTAACACAAACCTACGTTTTTTTAAATGGAACCACGTTAGTTTTGTTAGCACATCTGAACATATAAAGAAATACGTAATCATTGCCGTTTGTTGCATTGTAAAATGTTATTTACATCTGGAGATATTGTAACCTAAAGTTGACGCTTGAAACCTCCGACGTTCAGTTGCGTGTTGTAACAAACACGGGCCACAGTAGGCGAGCAGCATCTGCAGGGACATGTTTACGATGACGACCGTGTTTACGAGTGTGGCTGTAGTGCACTGTTGTGGTTTGGTCTAGCTGTCGCAATGTCCGCATGTAGCGCTTGCTGCTATTGTTATTCTGCATTCGTCTCCGCACGCAGACCAATTGTAGTACACCATGTTACCAGACGTCTGTGATAGTGTAGTGTTGTAGGAACTGTGACCATGGTGTATTCGAACTCTGAAAAGGCGGAGATGATACTCATCTATGGCGAGTGTCGACGAAATGCAGCTGAAGCCTGCAGCGTGTATGCAGAACGGTACCCGGACAGAGATCATCCAACGTGCCGCACATTGCAAAACATCTACCGCCAACTGTATGCAACAGGTATGGTCGCAGCCCGCAAACGTGTCCGTAACAGGCCCGTCACAGGAGAAGGGGGTGCAGTTGGTGTGTTAGCTGCTGTTGCCATGAACCCACACATGAGTACACGGGACATTGCGAGAGCCGGTGGACTGAGTCAAAGTAGTGTCATGCGCATACTGCATCGTCACCGCTTTCACCCGTTTCATGTGTCGCTACATCAGCAATTACATGGTGATGACTTTAATCATCGAGTGCAATTCTGTCAATGGGCATTAACAGAGAATGCGTTGCAGTTCTACCTGTTTACCGATGAAGCGGGTTTCACAAACCACGGGGCAGTGAATCTACGGAACATGCATTACTGGTCCGTGGACACTCCTCGCTGGCTCAGACAGGTAGAGCGACAGCGACCGTGGGCTGTAAATGTATGGTGCGGAATCATTGGCGACCACCTCATTGGTCCTCACTTCATTGCAGGGGCCCAAACAGCTGCAACATACATCGCGTTTCTACAGAATGGTCTGCCAACGTTGCTCGAAAATGTCCCAGTGGAAACGCGTCGACGTATGTGGTATCAGCATGATGGTGCACCTGCACATTCCGCAATGAACACTAGGCTGACCCTTGACAAGATGTTCGACGGGCGTTTCATAGGACGTGGAGGACGTATAAATTGGCCAGCCCATTCTCCTGATGTTACACCTCTGGACTTCTTTCTATGGGGTACGTTAAAGGAGAATGTGTATCGTGATGTGCCTACAACCCCAGAGGATATGAAACAACGTATTGTGGCAGCCTGCGGCGACATTACACCAGATGTACTGCGGCGTGTACGACATTCATTACGCCAGAGATTGCAATTGTGTGCAGCAAATGATGGCCACCACATTGAACATCTATTGGCCTGACATGTCGGGACACACTCTATTCCACTCCGTAATTGAAAACGGAAACCACGTGTGTACGTGTACCTCACCCCTCATGGTAATGTACTTGTGCGTCAGTGAAAGAGACCAATAAAAAGGTGTTAGCATGTGGACGTAATGTGCTGTTCCAGTCTCTTCTGTACCTAAGGTCCATCACCGTTCCCTTTGGATCCCTACGTAATTCGGTGCTCTCCGATACACACGATCGAACAGCGGAGGAGTGGTACTAAAGCGTCAACTTTAGGTTACAATATCTCCGGATGTAATTAACATTTTACAATGCAACAAACGGCACTGATTACGTATTTGTTTATATGTTCAGATGTGCTAACAAAACTAACGGGGTTCCATTTAAAAAAACGTAGGTTTGTGTTAAAAAACATACTTCCGTGCATTTTTTTATGGTTTGTATTAACCATTTACACTAACCCCTCTCCTCACGTTCGGTTTGTGGAATCGATTCGTCAGTATTTGATACGGTTTACGAAATATATCCAGCGGTAATGTTAAGTGACTGACCCTGTATACAGCTACAGAACATTCCAGTACAATGATTCATGACATTTGTGGATACTTCTAGAGTGTACTCGAACCGAATATAGAAATTAAAATTCTACAGTCCAGGTGAATTTTGAACTCACGACTCACCATGTAAGAGTTTAGTATCATAACCACTACACCAAGGATCTACTCAGTTTCTTCTGTGACAGTATCAACATAGCTTTTCTATAAAGAGTCATCATAGTTTACATAAGTTTTCTCTTGTATTTTTCAGTCATTTCCACTTTTTAAAACAGCTGATACATTTCTAAGATAGCCTTTCCATCACTGTTCATTTTTTTAAATTTGTAATGTTTCCACAAATTTTAGAAACTAGAGTTGAAAGAGAATGACTAACATTGGTTTGAAGCATCATTTTCGTACTGTAGCATATTGCGGGTAGGACGCTACCGATAGTTCGTGTATCGAGATCAGGCAGGACGAGATCGACAGTTGACCATCCAAAAGATGCGGGTACACTGACTCAGATGGTATACATCTGCCTGATGCCCAAAGGGGTTATTAAAACGGCGTTACAATATTAAACATTTATTTTCCACAAAATACAACAGATGAAGCTTTTATATTCAGAGAGGCAGCACAGGTATGGCTGGTGATAGTGTACCATTGTGGAATGCACCAATCAGCACTGACTATACAGTGAGGAACATGTCAGCTCAGCAGCAGCATCATCATCACAAATCTGGTCAACTCGTCTATGTTAGTGTTCACCTGTGTCTGCCGGCCGGTGTGGCCGTGCGGTTTTAGGCACTTCAGTCTGGAGCCGCGTGACCGCTACGGTTGCAGGTTCGAATCCTGCCTCGGTCATGAATGTGTGTGATGTCCTTAGGTTAGTTAGGTTTAAGTAGTTCTAAGTTCTAGGGGACTGATGACCTGAGATGTTAAGTCCCATAGTGCTCAGAGCCATTTGAACCACTTTGAACCTGTGTCTGTGCCATGCCAGGGGTTGGATTGGGTTGTTTGGAGGAAGAGACCTAACAGCGAGGTCACCGGTCTCATCGGACTAGGGAAGGACGGGGAAGGAAGTCGGCCGTGCCCTTTCAAAGGAACCATCCCGGCATCTGCCTGGAGCAATTTAGGGAAATTATGGAAAACCTAAATCAGGATGGCCGGACGCGGGATTGAACCGTCGTCCTCCCGAATGCGAGTCCAGTGTGATAACCACTGCGCCAACTCGCTTGGTGCCATGCGAGGCTGCACGTAATTTCCGCGAGACGATGGCCAAAGCACCACGACCCTGTCATAGACTGCACACAGGGAAGTTGTCTGCGAGTTCTGATCAGAGTACATGAAGTTGTGCAGAGAAGTGCCATGACCTCTTGTGACGAGAGAGAGACTGGCACCATCGACGCCTGCCACAGGAAGTTGCAGTGGCTCGCCCACATGATGACGGATGACGATCTGCTCCCAGACCCTGCCCCCTGAAGGCCTGGTGCACGGTGACGGCCACAGCTGCCCATCAGTCGTAAGTCAGTAGTTGAGGCTGCCGCTCACAGTCACTAAGTCCCTCCAGAAGGTTGAAGGCGACTAGGAAAGCAGACTGTCAACTGACATAGGCGTCCCCTCTTGGCAGGATGGCTACAAACTGCAGTGAACTCCATCAGAGGATAACAAGTATTTGTACAGGAAGAACTTGTGTCTGCGCTCTGCTATGGTGAGGCAGCAATGACATCATTTGTCTTAGTTTTCCCATTTGGTCAGCTCTCTTGGTCACTCCATCTTGTAGGCGCTCTTTCTGTCATATCAGTAAACTGAATAGTTAGTCTTGCATCTGACTGAAGGTTACTTGTGATGCTTTGCACAGTACCCATTATGACGATATCTCTCTATTGCCATGATGTCATTCTGTTACTTTGCTGGATCAGGTGCTCAGCTTGTTCATGGAGTCGCAATATCTTCCATGTTTGCTGTTGCTCCATCAGTGGTCCTTTCTCGCTGGCATTCCACCAGGCTATTGACTCGTGTTGCTCTGCGTCTGGCATGTCTGGAAAGAATTTTGAAAATTTTCTGCTTGCACCAAGTATACAACTCTGCTGTGGAAAAGTAGTATCAGTTAATACAGCATTTGAAAGAAAGAAAAAAGACACAGGATACTGTACAACAATTATTAGGTTTTTAAAGTACTGATATTTATGATGTAAACTTGGTTTCTGCATATGGTATTTAAATGCTATAGAAAACATACACTCCATTTGCATCCCAGAGAAGCAGTGTTTCATGCCCCAGGACATCACCATCCATGACCAAATCGCATCCACTAAATTTACAACAACTCGATGTCCCATTTTGCATTTGATTCTTTTCATCTATTGATGGTATCTTCTAGTTTCTTTGAATTAAACTGGTCATCGGTTTATGTAAATATATTTAACAATCAGTGAATTTCTAAAGTAGATTAAAAATTGCGGAAAAAACTTATTTAAAATGGCAGTTAAAAATAGTTATAAGCAATACATTCTATACATTGAAGAATTACTTAGATATCACAGAGCAGGGATTTGGCAAAAATGCATCACAAATACATAATAATAACGATAATAAAATGTCTGTCATCCCAAATAACACTTTCACAATATATTTTCTCCTGTTTTCCTTTTCTGGAAAACTTACTCCCATAGCTATGCAATGTACACTACTAGCCATTAAAATTGTTACACCAAAAAGAAATGCAGATGATAAACGGGTATTCATTGGACAATATATTATACTAGAACTGACATGTGATTACATTTTCACGCAAGTTGGGTGCATAGATCCTGAGAAATCAGTACCCAGCACCACCACCTCTGGCCGTAACAACGGCCATGATACGCCTAGGCATTGAGTCAAACAGAGCTTGGACGGCGTGTACAGGTACAGCTGCCCATGCACCTTCAACACGACACCACAGTTCATCAAGAGCAGTGACTAGCGTATTGTGACGAGCTAGTTGCTCGGTCACCATTGACCAGACGTTTTCAATTGGTGAGAGATCTGGAGAATGTGCTGGCCAGGGCAGCATTCGAACATTTTCTGTATCCAGAAAGGCCGGTACAAGACCTGCAACATGCGGTCGTGCATTATCCTGCTGAAATATAAGGTTTCGCAGGGATCGAATGAAGGCTAGAGCCACGGGTCTAACACATCTGAAATGTAACGTCCACTGTTAAAAGTGCCGTCAATGCAAACAAGAAGTGACTGACACATGTAACCAATGGCGCCCCATACCATCACGCCGGGTGATACGCCTGCATGCCGATGAGAATACACGCTTCCAATGTGCGTTCACCGCGATGTCGCCAAACACGGATGCGACCATCATGATGCTGTAAACAGAACCTGGATTCATCCGAAAAAATGACGTTTTGCCATTCGTGCACCCAGGCTCGTCGTTGAGTACACCATCGCAGACGCTTCTGGCTGTGATGCAGCGTGAAGGGTAACCGCAGCCATGGTCTCCGAGCTGATAGTAAATGCTGCTGAAAACGTTGTTGAACTGTTCGCGCAGATGGTTGTTGTCTTGCAAACGTCCCCATCTGTTGACTCAGAGATCGAGACGTGGCTGCACGATCCGTTACAGCCATACGGATAAGATGCCTGTCTTCTCGACTGCTAGTGATACGAGGCCGTTGGGATCCAGCACGGCGTTCCGTATTACCTTCCTGAACCCACCGATTCCATATTCTGCTAACAGTCATTGTATCTCGACCAACGCGAGCAGCAATGTCGCGATACGATAAACCGCAATCGCGATAGCCTACAATCCGACCTTTATCACAGTAGGAAACGTGATGGTACGTATTTCTGCTCCTTACACGAGGCATCACAACAACGTTTCACCAGGCAACGCCGGTCAACTGCTGTTTGTGTATGAGAAACCGGTTGGAAACTTTCCTCATGTCAGCACGTTGTAGGTGTCACCACCGGCGCCGACCTTGTGTGAATGCTCTGAAAAGCTAATCATTTGCATATCACAGCATCTTCTTCCTGTCGGTTAAATTTCGCGTCTGTAGCACGTCGTCTTCGTGGTGTAGCAATTTTAATAGCCAGTAGTGTATAATACTAACACCTTATCCTCTTCTGAACTCAACTTCTCATTCATCACAGAGCGATGCTGAGGTTATGAAACAACGTGTGTATAGAGTGTGTAGTGGGCAGTGGCTTGGAATGAGACATAAACAATGTAGCATTAGCCTTTAACATTATTAAATAACTTATTTGTAAAACAGTATTGTATACTACGGGTAAATCGAATGAGATAGCACTATTTTAAACAGAGCGGCCATGTATTCGGGAGAATGAAGGCTCCAATCTTCATACGATCATTCTGATTCAGGTGTTTCGTGGTTTTCATAAAATACTTCAGGTCAATGCCAGGATGGTTCCTACTGTAAGACCACAGGTGACTATCTGTCCCATCCTTGTCATGCTGGACCTGTACATCTGTAAACTTCTTTACATTTGAATTGATTTACTTTTGTTGTTCTTAAATTGTAATACTACGTCATCTCTAGTACCGTTGTAAAAGAAAATTATAGATAAATAAAACTTTTACAACCAGTATTATTACTACTGCTACTAGATTCTTGACCACTGGTAATGGCTTTCATGTTCTCGCGTTTTTCACTGTGTGAGTGAAGTCATTAAAAATATGCATATTTGGGAAATATTTTTCCCCGATTGGATGCCACCAAAATTCAGATCACAACGTAGGTAGGTACCACAAAGAAACTTGTGGTTAAGTCCGGTGGCAAGAAAATATTGATTTGTTACTACATAATTACTCACTGACAGCTTGATGCTGTAAAATATAAGCCGAGTAATGTGATAATCTGGTCAGTAAAATATTTGAGTATCCAACTGTGTCTTGTGCATCACTATTACAGTTGGAGTCACGAACGATGGCGGTCGAGTGTAGTCTTGTTCTGTACACCTACGTCAGGTATTCACGGACAGCCAATAAGCTTTCAGTATGTTCTGAGCGTTTTGCTGTGAATACCGTATCTAATGTGAGCATTAAACGTGATCTTAGCGAGTTGTTTAGTGAATTTCGATTCCATTTGTTGCGAGTGTCATCGCTGATTGTGGAGGTAAGTAATAAATTCTTTGTAAGCAAGTGGGAGACATAATTTGAAAGATATACGGTTTCTTCTAGCGGAAAGCACACGCACACGCGTACCGCCAACTGTCGCTTGGAATCGTCAACAACGCAATCCCCGTCCGTACCACGACATGGGCGAACCGCCATCGTTCTTGGATCGGCAGTGAATCGGGGGCAGACCAAGGTTGAATGCACAGAAAGAGGGATAACTTATTGGTTTTCATTATCAGGATGTAGTTTTTCAGTGTGCTGGTTTTGACAGATACTACCAAGTAATATCAACTGTTGCTAGGGGGTCGAGTTACATATGCATAAAACGAATTTGCAAAATGGTCACTGTAGCATTCACAACCTTAATTAATTACAGCTTCTTCATTATCATGAGCGTCAGAAATTTATCATCGATTGTTAAATAAATGTATCCTCCAGATTTCTCCATAAAAACCCTATAAGTCCAAAAAGTTTTGAGGCTGTATTAATAGAAAACAAATAAAAGATAAGAAGGTGGTTTTAAAGCTTCAGGTATTCTACATACTAGTAGTCTTCTCGCACTTAATTACATAGCACGGAACATTCATACAACTACGTAAAACTATCAGAAAAGTCTTGCTGTGGGATGTTGTTCAACTCGCACGTTACGTTGCCATGAATGTCAGTTATGTCGTCAAAGCGTTGACCCTTCGTGTGAATTTCTGCATTGTGTCCATTTGTAGTATTTCCATATAACACCAAGTCTCGTTACCCCTAATGATTTTTTTCAGAAAATAATTGTTCGTGTTTGGCATTCAATTAAGTTGCGGCAGACACATGTGCGTCGTTGTTTTTGCTCGGGAATCGAGGTGTGCGGGACAAACTTTGCACATACTTTTGTCTTCTTCAAAACATCCTGGAGAATATCTTGAACACTTGATTTAGAAATGTTGATCCATTGCGATTTGCGACACATCAACACTGACACATTATAGCCACATGTCCACTACTTAACACTGCCTGATCACAGCTGACTAGTCTGTTGTTCACAGTTAGCTGTGGTTACTGTGCTGACGTCTCTTGTACGCCGGGGGTAAAATCAGTGTCGAAACTTTTTGGGCGATAGGTGTGTCTCCCGCCAAACGCATCCAGCTCGCCCCTGCAAGCGCCCTAGAGCCATCAATAAAGTTTCCATTATGTCGTCAGTAAAGATACAGCTTATCAGTTCACAGTAATGCGAAACGGAGTGGTAGCCGTAGCCAGGGGACTGTGAACATAGGATCTTTGTGTCAAAAATCAACGAACCAGAAGCATATCAAAAGTATCATTTTAGCAAATACGAAGGTTGGAACTTTAACAGTGGCAAATTATTTATTTACATCTCGTACAAAATACACTCCTGGAAATGGAAAAAAGAACACATTGACACCGGTGTGTCAGACCCACCATACTTACTCCGGACACTGCGAGAGGGCTGTACAAGCAATGATAACACGCACGGCACAGCGGACACACCAGGAACCGCGGTGTTGGCCGTCGAATGGCGCTAGCTGCGCAGCATTTGTGCACCGCCGCCGTCAGTGTCAGCCAGTTTGCCGTGGCATACGGAGCTCCATCGCAGTCTTTAACACTGGTAGCATGCCGCGACAGCGTGGACGTGAACCGTATGTGCAGTTGACGGACTTTGAGCGAGGGCGTATAGTGGGCATGCGGGAGGCCGGGTGGACGTACCGCCGAATTGCTCAACACGTGGGGCGTGAGGTCTCCACAGTACATCGATGTTGTCGCCAGTGGTCGGCGGAAGGTGCACGTGCCCGTCGACCTGGGACCGGACCGCAGCGACGCACGGATGCACGCCAAGGCCGTAGGATCCTAGGCAGTGCCGTAGGGGACCGCACCGCCACTTCCCAGCAAATTAGGGACACTGTTGCTCCTGGGGTATCGGGGAGGACCATTCGCAACCGTCTCCATGAAGCTGGGCTACGGTCCCGCACACCGTTAGGCCGTCTTCCGCTCACGCCCCAACATCGTGCAGCCCGCCTCCAGTGGTGTCGCGACAGGCGTGAATGGAGGTGACGAATGGAGACGTGTCGTCTTCAGCGATGAGAGTCGCTTCTGCCTTGGTGCCAATGATGGTCGTATGCGTGTTTGGCGCCGTGCAGGTGAGCGCCACAATCAGGACTGCATACGACCGAGGCACACAGGGCCAACACCCGGCATCATGGTGTGGGGAGCGATCTCCTACACTGGCCGTACACCACTGGTGATCGTCGAGGGGACACTGAATAGTGCACGGTACATCCAAACCGTCATCGATCCCATCGTTCTACCACTCCTAGACCGGCAAGGGAACTTGCTGTTCCAACAGGACAATGCACGTCCGCATGTATCCCGTGCCACCCAACGTGCTCTAGAAGGTGTAAGTCAACTACCCTGGCCAGCAAGATCTCCGGATCTGTCCCCCATTGAGCATGTTTGGGACTGGATGAAGCGTCGTCTCACGCGGTCTGCACGACCAGCACGAACGCTGGTCCAACTGAGGCGCCAGGTGGAAATGGCATGGCAAACCGTTCCACAGGACTACATCCAGCATCTCTACGATCGTCTCCATGGGAGAATAGCAGCCTGCATTGCTGCGAAAGGTGGATATACACTGTACTAGTGCCGACATTGTGCATGCTCTGTTGCCTGTGTCTATGTGCCTGTGGTTCTGTCAGTGTGATCATGTGATGTATCTGACCCCAGGAATGTGTCAATAAAGTTTCCCCTTCCTGGGACAATGAATTCACGGTGTTCTTATTTCAATTTCCAGGAGTGTAGATACGTGTTTCAAAGTTTTACTGACCTTCAAAGTAGTGACCAACATTGTGTATAACCCGTTGCCAGTGATGTGGGAGTCGTAGGATCTCTTAGCAGCGCCAGTTGTGTTGGCAGTTCGAGCGGCGCGGTCTATTGCGCGACGAATTTGTAGCAGTTCTGAAGCGAATGCCGTGAACTGTTTCCTTCACTTAAGAAATCGAGTTGAACTCACGAGGGCTTAAGTCAGGAGAGTGTAGTATGTGGTATAGCACTTAGCAGCCCCGTCAGTCAAACAAATCAGTAACAGCTTGCACTGTACGTGCTTGAGCATTGTCCTGCAAAATGATGGTCAGGTCCTGCAGAAAGTGCCATCACTTCTGTCTCTAAGCTGGTCGTAGGTTGTGTTCCAAAAATGAACAGTATAGAGACAGAAGTGATGGCACTTTCTGCAGGACCTGACCGTCATTTTACAGGACAATGCTCAAGCACGTACAGTGCAAGCTGTTGCTGATTTGTTTGGCTGATGGGACTGCTAAGTGCTATACCACCTATAACGCTCCCCTGACTTAAGCCCTCGTGAGTTCAACTCGATTTCTAAAGTGAAGGAAACACTTCACGGCATTCGCTTCAGAGCTGCTACAAATTCGTCGCGCAATAGAACGCGCCGCTCGAACTGTCAACACAGCTGGTACTGCTAAAAGTATCCTACGACTTCCACATCGCTGGCAACGGGTTATACACAATGCTGGTGCCTGCTTTGAAGTACAGTGAAACTTTGAAACACGTATCTATTTTGTACGAGCTGTAAATAAATAGTTGCCACAATTAAAGTTCCAACCCTCGTAAATTACAAGTTGTATAAGCTTTCTAAAAACATTGAAACGAAAACCATTTCTATACTTTTTCGTTTATGGCAGCTACTGTAAATTGATGTATAACGAAGAGCAGATTTCGTTTGCTTCTCTTAAATTATTAATCATAAAAAATAGAGAATGGGCTATCTAAAAGTCGAGAAAATATCCCTTTCTAGGAACTGTGTCTTTATTACGATTGTATTTCTCATTTCTCTGCTTTCAGTGAAGCGAACTGATTGATTGTGTCACTGAAGTCAAGTTTAGCAAGTCTGTCGGATTCTGTCGAATCTGACAGTCTACTTTGACCAAAACTATATCTTAGGTACATTTTATCATCAGTAATTTGCTGAAACTGCGTCCACAAAATGAACAGAGTATAGCCGTCTAAAGGAACTATGATTAAAAATGGACTGTAATATCGTCAATTCTTTTTTATTCACACAGCAAATCGCACTAATCGAAACTCGAGTAACAAACGTATACGCTAGAGGGGCTGGAAAGTACATATGCTCTCCACCTGTTTTGCTTGCCTCCTCCACTGTCGCATCTGACTCCAATTCTCAGTCGGTAGAAAGCGGATATATTCTGTTAAAACAGAACCAGCTTTGCAACATATAGGATCCTACAGTGCCGTAGTGATGTAGCAGCAAGAACAACGTTGAACATGAGCCAGCTGTGTGGGAGGCAGCTGTGCGAACCAAGCGCAATGTTTCCACATAAATCACGTTAATGATAAACATCTGTTCTACAGAAGTTATTTCTTTATGATGCTACTTTAACGAAATGCCATTGTGACAGCAGCGTGCGTTTGCAGTTTCGGGCCGTGGGAGAGAATTCTTTTCGTAGGCAGAAGAAAGGAGCACGAGGATAGGAGAAAACACGTACCCGTCTCGGTTATTTTATAAATCGTCCTGCATTAGGCTTTTTTTCCCTGAGCAGTTTTTGCACCTCTTTGCGCCTGCGCCCTTGTCGGGGGCTTACCTTTCCACTGCCTCACTGCCTCGGTACGGCCCTGCCAGGAAGGAAAATAATAATTAACGAAAATATACTTTTTGTGCATATACAGTATACGCGAGTTGAAAAGCAATGCCTCAGAATTTTTTACGTGAAAAGTCATAAATTTTTCTAATTAAGACGAACTTTATTAACAAAGACCCTCTAGATACTCCTTCCCCCTTAATGCTTTCCCTTCTTTGCTTAATACTGGGTTTCCATCAAGAGCACAGATGGAAACCAAGTACTAAGCAAAGAAGGGAAAACAGAAAGGTGGAAGGAGTATATAGAGGGTCTATATAAGGGCGATATTCTTGAGGACAATATTATAGAAATGGAAGAGAATGTAGATGAAGATGAAATGGGAGATATGATACTGCGTGAAGAGTTTGACAGAGCACTGAAAGATCTAAGTCGAAACAAGGCCCTGGGAGTAGACAACATCCAATTAGAACTAATGACAGCTTTGGGAGAGCCAGGCCTAACAAAACTCTACCATTTAGTGAGCAAGATGTATGAGACAGGCGAAATACCCTCAGACTTCAAGAAGAATATAATAATTCCAATCCCAAAGAAAGCAGGTGTTGACAGATGTGAAAATTACCGAACTATCAGTTTAATAAGCCACGGCTGCAAAATACTAACACGAATTCTTTACAGACGAATGGAAAAACTGGTAGAAGCCGACCTCGGGGAAGATCAGTTTGGATTCCGTAGAAATGTTGGAACACGTGAGGCAATACTGACCGTACGACTTATCTTAGAAAATAGATTGAGGAAAGGCAAACCTACGTTTCTAGCATTTGTAGACTTAGAGAAAGCTTTTGACAATGTTGACTGGAATAATCTCTTTCAAATTCTGAAGGTGGCAGGGGTAAAATACAGGGAGTGAAAGGCTATTTACAATTTGTACAGAAACCAGATGGCAGTTATAAGAGTCGCGGGGCATGAAAGGGAAGCAGTGGTTGGAAAGGGAGTGAGACAGGTTTGTAGCCTATCCCCGATGTTATTTAATCCGTATATTGAGCAAGCAGTAAAGGAAACAAAAGAAAAATGCGGAGTAGGTAGTAAAATCCATGTAGAAGAAATGAAAACGTCGAGGTTCGCCGATGACATTGTAATTCTGTCAGAGACAGCAAAGGACCTGGAACAGCAGTTGAACGGAATGGACACTGTCTTGAAAGGAGGATATTAGATGAACATCAACAAAAGCAAAGCGAGAATAATGGAATGTAGTCGAATTAAATCGGGTGATGCTGCCGGAATTAGATTAGGAAATGAGACACTTAAAGTAGTAAAGGAGTTTTGCTATTTGGGAAGCAAAATAACTGATGATGGCCGAAGTGGAGAGGATATAAAATGTAGGCTGGCAATGGCAAGGAAAGCGTTTCTGAAGAAGAAAAATTTGTTAACATCGAGTTTAGATTTAAATGTCAGGAAGTCGTTTCTGAAAGTATTTGTATGGAGTGTAGCCATGTATGTAAGTGAAACGTGGACGATAAATAGTTTAGACAAGAAGAGAATAGAATCTTTCGAAATCTGGTGCTACAGAAGAATGCTGAAGATTAGATGGGTAGATCACATAACTAATGAGGAGGTATTGAAGAGAATTGGAGAGAAGAGAAATTTGTGGCACAACTTGACTAGAGGAAGGGATCGGTTGGTAGGGCATATTCTGAGGCATCAAGGGATCACCAATTTAGTATTGGAGGGCAGCGTGGAGGGTAAAAACCGTAGAGGGAGACCAAGGGATGAGTACGCTAAACAGATTCAGAAGGATGTAGGTTGCAGGTTCTGGGAGATGAAGAAGCTTACACAGGATAGAGTAGTATGGAGAGCTGCATCAAACCAGTCTCTGGACTGAAGACCACAACAACAACAACTTGTTTATTGTATTTCTTTTTAATTTTGTGATATGGTACACTACAGCATCACCAGCCAAAAAAATGGTCCAAATGGCTCGGAGCACTATGGGACTTAACATCGGAGGTCATCAGTCCCCTAGAACTTAGAACTACTTAAACCTAACTAACCTAAGGACATCACACATATCCATGCCCGAGGCAGGATTCGAACCTGCGACCGTAGCAGCCGTGTGGTTCCGGACTGAAGTGCCTAGAACCGCTCGGGCACCGCGGCCGGCCATCACCAGCCTTCCGCATTTACCGTGTTGGTGAGCCAGTAAATCGAAACCATAGGGCAGTACACTGCGTCACCACAATACACCTTGGAGGTGTGGCGGTGGGACTTGGAGTCCCATACCACCCTGCAACGGTGACAGTACTCTTCTGTCCGGCATAAAAACGCAGTCCGACATGGGCAGGTAGGATTGGAAAGTCGTGGGCGTGTAATGGAGCGCTAGTCCTGCCAAAGGAGACCGCTGTGGTGGGCGTGCCAGGCCCAGCGCTAATCCTTTTCGGAAGCCGATTCCTCTAGGATAGTCAGTGGAACCGGATGGAGATGCCAGCGACGTGGATGTGTAGTCCCAACGTGGCGTAGCCCATGGACAGTGTCCCGTAGTGCAGCCACTTTCTCATAGAGCCGCCGCGCGTTGTTGCCCATGGTCTCCTTGAGGGGGACGATATCTGCTCCTCATGGAGAGTCACAATCCGCGTGAGTGGCGGGGCATGCAGGCTCCACCGGAGAACCCTGTTCTGCAGGCGCTGCAACGGCCGCATCCTGGTGACACTAATCGTGGCCCATGCAGTGGAGCCATACGTCAGGGCAAGCAGGATAACGGCCCGGTAGATACGGAGCTTGGTAGGCAGGTTAAGTTCCCTACTGCGGAAGAGGTGGCTGCCCTTTGTTGGCGACATACTCTGCATAACAGTGGAAGAGCAGCTTGTGGTTCATCCGGACCCCGAAATAGGTGGTCGTGCATGTTTATTCTTCATCTCTACATACCGGGTGATCAAAAAGTCAGTATAAATTTGAAAATTTAATAAACCACGGGATAATGTAGATAGAGAGATAAAAATTGACACACATGCTTGGAATGACATGGGATTTTATTAGAACCAAAAAAAAAAAAAAAAGTTCACAAAATGTCCGACAGATGGCGCTGGACAGCAAAACGACAGTGACAATCGTGTATAAAAGGAGCCAGATGCGCCAGCAGTCGCAGCATGTTGACGTTACTTGAAAAGGCGCTTTTAGTGAAGCTGTATTATCAGAATGGGGAATGTGCTAGTTCAGCGTTACGATCCTATCGCCATAGGAAGGAGATTCGAACGGATAAAGGTCCGTTGACAAATGCAGTTGTGGCGAAAATGATTTCGAAGTTCGAAGCCACGGGTTGTTTAGACGATAGACCCCGTAGTGGCCGACCGAGCACAAGGAGTAATGCTGCTGAGACAGTTGAGGAAGAAATGGAGACTGTAGAGGGTTCGTCTATGCACGGGGAAGTCAGCGCTCGTTCAGTTGCACGTCGCACCGGCATTCCATACACTACTGTTTGGTTGGCACTGGGGCGTACCCTCCGACGCTATCCGTACAAAATCCATCAGCATCATGAGCTGTTACCTGGCGATTTAGTGAAGCGGAAGGCATTTGCTGTGTGGGCGTTTCAAAAGATGGCAGAAGAGGACGATTGGTTGAGTAACGTGTTGTGGCCCGACGAAGCTCATTTCACGCTCCGAGGGTCTGTCAACGTCTACAACTGCAGAATTTGGGCTACCGAAAATCCTAGAACTGTCGTGGAAACTCCATTGCACGACGAGAAAGACACGGTATGGGTTGGATTTACCACATCTACCGTTACCGGGCCTTTTTTCTTCGAGGAAATGCGTGATTCTGGTTTTGTAACTGTACAGTGGCGGGTGAGAGGTACGCCGATATGTTACAGAATCGCATAATCCCCAGCCTGGCTTATAAACACCTGCCAGAACGTACGATGTTTATGCAGGATGGCGCTCCACCCTATATTGCTGGATGCGTGAAAGATATCTTGCGCGCGTCGTTTGGTGATGATCGTGTGCTCAGCCGCCCCGCCACTTTCGTCATGCTTGGCCTCCCAGGTCCCTAGACCTCAGTCCGTGCGATTATTGGCTTTGGGGTTACCTGAAGTCGCAAGTGTATCGTGATCGACCGACATCTCTAGGGATGCTGAAAGACAACATCCGACGCCAACGCCTCACCATAACTCAGAGCACGCTTTACAGTGCTGTTCACAACATTATTCCTCGACTACAGCTATTGTTGAGGAATGATGGTGGACATGTTGAGCATTTCCTGTAAAGAACATCATCTCTGCTTTGTCTTACTTTGTTATGCTAATTATTGCTATTCTGATCAGGTGAAGCGCCATCTGTCGGACATTTTTTTGAACTTTTGTATTTTTTTGGTTCTAATAAAACCTCATGTCATTCCAAGCATGTGTGTCAATTTGTACCTCTCTATCTACATTATTCCGTGATTTATTCAGTTTTCAAATTTATACTGACTTTTTCACCACCCGGTATTTATTTCTCATCATACTCACCCTGGCGACGAACACATTTCTCCCGACGAGAGACCAGTTCGTTGACATCGTAATTGTAGAATGTTTGACTTTGTTGACGGAGCCGCAAACTTACCTCTGCTTGCACCGCTTCATCTCTATCAAGTTGAAGTCATGGATGGTGTTCTTTACTTTTTGGAAGCGGATGAAACTCGGATGATGTTACACACCATCATGTTCAACGTAACAGTTCGGTGCCCTCTAGCGGCAGAGGGCTGCAACTTGTGTCAACGAAGCGGGAAAGTCGATCGAGTAATATGTATGACATGTAACGGCTCAATCGATACTGAGAACAGAATAAAAATTTCGGAGGCATTACTTTCCAGCACGCCCTCGTAGCAGGAGGAGTACATAATTAAATTTTTACGTGATTTGGGCGTATATACAGGGTGAATTTTGTACACAGGGCTGTCACCTCTGCGAGCAACAATGGCTCTAAGCCGGCTGGGCACCTAATTCAACTCAGCTTGGATAACAGATACAGGCTTGTTATGCCATGCTGCTTCAGCTCTATGGCAGAACTGCGGAACTGGAAGATACAGGAATGGCAGTGTGAATCGGACTCATTGGATACGGTGCGAAGTTTTCATTCTATATTTCCGAACTTCAGGGAGAGATTGAAACTGAAGCACATCAGCTACAGTTTGGGAATGATACACTTTTTAACAGGGCATGGCCCGATCCCGGTTGCTTAAAAAAGAATTGAAAAGCGCACCGCAAACATTTGTGACTGTATAATTACCTGTTTATAGGAGGCGATCTTCAAGAGTAGTGTTGTAGTCTCCTTTTGGAAAACTTTTTATTTGCCAAGATCGCAAGGAAGGATGCAACGATGACTAGTTTCGACCAGTTAGGTGGCCATTTTCAGATCACCTAAAAGAAAACAATGTCTACATCGGTTATTAAAACGAGATGATTTGTTACAATCATGTTTCAAACTCAAAAAATTTAATTACAATATTTACACACTATACATCATTAATTCTGGGGTATAACAGATATATCGTACAGGACGCGGTCGAAAAGCAGTATGACTGATTTTATTACAAATAATTTACTGCACATATCGGTACAAATAGCCTTCGAAATAGGATCCTTGTGCTTCGACACACCGAGTATAATGTGTATGCCAATCCACGAACGCCTTCTGGAAATCGCTGGCCGGAATGAAGCCGAGAGTTTTCGTTACAGCCGCTTGAACGTCTTCGATGGAGTCGAAACGTTGCCCCTTTATGTCCCGTTTCAGTCGAGGGAAGAAAAAGAAATTCATCGGAGACAGGTTCGGGCTATAGGCGAGGTGAGACAACGTGGCAACACCGTACTGAGCCAGCCGCCCCCGCACTGACAGTGTGATGTAGCACGGCTCATTGTTGCGGTGGTTGGCTCTGAGCACTATGGGACTCAACTGCTGAGGTCATTAGTCCCCTAGAACTTAGAACTAGTTAAACCTAACTAACCTAAGGACATCACAAACATCCATGCTCGAGGCAGGATTCGAACCTGCGACCGTAGCGGTCTTGTGGTTCCAGACTGCAGCGCCTTTAACCGCACGGCCACTTCGGCCGGCTGTTGCGGTGGAGTTTGCAGGAACGGGCGATGTCCGGTCACACGCGACAGACTCGTTTCTACAACCTCTTGAGCACTTCCGCGTAAAACTGTGCATTCACAGTTTGCCCAGAGGGTACAAACTCCTTGTGGATAACGGCACGATGATCAGAAAAGATCAGAAGCGTGGTTTTCGCCCTGGGCTTGCTCATCTGCGCCTGCTTTGGACGAGGAGACGTGTTCGTGTGCGATTCCGAACTTAAGCGTTTCGTCTCCGGATAGTACTGGAACCACCAGGTTTCGTCTACGATAACCACGTTATCGGGAAAATGTGGCTTTTCTCGAGTACAGTACATAATTTCCGTTGAAATTTGCACACGATTCGCTTTTTATTCATCAATCAAGAATCTTGGCATATACTTCGCACAAATTTTTGTCATCGCCAAATCTTCTTTCATGGTGGTGTTCAAAAATGGTTCAAATCGCTCTGAGCACTATGGGACTTAACATCTATGGTCATCAGTCCCCTAGAACATAGAACTAGTTAAACCTAACTAACCTAAGGACATCACACAACACCCAGCCATCACGAGGCAGAGAAAATCCCTGACCCCGCCGGGAATCGAACCCGGGAACCCGGGCGTGGGAAGCGAGAACGCTACCGCACGACCACGAGCTGCGGGCCATGGTGATGTGAATGGTTCTGTTAAAAAGGCTTAACTGCTCACCATGTAGACGAATCGGCAACCGACGATCTGAGTCCAGAAGTAGTTTCACTTTTGTCAGTTTTTCGTCGACCCTTGATGTTAACGGACGACCAGCATGATGGTCGTCTGTGACGAGCTCTCTCCACTCCCCGAAAAACTTGTACCATTCAGCGGCTCGTGGCAACATCTTCGTACGCCTGCTTGAGCATATCGAAGGTTAACGTACCTGTTTTTACAAGTTCGAAACAAAACTTCGAGGCGTAGCGCTGCTCGAGATTCCGTAGCATGCTGCGCGTGATGACACTACTTTTTTTTTTTTTTTTTAAATCTTATGGGACTTAACTGCTAAGGTCATCAGTCCCTAAGCTTACACACTACTTAACCTAAATTATCCTAAGGACAAACACACACACCCATGCCCGAGGGAGGACTCGAACCTCCGCCGGGACCAGTCGCACAGTCTATAACTGCAGCGCCAAGACCGCTCGGCTAATTCCGCGCGGCGAAGACACTACTACAGAGCGGTTCACGATAAACGGGTGCTCACCCTCCATAGGCTCGCACGCAACTGTGGAGGGTCAGGTTCTGCTCGTGAAGGTCCCTCCATCACGATCAGCCGGCCGGCCTCCCCTCTGTGGCTTTTTCTGGCCTACGGAAAATCAGTCCTACTACTTTTTGATCGCATGAGCTAGTGATGTAATGAGGTAACATAAGAAGCCCCCTTGTCTGTTGATAGTATCAGAAGAAGCTATCCAGCTCAAGCTGTCTGTCTGTCTGTCTGTCTCTCTCTCTCTCTCTCTGTCTCTCTCTCTCTCTCTCTGTCATGTGGCAGCCCCACCACCAGGTGTAAGTCTTTTTATGCGGGCCATTTAGGCGACATGTGTGTTAGTGATAATGAATCGATGGTGAAGACGTCGCAACACCCATTACCGAGCGGAGAAAATCTCCGATCCGACCGGGATCTGCCGCACTGACCCCACAGCTACTGACGTAGACACAGCTCAACATCGATACTTGGAGAAATGTACGATACACACTGTGCTGTCTTACAATAAATTTATTCACTACCAGTTTCGATCATGGACCACCTTCACATCTCTAGCGCAAAAATGAAAACAAAGTGTAAACTATGAATCTCAATATACATTACACTTTCATCAGAATTATTCGTCGGAAAAATTAAGTTTTCTTACGATACATATTTATTGTGACAACTTCACATAGTATACATGCTGTTTAACTAGGAAAGTATACGCCACTGCTGTCTTGAAAACGGAAAAAAACTGTTATTCAACGCTGGTTGGTTCAAATGGCTCTGAGCACTATGGGACTTAACATCTGCGGTCATCAGGCCCCTAGAACTTAGAACTACTTAAACCTAATTAACCTAAGGACATCACACACATCCATGCCCGAGGCAGCATTCGAACCTGCGACCGTAGCGGTCGCACGGTTCCAGACTGTAGCGCCTAGAACCGCTCGGCCACATCGCCAGCTTCAACGCTGGGATACCAGGCTTAACCAAGCACAAAATAACGCTGAAAATGTGAAAGAGCAGTAAGTGCACAGAGCAATAAGTGTACAACACTGTTGCTCAGGCATAACAAGGCCCAGTAGGCTAACACACAAGAGTTGATTAAAGAAGCTACAAGCCAGAGTCAAAGTTCATAAGCGAAAGAACAAGTTACAAAATATGTGTACACTACAGTACAATCACAGAGAGATATACATGCACTCAAAATACAATGAAAGAAATACAATACAAGAAGATACAGTTGTATATGATTTTTAATTCCATACAATATTATGTAATGTAATAGTCACATGATACTATTGTCATGTCATGTGATGATATAATATTACATGATAAAACAAACCAGCCATTTGGTGAAAACTACCACATATGGAAATATACACAGCCATGTGCAATGCTATGTAATATAACAGTCACATGATGCTATTGTAATGTCACATGATATTTTAATGTCACTTGATAAAAAAAATGACCAGTTGGTAAGAATTACAACATATGAAAATATATGTGGACATGTAATGTTGAACAATTAAACGAGGAAATCCAACTACCACAAATCATTCAGGCTAGCAGCAGCAAAATAACTCGAACATCAAATCCATATCAGAGGTCAAGGGTATAAATAGTGTAGCCAAATGAGGAAAAGCATACTTGACATAATATCGTGTAATATAATAATCATATGATACTATTAAAGTATCCAGTGATATTATAATGTCACATAATAACAACAAACCAACTATTTGGTGAGAACTACAATATGAGAAAACTATACATAGACATGTAATGTTGAAACATTATAAGAGTGAATACCACTACAAACAAAAAGCATAAAAACAAAGCAACAGCCAAACCAGACGTTTGAGAATACATGTAGTGCAATCAACTACATCTACATCTACATTTATACTCCGCAAGCCACACAAAGGTGTGTGGCGGAGGGCATTTTACGTGCCACTGTCATTACCTCCCTTTCCTGTTCCAGTCGCGTATGGTTCGCGGGAAGAACGACTGTCTGAAAGCCTCCGTGCGCGCTCTAATCTCTCTAATTTTACATTCGTGATCTCCTCGGGCGGTATAAGTAGGGGGAAGCAATATATTCGATACCTCATCCAGAAACGCACCCTCTCGAAACCTGGCGAGCAATCTACACCGCGATGCAGAGCGCCTCTCTTGCAGAGTCTGCCAGTTGAGTTTATTAAACATCTCCGTAACGCTATCACGGTTACCAAATAACCTTGTAACGAAACGCGCCGCTCGTCTTTGGATCTTCTCTATCTCCTCCGTCAAACCGATCTGGTACGGATCCCACACTGATGAGATACCCATCCACGCTAACATCACTTCTAATGGGGTCATACAAAAACTGTAGTTACTCATTTTATTACATGTGTGACACTACTATCAATCACTAACCAATATTACTGAACTACTTTACCAACAATCTGAGCCTGACATATGCCAAAAACACATTATCCAACAGGGTCAGTATGAAAACCCTAACAGTGAATATTGTAGCTACACTTCTTGAATTTAGAACTGTACACATGATTGCGACAAAGCATATTGCTTTAATAACTGATGTAGACACTGCTTTCTGTTACGTGATGTGCAGATGGCGATTTAACTGTTCCAAACTAGTTATCCTAGGTGTTCTCCCTTGAGGTCTTGGCAAATAAAAAGTTTTTCAAAATGATGATTTTAGTCAGTGAAATTCATATTATTTTGTGCTGCAGTATCCGAACTACAATGTGAATAACACGGCATAAACACCTAATACTACCATGGAAGAAACAGTGATAAATTCAGAGCTATGGAGCGAAGCTGACAGAATCCACACAAGTTATGAAAGTGGATGTACGTATGAATGTATTTACTTACTTTCCACATCTCCTCCTAAACCACTGGACCAATTTCAACCAAACTTTGTACACGTATCATCCACTCTCTGCAAAGAATCACTGTGGGGCTACAGGGGCGCCGACTTATAAAAAAATTTGGAGGGGCCAATACTGGGCGTCTTGCCCCGGAAAGCATTTTAGAGTCATATGATCAACATTAGAACCCCGAAAACTGGACTTTCGATAACTCGACACTCCGGGAAACTTGACAAGCCTGACACATTTTTTGGCTTTGAAAAAAGAATCAAAACATAAACACGTATGGTACTTTCGTAAAAAGCTAATTTAATTTACAGAAATAATTATCCTTATAGACTATTACAGTGCAGTGAATATATAGCTCTGAAAAGACTGAAATTATATTTAAATAAATCCTAAACTATCATTAAAAGAACAAAACATAAAATATTGCTGTTGCACAGAACAGCCCTTCGATTAATGAGTGAAATAGCTAATTAAGCTTACTCTGAATAAGGCTCATGGTTCATTAAATATAAACAATATCTCAAAGTTAATGCTTTAATACACTTAATAAAGTTAATACAGTATGCCTAATACTTTCAGTCAAAAAGTATGTAAACAGCGGGTTTTAATTGGGACTTACACCCTAAAAATATTTAAGTATTTGAAAATAACTAATACAGTATTATAGTAATATAGTAAGCAGTACTAAACTAGTACTAATATTTAGAAACTGAAAATTTAACATTATGTATGTATTTAATTCCCTATTTTACAAAGATTGTTAATATTTCTCTAAGTGCCGTTATTAGGGCTAGAGTGTCTTTAGAAAGGTGCAGATGTCTGACTGGATTACTGAATATGAAGTCGTTGATGAATGGTCGGATTTCCAGTTCATCCAAAACATCTCGGCGGGCATGAAGAACAGCCAAGTTGTTCAATCGCTTCTGTCCCATTGTTGATCAGAGATATGATTTCAGACGTCTAAGGGCGCTAAATAACCGTTCTGCTGTTGCTGTCGTGATTGGAACTACTTGGAAAAACTTAATGCACTTCACTACTTCACATAACATTTCTCCAATTGCAGGCTCTTGTGTAGTGTACTTTCTTACATCACGCATGTTTTTTAAGACCAGCTGTTTTTTATTAGCCATATCGGCTAACATATTCAAGTGTAAGCGCAGTCTCTCAATGTCTAGGTCATTTTTGAAAAACTCAGTTGATTTTTCCAAATTTGTTTCACCTCTGTTTACTAAAAGCAAGCACTCTTGTTCAACTGCAATGACCTGCGTGAGTCCAGTTGAAGCAAACCGCACAGTAATGCAAGACTTCACCGTTTCACAAACTTCAATGTAAATAGCTTTGTGGTATTTCTTTGGGGCTTTGAAAGTGTGCAATGAGCTGGCTTCATTGTTTTCATACTTCTTTGGCATACTTCGATTCCGAAAAAGCGAAGGATCATCAACTTGTGAAGGTTTTTCTTTTAAACACAATTCCCAAAAGTGTTCAAAACTATCACGCCTTCCATCCAATATACAAAGCAAGCCCTCATATATTTTTTCCAGATCAGCAATGCTTAGATGAGGGCATTGAATTTTTTCATTGACATCCTCTACTGGGTTCATTGCATGGCAATAAAGACAACAAAAAAAAGAAGTAAGTCTTGGACTGTAACATTGACTCAAGGTAACCTGCACATTTGTAACGTGCCTCTATTTTGTCTTCTGTAGAAAATGTTTCAAAAAGCTCTAAAAGTTCTTCAAAGTTTTTCAATATTCTCAAGATACTAGAAGCTTGCATAGTCCGTCGAGTCAGGCAAAGCGGTCGTAGACCACTCGGTCGTTGGTGCTCTCACGGCATATGCTTCTGAAAAGTCCCATCCTTTTGTTGGAAACCCCTTACGATGTTTATTAATTCCTTGGCTAAAGCCATAATATCCCTCATAGACATAAGATGGCGGAGACTGCCTACAACAGCCAAGTCTAAATTTTGAGCTGTGCAGTGCACATAATATGCTTTTGGTTTTATGTCCAACACTAGCTTTTTTAGTCCTTTGAACTTACCTCTCGTATTCGAGACACCATCATAGCACTGTCCTCTTAAGTTATCCATTGACAAATCAAGACGAGCAAAAACGTCTTTAAAATACTAAACAGCGTTTATGATTCAGTGTTGTGGGCCTCGTATAAGAGAATAAAGTCTTCATTGATGATTAAGGAATCATCAACAGTACGAATACAAAATGACACTTGTTCGTGAATCGAAGAATCACTTGTTTCGTCAACCATGATAGAAAAATGTTCAGTCTTCTTGATTGAAGCCAATACCTTTCCCGACACAGACTTTCCTAGTAGATCAATGACCTCGTTTTGAATATCGTGGGACGTCCACTTATACCCCGAACGCCCTAACCAATCTTTAAACTGAGGTATGTCATTCTTTTGGAGTTCCAACAATTGAGAAAAATTTGAGTTTACATCTTCGTGCCCTCTAATTGCTAGTCCTTGTCGGCATAGAAACTGCAAGGTAGTAAAAATAGTCTCAAGAGCTAAATGGCCTTTCTTCATATCACTATCCAACTTTTCATTCAATTCAGAGGCCACATTGCAGTTAGTTGCAGAATTTAGTTTCAGAACAACTTCTTTATGCGTAAACGTATTTTCATGAAGACGGAATTTTTCCAAACCCGTTTTCCAGTTAGCAAACCCTATGGAAGTAAATGCATCTTCTTTTTTTGAAGAAAATGGTTCAAATGGCTCTGAGCACTATGGGACTTAAAATCTGAGGTCATCAGTCCCCTAGAACATAGAACTACTTAAACCTAATTAACCTAAAGACATCACTCACATCCATGCCCGAGGCAGGATTCGAACCTGCGACCGTAGCGGTCGCGCGGTTCCAGGCTGAAGCGCCTAGAACCGCTCGCCCACACCGGCCGGCGAAGAAAATTGTAATAGATTTTTAGAGTCAGCCTCATTGCAGGTTTTGCAAAAAACTTTTTTGGTAGATGCTTCATATTTTAGCCATGTATATTTGATCAACCAAGACTTCTGAAATGATCTTCCCTATCCGGATTGTCCGGGTTTCGGCTGTGAACGGTTGTCGCCTGAAGACGACGAAGCAATTGACGACACAATAATTGTTGAAGGTTGACTTGCAATATCATCAACTTCCAAGCGCGCCTTTTTGGTAACGAATTTGTCCATTGCAAACTTAATTCACAATACACTAAGAGAATAAAGTAAACTAACAAAATATAGTCATACAAAGTAGTCCACTGGACACTAAAGTCGTAACACTAAACATGTCTGCAGCATGCACTGAACGAAACTATCCACACTGAATTACTGCGACAGCAGGGTGGGCTTTATACTGTATAGGCGCGGTGTCCTAATACCTTGAAGCATCAAGGCGACGCGAGGTGGAGGGTTCCAGGAGCTTTCGCTCCAGTCCTTTTGATGTCGCCGCGGCTGCAGCACTGGCCTGCCGGTGCCGGACTTTACCCCAGGGTTCGCGCACCGGGACAAATTCTAAGTGTGCCCGCAGCACAGTAACACTGTCATGATTCACACCACTCGTTTTCAGTTAACCTGCTTACTACCATAATAATTATTTGTTTTAACTCATTACTGAATATATTCTAAAAGGTAACTATCGTCAAACAAGGAAAAAAAAAATTCCAACACAATTTTGTGATTTTACAAAGCATAATATAACCAATAATTTTCTTAAATTATTGGGGGGGGGCCTCCACCCCCACTTCCCAAACGAATTTTTGAGGGGCCTCAGGCCCCCTCAGGCCCCAAGGAGTCGGCACCTGTATGGGGGTAAGAACCATCCATCATGGGGTGGGACAGGTGTGAAAAAGCAGTGTAACCAATCACGCGAGAATACCCATACTTCAGTCGTCCAGTATTTGAGAATGAGAGCATATAGATGCTTGCAACAAACTTTACGCATAATTTCAAACGTTTACGAAACTTTTTCTCACTGACTATCCCCACTAAAAAGAAAAAAGTTTATTGCTTTTCGCTGTTTATTGCTTTTCTCTGTTCATGCAGCAAAACTGTCGAATGAAGCATGACGTTTTAATTTGTTACATGCCTACCATTAACTGTATTTGTGACACATTTTTGCAGACAATATTCACCTATAGCACTGAATGTACTAGAAAAATTTCATCGTTGTACTACACTTAGTCCAGGAGATATGACGTCATCAACACTGAGATGTGTGAGAAACTATCACATCATGTATGACGTTTTAATTTATTACTTCTTTACTACTGACTCTATTCGCCAGTCCGGGACCGCGCTGCTGCTTCGGTCGCATGTTCGAATCCTGCCTCGGTCATGGATGTGTGTGATGTCCTTAGGTTAGTTAGGTTTAAGTAGTTCTAAGTCTAGGGGACTGATGACGTAGGATGTTAAGTCCCGTAGAGCTTGAAGCCATTTGAACCATTTGAACTCTATTCACAGCACATTTCGCAGACAACAGGCACATATACCACTGGATGTGCCTGCGCAATTACAAGTTTGGAAAGCGCATAGTTGACGAGATATGATGTCATAACACTGAACTGCGTGAAAATGAAACTACAGGACGACATTCGCTAGACATAGACGTGAAACATGTGAACAAATACCCGTAAAATATGTGTGTGAAATATACAGGGTGTACATAAAGTCTGGGAACACTTTCAATTATTTATTGCACAATAACTAAACATTGTAGAGATGTCATACAAATTGCATTTTGAAGAGAAACTCTGATAGTTTTTTTACAAACATTCGATATGTGAACCATGAGTGATCCGGCAGACGTCAACATGGTAATCGAATTCTTGCCATACTCGTCCCAGCATGGCATCATCGACTGTGGCAGTTGCTTCCCTTATTCTCTCCCAGGGCTCTGCTACGTAGAGGCGGTACATACACCAGATCTTTAATGTGTCCTCACAGAAAAAAGTCACGCGGAGTGAGATCTGGTGATCGGGGAGGCCATTTCATGAAACAGCTGTCCCCTTCTGTAGCACGGCCGATCCATCGATGCGGCAGCTCCGTGTTCAGGTACCCACGAACTTCACGATGAAAATGGGTGGAGCCCCATCCTGCTGGAAGACGAACGGAGAGTCCGATTGCATTTGAGGCATCAGCTATTGCTGCAACATGTCCATGTAGGAATATTCAGTGACAGCGCTCTTGGCGAAGAATAATGGCCCGCACAGTTTTCGACGTGATAAGGCACAAAAAAGATTTACCTTTGGGGAATCACGCTTAAATTCAATGCATTTGTGTGGATGCTTTGTAACCCAGATTCGACAATAATGCCTGTTCACTTTCCAAATGGTTCAAATGGCTCTGAGCACTATGGGAATTAACATCTGAGGTCATCAGTCCCCTAGAACTTAGAACTACTTAAACCTAACTAACCTAAGGACAGCACACACATCCATGCCCGAGGCAGGATTCGAACCTGCGACCGTAGCGGTCGTTCGGTTCCAGACTGAAGCGCCTAGAACCGCTCGGCCACCTCGGCAGGCCCTGTTCACTTTTTAGTGTGAAACGTGGCTTCGTCGCTAAAAATTAAGCGATCAACAATGCCATCCCCATCCTAATTCAATTACTGCAACTGCACGAACAAAACTCAAAACGCTTGTCTTTGTCGTCGTCAGTGAGCTTCTACACTGGCTCCAATTTGAATGGTTTCATAGTCAGCTTATGTAGCAGAACTTCCCACACTGTCATTGTAGCCATTTCGTGTTCGCAGGATGCACACCTCCCCGATTTCTTTGGACTCCTTATCAATGTCTCTCGTACGTGCTCCACATTCACTACACTCACACTGGGAAGTACGCTTCTCTTTGCCGGGCACAAGCAAACTGTCGTAACGAATTTGTTGTGCCAGTGGTAAATGGCCTTCCTTGTTGGCGGTTTCTTACCGTACTTGGTTCTAAACATCTGTTGAACAGCTGTAGCACACTTGTTTTTGTCGAACTTCAATGGTTCAAATGGCTCTGAGCACTATGGGACTTAACAGCTGAGGTCATCAGTCCCCTAGAACTTAGAACTACTTACACCTAACTAACCTAAGGACATCACACACATCCATGCCCGAGGCAGGATTCGAACCTGCGACCGTAGCGGTCGCGCGGTTCCAGACTGAAGCGCCTAGAACCGCTCGGCCACACCGGCCGGCTTTTGTCGAACTCTCAAACACAGAAAGCTCGCTCCGCTCCTGAACTCGCCATGTTTGCGACTAGCGCTGACTATCGGCAAATTAACAAACTATGCTGTGGCGGTATACACGAAAAAAACTTGCAGGGTTTCTCTTCAAAATGACATATGTATGATATCAGTACAATGTTTGGTTCTTGTGCAATAAATAATTGAAAGTGTTCCCGCACTTTATGTACACCCTGTATTTGACATGAGAGTGTGGAGGGAAAAGCCATGGGTAAAAAGCTTAACCTAAACCTCTGGAACTATTTCATTCAAATTTGGTACACATATTAATTACAATCTGTTAAGAAATACCATTGGTTTAAGAACCACCAGCCTCCTATTGGGGTGAGCGTGGTATCGTGTATGAAGAGGAGATGGACAGAGGGAGAGGAGAGGAGGAGATGGACAGAAAGAAGGAAAGAGGCGGAGCTAATTGGGGAGAGGGGGAAGAGGAGTTGCACAGAGAGAGGGGGGAGAGAAGATGGATGGAGAGAGGGGGGAGGAGAAGACTGATAAAGAGAGGGGGAGGACGAAATGGAATTGGAGGGAGGGGGAGAAGATGGGCAGAAGGGGGAGGAGCAGATTGACAGAGAAAGGTAGGAGGAAGAGATGGACAGCGAGAGAAGTAGAAGGAGATAGACAGAGAGTGGGCGTGGTGGAGGTGGACGCAGAGAGGAGGTGGTGGAGATGGACAGAGAGAGGGGGAAGAACGAGATGGACTAGTAGAAGACTGGAATAAAGTCGTACCATGTATTCATCTAGTATCAAATAGGATATCTTCAACTGAAATGAATAGATATCACCAAAATCTTAGAAGTACAAGGCTATATTGAAGTCAACAGAGGATGGGAAGAATAATATCAGAGATGTTATCACAGGAAGAAGAGGACAGCGTCATGGATCCATATGATGCTATAATAAGACACATAAGAGATC
The DNA here is from genome assembly GCF_023864345.2 of Schistocerca serialis cubense. Lineage (NCBI taxonomy): Eukaryota > Metazoa > Arthropoda > Insecta > Orthoptera > Acrididae > Schistocerca > Schistocerca serialis. The sequence continues at coordinate 774,856,913 of NC_064640.1, forward strand.
ACATGTGTCGAAGGTCGCGACCCGCAGCCGCTTCCTCTGAGTCTCAGTCGGGAGACGATCACTTTTTACAGCCGCAGGCATCCTCCAGGATGCCGATCCAGTCCTGGAACTTGAAGAGACAACCAATCACTTAGATATTCCAGAAGCCCAGGACAGTCCGCAAGTCATACGGCGAAAATTTCCGTTATTTATTTTCGTATGTAGCAGTTGTAGAAAATAGTTGCAGACATTTAGATGGACCTGAAAGACCCTTTGGTGGCTGAGTCCTGCCAGGAATCTATATTGGTACAGGTGGTGGTAGAAGTAGTGTAGTGAGCATTTACGGACTTGCAAGACTCGACGCAAGGGGCAGCCACTGGCCTCACAGAGTTGAAACTAGACGTAGAAGAGCTGCAGGTTTTAGATTTTTATCATGTTATATCATTACTTGTTGCTTTATTTCCTAAATTCATTTCAGTATATGCTATTTTATACATTACCTATATAATTTGTAATTGAGTTCTTTTGTAAAGTGGCAAAATTAATATATGTATAGTTACCACCTGCTGTATTTCCTAATGATCAAGTCATTGTAGTGAAAAAAGTTCATCAATCGTAGTGGCTGAAGAGTGTTGCTGTGCCTGTCTCTTGGCAACCCACGACCAGATGTTTCCAGTAGATGAGAGGTCTGAAGAACGTGCTGACCAGGGCAACTGTCGAACACACTCTGTATCAACAACGAGGGCAAAACATGGTCTTGCGTTATCTATATCTACATCTACATCACTGTCCTGCAATTCACACTTAAGTGCCTCGCAGAGGGTTATACCAGCCTCCTTCAGACTATTTCTGTACCGTTCCACTCTAAAATAGCGCATGGGAAAAATGAAGACTTGAACTTTCGTTAAGAGTTCCGATTTCCCTCATTGTATTACGATTGTCACTTCTCCCTATGTAAGTTAGCGACAGTAAAATATTTTCACATTCAGAAGAGAAAGTTGGTGATCGAAATTTCGTGAAAAGAGCTGGCCGCCTGTTGCATCTTCTAAGTGTTCTCCCACTAAAACGCATTCTTTAGTTTGCCTTCCCTTCAACACTGTCTACATGATCGTTCCAATTTAAGTTTCTCATAGTTGTAATTCCTAGGTATTTAGACGAATTGGCAGCCTTCATCTTTGTATGATTTACCGTGTAACCTAAATTTAACGGATTTCTTTTCGTAATCATGTGTATTCAGAGACAACAGCTACTTTTCGCACCATACATATATCTTGTGTAAGTCATTTTGGAGGTTGGTTCTATCTTCTGATGAATTTACGAGACAGTAAATGACACCATCATCTGCAATCAATCTAAGAGGGCTGCTCATATTGTCTCCTAAATCGTTTATATAAACTAGGAATAGCAGAGGGCCTATAACACTTTCTTGGGGAACGCCGGATATCACTTCTGTTTTACTCGATGGTTTTCCGTCGATTACTACGTACTGTGACCTTTCTGACAGAAAATCACGAATCCATCAGCACAACTGAGACAATACGCCAATTTGTTTGGAAGCCGCTTGTGAATAACTCTGTAAAAGGCCTTCTGGAAATCTAGAAATATGGAATCATTCTGAGATCCTCTGTCAATAGTACTCATTACTTCATGCGAATAAAGAACTAGTTGTGTTCCACAAGAACGATATCTTCTGAATCAGTGCTGACTATTTGTCAAAAGATCGTTACCTTTGAGGTGATTCATAATGTTCAGACACAGCATATACTTCAAAAGCCTACAGCAAACCGATGTCAGTGATCTGGGGTCTGTAATTCTATTTACCTTCTCGGGTATTGGTGTGACATGTGCAGCTCTCCAGTCTTTTGATACGGATCTTTCGTCGAGCCAGCGGTTATATATTATTGTTAAATATGGAGCTATTGTATCGGCATACTCTGAAAGGCACCTCATTGTTATGCTGTCTGGGACTGGAAGACTTGCCTCTTTATTAAGCACTTTAAGGTGTTTTGCTATACCGAGGATATCTGCTTCTAAGTTATCCATACTGACAATTGTTCTGAATTCGAGTTCTGGAACATTTACTTCGTCTTCTTTAGCTGTATTTAATAACACCGCTTTAATGGCGCTGTCATCGGTAATATTACAATTGGTGTCGAGCAGTGAAGACGTTGATTGTGTCTTGTAGCTGGTATACGTATTACCAAAATCTCTTTGGATTTTCTATCACATTTGGGAGCAAAGTTTCGTTGTGTAAACTATTAAAAATATCTTGCATCGAAGTCGGTGCTAGGTTTCGAGCTTCAGTAAAATATCGTCAGTCTTGGAGATTTTGTGTTCCTTTAAATTTGGCATGCTTTTTTCTTGCTTCTACAACAGTACTCTGACCTGTTTTGTGTTCCGTGGGGGATCAGTACCGTCTCTTATTAGTTTATTCGGCATAAATCTCCCAATTGCCTCAGAAACTATTTCTTTGAATTTAACCCACATCTGGTCTACACTTACGTAGTTAGTTGGGAAGGAGTGCAGACTGTCCCTTAGAAAAGGGTCAAGTGAATTTTTATCTGATTTTTTGAATAGATACATTTTGCGATTACTTTTGCTGAATTTGGATTTTGCGGAGGTCAGTCTACCTACAACGACCTTTTGGTCACTAATCCCTGTGTCCGTCATGATGCCCCATATCTCCTCAGTGTTATTTGTTGCTAAGAGGTCAAGTATGTCTTCGCAATCATTTATATTTCGAGTGAGCTCCTGAACTAATTGCTCAAAATAATTTTTGGAGGAAGCATTTAGCACAAATTCTGATGAAGTTTTATACCTACCACCGGCTTTGAACATGTATTTTCACCAGCATATCGAGGACAGGTTGTAGTTACAACCAACTGTAATTGTATAGCTGGGTTACCTATTTGAGATGATAGACAAGTTTTCTTTGAACTGTTCAGAAACTGAATCACCTGAGACGGAGGGTCGGTAAGACGAATCACTTATTACTTTATTCCGGTTGTCAAGTATAACACCTACCCGTGCTAACTCAGAGGAACTATCTACTTCAATTTCGCTGCAAGACAAACTATTAGTAACAGCAACAAACACGACGCCGCTAACTATATTTAATCTATCAGTTCTCAACACCCTTAGATCCTTTGTAAAAATTGCGGTACCTATAACGATTTGATCTTCAGTGCTTTCTATTAGAGCCTGGACCTCTGGTCCTTTCCCAGTACAACTAGAACAGTTTACAACTATAATATTGATAGTTGCTATGCTTACCCTCTTTCTGTGTTCGTCCCGCACTCTTTGAGACTGAAGCCCTTTCTGCAAATTTCCTGAGACCCTCTAACCTCAAAAACCGCCCAGTCCATTCCACATAGCCCCCACTACCACTGTAGCCGCCTTCTGCGTGCTGTGGACACCTGAGTTACTAAGCGGAGCCCGAAACCCCACCATCCTATGGCGCAAGTCGAGACCTACACGGTCACAGGACCGTTATATGGTGCCGGCTGTGCTTTCAATTTTTGTAACATGGAGTGACCTGATAGTAAACTAGTGATCCTAATCTGTATGTCTGGCTGTAAATGTGACATTAATATCCTTAATGACTGATCCCTATTGTTACTTTAGCATTTCTACTGATGATTTGATGATTGTGACGTACCCCATAGGTGCAATGGCCACACTGTGGCTAATTAAAGTAAGAGGAATTTCTGCCCTGAAAACAAGTAGAACAATTTCTTTAACCTAATGCAGCTAAGGACGACGGCCTTGCCGCAGTGGATACACCGGTTCCCGTGAGATCACCGAAGTTAGGCGCTGTTGGGCGTGGCCAGCACTTGGATGGGTGACCAAATGGTTCAAATGGCTCTGAGCACTATGGGACTCAACTGCTGAGGTCATTAGTCCCCTAGAACTTAGAACTAGTTAAACCTAACTAACCTAAGGACATCACAAACATCCATGCCCGAGGCAGGATTCGAACCTGCGACCGTAGCGGTCTTGCGGTTCCAGACTGCAGCGCCTTTAACCGCACGGCCACTTCGGCCGGCGATGGGTGACCATCCGGGCCGCCATGCGCTGTTGCCATTTTTCGGGGTGCACTCAGCCTCGTGATGCCAATTGAGGAGCTACTCGACCGAATAGTAGCGGCTTCGGTCAAGAATACCATCATAACGACCGGGAGAGCGGTGTGCTGACCCCACGCCCCTCCTATCCGCATCCTCAATGAGGTTGACGCGGCGGTCGGATGGTCCCGGTAGGCCACTCGTGGTCTGAAGACGGAGTCCTTTTTCTTTTAATGCAGCTAAGACAAGTACTACAGTATGGCCTTAAGGAAACAAACACAATGTTTAGCCATACCTCATATATTTCTTAATCTAGTGCCTGATGCATTTGAAAATGACCTGGGAGGGGGCTTGAGGTAAAAGACAGAATTCAAACCTTTGGATTTACAAATATACGTACATAAACATATATAAAGGAAATTTGAATTGCATAACAAGCAATGTTCTTAAATGCTACTGCCCTTACGAAATGAAGACTTGACTATAACTTAGCAGACAAACAGTGATCAGCATGAGGGGGGGGGGGGGGGGGGGGGGGAGAGTCGTGCCTCTATGTGAACAGCGGAAAGGATTTTATAAGCTTCTGTGGGGGATCCAACGTGCTGCAACAGAAACAAGCGTTGCTGAGGGTGAAGAACAATAGAAAGAGTTGTTATTAATTATTCACAGAGATTCGAGGGGCTGATAAACTTAGCCGTGCACTGGACAAGAGCAGAGCGAGAGAAAAATGGATATTAGTTATAGTTATTAATGCAAGATAACGAACGTACAGGTGAACCTAAAACAGGATGGTGTACAGAATTAAGCTTACAACACATGTGGCAAAGATTTCAGCAATTAGGAAAGATTTTAGTATAAAGAATTATGACAACGAACAAGCTCTGATCGCTGGAATGCATAGAACACTAGTAGGGAGGAGAATTGAAGAACAAGGAGAGAAATGTGGCAGAGAACCCCAGCCCTCTCTGTCTTGGAGTACGTGACTTGGAGAGCATAGCCAACAAGCAGTTACAGTGCGTCTCACCGTCATTGCCTCGTGCTACAGCTGTGCACCATATCCCCACCCGCCAACAGCATCTCGAACACGTTCAGACTGTCGTTCGTCCGGTCTTCAACTGCCTCCAGTTCGCTCCTCGACACCCCTGTAGAGGACGCACTTTTTGGCGCACATTCCGGCCAATCAAAGGCCTAACTTCCGGACGCAGCACGACGGCCCAATCTGCTCGCGTCAAAAGCGCACCTTACGGGATCCCTTGTTCACCCGTATTAATCGACAGATGTTCTCGGAACATCTGGAAGCTTCTACAGCCAACTTCCAGCAACCAATGGAAACACTCACCCACAAATTCGGCGAGAAAGATCTTTCCAGCTATGCTCTCCAAGTCACGTACTCCAAGACAGAGAGGGCTGGCGTTCTCTGCCACATTTCTCTCCTTGTTCTTCAATTCTCCTCCCTACTAGTGTTCTATGCATTCCAGCGAATCAGCCCCCCGTTCTTAATCTCGAACAGAGTATAAAATGCCGCATAGCCCACTGCCAAACTAAATGAATGGATTTCTTACAAGACAGTGAGTGTTCATGAAACAGAGACTGCTGAACATTAAGGAAAAGTTAAGATTAAATAAAACACATACCCCACAGATGACTTGCTCTAGACATTGGTCCAAGTAGAAGATGGCATATAAAAATGATGAAATACCTTACGTAGTTGATAGGATGTACTCTAATGAAAGATGCACTCAAATAAACATACGTCTTTCACCAAATGAGACTCTCCATTCAGCTTGGTACGAAAGGTCTGCAATTGGCCCTGTCGACGATGCTGCAGATGGCGAGCACTGCTTTCATCTCGCATGTAAGACTGGCCATCTTTACCACTTAAGCTAGATGACCGAAACCAGACTGAATCTCTTCTGATCCAACAAGACACACATCGTTTGTACCGATATGAGCAACAGCTCCAGTCAGCTTCACCCTGTGCTCTTTCCACTTCTGGAATGACTCCTCCCAGTACACAAACAGAGTGCATACTCGATCTTTTCCCCTCCTTGGCAACCATATCCGTAAGAGGCCCCATTACACATCTGACATTGGAGCCCCCAACTACCAGAAAACCCGCCGTCTATGAATGCCCAGATCTTTCGGGCTGACTGCATCTGCCTAAGGATCTTGGTTACCCACAGACAGCGCCCAGAACTTGTTTGTCAGACGAACCCAGGAGGCCTTTGACCGACCCCCATAAAGTCTTTCACTGCCTGCCACACCTTGAAACAACCTTCCACTCGACCATAGGTGAGGTGTCCTCCATCATTCTCAATGTGTGCAGTAAATGTGACAGTCACAGTAATGGACCGATTGGGGGACATGAGGGACATGCTGGATATATACTCTGCATCCCCACGTCCAGCCCCCCACTGTGATGGCCATTGGCAATTGCCTCAAGCTTCATGTCCAAGGTCAGCACCACCTGGAGCTGTGGGCGAAGGGTCAGCAACTCGGCTCGCATCTTGTATGGTGGCAGATTAAATGAATGTCAATTTTGCACCTTACATGAGAGATTTTATACATCATAACAGGAAGGTGAGCATGTCAGCTGACATACTTAAGTGATAGAGCTGATCTGCCTATTAAAATGTACAGCATGCAATGCAACGTACACACTGAGCCTAAATCCTACATCTCATTGACCAAGAGAAGAAAAAAGCTGCTGGAGGAAAAGTTTTAGTTTGGGAACAGATGCGAGTTGTGACGTCGCGGCCCGAGTACAACAGAACACTGTTAAATCGACCCGTCGCGAGGGATAACGAATGCGCCAGCTGACTCATCGAGCAAAGGTAAGGAGAGAATCTTTAGAAAACTGCATTGGGGAATTTCCAGATGGATACAAACAGACCAGAGACACAGTAGGTCACGTGAACTGTGCGAGGTACGCTCGTGATGTACACATGTAACTTTTAGGCATTGGGAGTGGGCACAAAATGTTCGATTGGCTGAAATGAACTAGGGAGAGTAAAGCGCCGAAATTTCGACGCAGTTTGATGGTATGCCCTTTGCAATTGGCAGAGATAGTTTCCACAAGATGAAAGGAACGCTTCTATTGGTTAGAAAAGCTGTGACGTGAAGCACAAAAGGACCTGGGTGGGGGGGGGGGGGGGGATGGACAGTTTTGCTACAAGAGACAAAAAATCGAAAATTTCGGGGACTCTCCTCTGAACCAACGTCAAGTGCAGAACTGCGTGCATCAAGCTCTGTACGACGCACAGGAGGAATTTTGTGTGGACACTGCGTTCACTCTGGCTGACATTCAGCTAGACATTAGCTGTAGCGTCGTTGAGCTGCAACAGCGGAGAAACGAAACAGCCATGTAGTTAATTGTTCTTGCGAGAACTGAGAGGTCGCTGCTCCATCCATGCACGTGCATATCGCCATATTTCAAAACTAGGGATGAGTGCATGTCTTCTCGCCTAACGAGAAACATAGGACATTTTCTGCTGATAAAATCAGCAAAGATTTTGACTAGCTTTTATAGGACTTTTAGAGGACTAGAGCAGCCATGCAGCTGACAGCTCATCGCAGCTAAGGTAAATACTGCTAGCATAGGCATAAACTTGTTGGTTCACCAGCTTGCGTCCACTGTGAACTCGAGCAACCTTGAGTAATCTTTTGCTCAGCTTGTCACAAAAACTAACCATCCTCCATAGACCTGATTGTCATCCTAAACATTACTGAACTTGTCGTTCAAAATGGTTCAAATGGCTCTGAGCACTATGGGACTTAAAATCTGTGGTCATCAGTCCCCTAGAACTTAGAACTACTTAAACCTAAGGACATCACACACATCCATGCCCGAGGCAGGATTCGAACCTGCGACCGTAGCGGTCACGCGGTTCCGGACTGAAGCGCCTAGAACCGCATGGCCACACCGGCCGGCGACTTGTCGTAATATTGGTCAACTTCACGATGTAGTAGTAAGAATAATCTTGCAGTGCACCTTCTGGTCAAAATTTGATGTTGTTATGTTCAGTGTCGTGTTATTTCGATTAAACAGGACGTAATGCATTAGCTTGACAACTGTCCTAACATTGTTATGTTACAGCCTATGAAAATTCGTGTACTTCTTTGACAATAATCCTGCATTAAAAACAGTTTGTGTACAGCTAAACAGCATTGTGCTCTGTCATAGAATAAGCGCCCACTCCTTACTCCAGTCATTTATTCTACAGACACTAACACACTCACAGGGTGTTTTTGCTGACGTCTGATATTAGAGAAAAGGAGTGGGGTACCACATAATGGCGACCCTGCCAGGATGGCAATTGTTCTGCCAGGACAGCAATTAGTCAATTTAGAAAGAGTAATTAAAATTTGGTTTTGAGATTTTTTTTTTTGTGACAAGGTTACTCACGGTATGTGTTTGCATAGTGGTCAGAATACTGTAAATGTGTGACCCACAGAGTAGAAAAAGTTGTATTAATGAGTAAAGAAAAGTTGGTGTTTGTGTAAAAGTAGCTTGTACATGATATTGCTGGCGCACGCGAATTTATTCACAGCGTGTTGAGTTGGTTGGAATTTCCACAAACAGTGAACGGTGTTCTTAATGAACTGTTAATAATATAAGAAACTTTATATCATACACTACTGGCCATTGAAATTGCTACACCAAGAAGAAATGCAGACGCTAAACGGGTATTCATTAGCAAAATATATTACACTAGAACTGACATGTGATTACATTTTCACGCAATTTGGGTACATAGATCCTGAGGAATCAGTACCCAGAACAACCACCTCTGGCCGTAATAATGGCCTTGATACGCCTGGGCATTGAGTCAAACAGAGCTTGGATGGCGTGTACAGGTACAGCTGCCCATGCACCTTCAACACGATACCACAGTTCATCAAGAGTAGTGACTGGTGTATTGTGACGAGCCAGTTGCTCGGCCACCATTGACCAGACGTTTTCAGTTGGTGAGAGATCTGGAGAATGTGCTGGCCAGGGCAGCAGTCGAACATTTTCTGTATCCAGAAACGCCCGTACGGGACCTACAGCATGCGGTCGTGCATTATCCTCCTGAAATGTAGGGTTTCGCAGGGATCGAATGAAGGGTAGAGCCACGGGTCGTAAAACATCTGAAATGTAACGTCCGCTGATCAAAGTGCCGTCAATGCGAACAAGACGTGACCGAGATGTGTAACCAATAGCACCCCATACCATCACGCCGGGTGATACGCCAGTATGGCGATGACGAATACACGCTTCCAAAGTGCGTTCACCGCGATGTCGCCAAACACGGATGCGACCATCATGATGCTGTACGCAGAACCTGGATTCATCCGAAAAAGTGACGTTTTGCCATTCGTGCACACAGGTTCGTCGTTGAGTACACCATCACAGGCGCTCCTGTCTGTGATGCAGCGTCAAGGGTAACTACAGCCATGGTCTCCGAACTGGTAGTCCATGCTGCTGCAAATGGCGTCGAACTGTTCGTGCAGATGGTTGTTGTCTTGCAAATGTCCCCATCTGTTGACTCGGGGATCGAGACGTGGCTGCACGATTCGTTACAGCCATGCGGAGAAGATGCTTGTCATCTCGACTGCTAGTGATACGAGGCCGTTGGGATCCAGCACGGCGTTCCGTATTACCCTCCTGAACCCACCGATTCCATATTCTGCTAACAGTCATTGGATCTCGACCAACGCGAGCAGCAATGTCGCGATACGATAAACCGCAATCGTGATAGGCTACAATCCGACCTTTATCAAAGTCGGAAGCGTGATGGTATGCATTTCTCCTCCTTACACGAGGCATTACAACAACGTTTCACCAGGCAATGCCGGTCAACTGCTGTTTGTGTATGAGAAATCGGTTGGAAACTTTCCTCATGTTAGCACGTTGTAGGTGTCGCCACCGGCGCCAACCTTGTGCGAATACTTTGGAAAGCTAATCATTTGCATATCACAGCATCTTGTGTCCGTCCATTAAATTTCGCGTCTGTAGCACGTCATCTTCGTGGTGTAGCAATTTTAATGGCCAGTAGTGTATTTTGGAGAAATGTCAGGTTATATAGCTTCACGTTGACTAGAGATCAGGCTGGCGCAAATCGAGAAAGACAGAGGTAAGTTAGACGGTCTGAGATGGCGGAATGACGGAGATCATCGCATAAAGGGTAAACTGAAGTTCTTGATAGGCTAGAAATTGACGTACAAAAAAAGTATCGAGCGCAGGTCACGATACCGAACGAAGGGATAGTGCAGAGGGAATGGTGGCAGTTCCGCGATTGGTATCGCAGTCTGAGACCGCAGTAAACCTAACAGATGACGGATCTACTGGGTCAGAAGAAGAATCGGAGGACGAATAACTTCCGTACGTTGAACCAAATGTTGTAATTCTGAACCAAACGGGACAGTTTCCTACGGAAAGAATGCGTGTAAGTGCGTCAGCACTATTCACAGAAGTCAGTGAGACGTCAAGCGAAAGACGCGAACGGCAAAATTTACACCAAATGGTGACATGTGTCAATGGCGAAGAGTCTGATAGTGTGTTCGCAATATTGAAGCAACTCACTATTGTTGTCAAGCAAACAAGTGAAACGATGAGAGCAGAGTTAGCAGATTTAAAAACAGAAACAAATGCAGGGTTAGCAGACTTAAAAACAGAAACAAATGCAGGGTTAGCAGACTTAAAAACAGTAACAAATGCAGGGTTATCGGCCAAGAATGTTGCTTCAAATGGTCTCAAATTTGAAACCAATGCTGGGTTCGAAAAAGTCCGCAAAAATCAGGAAATGTTGCGAACTGAAGTTAATGAACAGTTTACTGAAATCCGGAAAGAGGCGGGAGACTCGCGCAAACTAATTCAATCGCTTATGGCTGATCAGAAAAAGATGGGTACTGACATTGACCAGGTGCTGGATGCAGTATCAACCAAAGAGTTGATAATTTAGCACGCAAGGCGTCTGGTAAGGCGCAACAAATCTTGGACGAACTCAATGTCAGAAAACGTTTCACGCGAGCCGCATTAAAAAGATTAGATACACGCATTGTAAACATCGTCACGAAGAATCAGCAGCAGTATGAACAGCTTCGTACAGAAATGAAGCAGTGTATTGAGAACCCTACAGAAAGCTGTAGTGAGGTGACGGAATCATTAGTATCATAGTGGTGGAAAAAATCCAGAGGTAACCAAGTCAATTATGCGAGTTGCGGAAACACAAAAAAGTCATGAGATTCCACTTGTAGGTCCACAGGATGTTGCGTCAGTATTTTCCTATCCGAAACAGAAGCAAATGGGAGGAGTACAGTTGAGACAGGTGAGCGAAGCAGGTAATGTGCGTTCACAGTAGACAATGGTGCGAGAAGCGGTAACTGCGCGCATACCAACAGAGCGGCAGCCGACCACCCGATCAATTTACGAGCTACAGTACAACAGGTCATATACCGCAGGTCAATATGAAGCAGACACAAAGACAAAACACTGATCCTGTTATGGGAAATTTAAACGTATCTTTCAGTCCGATACACGAGGAACGATACGGTTTAGATAACTTCACACCACTGCGTAGATGCGATGCTAGATGGGACTCAAATATGTCATCTCAGATTCCAAATGTAGTAGGACGAATAAAGGAAAACATGACGCACTTGAAGGGAACGAAAAATGTTGCTAACATACAAACGCCATATGGTGCAATAGAAAAATTTGACAATGATCACTTTTTGACAGTCAGAAAATTCCAATATTACAAAGAAAGCGGGAAAGGCTTACACCCCCGCACGTTCATACATCAATTCCAGATCGGTTTGCCAGAGCATTGGCCACTTAGCTATAAACTTGACTTCAACTGTGGTCATATGGAAGGCGCAATAGCGGAAACCATGCAAAGAGTATCTGCAAACTGTCAGTCGTATGAACAATTTAAGTCTGCATTCTTGAAGCGATACTGGTACAGGAAAACCCAAAATAGGATGAAATATGAATTGTTACAGAAGGAGTCATTCGAAAATTCGGGAGAAAAGAAGCCAGTTAGATTGTTTGAAGAACTGACGAAAAAGATTCAGTGTTTAGAAAATCCATACAGTGATGGGGAACTGATACATATGTGCACAATGAAGTTACCCTTGCGTTATCAGCAATCGTTGGTTGGCAGAGCAGGAGATAATATACAGGGATTTAAAGGGATGTTAAGAGAACCTAACTTCATCTTCAGTGAAGATGATGCGAAGAAACAACGTACAGTGAGAGAAACCGGTGGTAGGGGGTATAACAGCAATCGATTGGCCTTTAGTAATGCTTACAATGGCAATAATAATGTTGGGAAAGGTAATCATTTTGGGAAGAATAGTAATCGGTTGGTTGGTTGGTTGGTTGTTTTGGGGAAGGAGACCAGACAGCGAGGTCATCGGTCTCATCGGATTAGGGAAGGACGGGGAAGGAAGTCGGCCGAGCCCTTTGAAAGGAACCATCCGGGCATTTGCCTGGAGCGATTTAGGGAAATCACGGAAAACCTAAATCAGGATGGCCGGACGCGGGATTGAACCGTCGTCCTCCCGAATGCGAGTCCAGTGTCTAACCACTGTAGTAATCGCCCATGGGATAATAATAGCTATGGTTTTGGCAACTCACAGAGGTCAACCAATAACTATGGTTTTGGTGAGCTGCGGAATTACAATAATGGCTTTGGTCCCCGAAACTATGGTGGTAGCTATAATTCGCGATATGATCACCGTTCAAACGAAGCAGGAAGGTTTAGAAGTTTTCCACCACGAAGCCCAAGTTATTCAGGTTGAAATGGAATGCCTAGAACGCAGAAAGGTTGGGAGAATCAGACTTCAGCAGGAGAACACACGCGAAATGAACCGGTACAGACAGTCGAATTGAGGCCACCTAACCCTGGTAAAAGAATTGACGAGATGAACGGTACGAAGACCGGTCACATGTGATTCAATCGCCAAATGAAGTTGATTTTATAATTAAACATGTAAATAGACTTAGCTTTGATCGGCAAGATTTTGAAGTAGGTTTAAGGGGTGACCAGATACAAACACCTCCATGCTGGGAGACAATTGACTGGGAATCGACCGATGATGGGGAGCAAGAGTTCTTAACAGTTAATATAGACAGTTGTACAGAAACTGATGATGACTAAATTGTGAAGGATGTAGTTCATTTATACGAAACCAAGAGAGAAATAGTATGCCAAGAGGATAATGCACCATTGGCTACACCAGTACTGACACCCGAGTCAGACGGAAAATATAGAACAGGAACGTATGAAGAAGTAATAGAAGTGTTTGATAAAGATTATGAGCAGATAACTTCATCCCAGAGTATTCAGATGACAGGTGTTAAAAGTAATGAGGAGAATAAATTGATGGTAGCAAACCAATGGGAAATACAGGCCCAGCACATTGACATGTTAAGATTTGACTTGATAGAGGAGGCATTAATGCATGAAAGTGAAACTAAAGCTCCTCATGAGGTGCAACCGATCGTTTGGGTTGTGGTATGTGGCGCACTTGTTGGTGCTATTCTTGATACGGGAAGCGAAATGACGGCGATTACGGAAGAATTTTTGGAGAAATGTAGAAATGTAACGCTGAGCATGCGCTACCAGTGTTACGGACGAAACGTGTTAAAGTCAGAGGACCGGCCATGGGTGCGTCAGCGGTGATTACTAGGCAGACGCGTGTAACTTTTTCATGCCAGGGGCATGAAATAGAAGCGGATATGGTAATTGTGCCGAAACTTTCTGTACCCATAATCAGTGGAGGCAATTTCATGTGTCAGAATCGTGTGACACTCAATATAGACGAAGGGTATATGATGCTCGGGGAGGTACGTCTTACCTTTGAAGAAAAACTCAGACATGGAGAGATGTCAGGTGATTACAAACAACTCAATATGCAACCGGATCTGTATCGATCGGAGGAGGGACATCCACGGTATATGTGGGCGAAAGAAACAATACATGCAGATGACGAAGTAATGGTGGAAATTCATCAAGAAATAGATAATATGTTGCGACAAGTAAGGGATATTTCAGATACAGACAAAGCCGAATTAGAAGGAGTATTACGGCAAAATGCCGAGGTGCTTCTACCAAAACCCGGTGCCATTAAACACTTACAATACGAATTCAAGGTTAAAGATCATATGTTATTTAGAGTACCACGTTACACTATTCCACTCTCTTACCGAAGACAAGTATTTTTAGAATTACACAAGATGCTAGATGATGACATTATTGAAACTTCAACCTCAACATACAACAGTTCCTTACAAATTGTAGATAAGGAAGATGGAAGTATTAGGTTAGTCATTGATGCAAGACAGATAAATTCCGTTATCATTCCTGAGACCGATCGCCCAGAAAAATTGGAAGAGCTTTTACAAAAACTCTTTGGGGTTAAGATTTTCTCTTCCCTTGATTTGAGGGATAGTTTTTGGCAAATAGAACTAACACCTGAATGTAGAAAGTATACGGCTTTTATCGCATTTGGACGAAGTTGTCAGTGCAAAAGGCTCCCTTTCGGAGTGAACATACCCTCCGCTGCCTTTATAAGAGGTTTAGGAACTGTATTGGATAAAGAGCTCCAGCCGGCCGCGGTGGCCGTGCGGTTCTAGGCGCTTCAGTCCGGAACCGCGGGACTGCTACGGTCGCAGGTTCGAATCCTGCCTCGGGCATGGATGTGTGTGATGTCCTTAGGTTAGTTAGGTTTAAGTAGTTCTAAGTTCTAGGGGACTGATGACCTAAAGATGTTAAGTCCCATAGTGCTCAGAGCCATTTGAACCATTTTTGAAAGAGCTCCAACAGCGTCTCACCTGTTATGTCGGTGGCATATTAGTAGGTGAACCATAATGGAAATTTCATAATGAGGTGCTCGATAAATTGCTAAAGACATTAAAAGGGTATGGAGTAACTGTGCACATAATGAAATCCAGTTTTGGGAATAAAAAGGATGAGTTTTTAGGCCATATTACCACTGAACAGGAAATTGAACCTAACCGTAGCAAATTACAAGCAATACAGAACATAGGCACTCCATACAATAGAAAGAGATTGCGTGGGTTCTTGGGACTCATTAACTTCTACAGAAGGTTCATTTGGATAGAATCCCTTGTTACCCCACGTTTATGTGCGTGGACTAGTAAAAAGATGTCCTGGGTGTGGGATGCCCAAGCAGGACAGCAGTTCCAACAACTAAAGAAGTCACTGGTAAAGGCACCAATTTTAGCTCATCGATTTGGCGAAGGAATTCTGTATGGCAACCAACAGTGCTAAAACAGGCTTGGGTGTGGTACTCTTTCAACAATATGAAGACGGCGGACAGCGGGTAAGACAGACGACAGCTTTCGCTAGTCGAGTACTTACTAAATGTGGAAAAAATTATTCGATCACAGAGTTAAGAAGCCTTTGCAGTAATATGGGGGTTTCGTAGATTCAGATACTTTTTGTTTGGTCGAAAAACCAATGTGTTGACTGACCATAAGGCATTAGAATTTATGTTAAGTGCAAAACTATTGCCAGGAAGATTAGGTCGGTGGATGTTAACTCTGCAGGAATATGATTTTCGAGTCACCTATGTGCATGGGCCATCAAATGTCATAGCTGATATCCTTCCCCGATTGCCAGAAGGAGTTAACGAAAGCAGAGTGAGTAATACAGAAGAAGATCAAGTAGCCATGTATTACTTGAGAAATGTGCCATTTGAAAATTACGTCACCAATACCTTAAAACAGTTAGGCAGGGAACAAGATAAAGACCCAGATCTCGCCAGGGTTAAAGATAAGTGGAAAAACTGTGAATCAAGGGACATTAGACAATTCTATCTCATAAAGGACAATGTCTTATTCTACAGACGTAATCGAGATATAAGTTTATGGGTCGCATGTATACCACAGGAAATGATAAATAAGTACATTTGGTACACTCATTTGAATAACAGTCATTTTGGTCCTAAGAAATGTTTTTTTTTTTTTTTAATTAGAGATGTCTTGTCGCTTCGCAAATATGGAGCAAAGAATCAGACAGGTTCTGGCTAAATGTAAGAGATCCCAGAGAGCTAAACATGTAACCTTTCAAACGAGACCACCAATGTTCCCTATTATTGGTTCAAATGGCTCTGGGCACTATGGGACTTAACATCGGAGGTCATCAGCCCCTAGAACTTAGAACTACTCAAACCTAACTAACCTTAGGACATCACACACATCCATGCCCGAGGCAGGATTCGAACCTGCGACCGTAGCGGTCGCGCGGTTCCAGACTGAAGCGCCTAGAACCGCTCGGCCACACCGGTCGGCTCCCTATTATTCTGGAGAAATTGAGACACATAGCAGCAACAGATCTCATGGGTTCATTACCTCGTACACAGAGAGGTCATGTATTTATTTTCGTGGTCCTAGAATTAACGTCGAAATACGTGACGTTTACTCCCTTGAAGATAGCAACAGGGAGCAATACAAGCAAAGCGCTGACACAAGATTTCCTTCGACAAGTTGGTCGGGTCGATAAAATGCTGTCAGACAATGGACCACAATATCGTTCAGCACAATGGCAAAACACGTTGCGCCGGTGTAAAATCAAACCTATTTATATTTCCAAATATACGCGAAGCACCAACCCAGCTGCACGAACGATGAAGGATTTGGGAACCCTCTGTCGTTTGTATTGCAGCAAACAGCATGGGACAGACTTTTGTCTGACTTCCAGGATGTTGTAAACGAAATGCCACATAGCATTACGTTATTACCTCCAATCACTGTTCTAAAAAATAAACTGTCACCTGATAACATCTGAGAAATAATTAAACTCCCGCCAGTACCCAGAGTACAACATCAACATCTAGTAAAATTGGCACTGAGTAATTTGGAGACTGCAGCGTCAAATAGAAAGAACCGAGCAGACAAAACGACAACCTCACGAGTGTTTTCACCAGGACAAAAGGTACTTGTAGAAACCCACCATCTCTCTGGCAAGAAAAAACATCAAAGCCACAAGTTCTTTTCGATGTACAAAGGCCCTATGGAAGTAAGTAAAGTGGTCCATGATAATGTAGTCGAACTGATTAACCCAAAAATAGGAAAATCATTGGGCTTGCACCGTGTGAGTCACTTAAAATTGTATAAAGGGTAAACCAACAAATATTAACTCCACAAGAAAAGTTAATTGTATTAAATATCTAGAGTCCAATAAGAACAAAATCTAGAAGTCAAAGAGTAGGAAAGCTAAGAAAATGCACACAAATAAAACTTTAATTTATACTTATCTCATTAAAATAAGTAGAACAACTTTCTCAGTAGATTAAAAGGATAATTGTGAAGGAAAAATAGTAAAGTAAGAACTAAAGCATCTCTTCTGCAAATGAAATGTGTTCTGGGGAAAGAGTAGAAAGTAAGGAGGAAGACAGAGATCAGAATGTGGATAGTTTCACGAAATAGTAGTAGATTCTCTCTTAAAATGTAGTGTAAAGTAGAAACAAGTTGACTTTTGTGGACAAAAGGAAGCCAAGAAGTAGGAAGGAAATAAAGAATTAGGTACGAAGGAGATTTTCATTTCTGGTTTGTTCCATTGAGGACGGTGAACATATAGTTGAGGAGATATTTTGGGGGAAAATGAGAAGCTATATGATTTGTGGAAGTCACCATTAGTTGATATTAAAGTGGAGATATGGGGAAATCAATATAAAAGATCGTTAGAAGGTAGACATTAAAAGAGAGAATTGGATTATTAAGCAAAGCGAGAAACATGTTATTTCGTGGAAGGAGGTAGGCAGAGGTACGTGGGTTTAACCCAGGGAGGGTTTCAATAAGGAAGAGTATGATGGGGGAAGAAAGGAATATAAAAGTTTATTGTTTAGAAGAAGGAGAAAGAGATAAGGACAACTGAGAAGAGTGAGCTCTAGAACAATGCAATAGAACAGTAGAGAAAGTTTTTGAAAAAAAAGGGTTGGGAGATATATAGTATTTTGAAGTTCTGTTACAGCTAATGCCGAAAAGAAGAGATTGTAGATAAAAAGACGCTGGAGTCAGATTCAAGGTGTAAGGTAGCAGATTTTGCACCTTACATGATGCTAAATCAGTACTAATACACCGAATAATAATTGATAATTGGCCCACCGGTAGGATAGAATGGACACAGAAAAGGAAGTTTTGTGTGTCATGTCAAAATAACGAGATGGCCGCAGAGGCTGGAACACGGCCGGAACCCCTAAGGATGGTGTTTATGTTATGTCAAACTAACGGGATGGCCGCGGCCGGACCTCTTTGTCGGCTGGCACTTCAGACCACCAAAGACGTTCGGAGAGGCTGGGCCATCACAACAAGTAGTGAGAAGGAGCTATATGCGAAAGAGAGAAAGACGATTTCGCGCCACAGTGGAAAATTTGGGGAAGACTGTGACGAGATTGGCGCAGAGCGCGTAGAAATACATATTAAAAGTTTGGCGGCAACAGTAACCGCGGGAGAATTGTGTCGTGGTTGGGTACAAACGCGCACGAATACATGGAAGTCTGTGTCGTGATTGGCTACCAACGCGCACGGATCCATGCGCCGAAGAACGGCCAGGTTTGCAAAAACTCTGAAGGCGGACTCTGGGGTCGGCTGTGGACGAGAGCAGTTGCGGTGTCTGGCTGCCCTGCTTGGAGAGCGTGAAGAGAAGTAGGTTGGAGAAATTACCGGCATTGAGTCCAGTGGTTACTCTCCAAGTCTGAATAGTGTAGAGCATACGACTCCACGCACGTAGCATCATCTGTTCCTCTGAGAAGAGAAACAGATTTGTGCTAACTTGTGGTGTTCGTATGCAATCTGAAGTGTACCTTTGCTGCCGCGCACTTGAGTCGACCAACTACTCTTGGCATATGTGCAAGTAGCTTGAGTATTGGCTAGTGACGGACTCCACAATTGAACACTTGCGTACAGGACTTTACGGACGCAAACCACGTCCACGTTGGTGATTGAAGCCAAGCTCGCTCACGGGAAAGACGGCATCACGACATTGGCTGGGGCGACCGTCGTAATCATCACGGAGAATTACGGTGATATTAGCAATCATCATCCAAAGTAGGGCACTGTAATTCTAAATGAGTTCGTATTCCGCTAGCTCTTTGACTGGTGCTCTCTGAGTCTGTGTCCGTTCAGGCAGAACTTCAATAGAGTCACTGGTAGGTTCAGTGTTGACTTAAGTAGTTAGGAAAAGAGGATGCATTGTGCCAATGATAGGCTAGTTAGGTTAGCGAGTGTATTGGATTGTCATATTAGGCTAGAAATATTGCTCATCCTATTTTCTGAATAAATCTTAATTTGGTATCGTATGCTAATAACCGCATTATTGATTTCGTAGCTAGCAAGCACCATACTTTTGTTTAATAATTAGAGTGTAATGGCAATTTCGATGCAAATGATACTGGGGGCATAACCCCGCGTTTAAATAGAGCCCACTTAAGTCAGATAGCAACTCATGTTCGACTAAGACTACCAATAGAAATTTTTCAATATATCGATAATTTTACAATAAACCCCCGTACGTTGCAAAGGTGCGAAGTTTTCATGATAATATGAAGTACCTGTATTCAGAAAAAAGAAAAAGAACTTACTAACACACTAAACTTCATCACCATCAATTTCACTCTTACTATCCATCGTGATGAAGATGAGGAAACCATAATCTTTATACTAAGGAAAAAGAATATACACTCCTGGAAATTGAAATAAGAACACCGTGAATTCATTGTCCCAGGAAGGGGAAACTTTATTGACACATTCCTGGGGTCCGATACATCACATGATCACACTGACAGAACCACAGGCACATAGACACAGGCAACAGAGCATGCACAATGTCGGCACTAGTACAGTGTATATCCACCTTTCGCAGCAATGCAGGCTGCTATTCTCCCATGGAGACGATCATAGAGATGCTGGATGTAGTCCTGTGGAACGACTTGCCATGCCATTTCCACCTGGCGCCTCAGTTGGACAAGCGTTCGTGCTGGACGTGCAGACCGCGTGAGACGACGCTTCATCCAGTCCCAAACATGCTCAATGGGGGACAGATCCGGAGATCTTGCTGGCCAGGGTAGTTGACGTACACCTTCTAGAGCACGTTGGGTGGCACGGGATACATGCGGACGTGCATTGTCCTGTTGGAACAGCAAGTTCCCTTGCCGGTCTAGGAATGGTAGAACGATGGGTTCGATGACGGTTTGGATGTACCGTACACTATTCAGTGTCCCCTCGACGGTCACCAGTGGTGTACGGCCAGTGTAGGAGATTGCTCCCCACACCATGATGCCGGGTGTTGGCCCTGTGTGCCTCGGTCGTATGCAGTCCTGATTGTGGCGCTCACCTGCACGGCGCCAAACACGCATACGACCATCATTGGCACCAAGGCAGAAGCGACTCTCATCGCTGAAGACGACACGTCTCCATTCGTCCCTCCATTCACGCCTGTCGCGACACCACTGGAGGCGGGCTGCACGATGTTGGGGCGTGAGCGGAAGGCGGCCTAACGGTGTGCGGGACCGTAGCCCAGCTTCATGGAGACGGTTGCGAATGGTCCTCGCCGATACCCCAGGAGCAACAATGTCCCTAATTTGCTGGGAAGTGGCGGTGCGGTCCCCTACGGCACTGCGTAGGATCCTACGGTCTTGGCGTGCGTCCGTGCGTCGCTGCGGTCCGGTCCCAGGTCGACGGGCACGTGCACCTTCCGCCGACCACTGGCGACAACATCGATGTACTGTGGAGATCTCACGCCCCACGTGTTGAGCAATTCGGCGTTACATCCACCCGGCCTCCCGCATGCCCACTATACGCCCTCGCTCAAAGTCCGTCAACTGCACATACGGTTCACGTCCACGCTGTCGCGGCATGCTACCACTGTTAAAGACTGCGATGGAGCTCCGTATGCCACGGCAAACTGGCTGACACTGACGGCGGCGGTGCACAAATGCTGCGCAGCTAGCGCCATTCGACGGCCAACACCGCGGTTCCTGGTGTGTCCGCTGTGCCGTGCGTGTGATCATTGCTTGTACAGCCCTCTCACAGTGTCTGGAGCAAGTATGGTGGGTCTGACACACCGGTGTCAATGTGTTCTTTTTTCCATTTCCAGGAGTGTATTTACGTATAATGGGGATAAAAGTTGTAAAGTTATGAAGAGGGTAATAAGAATAATATTTTGTATAGTTTAAATAAGGTATTTTGTAAAGTCTCTTAATAATTTTGTGTTTGTAAAGCTTGTAATGTATTTTATGGGAGTAAGCGTTATTGTAAGACAGGTAATAAAATAAGATGGACGAGAGAAGGAATTTTACGGTCCATATAACAACCGTCTCACAAAGGGCACAGTACATAATGCACAAACTAGCACGTATGAGCTCCACACAATATACACTTCCATTGCATGCTGTAAGAACATAACATAACGCAATTTTTTCAGCAACTGTGGGATTCGCTGCGAGTGTATGGGCGCATCAGATGCGCCACCAGCGCTGCAGAAACATCCTGAGAAGGGTACAGAGAAGTGTACTCCTTTGGCTAATGGGTGCCTTCAGAACGACTCCAACTGAAGCATTGCTGGTTATAATAAGAATCGAAACTGTGGATGTCACCATGTGATACCAGGCTGCAAGATACTGGTTAAAATTGGAAAATCAGGAAAAGATATGTGATATTACTGGAATAAGAGCAGATAACAAGTTAGGCCTGCAGAACTGGAGAATACATAAGTGGCAGCGTCAATGGGATTCAGTAGATACAGGGCGTAGGGTCTATTCAACATTTCTCTACATCAGGGAAAGAATAAAATTAAAACACATAAAGCCCAGTAGGGGAATGATACACTTCTTAAGAGGAGACAGACCATATCCAGCATACTTGAGAAGAATCAAGAAGTGAACCGCTGAGTTATGTGATTGTGGTCATGTGGGAACCTTAGACCATATTGTAATGCAGTGTCCATGTTATGTTGTGGATAGGATAACAAGAACAACAGACAAATGTTACTATGGAAGAAATTATAACAGTTGCCACCATAGCCAATAAGATATCTGCAATAGAGATGAGTAGGTATTACTATAATCCAGAAAGAGTAAGAGCAGAGTCTGAGATGGCAGCACACATGGGCAACAGAAACACTATAAACTAGTATACTGTAAGAACGAGATCTACTAGTATAGCTGAGAAACATTCACAACCTCCACACCACACGTCCCAACTGACGCAAATCGAAGGTGCTTTTTCTGGGTCTCGCTTAGGGGAAGATCACGAGTTACAGCTGCAGGTATCTTACAGGTCGCCGACTCACCTCTGGAACAAGAAGACAGCACAAGTGATGACTCTCAAGAAGAATACAACGGTTTGAATAACTGAGATATGTTTCATGTTTAGTGGTAGTCAGTAGTATTAGTAGTAGTTGTAGATGTAGACGTGTTGTAGATCGAACAGGTGAACATAAAGTTCATGTCTTTGGAGTTTGGTGGCCAGCGGAAGTGTTCCTGGAGCCACTCTCTAGTAATTTGTGACATGTGGGGTGTCGCATCGTCCTGCTGAAACTTCCCAAGTCCGTCGGAATGCACAATGGACATTAATGGATGCAGGTGATCAGACAGGATGCTTACGTACATGTCACCTGTCAAGAGTCGTATCTAGACATATGAAGGGTCCCATAACACTCAAACTGCACACGCCCCACACCATTACAGAGCCTCCACCAGATTGAACAATCCCCTGCTGACATGCAGGGTCCATGGGTTCAATGAGGTTGCCGCCATACCCGTACACGTCCATCCGCTCTACACAATTTGAAACGAGACGTCCGGCCAGGCAAAACGTACCCAGTCAAGTCCACTGTCGATGTAGACGGGCCTAGCTTAGCGTCGTGCAGTCATCAAGTGTACACGAGTCGGCCTTCGGCCCCGAAAGCCCATATCGATGAAGTTTCGTTAAATGGTTCGCACGCTGACACTTGTTGATAACCCAGCATTGAAATCTGCAGCAATTTGCGGAAGGTTTGCACTTTTGTCACGCTGAACGATTCTCTTCAGTGTCGTTGGTCCCGTTCTTGCAGGATCTTTTTCCGTCCGCAGCGGTGTCTGAGATTTGATGTTTTACCAGATTCCTGATATTCACGGTACACTCATGAAATGGTCGTACTGGAAAATCCCCACTTCATCGCTACCTCGGAGATGCTGTGTCCCACCGCTCGTACGCCAACTGTAACACCACGTTCAAACTCACTTAAATATTGATAAACTGCCATTGTAGCAGCAGTGACCGATCTAACGACTGCGCAGGACACTTGTTGGCTTCTGTAGGCGTTGCCGACCGCAGCTCCGTATTCTGCCTGTTTACATATCTCTGTATTTGAATACGCATGCCTATACCAGTTTCTTCGGCGCTTCAGAGTAGTTGGATAAGGGAAAAAAAATGTAGTGCCCCGAGTGTTCCCACGACGTCAAATTTCCAGAGTTCATACCAGTGTAGTACTTTGTAGTCGTAGTATAGCGAGACTCTGTGGGAATGGCAAGACTCGAAGCAAATTCCGAGACAGCGATTAAGTAAATGGCGCTCAACATAGACATAGACAAGTAGGATAGCCAAAAGTAAACTTTCTTTCATTGTATTTTAATTTTTCTAATATTATAACCAAGCTACTTGTATTTGTGGTGGGAAAGCTAATGGTAGCGGCCCGGATCCTCGCCCCTAGGGACGGGCAATTCGGTGAGGAATTACAAAACACCGAGTCGAAGAAGCCCAAAAGTGACATAATTAATAAAATTTCCATCAAAATTCAGAGACAGTTAAAAAATAATTTATAGCTAGAGTGCAGGTCATAGTAATGTAGCAACAGTTTAAAAAAATATCCTTGGGAAGTTCATTAATTACTGATATGTCTGCGTTATAAGGCAGAGGGAACTGGCATTCCTCCATACCGTCGAGCAAACCTTCTGTTACTAAAATGTTATACGCTGCTTCTTCTTCACGATGTAACATTTGTCTGACTACTTTGCGCTACCTGAGTACTCTTCCCAATAATATACAGTCTTCCTCCTGCTCCCTAGCTTCCAGACTGTCAAAATTAATAGTCGTTTAGATCGGTCACTGCTCTGCATATTTGGCCTTCGATGCCTCCGCTACTACTGTCGCTCCACACTTACCCTTGCCTAGCAAAATGTTCCTCACGTCGCGCCAATGAACCACACACCATTTTGCTTCGTCTAAGAGAAACTGTAGCACACCCAGACTTGCAACAGACTGTATAAATAAATTCAAATCTTTTCGAAACTTTTTCTCGCTTGCACCCCACACAAAAACACGTAAAGCCAAAAGTTTGTCGCTTACTACATTTCTGATACTAGTTTGGTAAAAGTTCATCAGACGTGAGATTTTAATTTATTACTTCACTGTTACTAACTTAATTGGCCAGAAAGTTTGCAGAAGTTATCAACGTATACTGCTGGAAGGACCTATACAATTATGTTGTTGTACGACGCACGGTTCAGTAGATATGGCGTGGTTAATATTGAGTAGCGCGAAAAATCTGCTTTTCTTAGAAGCTTAAATAATTCTCCATTTCAATAGCATTAAATTTTCATTGAATTAAAAAAAAAGGGTGTTAGAAAGTAGTTCTCACATCACTCTGCCATGAATAGTTGTCAAATTATAAAAAATACCACTTTCATTTTTTACGTTTTGACGCGCACCGCCCAGCGCCTAGGGAAATGTTTTATGCTGCGTCCTGCGGCCCGCATCGGACAGGGGAAGACACTAGCGTATTCCACAGCAAGTTGCGGAAGGTTTCCGCACATAAGAAAATGTAGCTTTACACACTGACGATTGGTATGAGCACGCCGTTGCCCTTGGCTAGTTGCCTCGATTCAGCCGCGTTTGACTATTTCACAACTGGCGTTCTTTTTTTTTTTTTTTTTTTTTTTTTTTTTTTTTTTTTTTTTTATGGGACTCAACTGCTGTGGTCATAAGTCCCCTAGAACTTAGAACTACTTAAACCTAACTAACCTAAGGACAGCACACAACACCCAGCCATCACGAGGCAGAGAAAATCCCTGACCCCGCCGGGAATCGAACCCGGGAACCCGGGCGTGGGAAGCGAGAACGCTACCACACGACCACGAGATGCGGGCTGGCGTTCTAGCAACGCGGCTGCAGTGGGAGGGGTGGGGGTAAACTCGCCAGGCAGTACTGCGCTTATCGTTTGTTAGTGCTTTGTGATTGTTGAATCAAGTGCATTTTCTGTGTCGTGTTAAAGAATTTTGTGCTGTTTTCTGCGGCAAAAATGGTCTTTGACGTGGAAGTTTTTATTGTTGAAGTACAACATCGTCCTGTAATTATGGATTCAGGGAATAAGGATTACAGCAACAAGCCGGACAAACGTAATGTTTGGAAGAAATGTTTAAAACATTTGTTCCTGATATCGGAAATGAAACTGCATCGGTGAAAAATGAAACTGTATCGGTGAGAAATGAATGTGGTATGTAATATTTCCTATATTACTTATTAGAAACATTTTATGTCTTGTTCATTTGCCAAGCGCTAACAAAATAATCTGCGAATTTGTCTCGAACATTCGCGGCATAGTGGCTTCTAGACATGGTGCTCCGTACGTCTTCTAAAGGAGTTATTTATAAAGTTTCGTCTAACTTGAATCCATCTCTTTTGCGAACAAAGCCGTGCAGAACGCGACGTGCTATAATTATTACTGAACAGAAGTTCTCCGTCACATTTAAATGGCGATGAAATATTTGCCATTTGTTGGATAAGGTTCCAAAACTGCACTCTATGTAGCGGCACGCCCTCGGTAATCTGTAATTATAAACTTTTCTCTTCTCTGTCAAACTGTGTGGACGTTGCATGTTGTCTTCAAGAGCAAATGATTCCTCCCAGACAAAGCAAAATGGTAGAGGCTTAGAGGCTTACCTGAGTCAGACAAAAGTTCGATGCCTTGGCAAGTTTATATTGTTACCTTTCATTATTTTATAAAGGTTACTGTTTTGATAAGTTTTTGAGTCTGCATCTTTTCCGTATGACCCTACATCTATGAATGTAAAGTAATAGAATTACAAACTACTGGCAGCACCACTGAAAAAAAGTGTTAGTAGTTGTGGTATAAAGAGCCACTGTGTTCAGGTTTAACCCTCCGTTGCTCGCGCGGATGACACTCGTCATCCACATGACTTTCCCGCTCAATTTTGTCTGACAGGACTGGATTGAGTTCGCGCCATTTTGAGTAGGCCCTACCTTTCTGTTAACTCTCCGGCTGTTAGCTCCAATCATTGTTGACTTTCAGTTACGAAAAATGGTTCAAATGGCTCTGAGCACTATGGGACTTGACTGCTGTGGTCACCAGTCCCCTAGAACTTAGAACTACTTAAACCTAACTAACCTAAGGACATCACACACATCCATGCCCGAGGCAGGATTCGAACCTGCGACGTAGCGGTCGTGCGGTTCCATCCGGCCAGCTCAGTTACGAAAGATACATTGTTTATGAAACATTATTATAGTCCGGAGAACACATGTCATCCGCGCGATCTCTGCTGCCACAATATGAAACAAAGTAAGTCTGTATTACTTTATTGCTTTCCTAGATTCAATCGATCTTCAGGTGTAAATTTAGGCGTACTGCAACTGATTGCAGTTACCTTCCATGTTACCTAATATTCTCTTTATTTTTAAACTGTGGAAGAAATGTCAAAGGCAGAAAACGTCGAACAGAGTTTAGTATAGATCCTAATGTATGGCTGGAATGGTTCAATGAGCTGAGTGATGAAGATGCCCACAGTGATAGCGCTGACTCAGAGGCTGAGGATTCTGTTCATGAAAGCGATTATGATTCAGGAACAGAACAAGAAGTGCCAGAAAATGATGAATATGAATCACAGGAAGAAGTAACTCAAGAGGATGTATTTTTTTAGGGAAAGATGGAATAACTAAACGGAGGAAAAATAAATATCCTACCGGTCTTAGAAGCAGATCTTGTAGTTTTATTACGCATTTGCCTGGACCAAAAAATCAAACTCGTATAAAAAAGACAGAAATAGAAATTCTGAATTTGTTCTTGGATGAAAACATAATAAGCCTTATCGCAACATGCACTAATATATACATCAATTAAGTTCGTTGTAACGCCTCTAGGGAAAGGGACGCTAAGGAAGCAGATGCGATAGACATCAGAGCTTTCATTGGTTTGTTATATCTATGTGGATCTTTGAGATGTTCTAGGAAGAGTATATCGAAATTGTGGGATAACTCAAAGGGAAACGGACTTGAATCATGTTATTTATGCATAAGTGAAAACCGATTCAGGTTTCCGTTGAGATGTCTGAGGTTTGATAATATCCGTGATAGAGGTGTTCGCAGAGTTTGACAAGTTGGCTGCTATCAGAGCTATAACAGAGGTACTTGAACTATTCACGAACAATTACCAAAAATATTTTTCACAAAGTGAATATCTTACTGTTGAAGAAGAGCATTTGGCATTTTGAGGATACTGCCCGTTCAGGCAGTCTATTCCTAGCAAACCAGCGAAGTATGGGATAAAAGTGTTTGCTTTGGTTGATGTAAAAACAGCTTATACTTTGAATTTAGAACAGTACTTCGGTAAGCAACAAGAGGGACCATGTAATTCCAGTAATTCAGCTGAAGATATTGTTCTTCGATGGACAAATTGTTTCAGACGTTATACTGTGTACAAATATTAAATGTATTACATTTAGATTTAATAATAAAATCATAAAACCAGTCATAAAGACCGTTCAAAGTATACAAATAGACTGCTTGCTTTGTGGATGACACCAGTCATCCGCGTGAGTGATTATGTCATGAATTTTCGCGCGAGTAACGGAGGGTAGCTCTTGCATGCTTTCTGTCAATCGCAGCAAGATAGTTCGGAAAATCAGCGTGCATTTCAAACTTCTCTGCTGTATAAATCCAGCGCTCTTCCGATGCCATTGGCATGAATATGCTTTGTAGGTTACGCTACATTTCCTGAGAAGTTTCCTTCACAATTTTGGATATAGTGGAAATACCACATTTGAAGGAATAATGCAGCTCTGTAAATGTACAGCCCGCAGCAAGGTACCGGAAATAAGATACCTTTGAGAATGAGATTTTCTCTCTGCAGCGGAGGTACTGGCAGAGCTGTTGGGAGGGGGCGTGAATCGTGCTTGGGTAGCTTAGCGTGTTCGGTCAGAGAGCTGGTTGGCCTCTGTAATAAAAAACTGAGTGGAAGGATTAACAAACGAACTTTAACGGAGGTCATGTGACGTCCGCAACGACCAAACCCAACGATTAACAACATAGTGTAGTCATCATAGTGTAGTGGTTATGATACTAGAGTGTTACATGGAGGGTCATGAGTTGAAAACTCACCTGAACTGAAAAATCCGCCAGCACGGTAGCTCAGCGTGTTCGGTCAGAGAGCTAGTTGGCCTCTGTAATAAAAAAAAAAAAAAAAACTGAGTGGAAGGATCAACAAACGAACTTGAACGGATGTCATGTGACGTCCGCAACGACCAAATATAATGATCAACAATGAACAAAATGAAAAACAAAAGAAAAAGAGAAGATGGTAGAGCACGTGCCAGCGAAAGGCAAAGTTCCCGAGTTCGAGTCTCGGTCCGGCACACAGTCTTAATCTGCCACGAAGTTTCAAGATACTTTTGTTTTATTGCAACCACACAGTTACAGAAGAAGTGGAAGAACATTCGTGACTGTTACGCAAGAGAACCCAATAGGAGAAAAGTCTCAAAAAGGGATTTTTCTGCAGAATCAAACAAAAAATATGTATCTTTTGATATGATAACGTTGTTATCACCTGCAATTGCCACTAAACCAGCAGAGCTGGAAGAAGCTGTTGCTCATACTGATGTAGCAAATGATTCTACTGTACAGGATGGAGTTGCCTCCAATTCTTTTAAGAGACAAAGGACGACAGAAGAGGAGAAATCGCGACAGCTACTTGTAGCAAATATCAAGGAAGAGAAGTACATCAAACGCTGAAGCAGACGACCCTGATAAGCATTTTCTACTCTCATTATTAGATGATTCGAAATCTGTACCACTGCATTTGAAGATGGACGCTAAATTTGAAATAATGTCAGGTTTGAGGAAGTACGACAGGCCTTATAGTTCACTAGAAAACTGCAGTTTTCAAATCACTTCACGTTTATATCAGTACCTGTGTATTCAAATGTATCCATAAATGTTCTTACATCCAATCCATGTCCAAGTACATCAAATCGCGATGCCACACATTCACCTACACCATCTGATCCACCAATATGAAAACGTCGGTTCATTGTATTTTAATATCACACATTGGAACAAATTACTAACAAACCTACATTAAAAATAAATGTATGTGTAATATAACCATTTTATTTACTGAAAAGTAATCATTAGCCTTTCCTCTGGTGATACACTGTTCCTCATTTGCGTACCTTCCATTGTTAGATTAGCCCACAGCACAGCACTTAATTCATCAAAAGACGTCACAGACATTGTGAAGTAGTTAAGGAATTTTGCAGAGTTTTCTCTCAATTCTGTATAAATTGTAAAAAAATTTTCGTGTTTCTCTCGAGTAGTTAACGTTGGATGACTCCAGTACTTTCGTTGATGTCGGTGGCGTCTGTATTTTCTTTTCAATCACAAAACAAAAGCAACACTTGCTAGCCAGAATCGACTTCATAACTGGCTCGCAGAAACCACAGAACTTCTGCTGCTCGGTTCAGTCGCTTGTCTGGCGGTACAACAGCGCGACTGAACAACGTGCGATGATAGGGCATTGCAGCTATTGAACCGCGCGGCTGAATCGCTGTAAAGAAGTTGGCCAACGGCGCGTGGCAACTCTCGAGCCAACGGAACTGTTGGCCTTGGTTGCTGATCGAACTGCCGGCGGTAACATCAAAGCGTTGGCGGCGGGCTAGTGTGGACGCCGAATCGAATGTCGTTGCAACTGGCGTGTATTTATTCTGTTTCAAAATAGTGGCGTGTGGAATGGAATACGGAGACAGCATTTTATCGTGAATAGGAATGCTTATGGGATCCTACGAACTGCGATTATAAACACAAATTGAAAAGCAGCATGAAAATGCTACCAGACGAAGTGGCCATTTGTATGCATTTTAATCACTTTCAGATGTCTTGACCAGACATTTTATAATTTCCAAAATCGCCGTGCGCAATTCGATATTCCGTCATTTTCAAAGGTTATAAAATACGACCCAAAACTGGTATCAAAAGGTGTGGAAATATGTTACATTTCAGCACTGATTAGAGACATAGTATGATGAGCAGAATATGGCTTTCTAGCTTGCTAGTATTATGTCAATCACATAAAATTGTTCGATAGATACATTGTATCTCGTCAACATTCCCAAGCACGAGACAAGTGCAAACTGCTACCAAGGTAAAACTGGAATCTAAGTGAACTAAACGGATAGGCGGCGCTGGATAGGTGGTATACGCTGCATTTGTTTGTTTACAACTAAATTTTCATCGCTACAACGTATACAACAGTTTCATCGGTAAGGAATTCATAGAAATCACTTTACGGTGTTTTCCAAAGAGATATTACTTTACAAAATAATGCATAACAGATCTTTTGAAAGGTCGAAAATGACACATTGAAAGAGGATGCAGAGAGGCGATAGGGTACATGAGGCTAACTTACTGTCTGTTAACACACACAGGTCTGCAAAAACATATTTTTTGAAAGTTGTTTGAAATTTGTTAACTGACTTTTTTGTACTTTTCAGCGCTGATTTCAAAAATGCAATCCATTTTTTTATATCATGTCAGGTTTTCTCACAAAAAAGGGAGTATTTTTGGGCATAATAACAAAATTTAAGCAATTTATCACATTTTTCCAACGTTATAAAATTTTATTTTATTTGTAAATCATGTTCTAAACTACAATTCCAATACATTTCCATTTCTCTTTAAGCTCATAAGTCCTTATAATAACGCTTTCACTTTCTGTCGAAGCTTCTGTTATTGCTTTGCTAGATGTGGACTCGTTGAGGATCATCTCTTTTTGTCATCCAGCAGTAGTCCGCTATCATGTGGACGTTCCATCTTGCTTGATATCTTCTTTCCATTTCTTTGATGTCTTAGTGGAATCTGTCGCCCTGCTCTTCACTTACATCAACAAGATTTGCAGGGAAGAAGTCAAGATGCGAGTGGAGAAAATGAACTTTAATGCTCATGTTACAGCCCAGCTTCTTAAAGTTGTCGAGCATGTTTGCGACGATTGCCTTGTAGTTTGGATCTCTTTTGTTTCGTAGCAAACCGGTAACAACTAATTTAAAAGATGTCCATGCTGCCATTTCTTTTGTTTCCATTTTGTCCACAAAGTTGGGATATGTCATTAGTTTTCTAATGTCTGGTCCGACAAAGATTCCTTCCTTTAGCGTTGCCCCGGATAAACCAGGAAAATATCCACAAAGATATCTGAAACACTCCCCTTCTTTTGGCAATGCCTTAACAAATTGTTTCCTCAGCCCCAACTTAAATGTGAAGTGGTGGAACTAACACCTTTTTGGGATCCACAAGGCTTTTCCTCTCAACATTTTTAACCCCAACCTGTAATGTTTTTCTCAAGGGTCAAGCTTTTTTAATGTGGTGTTGCTTTCTGTCTCTACTGTCCCATTCACAGAGAAAGCACAGGGATTTTGTATAGCCACTTTGTTGACCAATCAGCATTGAAATCACTTTTAAATCACCACACAGTGTCCATTTGTGGTCTGAATAGCAGAGTTTGCTTAAAACCAGTTCAAGGTTTTCGTAACAATCTTTTAAGTGAACCGAGTGTCCAACTGCTATAGAAGCATACTTATTGCCATTGTGTAGAAATGCTGCTTTAAGGCTTCTTTTTGAAGAATCAATAAAAAGTGTCGACTCATCAGGAGCATATTCTATTTTGAAAAGTCCAGGAACATCACTGCAAAACACCATGTCACCTACTTGAGAGAAGAAAGATACAAACTCCTTTTCCCTCGATCGATACCAAGAAAAGAATGTACCCGGAGCCAACATATGTTTATCTTTCAATCTAGATCGTAAAACCTCTGCCGATTATTTAGAAAGGCCTAGGTCTCTAATTAAATCGTTCAGTTCAGATTGTAAGAATGGAATGGGATCGGTTGTGTCAGGATGGTAGCAATCTCTGTCTTCTTCACTATCACCGTGCTGAGCCAATGAATCTGGAGGAGAATCATTGGTACTTCAGGTCCATGAGGAACAGGGCGAATGGCTGATTGAATCTTAGGGTAAGAAATATTCTTTTTGGTTTTCAAACTGAAACCTCGCACATTGCAAGAACAAAAACAGCAGTCATCACTATGATTTTTGGGCTCCCTCCAACCCATTGGCATTCCAAAACGTAAGGACTGCTTTTTTCGTTCAAACCATTGCCTCAGTTCTTCAACACACACTGAACAAACTTTGTGTGGGGCCCAAGGCTTATCTCGATCACCTAACGTTATACCAAAATAGGCGAAATATACTTTTTCAACAAAATTGGAAATGTCTCCTTTGTTGTTTTTTGGCGGTATAGTTACCACAAATGTAGCAGAAGCAATCTGGCGAGTTTATACATCCTCTGGTAGCCATTGTACACTGTCCATAAAACAACTTCATAACACAAGAAAACTGTCACTACTTTAAAGCACTAGTAACAACAACACGTGATTAGCACAGAGTGAAGAGGTACTGTGAACTGAAGGACACTAGCAGAAGCTCACTGCTTGGTGATGGCGGGGGAAGGGGCAGCGCGACAGACAGGCACTGACATGAAAATAGGGCTGGTTTCTCCTAATTACTCTTTATTTTACGTATATCTAGTATAAAAACGGATAAATAACGGTTTATGGAAATCCTAAAAACCAAAATTCAAACTCACTAGAGTGCTGAAATATCGAAAAAAGCTAAAACTAGACAAGCAGTTTGTGAAATAAATGTACGTGATGGAATTATTTCACTATTTTTCCCGAAATCAGCGTTAAAAACACTATACAAATCACTTAATAAATTTGAAACAATTTTTATGTCGCAGACCTGTGCAATTTTTGACAAGTTACTGTGCATAAATTACTAACATCGGTAAAAGTTCATAAATTCCATTTTATAAGAGCCGGCCGCGGTGGTCTAGCGGTTCTAGGCGCTCAGTCCGGAACCGCGCGACTGCTACGGTCGCAGGTTCGAATCCAGCCTCAGGCATGAATGTGTGTGATGTCCTTAGGTTAGTTAAGTTTAAGTAGTTCTAAGTTCTGTTAAGTCCCATAGTGCTCAGAGCCATTTGAACCACTTTTTTTATAAGAATTTACAAAGCATAGAAATACAACTTGAGGCATGTAGCACTGGCATATGAAGAACGGGTCGCGCCCATGCATTGCCTTCTACGCCAATGGGAGCAAATGCATAAGCGCCATAGAGCAAAATTCAAACAATGTGAGAAGGGAAAAATTTGGAACGCCATACGTCAGTTCCATCAACAGTATATCGCAGCCATCCCAGACTGTATATCTAATTTCTAATTAAAGGCCCTTAACCCACAAACATCAGCTCAACTAAGCTACATCCAAAATAAAACCATGTAAAAGTCAGTGAAATATTACTGCTAATGGTACATTGGCAATTCTGCTACCTTGCATAACTTGTTCCCTTTCATTTAAGTTACACATCATAATTTGTTTCTAGGAATCAAAGATAATGCTTACAGAAAGAGGTACAACTATATAACAAACTATAAGCTGTAATTGTACGTATGACAACTGGTGAAACATTAATAAAAATTAAAAATTGTGAAGACTAGTAGAAGTGGGAAGGGAACAGGTTTAGGACTGGCACACTTAAAATAACGTATACAAGATCTTCTGTGGTTCTGTGGCCACAAAATTGTTTTCTGTAATTAACAAGCATTGTAAAACGCCATGAAGCAATTAAAAAGGGGGTTGGGTGGGGGGGGGGGGAGGATGAAGGGGCAAACAAGATTAATCTCTTCCAGTGTATTATTTTCGATCATCAAAAGAGCTGTTACGCATTGTTTTGTAAAGTAATACCTTGTTGTAAAAGATTGTAAAGTGATTTCCATGAATTGTGTACTGATGAAATTGTTTTCTACGATGTAACGATGAAAAATAAGTTGTAAAGAATCAAATGCAGCGTGTACCGCATATCCAGGGCGACCTTGCGGTTTCGTCCGTTTGTTCCTTGGTAGCAGTCTGAACTTGTCTCGTGATTGACAATGTTGACGAGGTGCAATGTATCTATCGAACAATTTTGTATTCTTCACAAGACTGATAAGCTAGAGAGCCATAATCTGCTCCCATTACACTATGTCTCTAATCAGTGATGAATTGTAACATGTTTTCATATCTTTTGATACCAGTTTTGTGCTGCATTTTATAGTCTCTGAAAACGACGGAATATGGAAAGACGTAAGTCGATTTCGGAAATAATAGAAATCGTAGTCAGAACATCAGGAAATTATTAAAAGTACAAATTGAAAAGATTAGACGCTTGAACGGACTGGAAGGAAGAAAGTGAGCTGTCAGAAAGTAATGTGCACGACGTGAGAAAGAAAATGAATCGTTTAACGGCATCTTTTCGCCTTGAACGATAAAGAATAACAAAGAAAACATGGATTGGTTCTGATGAAGTCTACAAACGACGTGTTTTGCTCCTTAAAATCGTCTTTGGAAATTTTCACGCCTACACAATTCAGTAACAATTCGAAATCCATAGCTTTTATTCTGAATTTAAAAAAAACCATATTTAAATTCTGCTTTATAGTCAGACTAATTTTGTCACACACTGCTCCCTACCTCTAAAAAAAAAAAGAAGTCGTGCACCAGCGACCTTTTGTCATATTTTTCAAATGATCAGCCTCCTGAGTAAAATAAACGCTGCACATGCGACGCGACGATTTCTAAATTCTTCCCTCACAATATCGGTCGGTGAAATTGTAATTAAAGCCCAAGATTATAACAATAACAAAATGGGTGAAACCTCGACAAGTTATCGGAGCGAGCTCCGATTTCACATGGCCGAATCCCTTGGCCTCTGCCCCTTGGTTTGGTAAGGATAAAAAGCCGAACGCCAGTGCGTTAGCGACCAGCGTTCGGCGTAATTCACTGGCTGTCGTACGTTGGGCTTCGTTGGCCTACTGGCTAGTTCGGAGCATGCGCAGTAAACCCGTTTCTTTCGCGTGACAGACTGGGTTTCTGCGGGGTTGGGGTTGGATTTTTAAAAGCTTGAGTTTGATTTGTTTCTACTTGTCGCCAGCAGGTGGATACATGCCTAAGTGGAACGAAAAGTCATTCAGCAATTCCCTAACAGATAGCGCTACCTCGCATCGTCTAGCCGCTAGCTGCGCAGTATGAGAAACAATTAACTCTTAATTTAAGTGTTTATTTCGTGCACAAAGAACAGGAAGACGTTCATAATTCATAGAAAATAAACGTAAATGCATCATTGGATGTTGTTGCAAGATGATAGAAAATAACCTATGCATTTTAATTGTTCCTCAAATTAAAATTTAGTAGCCTTAATTGTTTCAAATGTTTGTAGTTCCGTAGCATGTCGGTAGTGTTCATATCGACAGTACCACAAGTGATTATGGTGGAGCATGGAACGTGAATGTTGTAGCTAGAATGTAGTGGATAGTGGTAGTGCTTAACTGATTATTGAAGTGTATTGCGGTGTGACCTGTCACGTATAAGGTGTTGTCGAAAGGAAAACTGTAAGCAACCTCATATTTAAATCATTATCTTGTAACGAATGGCAATTCTGACTACTTCCAACCGCCATGGATGCGTTTAATTCATCATAAGATCCACTGAATTTTTTAATTGAAAAACTCTGCGTTCTTCTCTCGTCTTGCTTTGGAAAATGAACTCCTGGTGAAAGAACGAAAGTCGACGCAAAGTCCGTCCTTTAAAAAATCTTATGGAAAATTTGTAGGACGTTTCCAAGCACAATGCTTACAATTCTAAACCGAGGTTAAGTGGCACCGTTGTAAGGAACAAATATATTTGTTTTTAGTGTGTACTATTTTGAATGGATAATGATGGTTTTGAAAGGCGCAAGTCGATGGGGTAGGCGAAGAGAATCTTGAAAATTCGCTTTCGAAAGCTAGAACGCATGTATGTTCAATTTCTTACATCACAGCAACTGTTAAATAAAATCACCTAGGTACAGTAAAAATTGACCATGCTCTTTCAGACGCAACGCGCCTGGCAGCTGTGAAACGTAAGGAAAAGGTTGATCGAAACTGTAGTATAATGAAGAGGCTTATTTCGTCTTTTTTTTTTGTAGCACGGCAAGAGGCCACGACTAATTCTTTAGAACTTTTGGATTTCTTGACAGAAGAAGAACCTACATGAAATATCATTTAGTATCAGGTGCAGTATTTTAGGCACTTCGTCTGACACACAGAATGAATAATTGATAGTTTGTATTACGGATGTTGTTAAATAACAAATTTCAATTGAAATTGAAAATAATAATTCTATATCAATACCAGACGATGAAAGAACGGATGTCTCAACAAGAAGTCAAATGAGTGTAATTTTTCGTAATACAAGTAACGAATCCGGAGAAATACAAGAGAGATTAGTTGGATAAGACTGGACGGCACAAGGCATAGCCACTGTTTTGTTGTACACGCTAAGCAGTGGAACATTCGTAAAACCAAATTAGTACTGCAGACATCGATGGCTGCAGTGCAATGGCAGGCAATACACTCTGGTGTCCGTTCTGTTGTGAAACAAGCATATCGTCATGCTCTCTTTACCCACTGCTACGCACACAGTTAGCTTTAGTCTTTCTCTATGTTTGCAAAAAAATTACTCAAATGAAGATTTTTGTGTGCGAATCTATTACGATTTCATGCATTTTTAGCCGTTCCAGTAAAAAAAGTGAACTTCAGAGATAAAGGGAATTTAAAATGGGTGTTTAAACTACCAAGTTCTTGTGATACAAGGTGTAATTTTCATTCACGCGCTGTACAAATCATTTTTCTTCACTGTTTAGGCCTGAAAGCAGCATTTAATGATGTGATAAACAATGATGCGTGGGATGTTAATTCCTTACACCAACCAATTGGCCTGAATAATATACTGGATAATCAAAATTTTCTTTGTCTACTGCAGTTGTTAAATTCGGTTTTCCACCATAAAATTATCTTGTTTGACATCTTGCAAAGTAAAATATGAATATAAGATGTTGTAAGCTAGAAACTGAAAACTGCATTAAGTCTGTTGAAAGACTGAGATGTGAGGAAATGATTCTGAGATGCATAGTGGAAATTAAGAGTCTTGTATAAATTCAACAGGAGTATCTCAAATTAATTTTAATAGAACAGAAACAAATATTCAGAAATTAAGAAGGCTAGCATTCGAAATTATTGACACAGTAATAGTAAACATGGAAACTAGATCGAGGACTTAAAAAAAAAAGTTTTCAGACCCTGAAAATGGGAAAGAGTTTTCATGTTATAGTAGGTCAAACAATTTCCCGACATGAGATGTTGGAAATACGCTTAAAATGTTTCCATTATCTGACAGAGAAGAACTGAAAGGAGAACTTAAGTTTATTTACAGCAGTGAGGATAAACATCTACAGCCTTGGTATCTCCTTAAATCCATCATAAACAATGGATTATAAAGTGGGCTCTCTGATTGTGTGAAATTACTGTCGTTAGTTCTTGCAAATCCAGAGATCACCGCTTGTTGCAAGCACATTAAAAAGTGTTAAAATTTACCTCAGCAAGACAATGGCAAATGGCATACTATCAAACTTGGCGATTTTGGCTGTAGAGAAGGGAATTGTAGAATCTTCAGCCAAGCAGCATGAGTTCATATCTCGTGTTCTCGATGTCTGCGCCCGGAAAAAAGGACAGAAGGACAGGACTAATTTACCACAAGATGTAACGGTGAGTTACTATACGTCATATTTTTATTAATGTGTAGTTGTTTAATATTTTATTTGTTTATTTGTAGGGTGATTTCATTTTAAATCACAAAGTGCATGTCAGTTCATCAGCATGAATTTCTTGAGAAAAAATGTGTTAGACTTCCATATCATTTGTGTTAGGAAATAAAATATTTTAATTTTCTCTTGTCTTTTTAAAAATGGTACAGGCTTGTGAAAAATTTATATTTTGTAAATAACTCTTAATGCAGTAGAGAACTAAAAGAAGCTAAAAACAAGTGGTACTGAGGCCTGACAGATTTTTTGCAGTAAGTCTCTCTTAGTATGCTGAAACTTAGTTGACACACACACACAAACACACACACACACACACACACTAATAGGCATTCATTTGTCTTACAAATATAAGAAGACAAAACGTAAATTAAAAATTTTCCTAATCTTAAAGATTTTTTTTTATTTGGAAAATTACAGAGAGCTAAATTTCAAGTTATATTAGCTCAAACAACTGGTCAAACTATTACCAATGTCTTCTCTGCTCCAACTGTCTGTACTTCGAAAATATTTATTAATACAAATTTTTAAAAAAACTCTATTTTTAAGAGTTTTTACAAATTATTTATTCGGAAAAAAACATCAAAAATTTATGAGAATTGCACAGAATATTTTGTTTGGTTATTATTTTAGTAGTTTGTGCAGTCAAAGAGGGCAATTTCTTATGTGTACAGTATTAGAAATTTTTCAACGTTCTCCGTATTTAGCATTTAATGTCTAGTGTAACTTAGCATGTTGGGAATACTATTTTCAGCTCTCTTCTGTTTGTTATAAACATGACTGAACTTACACATGAATCATACTGCTTAGAGTTTAGAACATATACAATGTAATTGAGGGAATACAATAGTTAAAGAGTGAGATGTATGGATTATCAAAACAGACATGAAGATTGTTCTTAAAAAAATTGAAAAACACTTCATCATTGTTGGAAATATGGCTGATCTACTGCAAAAATTCTTGGTCTCCAAGTAAATGTAACTGTATCATTGCATTCATTGTGTAGGAATTGCTATACTTTTATGTGTACGTCAATCATTGATGAATGGGACAAATAATTAGAGACTGTCATGAACTGAAAGATGTAAGAGTTCCTTTGGCACCTCATGGTCAGACATACGCTTGCAAATTGCCATCATTAGCTGACCAGTGTGCAGTTCCTATTTCCCAAGCACCACTCTTCGTATACCATTCTTGTCCACATGCAAATACGGCCTGGCTACACAAATTCAGTGAAACAGCAAATGAACTCTTTTCAGCAGTGTGGTCATGACTATTACAGTGTGAGTCTCTTTCAGCAAACTTACCATAGAGTTGCTGAAATATACCCACAGGATAAAAAGCAAACCGTGGCCAATTAATTGATTGTCTAGTAAAGTATGAAGACTCTTCGATTTACATTTCAAACGCTGTACCAGTGTAGGCAAGTTCAATAGACGGAATGTCGTAAAGAAGTAAAATCAAGAATGAAGAAACTAAAAATTGTGAAAAATGATAAACAGAAAAAATACATAAAGCTAACATGTAATTTCTATATTTCTTTTCGTTATAAAATGATTGAAAAAACCAAAAATTGCTTTCCCACTCGCTTATACCACTATAAAACATAATTATTTTGTTTTGTAAATACCAATTTTGCATTACTTTTCCGCAATGCCAGCAAATATTTGAAATATTCACGTGTCAGATTTTTTTCACCCTGTGAATAAACAGGCGTAATTTAAAAATTTCTCACATTTTGGAAAGAAAAATATTGCCCATTCTGCTTGTAGCTTCCATAAGTACAGTGACGAAATAATATCCCATGCAATTTTTAGAATAGTCAGGATGGGGGCTTTAGAGAAAATACTTTACAAAGAATAAAAAAAATTCAGGTTCTTTGTGAAGAAATATTTGGATAGTTTAAGAAGTTAACGCATTACTGTCACTACTGATAGTTGGTCAGTTTCCACGTTATCATTTGTCAAGGCGGTTAACATTGTGTGACTATTCATATTTTCAACACACAATTTTGAAGATTACAAAAAGTTACCAACTTTCTTATTTCATTTTTCCAAATTAAAGATGAAAAGATAGTTCAGTAGTGCGTATGTGTTAATCATGGCTGATAGTATTGTGAACGAAGTTTTAACCAAAAAAATAATTTCGGATCTGTATCACTTTTACACCGAAGAGCCAAAGAAACTGCCTGCTATCGTGCACGCAGAAGTACCGCAACACGACGTGGCATGGACAAGATTCATGTCTGAAGTAGTGCTGGAGGGAATTTAAACCATGAAACCTGCAGGGCTGTCCATAAATCCGTAAGAGTACGAGGGGGTGGAGAGCTCTTCTGTGCAGCACATTGCAAGGCATCCCAGATATTCTCAATAATGTTCATGTCTGGGGTGTTTGATGGCCAGCGGAAGTGTTTAAACTCAGAAGAGTGTTCCTGGAGCCACTCTGTGGCAATTCTGCACGTGTGGGGTGTTGCATTGTCCTTGCTGAAATTGCCAACGTCTGTCGGAATGCACAATGGACGTGAATGAATGCAGGTGATCAGACAAGAAGCTTACATATGTGGCACCTGTCAAGAGTTGTATCTAGATGTCAGGGGTCCCATATCACTCCAACTGCACACGCCCCACACCATTACAGTGCCTCCACCTGCTTGAACAGTCCCTGCTGACATGCAGGATCCATGGATTCATGAGTTTGTCTCCATACCAGTACACGACCAGCCACTCGATACAATTTGAAAAGAGACTTGTCCATCCAGGCAACATATTTCCAGTCATCAAAAGTCCAATATCGGCATTGACAGTCACAGGTGACGCATAAAGCTTTGTGTCATGCAGTCATCAGTGGGCCATCAGCTCTGAAAGCTCATATTGATGATGTTTCGTTGAATGGTTCACACACTGACACTTGTTGATGGCCCAGCATTGAAATCTGCAGCAATTTACGGCAGGGTTGCACTTCTGTCACACTGAATGATTCTCTTCAATTGTCGTTAGTCCTGTTCTTGCAGGTTTGTTTTCCAGCAGTGATGTTGGAGATTTGATGTTTTATTGGATTCTTAATACTCACAGTACACTCCTGAAACAGTTGTATGGGAAAGTTCTTCATCGCTACCTCGGAGATGTTGTCTCCCATCGCTTGTGTGTCGACTATAACACCATGTTCAAACTCACCTAAATCTTGATAACGTGCATTGTAGCAGCAGTAACCGATCTAACAACTACGCCAGACAATTGTCTTACATAGGCGCTGCCGACCGCAGCGCCGTATTCTGGCTGTGTACATATCTCTGTATTTGAATACGCATGCCTATACCAGTTTCTTTGGCACTTCAGTGTAGTTTACTAATTACATTTTTTAGTTTCGTTTCATTAAGGCAATATCACAAATGCCATAATTTAGATAAGTCAATAACATTTTAATTAATCAATACAAAATGAAAATATTTTATTTTTAATAGGTGTCATGAGAAGTTTCAACATTTATTTTTTTCGGTATATTGATATTACACATTCGCTCTTGGCCTGTATAATTTGAGACAAAATCGGCCTATAAAAATTTCTGTAATAGTTTCATGCACTCTTAGTGGAAACATGTTACTAAGTTACTTTGGCATTCGTTCTGTTTCACAAGTTTTTCTTTTGAGATTTCTTTTCTTTTTTCGAAAGGCATGATTCTCTGCGTACCATACAAAATACGTCACCATCCGTCCCTGGTGCCAACATTGAAGTATGGAGGAGGTGGTGTTACGGTATGGGGATGTTTTTCGTGGTTATGTTGTGGTCCCTTACTGCGCTTAGGCCGGTATTACACTATCAAATTTCTTTGTCAAGGATTTGATCAAAGATGTGATCCAATATTCCGTCCAATATATTTGACAAAGATCTTTGACGTAGCGCTACAAGGGGTATTACACTGTCATCAAATTTTTCGTCAAAGTTCGTTTCATTAAGGCAATATCACAAATGCCATAATTTAGATAAGTCAATAACATTTTAATTAATCAATACAAAATGAAAATATTTTTATATTTATGGCTGACAACAACTTGTTATTAACCGCAGCAGTTCTATGTACTCCAATTGCATTGTGCGCTCATGCGGAAAAGAAGTGGGGGGAAAAAATGGAACCATAAATACGAGGTTGACAGTCTTAAAAGTCCTGGGATTACAACTTGATAATAAATTCAGTTGGGAGGAGCACACCACAGAACTGCAGAAAGGCCTTAACAAATCTGTATTTGCAATTCGAGTGTTAGCAGACATAGTCAACATAAAAATGAAAAAGCTTGCATACTTTCATTCCATAATGTCATTGGTATAATATTTTGGGGTAAATCTTGAAGTCAAACAAAAGTTTTCAAGCTCCAAAAGCTTGTAATACGTATTATTTGTGGAGTAAATTCACGGACCTCCTGCAGAAACCTCTTCAAAGAACTGGGTATACTAACTACTGCCTCTCAGTATATTTACTTCTTAATGAAATTTGTCGTAAATAATATATCTCTTTTTCCAACAAACAACTCAGTTCATACATACAATACCAGGAACAAAAATGATCTGCACAAGGACTTAAAAGCACGTACTTTATTTCAAATCTAATCTGGGTGAAGCCGTGGGTTTTACGAC
This sequence comes from Schistocerca serialis cubense, assembly GCF_023864345.2. NCBI lineage: Eukaryota > Metazoa > Arthropoda > Insecta > Orthoptera > Acrididae > Schistocerca > Schistocerca serialis. Next base: position 774,899,584 of record NC_064640.1, read on the forward strand.
GACACGATAAAAGCATTCAACAAAACTTGTTGCGTGAGCTTACAGTGGTAGACGTCAAGTCGTACATCAATTACTTAAGAATGGATGAGCATACATTTCTGTATATGCTCAATGAAGTGTATCCTCATATCACAAAGCACAATATTCACTTAAGAACTGCTACATCTTCAGAAGACAGGCTCACTATAACACTCCGATTCCTTGCTACAGGAGAGGGTTATGTTAGGTTAGGTTAGGTCAGGTTAGGTCTCCAATCTTCTTAATCTGTATTTGTATTCAAGGTGCCTCACGTTGTAAAGCGCCTCATCAGCTTCAGACATCTCTATTAATTTTGTAGTTGTCGGCACACACCAATTGTATTTACCGGCAATGGTTATAAAAACACTACAGACGACAGAACGCTGCAGCGATGCTAGCGCTGCATGTGGTAACATGTCACATTGCAGTGAACAGAAGACAAGCGGTTTCTTTGATCAAATATACAGCGAGGCCCTAGATTTGATCAAATATTGGACGACATTTGACAAAGTCCCTATTACATTATCAAATATCTTTGACAAAGATATTGGACAAAGAAATTTGATAGTGTAATACCGGCCTTAAGAAAACGCTAAACGCGTGGGATTAGCCGAGCGGTGTAAGGCGCTGCAGTCATGAACTGTGCGGCTGGTTCCGGCGGAGGTTCGAGTCCTCCCTCGGGCATGGATGTGTGTGTTTGTCCTTAGGATAATTTAGGTTAAGTAGTGTGTAAGCTTAGGGACTGATGATCTTAGCAGTTAACTCCCATAAGATTTCACACACAAGCCAAGCCAAAACGCTAAATGCGGAAGGATATGAACACGTTTTACAGCATTTTATTCTGCGTACAGTAGAGGAACAGTTCGGAGACGATAACTGTTTTCATCGGCATGACAGTGATCCTCGTGATAAGCAGCATCTTTGAGGCAATTGCTTGGTGGCCAATAACATTCCAGTAATGGACTGGCCTTCCCAGAGGCACGACATGTACCCAGTGGAACAGCTTTGGGATGAGTTAGAACTCCAGACACGAGCGTCGAGTACCACAGCGTTCTCTGGTTTCGTGTATTGAGAAAGAATGGGCTGGCATCCTTCCACAGACATTCAGACAAATGGCTCAAATGGCTCTGAGCACTATGGGACTTAACATCTGAGGTCATCAGTCCCCTAGACTTAAAACTACTTAAACCTAACTAACCTAAGAACATCACACACATCCATGCCCGAGGCAGGATTCGAACCTGCGCCCGTAGCGGTCGCGCGGTTCAAGACTGAAGCGCCTAGAACCGCTCGGCCACACCGGCCGGCGACATTCAGACGTATCGTTGAAAGTGTCCCCAGCAGAGTTCAAGGTATCATAAAGGCGGAAAGATGGACACACTCAACATTCGTGTCCACTAATAAGTGTCCACATACTTTTGGTCAGATAGTGTAGATAAAATACACAGAAATACCATAATTGTGATCACAGTCTTCACTAATGTCCCTGTTAACTTCACGAATGGTGTTTGTTTCATAACTCTCGGTATTAACATCGCTCTCCTTCCTAAGTACGTTATCCTCGTTACAATTCAGCACTTTTTGAAACCTTTGATGAGAGAATCCGGTTATGTAGTGCGCCATGAAGAGAGGATCCAGTTACTGATAAGGCTGACTGGTGGGTTTTTAATTTTGCAAGATGGAGTCAGTGCACGATCCCCATCTCAACGCCAATCGGAACACTTTACGACACTATGTATCTGGAGTTTTGAAGTCATACTTCCTGTTAGGGACTGATGACCATAGATGTTAAGTCCCATAGTGCTCAGAGCCACTTCCTGTTAGAACGATATGAAACAACTTTCTTCTTTACTTTCCATAGCTCTTTTATTGACAAGGGGGGGAAGGGGGGGGAGCTCAGACACGGCCAACCGATTCGGCTGACATTTGGCAAGTCACTTGTGTACAGCCTAAAGTGAAATACTCATAATAATTTTGGCTCAACAATCCCCGTTTTTGAGGAACCAACCGCCAGATTTCATGACCCGCAGTCGACTCAGAATTCACGGGTTCGACAGATAATCGAAATTTAACAATTTTTCATGAATACAAACGTGGTCCGCAAACGCATATTTTCCTAGAAATCGAGGAAAGAAACTTTTCCCACTTCCGCGTATGTGCCCATAAGATATGCGATGTTAATCGAAAGCGTTGCTGCCGGAGCGAACGTGGAATCTGGCTCTGAAGCAGAGGAATTGTGTTCGATTCCAGTTGCATTCTGCAGTTTGTTTTTCATTTTTTATTTTGTTTTATCGTATCGAAACTGGTAGGTATAGGAGGGGTGATAAAGTAAATAAATGTATAAGAAATAATAACAAAGTAGGCAAGCAAATTTCTCAAAGGACTTGGATTAACAAAGAATTAAAAATTTTAACCCTCGTAGTCTAAAACAATTCCGAGTAAGGTTGCTGCAAAGACGAGGATTCGGGGCACGTTATCGCATAAAGGTGAGAAACTAACCTTTGTCACACTTGGTAGTGCACATAAAATGACGCGTTCGTACATTGCGCAATATTCCATCACAGCTCTGGAAAATTGTTGCCTAAAACTTTACCATGTTTATCAGAAACTAATAATTAATTTAAACATTTTTAGAAGATGACTGGTTCAAATGGCTCTGAGCACTATGGGACTCAACTGCTGTGGTCATAAGTCCCCTAGAACTTAGAACTACTTAAACCTAACTAACCTAAGGACAGCACACAACACCCAGCCATCACGAGGCAGAGAAAATCCCTGACCCCGCCGGGAATCGAACCCGGGAACCCGGGCGTGGGAAGCGAGAACGCTACCGCACGACCACGAGATGCGGGCAGAAGATGACTGCCTACAATTGTTAATTAATGTATAAAATGCATATTTCAACCATCAGTTGTTTTTATTTTCAACCCAAATTCTACCTGTTTCGGTCATGGAACATCTTCACGGATGAAAGTTAAAATGGTTTAAGCCGCCATATTGCATTTGTCATTACTTAAAACATGTAGTGCATGCCATGAATGTAAATATATAACTCAGAGCTTTAAAAGCGAACATCCGAATACTAAATGTATACAGAGCAATTGCTCTGCATATATTTAGTATGTCATACACTATTTGATCAAAACTATCCGGGCACCTGGCTGAAAACGACTTACAACTTCGTGGTGCCCTCCATCGGTAATGCTGGAATTCAATATGGTGTTGGCCCACCCTTAGCCTTCATGACAGCTTCCACTCTCGCAGGCATAAGTTCAGTCAGGTGCTGGAAGGTTTGTTGGGGAATGGCAGCCCAATCTACACGGAGTGCTGCACTGAGGAGAGGTATCGATGTCGGTCAGTGAGGCCTGGCACGAAGTCGGCTTTCGAGAAGATCTGAAAGATGTTCTATAGGATTCAGATCAGGACTCTGTGCAGGCCAGTCCATTACAGGGATATTATTGTCGTGTAACTAGACAGGCCGTGCATTATGAATAGATGCTCGATCGTGTTGAAATATGCAATCACCATCCCATCTTCAACAGTGGGAAGCAAGAAGGTGCTTAAAACATCAATGTAGGCTTGTGCTGTTATAGTGCCACGCAAAACAACAACGGGTGCAAGCCCCCTCCATGAAAAACACCATTACACCACCGATTCCGAATTTTACTGTTGGCACTACGCTCGACAGCAGATGACGTTCACCGGGCTTTCGCCATACCCACACCCTCCCATCGGATAGCCACATTGTGTAGCGTGATTCATCACTCCACACATCGTTTTTCCACTGTTCAATCGTCCAATGTTTACGCTCCTTGGCCGGCCGGGGTGGCCGAGCGTTTCTAGGAGCTACAGTCTGGAACGGCGCGACCGCTACGGTCGCAGGTTCGAATCCTGCCTCGGGCATCGGTGTGTGTGATGTCCTTAGGTTAGTTAGGTTTAAGTAGTTCTAAGTCCTAGGGGACTGATGACCTCAGATGTAAATTCCCATAGTGCTCAGAGCCATTTGAATTATTATTATTATTATTTTTTTTTTTTATACGCTCCTTGCAGCAAGTGAGGCGTCGTTTGGTATTTACCGGCGTGATGTGTGGGTTATGAGTAGCCGCTCGACCATGAAATCCTAGTTTTCTCACCTCCCGCCTAACTGTCATAGTACTTGCAGTGGATGCTGATGCAGTTTGGAATTCCTGTGTGATGGTCTGGATAGATGTCTGCCTATTACACATTACGACCCTCTTCAACTGTCGGCGGCCTCTGTCAGTCAACAGACGAAGTCGGCGTGTACGCTTTTGTGCTATACGTGTCTCTTCACGTTTCCACTTCACTATCACATTGGAATCAGTGGACCTAGGGATGTTTAGTAGTGTGGAAATCTCGCCTACAGACGCGTGACACAGGTACATCCAATCACCTGACCACGTTCGAAGCCCGTGAGTTCCGCGGAGCGCCTCATTCTGCTCCCTCACGATTTTTTAATGACTACTGAGGTCGCTGATATGGAGTACCTGGCAGCAGGGGGCAGCACTATACACCTAATATGAAAAACCTATGTTTTAGGTGGTGTCCGGATACTTTTGATCTCATGGTGTATATTTACGTTCATGGCATGCACTACACATTTTAACTAATGACTAATCAATATGGCGACTTATACAATTTATTAACCCTTCATCTGTGAAGATGTTCCATGACGGAAACCGGTAGCAATTTAGTTTAAAATAAAAACAGGTGATGGTTCAAATATGTATTTTATACATTATGATTAATTTGATAATCTGGGATAGAAGAGATCAGTCGTTTAACCGATTCGTAAACAAATCTTTACTTCACATGCTCCAAATCTGGGAACTAGAAGAATTCAGTTTACAAAAGATGTATTGAGAGCATTTTATAAATAACACATTGCTGATAAAAAGTTTTGTCTGATATTGGGTTCTTGGAGTGGACAAACTAACAGCGCCATGTATGATAGTATGTTTACATAAGGGGCTATCAAAAAGATTCCATTTGAGGGTGTTGCTGCAGCGTATATGCAACGTCTACATCTACAAGGTTCAAAAGCATGTACGATGGAGAGGAGTGGCTAGACATAATGCTTAGCTGCGAGCCAGAGCCAGAGACTGCATCTCAACATGGCCGCATACTCTGGCCATGCCTTACCACCAATACATGATTCCTCTCCCAAGCTCCTATTTGCTGTTCTGATAACTTATGGAGACTTGTCAGTCAGCATATTTTATGAGAGAAAATATCCTCTGCAGAGGTGACAATTCAATCTAGCATGCAGCCTGCAAATAATGTATGTGTGAGTACTGAAGGTGAAATTGTAAATAGTAAAGTTTTATATTGATAATGAAAATTCCCTATAATCCAAATACTGGCGAGTGGTCACCTGCAGACTACATATATTTTGGATGATAATCATATAATTTCATGGGCAGTCTGTGGTTGGCCAGACTTGAGCTGTAGCCATGATATTTGGTTCAATACAAACAGTAGCACACATCCAAGTCATATACTAGTGTGAAGGAGCACTCATATTTTGCTCCCTCATGATAGCAGATGACTTGGCTGTGTGCTCCTCTTCATCTACATCTACATGACTACTCTGCAATCCACATTTAAGTGCTTGGCAGAGGGTTCATCGAACCACAATCATACTATCTCTCTACCATTCCACTCCCGAACAGCGCGCGGGAAAAACGAACACCTAAACCTTTCTGTTCGAGCTCTGATTTCTCTTATTTTATTTTGATGATCATTCCTACCTATGTAGGCTGGGCTCAACAAAATATTTTCGCATTCGGAAGAGAAAGTTGGTGACTGAAATTTCGTAAATAGATCTCGCCGCGACGAAAAACGTCTTTGCTTTAATGACCTCCATCTCAACTCGCGTATCATATCTGCCACACTCTCTCCCCTATTACGTGATTATACAAAACGAGCTGCCCTTTTTTGCACCCTTTCGATGTAGTGCGACTCCGATGCGGATATATAAGCACCGACATGTAGACAGAGGATTAGTGTGGCATTCGTGTCTTTACAACATGCGTGAGGTAAATACGGAAATTTGAACCATGGCAACGTTATTACCAAAAGCACAATAGCCACTGTAAGGTGATTGGCCCTTCTGGCTCGTGCACTCCTATTAGAAGGCCGTCAGGCTCTCCCCCTTTCATTGTTTTCCAGGTATATCATGCAAATTTTATCCAGGTCATCGTGTTAATTTTTTTTTTCCTTTATTGATATTTAATGCCTAGGACGCTTAGTGGTAGGAGTATTCTGTGACTGACTGCGCTGTACCTGCTTGAGTCCATTGGAATCAAACTCTTTTCTCCATACTATTTTTGCCGGACGCGACTGCTGCATTTAAGCTGAGACAGGACAGGCGAAAAGCGCGCGTGTGTATCAGAGATAGGCGGCCGTGTTTCCTGGAAGGATCGCCCGCTGAGGACGGTACGGGAAACTGGGAAAGCATGCCTGCGCTCGGCTGCAGGGGGCCGCACCGCTGCCTTTGAGTTGCTGCCGGCAAGCGCCAAGTCGGCGCCTAGCAAATCGTTTTACGGCAGCCCCTGTCTGTGGTGTTAGAAAGCTATCTCTTGTTGTGCGGAATGCTGGAGTCCTGACGGTTCGTCGGGCTTTGCACAGAAATGTGGGTCCTGCACAGCGGGCCTCGGTAGTGGGAGAGCTGCCCTCTCGGTCCGTGTTTATGACTGGCGCATCGACAGATACGTTCTTCGGAGTTTTTGCTGGAGAGTCGAGGCTTAGCACTCGCTGCTTGACCGTCGCGGAGCATAGTCGTTTTATCTGTTCTGTACCTACGGAGAGATCTTACAGGAGTTCTCTCGTACGGTCATCCTGCTGAAACATAACTTTTCTCGCGGCCGCGGATCAAACCATCTACTGCTGGGAAGTCATCTGCCGGTGGAAAATGCAGCTGCCCACTTCGCAACTTTGGCATCGTCCTCAAGCAGCCGACGGCTTCACATCGTACGTGTGCTGTACTGGTAAAGTTTCGTTGCTTCGGCAGGTAGGGAAATTACGGGTCGTTAACCCGCCCTGTCGTTGCAGTCTAGTTTATGCACTGGCCGCATTCAGATTCTTTATCGCGTGCTCACTTAAACTTGCACGCGTGTGATCAATCACTCGCACCTGACGGGCAAATCTGTATGTTACTGTCAGCAGCCCTCCACTCACAGTAGGATGGACCACAAAATCTCATTTTCAATAGTAGAACCAGCCCTGTGTAAAATTCTATTTACTGCAGCGTTCTTAACAAAGTGAACCAACCTTGCAAATTTTGGGACAACTCCATGGTCCCGGCACATCAGTAAGAAACTTAAGGAGCTCAATAGTCTTGCTCTCTGGTGTCGTAATTCGTCCAAACTATGGACCCATGAAACCATCTCCTTCCCGATGAGGTACTTGATGTATTCTGTAAAACGCACACTCATTTTCAAGTTCGGAGTCTTATGATTATTCCCAGGCATCCAGTCGCATGTCTCTGTGAAATTTTACACGCTATTAGCGACTGTCATTCGATATGGATTACATTTTCCTAATTCTTGACCTTGATTTTATTCAATGAATTTAGTTGTGAGACTGTACCACCTTGTTATTCCTGTAAAGCAGTGTTTCACAACGTGTGGGTCGCGACCCCCGGTGATGGTGTCGGAAGGGTGGGGGGGGGGGGGGGCGGGCGGTCGCAAACTCTTGCTCGGGACGTCTCGCGGTCTTAAGAGTGACTTCAGTTGGTGCATCCACAATTTGCAGCATGACAGACAACATTCGTGAAAGGACTTTGTAAAGTCGCTCACAATCAGATGGGGTACATATTTGTAGTAATGAATCTGAATTTAATTTGGACGTGTTGAACACTTCAAAATCACAAAGACTTGCAGCAGTGAGATGTGACACGGTGTCTGTCGAACTCTTCCGACATTTGCGGAACGGAACAAGGGCGGCGAGCGTCAGTAAATCCTGTAGACTGTATTCACGAGCTCACCGCAGGAGCCCGAATTGGTCTGCAGGGCGAGGGTGAAGGACCACATCAACTTCTGTGTGGGGACGGCGGTGTGGGGCAGTGTCTTGCACAATACTGACAGCTTAGTTTTCGTGCCGATGATCTGATGTGGTAAGAATACTACACGGAAGTAGAACAATTCGTGAAAGCGCATGTAGAAATGTGAAACAGAATCGCTGCAATAAAACACACACACACACTTAAAACTCACGTGCAAGACAACGTACAACGGATACTAGAATGCATTTCAGTAACGGTGCTTCGAACCCAACAACAGATCGCTAAGATTGGCAGCAACGAGAGAAGGCATGAAGAACAGCAGTTTCTACCAAGTGGATCTACGACGCTTGAGCTCACCTCAGATAGTAATTGACACACTGTGCGTTCTATTTTCGTAGCTCTGTAGCTTGATAGAGATTCCCACAAAATCGTCGTTGCTTGTCACCTGGTTCCTGGTTCATTTCTTTCTTGTTGATAATTGTAATTGCCGTAAAGTGAACCATTATGATTTGGATAGAGCTTCATAAAAGAATTGAAAAAATATTCTAAAAAACTGATACAATAATTTGTAATGAAAGATACCAAGTATTCTCGCAGTTAATTAAAAAGAGATGTTCTCTTCTTTTGAAACTGGGTAAAAGTAAATGAAACAACCAGGCCAGTGCATTTGTGAATACCCAGGGGTTCCGTAATACAAAAAACTTATGCCTAAATATTTTAAGGAACCTGATAAACCGTTGGATTTCTTCAAAGGAAACTGAAAACCCGGTCTGCGGGCAGTGCGCTGCAAGTACTTTGCACAGCCCGTTTGATTTCTCGAGCAGTATAGTGTCAATAGAAAGAAAATTAAATGCACAGTTTTTGATGTTGCTGAGCAACAGTCATACAATAATTTTTAAATGAACTCATCGCCATTTGACCTTATTGCTGTTTATTTAATTACGACGCAGGTTTCGGCCTTCATGCCATTTTCAAGTGATTTAGTTTATGTCATTAACATATATCGCAGGACATCTGTAATGGATATGTTAATGGCGTAAATTCAATCACTTGCAAATGGCATAAAAGACCGAAACCTGGGTCGTAATTAAATAAACAACAATACAGTCAAATGGCGGTGTGTTCATTAAAAAAAATTAAACATTGTGTATGAAATCACTGACATAATTTTATTACGGTTCTGGGGGGGTTTGCCAGAAGGTTTTTTACTTCGAAAGGGGTCGTATATGCAAAAAAGTTGAAAAACAATGCTTCAAGGCACAGGTAGCCCATCTTTTCGGCAAGCATGCCAAATTTTTGAGATGGTATTTTCCCACAGGCTGCTAAACCAATTTCGGTTTTTGAACCAAAACAAGCGAGAAATATTAATTTATTTTTTTAAAGTAAATAAAACGAATCCGAGGAAACAATATTTATTATACGATTTAATGAAATACAATGTTAGTTGGACGTCTGGCTTCGTTTGACTGAACTAAGTGAGTCAATGTTGATGTCAGCTTACAAAGAGTTTTTCCAGATGAACGTCAGTATTTCGTCTTCTCATTTGCGATTTGACGTAATTCATCCGACTAAAAACTGTCCACACTCGTGTTTTCGAATAATGAAATAATTTTTAAAACACGTTTGTAAAACGCTGGATATTTCTTCTTGTTCAAATATGTTTTATAGGACTTTTCCAAACCAACCTGATTACATTTCTCTTTTAACTGCGCATCACTTTGCATTTCGCAGCATTCAAATGGTTCAAATGGCTCTGAGCGCTATGGGACTTAACATCCGTGGTCATCAGTCCCCTAGAACTGAGAACTACTTAAACCTAACTAACCTAAGGACATCACACACATCCATGCCCGAGGCAGGAGTCGAACCTGCGACCGTAGCAGTCGCGCGGTTCCGGACTGAGCGCCTAGAACCGCTAGACCACCGCGGCCGGCATTTCGCAGCATTACATTTGTAAATGTCCCGCTAGTATACTCATGTCTACGGAGAATGGCGTAGCAAATACAGAAAAAAGCAGACGATGTTCCTTAAAATCTTAAAATCGGTATTCGAATTCGTATTGCAAGTCAGATATCAAAGAATCGTATTTAATCGCTGCCTCCTGTATGACGTCCAATTGCTTTGACAGCGTAGAAAAATGTGTGAATTTTTTGTTCATAATCGTTGTTCCCAAAGCCCAAGTTTCATTTGGAATGAGGAAATAAGATCATGCATGACATTAATCAGCTCATCTTTTCCTTGGAGTCGAGTATTAACATCATTTAGGTGGCTATTTATATCGACCAAGAAAGAAAAGTCGGAAAGCCATTCTTTGTCTTCGAAATCCGGAAGTGTGTTCGACTTGCTTTCAAAGAATGACAGTATTTCTTGCTTCAAATCAAACACGTATTTTCAACATTTTCGCACGGGTAGGCCATCTTACTTCTGTATAACACGAAATGTTACCATGCTCTGAATTCAAAGACCTCAGAAATTCTTGGTACTGATAGTGATTCAATACTTTTGACTTAATAAAGTTCACTGTTTTGACAGCTACCTTCATGACTCGCTCCATTGTGAGGAACTTGGCATATAAATTCTCATGATGGATAATGCAATGAAATTTTAGCATCCACGTATTGCCAACTTTGCGAACATCGTTTTCAATAAACTAAACTAAATCTTCGCGTTTCCCAGCCATTGCTAGAGCACCATCCGTTGATAGCTACAGACGTTAAAGTAACCTCTGGCGTGCCACAGGGGAGTGTTATGGGACCATTGCTTTTCACAATATATATATAAATGACCTAATAGATAGTGTCGGAAGTTCCATGCGGCTTTTCGCGGATGATGCTGTAGTATACAGAGAAGTTGCAGCATAAGAAAATTGCAGCGAAATGCAGGATGATCTGCAGCGGATAGGCACTTGGTGCAGGGAGTGGCAACTGACCCTTAACATAGACAAATGTAGTGTACTGCGAATACATAGAAAGAAGGATCCTTTATTGTATGATTATATGATAGCGGAACAAACACTGGTAGCAGTTACTTCTGTAAAATATCTGGGAGTATGCGTACGGAAGGATTTGAAGTGGAATGATCATTTAAAATTAATTGTTGGTAAGGCGGGTGCCAGGTTGAGATTCATTGGGAGATTCAAATGGTTCAAATGGCTCTGAGCACTATGGGACTTAATTGCTGTGGTCATCAGTCCCCTAGAACTTAGAGCTACTTAAACCTAACTAACCTAAGGACATCACACACATCCATGCCCGAGGCAGGATTCGAACCCGCGACCATAGCAGTGTTATACACACTTGGGAAACTTCATAGACTGTTCTTTCGAGAATTTCTGAGAGTAGTATTCAACTGCTTTAGGAAATCGATATTTTGTTCTGATAGCCATGTATCATAAATATAAAAAATTACGTATGCTTCACTTAACCCAGCATCCTTCAAAAATTTCGACCCCAGTTAGACTTCTTTTGTTATGGTTGTTTCTTAAAACTATTCTACATTATTTTCAAGTGGATAACATTATTAGTTGCTGTAAGAAAGAGAGGTGGATGAACTTGCACTAGAAGGGTCCCTTTTCTACCTTTGTAATGCGGGATCCTTAAACATCATCAGTAAAAACACATTGTTACAATAAAGTACTTATTTATTTTGCACTACTACAATTAAAAGAAGATACTGAGGCAGAAACCATTACTATTGTCGACTGATGTACCTACTCACCATAATTGAATACATAAAACAAATGCAAGTATACTAAAATTAAAGACAAGCATCACAGATTAATTATAAAAAGATAAATGCTGGCTGTACTTACGTGAAGTGTTGATAGGTCTATCGCGATCGAATGTACATCACGTATACATGTGAAGGGCCGTAACTTTACGCCCGATAGTTTTGTGAGATTGTAGTAAAATTAAATTGGAATGTATTGGCTTTTATCTGGCACTCGTCTCACTCGCGCAGTGCAACAAACGTATAAGGTTGCACAATCCATACTGCTGCTGATTGTTCGTAGCATATTGCCAAGGCGAACTGTATTTTCTTCAAAATGGGGCGCTCGGGCTTTTCAAAAGAAATCCAATATAGTGATTTTTTTAAAAGAGGAATATAGACGAAACTCTAATGATAATTGAATCAATGAACTGAGATATTCGTATTGTAATTGTATATAATACGAAAGGCGCATGATGAAATGCTCTTTCGGCGGCTTTACGTGAAATAAAAGTTAAATTTTACTGTCATACGAAACAGCTCACGGGCCAAAAATTAGCGCCAAGCGGGCTGCACAGGGCTCGCAGGCCGCCGGTGCGCCACCCCTGCTTTAAAGCATCAAAGACTCACTTACCTTATCGAATAACTTATTTTGGTGGATTATCAGGTGATTCAAATATTTTACATTGTCTGTGTCAAGCTGGTCAGCTCATTAGGTGTCGCACAGTGGCCGACGATTTAACTAAGCGTTTACATTCCATGTGCAACACTATTAATGTGGAACGTCTTGAGTGTGGTCTGTATCAAGGACTTCATCTTTGATATTGATCTTATGTAAATCAGGCAGCCTCAAACTGACCCCACCACAGACTAACTTACACCATACCCAACGATTTCTTCATCGGGCGTCCATTAAACCCTCCAATCGTTAGAGATTGTTGCATAGTATGTTTGTAGAAGTCGTTTACATCAAAGTATAGGACATAACTCAAATTGTCGGATGCGTTGAACTTCTCACACATTCGCAGCTTATTTGTCTCCTCTGTAATGATTGGGGCAGTCATTACAAGTAATTTTATAAACGACAGAGTTTGTGAAAAGATCTTCTTGTGTTCTCGTAGAATGGGTTAGTTTTTGTTCAAAAAATGGCTCTGAGCGCTATGGGACTTTACTTCTGAAATCATCAGTCCCCTAGAACTTAGAATTACTTAAACCTAACTAACCTAAGGACATCACACACATCCACGCCCGAGGCAGGATTCGAACATGCGACCGCAGCGGTCGCGCGGATCCAGACTGAAGCGCCTAGAACCGGCCGGTGGTTAGTTTTTGTGTTAGGCTATAGTTTACAGAGAAATCAACTTTACAGTCATGTTATTTATTTAACAGTCTGCTTATCCTGTTTGATACATTTCCTAGAAAAGGTGTAGAAACAAACTTATTACTCTCACTTTCTATCTTCAAGGTGCTGTTGCCCAAATCTGAACAATCAATAGCTGTTTTCTTTTCTTCACGATATGACCAACAACATAAGATCATATTCGTCGTTTATTGCAGTGGATTTAATTACGGACATTTCTTTCGAAAACAGTGTGGTTCTAATGAATTAAGCACTGCACGATGTGTTGCAGAGTGGAAAATAGCGTTTTTATGGGTTTGTGGGCGACGTGAGTCATCTGGAATGACATTACCTGCAAAAGTAGGTTCACGGAAAATGTCAAAGTTTATTTTGTTGTTCAGTAACCTTATTTTCAAATCCAAAAAATTAAGTTCTCTGTTATCGTTTTGTATTTCTTTAGTGCAACTGAGTTTCTTATGATAGTTGTTAAAAACATGGAACAATGGTTGTAGATCTTGGTCATTGCTATTAAACACTATGGTTATGTAGTCTATGTAACGTGCGTAGAAAGCAGTCATACTCTTCAAAACTAGATTACTCTTGAAAATTTTTCTTTCTAAAGCATTTACAAAAATGTCTACTAAAATTCTAGCTGACGGACATCCCATAGCTAAACTGAAGGGATGCTCATATAGTTTCCTATTGAACTGCAAATAACTGTAAGTCAGTACTCTCTGTAATAAAGTCAGTAGTTCAGATACTTGAAACTCTGTGAGTTTTTTATCTTGTTGGATATTATTTTCAATAATTTTGAGAGTGTAATGTACCGCAACATTAGTATACAAATTTATGTCAAAGGAAATCAACCGAGAGGAAGGGGTGCCCTCTAAAATGTTTAACTTGTTTATTAAATCAATACTGTTTTAATGGAAAAATTGTTTTCAACCTTCTTTGATTTTAGTGTGCAAAAATTTCGCTAATTCGTTATGTGGACTATTTAGTCCGTTAACAATCGGGCGAATCTGTTGGTTTTCTTTATGTACAAAATTTTAAAATTTTTACCTGCCCCAGTCTCAAAGGCTGCTTCTACATTTATGGATATTTCGTTGAAAATACTCAAAACAGGTATGGCCATCTATTTTACTAAACAGTGTGGTAGGCTCCATATAACCCCTGATTACGTAAATACTAACTTGTTAAGCAGTGCAATAAAGTACCGATATAGAGCGCACAGTCAAGAGTAGAAGGACTGAGGCCGATCATCTCGTCCACGCCCGTTTGCACATCATCATTCAAATCCCCTACATGAAAGAAAAACAACAAAATATCAGATAACCATTGTAAGAATAAAAGTGTTTACACACACACACACACACACACACACACATATATATATATATATATATATATATATATATATGAAGATGTCTACTTAGGCTCGCAATCTTGGAGTATTTGCAAACCGGCCGTTTCCATCCTGAGCGTTAGGCACTGTAACGTCCCAACATCAAACAGCTGTGACGGTATAGTGGCATTGCCTTCAACATTAAAGTAAATCATGAGTTTACTGCTATACAGTGAACAAGTACATACCTACATAGAATTCGGTACGTACCTGCAGACTCGCCATCATCAAAACGGCGGGAGCGTTACCATTTCTGCTTGATTACGCTGCCTCTACAAGACTGAGGTGAACTGAGATCCAGCAGTGTGTCTCAATAATACACAGCTAGTGGAGAGGGAAATTGGATACATCCAGATTGTGTGTGTGTTGGCGGGATCAAATCGAAACAACACGTTCACTTCCCGTCGTTTTATAAACCAACAAGGAGATGTTATTCCGTCCATTGCGTCTGGTGGTAATTTTACGTAGGCAAGACGCTAACAGCCAACCTGCTTAAAAAAAAAAAACTGCAGTATAGGCAGTACGACATCGATCCTTCTGTTGCGCGTGGGTGACCCCGGTCGGCTGCACCCACGCGCGACCGCCAAGCCAGGCCAGGCTGGGCCGACCGAATTCATGAAGCGTCGCGTCTGTATCTCTCATATCTCCGTGCAGAGTTACATTCGTATATAAAAGGCTGAGATAAATACGTCAGGAGGTTTTTGTCGAACATGAGTGCAGTGATGGACAAGAAACAGAACTTCCCAAATGCGACGTGTGCCTCAGTTTGCACAATAACTGCTTGAGAGTTCGCGTACAGAGCGGTATGGATAGGCAAGAGGCAGTAAGAAATCGCCCACGATAACAAAGACGTCTAGAAACCATGCCTAAACTTACGTCTCACATATTAGACGAGCAACATAGACAGTGTGTGTGAACGGAAATAAATGCATACCGTACTGTGAATAATTCCTTACCTGTGCACGCGATGAAACCTATTCTACAACTACTACCACATACACACCCCGCAAGCCACCGTGTGGTGCGTGTCGGAGGGTACCGTGTCCCACTATTTAGTTGTTTCCCTCCCTGTTCTACTCGCAGATAGAGCGAGGGCAAAACGACTGTCTATATGCCTCCGTATGAACCCTAATTTCTCTTATCTTTGTGGTCCTTACGCGAAATATATGTTGGCGGCAGTAGGATGTATCCGCAGTCAGCATCAAATGCTCTAAATATTCTCAATAGTGTTCCGAAAACAACGTGACCTTCCCTCCAGGGTTTCCCATTTGAGCTGCCGAAGTATTTCCCTAACAGTTGCGTGTTGTTCGAACCTACAGGTAACAAGTATCTCTAGCAGCGTGCCTCTGAATTGGTTCTGTGCCTTCCTTTAATCTGACCTGGTGCGGCTCCCAAACACTCGAGCAGTACTCAATTATAGGTCGCACTAGCGTCCTGTATGCGGTCTCCTTTACAGACGAACTACAATTTTCCTAAAATTTTCAAAATAATCCGAAGCTGATCATTCACGTTCCCTACCACAAACCTCACATGCTTGTTCCATTTCATATCACTTTGCAACGTTCCGTCCAAATATCTAAACGACGTGACTGTATAAAGCAATACACCTCTAATACTTTATGCGAACATTACGGGTTTGTTTTCCTTACTCATCCACACTACCCTACATTTTCTGCATTTAGAGCTAGCTGCCACGAACTACAAATTTTGTCTAAGTCGTCTTGTATCAACCCGCAGTCACTCACCTTCGACACCTCCCCTTACACTACAGCATCATCAGCAAACAACTACAGGTTGCTGCCCACCCTGTCCGCCATATCATTTATGGTTCTCGTTGACAGTCTGCGGAAGGGTACCGTGTAAAATGCTTTTCGGAAATCTACAAATATGCAACCTGCCTGTTGCCTTCATCCATAGTTCGCAGTATATCGTGTGAGAAAAGGGGAAGCTGAGTTTCACACAAGTGACGCTTTCTAAAAACCATACTGATTCGTCTCTAGGAAATTTTCATGTACCCAGTCTGCGGCCCGTACGTGAGTTTAACATCGTGGACATAGGCACGATGTCTAGTCAACTAGCAGCGCATCATGGTGAGCGGTAATACGATTCGTCTATGTGTGTGTGTATGTGTTGACGCTGAATACTTATATTGTTCAGCAAGGCGAATTGGCAGTGCGGCAATAGCAGGAACTAACCTGGTCACCTGCCTAGGCGCCGGCCTGTGTGGCGGAGCGGTTCTAGGCGCTTCAGTCTGGAACCGCGCGACCGCTACGGTCGCAGGTTCGAATCCTGCCTCGGGCATGGATGTGTGTGATGTCCTTAGGTTAGTTAGGCTTAAGTAGTTCAAAGTTTAGGGGACTGATGACCTCAGAAGTTAAGTCGCATAGTGCTCAGAGCCATTTGATTTGTTTCACAGGGCAGGTCCACACATGAAACATGGATTCACTCGCGTTACAACGTAAATCAATGTTGACAAAGTGACAGTGTGCGAGGAGTATTGTCGTATGAAAGTGTCGGTCACGTTTAATTGTTGTGCATGCAGGCAGCGACATGGGTTGACTATTCAGTTATTACTTCTTTTATAGAACTCCACAACCAAAACGTCGGACAACCACTCAGAAATGGATCATGAAATCTTTTCTTTATTTATTTCAGGAGCATCACATTTTACCACGACGAAACAAGATATCAAAATGCTGAAATATTTTCTAAATTAACAAAACAAAACTAATTGGTAATAACAGTATTATCCTTCGTAGCAGACTAATTTGGAAATTATTATACCCACTTTCTCTTACTGGCGAACGCTCTCGACCACAATCGTTTGCTGGTGACAAATCATTTGGTAATTCAAAGGAGGAGGGATGGGCTCGACTTTTTGAATAAGGTGATGGGTAAATAAAAGAGTTAATACGATGATTAAAATGCTGCATCGAAGGATTAGAAATAAAATAAATACAAGTAATTGTAATGACTTACGCTGTTGTGACAGCGATTTAAAAATAAAAATGCCCAAGCAGCAGATGGGTTTTGAACTCACAGCGTCTGGCTTAACAAGTGTATGTTTTATACCTTTATACTACGCGACTACTGATAACGGCACGCTAGGTATAATGCTCTAGCGCCTAGAGAATGACGCAAAATATGTTGATTATTCGCAATGCCTTTACCCATTCGGTACATTTCTAAGCATTGCAAGTGTCCAAAATGTTTGATTACAATAATGGCCAACCAGTGATCACTTCGCAATTATTTTTCGTAGTGCGTATTTTCTAGCGGTAGTAATAAAACAGTGTCGTAGGGATAAGATTTTCAAACAACCTCCCATTTCCATTACATATAAAAACTACGAAGGCGCTGATAATCTCACTGCACAGAGTTGACTAAATCGGAACAGCACATTTACATAATCCATTCGTGTTAGACAGGTATTTGATTGGGTTAACAAAATATATATAGGTTCTCTACCAGATCTCTTGGTAAGGTTAAGAGAGTGCAGGGCTCTCTCACTTCTGATACATAGTTGTGCTTCGTAATGTTCTTAGGGAAGACGATCTTTATTACTTGGTTGTTATACTGTATATGATCTGACTTCATTCACATGCTGAAATGGTTGGCAGTAGTTAAATGGTTGAAATGGCTCTGAGCACTATGGGACTTAACATCTGAGGTCATCAGTCCCCTAGAACTTAGAACTACTTAAACCTAACCAACCTAAGGACATCACACATATCCATGCCCGAGGCAGGATTCGAACCTGCGACCGTAGCAGTCACGCGGTTCCGGACTGAAGCGCCTAGATCCGCTCGGCCAACGCGGTCGACAGGCAGTAGTTAAAACTCTTGCTTGAAGGAATAGCGGTAAGCTTTACCTGCATTCAAAGGAAGAGGGCGTCGATTTAAATGACTGTAGTAAAAGCATACGTCGGCTGAGGGCCGAGGGGAGCGTTTTTTCTGCAGAACCTGGGTGAAAATGTTGCGGACTGCCCAGTTTCTCGGTCTCATTGTGCAGACACGTTGAATGGCACCGGTCGGTCGGCGGCCACGTCCAGGTAGGCTGATTAGCGCCGAGGAGTCGCTGCTGCTATGGGCAGAGCATTCGTGACTGGCAATAAAACAGAGGATGGGCCCTTGTTAGGCAGGAAACCGGTGAGACGACTGTGAATTTCTGTGGAACAGGTCAGTGGCGCCTAGACGTTCAGACTTTAATAAAAAGCACATTTGTAAAGGCACAAAGCTTTTAGCGAGTTTATGGTCGTTCTTTGGAAAGTTCGAAATGGACACAACAGGGGAGATAATGATCTTTTTGTGGAGGGCTGTAGTTCCATCCAGGTCATGCTTTTAGCAAAGACACGGCGTAAACGCGTGGGAAGGAGGCCGTGAAGCTGAATTATTTTCCTTTTCTCCAAATTAATTTTTAAAGTCGCTGGTTGTTCAAATCTGTGTATGTAGAGCAAGGGGCGGTCTCCCAGCTTCGAATGTGGCGCTCCAGCTCGTGATTGGCTTGTGCTAAAGTGGGAGTAGTCTAAGGCCGTGTCCTACGTGAGCGACAGAAGCGTGCAACAGCGAGCGACTTCTGGATACACGACACTCCAGCGACAAGTAGAAACATCGGGCGAAAACCTTGGGTGTCCTGCGTGCGAGCGACCATGTCGCGCTACAAGATGGCTGCGAGCCAACCAGCTGTTTCTAGAAAACGACGTCCTTATCCTGTAGAACACTATAGCTGGAGAGTAACGCTACAGAATTAGTTGTAATGAGTAAATAAAGGAATGCTGTATATGATCTGACTTCCTTCACATGCTGAAATGGTTGGCAGTAGTTAAATGGTTGAAATGGCTCTGAGCACTATGGGTCTTAACATCTGAGGTCATCAGTCCCCTAGAACTTAGAACTACTTAAACCTAACCAACCTAAGGACATCACACATATCCATGCCCGAGGCAGGATTCGAACCTGCGACCGTAGCAGTCACGCATGAAATTTACAAAGGGAGAAATCTCCATGGAGAATTTCATAAGTATCGTCAACTACAAAGATCACCAGACAAATTCTTCGAATACACGTGGATGAGCAGAGGAGCATTCGGCTATCTCATCAATAAATTAAATACGAATGTTTTTTTACATCATCAAGAACTTTTAACAGCCAATAAATGCGGAGGAATGAATATTACATGCCTAACTACGCTAAATACAGATATAAGCACACAAATTGATATTGCTGAACAACAGCTAGCTGTGGTGTATGGGTAATGTATATAGTTCATGATTTACGTGTGAGGGAAAGGTCCTGTGGCCGGCCGCGGTGGTCTAGCGGTTCTAGGCGCTCAGTCCGGAACCGCGCGGCTGCTACGGCCGCAGGTTCGAATCCTGCCTCGGGCATGATGGATGTGTGTGATGTCCTTAGGTTAGTTAGGTTTAAGTAGTTCTAAGTTCCAGGGGACTGATGACCACAGATGTTAAGTCCCATAGTGCTCAGAGCCATTTGAACCAAAGGTCCTGTGTTCGAATGCCAGCCGGTCTTATATTTTGATTGACCCTGTTACGGTTCTGTATACTAAGTTTTATGTATACTGTTTACACTGCATCGCTAAGTATATTTTTAAGGTCTTGCCAAAGAACTTGATCTTCACACCTATCCCAGTATATCGCACACATGCTTGTCAGCACCCTGTTCTTTTTCTTTATGGAATAGTAAGTTATAGCTGTTTGATTGTAGCGTAGTTTTTGGGCCATATCACGGATTCACGTGTATGAAGTCAGCTAAAGCGATTAGTTCTAGCTAGTGTCGTGTATTGATCCCCAACTGATCACTTTGTTCACCATAGACCGCACATATCATTGAAAGCATTTGTCCAATAAAAAAATATTTGTGTATTGTTTCTTTAGCCATTTTTGGTTGTTTTTGTCTTCTGATGTTAAGAATGAATAAATCTGTTGTTATTTACACAACTCCTCCCAGTGATCTGCGAGAGTGGGCGTTTCAGCATTGTTACTTCTAAAACCAGTTAACACGAAGATTCTTCTTTTTCCCGAATCTTTCAATGATATTGCCATACCATGTGGCTCGGCTTTGAAGTATTTGCAGCACTGGTTTTTCGCCTCAGACAAAAGCAAGGGCTGATTAGCGATCCTATGACACACTGTTCTTCAAATACGTTTTTAAGCGTTTTAGACAATAGAAACTGCTTTCAGTTGAAGCACTTGTTGCAGGAATGGTAGCAGTTAGACAAAATAGTTTGAAAGCTTCAGGAAGAATTTTGTTCATTTCATTGTCAATCATTCTTTTGATAACATCTTCCGAGCTGATGGAGCGAATTGTTGCTTTATGCTGGAAAGAAAATACAGTCTCCAGTTATACCCGCGACTGCGAGTGACGGAAGAGCGCACCATACGTTTGTAATAAAGTATCCACACCACCTACAGCGAAATGATGACCTGGCGAACTGAGTACTACCGGATAACCTAAGAAAGAGCAGTTTATCACAATGTGAAAATCTTGTTTCCAGTTGTGCAGTTGTGTTACAATATTACCAAGTACCCCAAAGTGGATCTGTATTTTGACGTCGACTTATTGCCATTGTATTCATCCATCATTTCAGCTCTAAGTATGGAAGCTTCATCTGGCAAATTAGTGGAGCGTTTCGTAGAATTTAAAAAAATCTATCAATTTATCTTATTTCCTAAGTTTTTCATGTAAGCTATACATTCAGAGACATCATTGTTACAAAACTGTGTATCACAGATTTTTTTAAGTATATTGAAATCATTTCAGTAGCTAAAAACATGCTTTGAAGAACAGAGAGAAGAAAAAGAAATGTAAAGTCTAGGAGACTATTTTTAAACCGCAGGCTTGTCTTGTAGTTGTTGCACTAGGGTCAGAACTATCAATTATTTGAAACCTCAGTTAGACCCAGACTGTGTCCGTAATTGGCAGATATTAGTGTGGCGTTACAGTTGCATCTCATTTCAGAGTTCCAAGGAATGTAGTCACCAACAATACTGTAGAAAAATTGCTGTGCGTTTGAAAGAACGGTGGAAGACGGCAGGAATACCCCGAGGCGCGGCGAAAGAATTTCTTGCTGGTTTTATACAAGAACAGCTCTGCTGCAAAACTAAATTTAAACGATGGGAAAGACAATGTGTAAAATGGGCCATTTATTTCTCCTGCCAGAACAGAGGCACCACAATAGATTTGGGCCACCACTTTGTTTTTCATATCATAATGCCAAAACATGCCACTCAGCACAGTGAATAAAGGAGCAACAGTTCTAGCTTCGATAACATCATGAAAACGAAGAAAATTTTCATGAATGTCAGCGCTGGAGCCCACCAGTCTCACAACAATAGAGCATGGTGATTTGTCTGAAATGTCTGTTGCTTCGTCACACTGCAGGCATGAAATAAGGTTCTACCAAAACTTGAATGTATACATTCACAAATCTCCTCATTTGTACACTGAATCAGTTCGTTCTGTACAGTTTCGGAAATAGCCCATTTTCTTCCAGTGTGCTTCCTGATCCCCGTTTCTGATTAGCGCAAGTTAAAAAATCGCTCTCAAATTTCCAGTATTCATGGAATCTTCTGTCTTATCATAACCCATGAAAGCTAGCTCATGCTTACATGGAACACTTGTTACGTCAATAAGAATTTTCATGCTATCGCTGTAAGTTTTCTCTTCATTCTTCTCTGTGATTTTCATCTGAAATACTAAACACTTGTCTGAAGAGTTATTTATATTAAATAAAACTACTTAGATGATCTTGAGAAGAAGCATGACGTGCTAAACATGTAGACATTCTTCAGCTTGTCGAAATCCTCAGCGGACGATACAGCTTTTCTAGTGCTTAAGAGCAGACATGGCCAGCAGAATAATTTTCGTTTTGTAGGGCTAGCACCTAACCACGTGTGCTGCTCATACCGTGAACTTTAGACTGGACGTATTTTCGCTGAAGAAGGTGCAGCACAGGTGTTTGACGTCCTTTCTTCAAACTTTCATGTCGTTCTGTTTCACACTTTCTTGAAAACGACAGCACCTGCAAGGAAGTGATGATGTCCTCACTCAAAAGCGTCATCACTTGTACAACGTAGGATTTCATTCATGTTCACTGCATACAGGACAACTACTGTACACAGGACAACTAACGAAAGAGAAACCTAGATAGACGGCACCAACGATACTGGTCTCCCATGCCTGCAGAAGCGCATGGCAACATGGCTATGTCAGCCTGTAACCCCTCTTCTGATTCTAGTAGCGACATCACGGTTTCCACTACAACCGAGCATTTACAGGTGCCTAGCATGTACCTGGCCTCCTCGCCATATGCTTCGCACCTCCGTCTGCTTTGGATTGAGTTTAAGCTTTCGCATTTTGACTTACTATCTAGTGCTAGCGGTTTAGAAGGGGTAACACAAGCTAATGGCTTTCGCAGTCGCTGACAAAAGTTCATAAAGGTTTATTGTAAACATAATTATTGTTACTACTACTACAGCCATACCACAGAAAGGTTAGTAGGCCACAGGAAAGTGAGGAGGCCCAGCCTCCCATGCTTCCTCTGATCAGCTGCCAACACTGCAGGGTCTCTGGTGCAAGTGTCAGTTTGAGTGTTCCCAATGAGCTACCTTGTATGTGGATTCGCCAACTGGGAGCGTGATTGTCTGGTTAGACCTGACTCCTAGGTCCAAACTAGGCATTGGTCTTGTCCAACCACTCCTTAGCCAACGTTTCCCAAACTGACCAATCACATGAACTTATGGGGGCGGCAGGGGGCATGCTGTCTGAAAAAATGTTCAAACGTCGGTGAATTCCTAAGGGACCAAACTGCTGACTTAAACTAACTTATGCTAAGAACAACACACACACCCATGCCTGAGGGAGGACTCGAACCTCCGGCGGGAGAGGCCGTGCGATCCGTGACATAGCACCTGAAACCGCGCCACCACGCGCGCCCATGCTTTCTGACAATAGGCAGGTAGTGAAGTCAGAGACATGTAGTAAACAGCCTCTGGTGCCTCAGTGGAATAGTCAGGTTACAGTTTCTTCCGTTGAGCCGACAAATGATGATGCCTTTGACGATTCGAGTGTGGTGACACCATAACACTCCCTGCCTTGGTCGCAGCGAGCCTGGCAGATACAAGTAAGTCAAAGAGTCATGGTCCCCATTGGTAACGTTTTCTGGAGTTTCAGTGTCGCTCTTCTGCATCTGTTTGTGGTCAATGGGCTAGCTGGCCATCCTGCCCCGATTGTCATGTGGTAGATAATAGAGAGGGCTACCCATACATAGACGCAATGTGTGGATTTTGCCGAAAAATAGGCCATTTAGCGTAAGTTTGTGACAGTTAGCGAGCCTCAGGACGTCCGTGTTTTCCCTGGACTCGGAGGCTGTCTCTGACGCCCCACAAGTATTATCTCAGCGTATTCCCCTAATGTTGGTAACAAATAGACTATCCACTGGATTTCAGGTAGATCTTGCAGCAGCAGTCAGCCTAATTAACTTTTAGATGTACAGGCTCTTGGGCTGCCCTGCATTGCAACAGCCACTACATCAAGTTGTGTCTTACAGTAAACAGTTTATTACTGTGAGAGGCAAATACTACATCTCACCATGTCGGAGGAATGTGGAAAGGCAACTTACGTCACTAGTGGTTAATTCACAGTTGGTGCAAAATGTTTTTGAATCAGATGCCTTTTCTGTTTTTGGGCTCCCAGACAGTGGGATAAGAACATTTAGTGTCTCAGTCAGTCCTCTTTCAAGATCCGGATTCTTTACTATAGTTATACAACCAAATATTTGAGAATACTTGGGGTCAGGCAGAAAATTTCAAGGCACATGTCTCCCTTAGCCGCACGGAGTGGCCGCGCGGTTGGAGGTGCCATGTCACGGACTCGGCGGCCCCTCCCGCCGGAGGTTCGAGTCCTCCCTCGCACATGGGTGTGTGGGTTGTTCTTAGCATAAGTTAGTTTAAGTAGTGCGTAAATTTAGGGACCGATGACTTCAGCCGTTTAGTCCCTTAGGAATTCACACACATTTGAACATTTTATCTCCCGTAAGCCGTCAGCAGTACCTAAATTTTGTCTTCCCCATCCATTCACTTCGCCATGAGCCATGACAAAATCAAGAATGAGTTGTAGTGTTGGCAGAACCTCTGTGTTATTTCTCCTATTTCGCCGGCCGTTGTAGCCAAGCGGTTCTAGGCGCTTCAGTCTGGAACCGCGCGACTGCTACAGTCGCAGGTTCGAATCCTGCCACAGGCATGGATGTGTGTGATGTCCTTAGGTTAGTTAGGTTTAAGTAGTTCCAAGTTCTAGGGAACTGATGACCTCAGATGTTAAGTCCCATAATGCTCAGAGCCATTTGAACCATTTTCTCCTATTTCGTCGAGTCAGTGGGCCACTCCTTCGGTGGTGATTCGGAAGCCAGGTGGGGTCGTACACCTTGGCAATGGGTTTAAACAATCGGTTAATGCACAATGTGTTGAGGACTCGTATCCAGTTGAACAGCTGGAGAAGTTCTTGGCAAGGCTGTGGTGGGGCCAGCATTTCTCATGCATCAAATTTCGTGACACATAACTGAAGTTGGCATTGGATGCCATTTCTCAGAGTTTCTTGGTTCTCAACAACAGCACGCCCTTTGGGATTTACCATTTTAATCGCTGGCCCAGTATCCAACAGCTTTGCCCCTCTATGGCAAGCATGGGGACCCTCTGGACCACGTTTAGGCCGTCACATAGGAAGAAAAACGTATGCCACGCCGAATTCACATGTGTAGGAGCATGCTTGGGGCTTCTCGTCGGAACTGCTGAAACTATTTTCCGAAAAAGCGGGTCAGCATCCGTACCTGCCGTACCAGTTTCGGCATTAAAAAATTTCATGTTTCCTTGTGAGGAGAGAAGTTCACCGACCACAAGCCACTGGTTTCCATATTCGTCCCTCATTCCAAACTACCAGAGAGGACTGCCCACCAATTGCAGAGGTGGGCGCTCTTTCTCAGTAATGATTGGTATGACATTCATTACAGATCCACCATCCAGCAAGCTAATGTGGAAGCACTATCACAGTTCCCTGAAGCACCAGTTATAGAGTTTGACTGACAAAAAGTTCTTGTTTTGGCATTGGATGATACCTTGCATTGCTCAATTTTCCTTTGACAGGGCAGGAGGTCACGGCAGATACGGATGCTGAAGTGCTTTTTCGGAAAATGGTTTCAGCAGTCACGGCGAGAAGCCCCAAGCATGCTCCCACACATGTGAATCCGGCGTGGCATACGGTTTTCTTCCTATGTGACCGCCTCAACGTGGTCCAGAGGGTCCTAATGCTTGCCATAGAGGGGCAAAGTTGTTGGATGGTCGTCAGTAGTGGGCCAAAGCCACTAAGAGCACGTTTCATTAGTTAAGGTTGCCTACATCAGGGGCAGGTATGCACTCAGGGGCTAATCTATTGTTCTCCCTTGACTGACAGGTCATTAACCTATTCTTCTCCTTTGATTGACAGATCCTTAACCTATTGTTCTACTAAATGGATCCTCCCTTATGATTTATGGGTCCTTAACCTATTGTTCCCCCACCCCCTCCCCTCACTGCTACAGGTACACTTTCAGGTCTGAGTTATTTGAATAGCCTCCTCCCACTCTTATCAGTTTGAATGACTACTTAATTAAATTGATCAACCCTTACCCATCTGGTAAATCCCCATCCCTCCCCCTTCCCTCTCCCCCTCCCCTCTCCTCCTCCCCTACCTGGAAATTGGTGGCTCTTTGGTGAAGAGGAAGGATCTAACAAAGCGAAATTCAAGGTTATATTGTATATTTGTAAAAATCAATTTTTGGGTGTTGGATATCTCTTCATCATTCTCTGCTGTTTGGAAAGATGCAGGTCTTGTAAGAAGTAATTTAATCGATCGCCTTTCGTTTTATTCCAGTCGCACAAGAAACACCAACATGAAACACACATCACACATAATTCACAGTTAAAAATCTTTCGATCGCAAAGCACGCACCGCTCGCTGTCCCCTGTCCACTGGACCGCACTGAACGCCACCCCACACGCTGCCAGGAGTCAAGGTGCACCGGTGGCCCATTCAGAGTTATGACGCTGCCATCAGTTGCAGAACCATGCACAGGTGTCAATTCAGGTCCCGTAAGGGTGAGGCAGCGGCATCTCTTTCATACATCACACCTGAGAAACACCTGTTGAAACACGTGTTCACCTAGGCACCGTTGCTGGTGCGATGGCACCTAGCTGTGGGCTCGGCACCGAGAGAGATGTTTGCATAGCGGCTCACCCTCAAAGACGCAGCTAAAAGGTTCTCAGTGTTATACTGATGTCACATGCCTATGTAAATAACATCCAAGTCTCCCTCTAGATTCAGTATAGAAATCTATTGCAATGCTTCCCAGAATAATACAGGGTGCATTCCCCCTAGCGATCCTAACAGGACAGCTGTCTCACACATGAGACGCCTCCGGCCCCATATGTGTTTACCCAGCCATCTCCAGACTCACAAGAATATTAGGAACCAGACACATATTTATCAGTGTAACTACAATTGAATATTAGGATTGCTGCTGCAGCCTGACACTGAGCAATGTACAAGAAATGTCTCCTCTTGACGGCCATGGTTCTGGAACAAATCTCCATATCTATAGTACATAATTTTCCACACAAAAAAATCTTTCATTCCCCTTATGGCTATCGATGTGCGGAATCTATACCTCCCTCACGATAGGACACACAGAGCGACCACCAGACATTTGTACATATACTGCAAAGACTGTTGTACAAAGGCTGGGTCAGTTCCCCTCGGCACACAGGTGTCGCAGTTTCTGCTCCGACCTGTTTGCTTGCTTTCTTCACCCATCTCCAGACTCTGGGATTACAAGAACACATGTATTTTCACATGGTTTGCAGGAATATTATACGATTTACGCGATACTTCTCGATATAAAGCACTGGTAATAAACATATAGAAAGAAATACAGAAAACAGTGCAAATGCACTGCAAATGTAGAATATGTGGGTGGAGACGACTGGATGCAATCAAGTACATTGCTATACTATGCCTCCTGATCAGAAAAATAGTGCATTTGTTCTAGGTTTTGGCAGCTGTACTAGACTTACAGGCAATTTTAGAACACGGAACGAGAAGTGATGTCATGAATCCATGGGCAGAAGAGACATAAAATCGATAGAAATCCGAAAAATGACGGAAAATACGTATAAATTGAGAGAATATGCACCAAAATGCAGGGAAATTGAGGAAGTATTTGAGTGGCTTCTGGTTGGCGCGGAACAATTTGTACACGGGAACAAATATGCGACAGCAAGAGGAATCCGAGAAAACATCGACATGGGAATGTTGACTACTGTACTTGACGCTTTTCAGGAAAACAGAAAACCATCTGCCTCTAAACTTACAGGCATCTGCAATAAGGGATAACTGAGAGCGGATGGAGTGATCGATTGAAATCGACCTGTAACAAGGTACTATTTAATGGCAGACTGATGATGCATTCCAGAGAGGGAGATGTTGCTGCACGTCATTTGACCATTTCTTCCGCTGTTCTGTCAGGACGCATCAGTTGTGTGACAGCCTGTGTTCGACTCGTATACAACCACGTGTTCTGTATGTGACTTAGAGCACTGTCTACTTGCGGTCGTTAACAGCAAACCTCTTGGTCATCATAGGACTTCCATCTCATGTGTGATGAAATGTGCCCATCCTGTTTCGACACATTCCTCTAAACGAACGGAGATTTATGTACTTCATTTATGTACTAATTATGTACTTCAGTGCCCTGTCGCATCTTTGGTATAAAATCGATGATTCAGTGATTCTAAGTTAGTGATAGATATTTGTGAGACACTGCAATCCCTGTGTATACATCTGCTTGACAGGCGTGGTGTTTACAGAGCTAGTGGAGGCATGATGTGTAATTTCACATGTCAGACGCTGGTGCAATGCTTTTATCTGTTTCCTTGTAAGAGGTATTCTCTGTTACTATCTATCATTTTATATAGGACTGATGCAGGCATAGTATAATTTCTGAACCATGATCGGTTGTGAACAGTGAACGCTATATATCTCTGGAAAGCTATATTGTGTATGTGTCACACAGAATCGATATTTTAAGGAAGCAGTTTTTTTCATTTTACAGCTTGTTACCATAGTTTATCGTAAAGAAACCTGCAATAAGGATGTATGTGATGCGCTGGAAATACACTCCTGGAAATGGAAAAAAGAACACATTGACACCGGTGTGTCAGGCCCACCATACTTGCTCCGGACACTGCGAGAGGGCTGTACAAGCAATGATCACACGCACGGCACAGCGGACACACCAGGAACCGCGGTGTTGGCCGTCGAATGGCGCTAGCTGCGCAGCATTTGTGCACCGCCGCCGTCAGTGTCAGCCAGTTTGCCGTGGCATACGGGGCTCCATCGCAGTCTTTAACACTGGTAGCATGCCGCGACAGCGTGGACGTGAACCGTATGTGCAGTTGACGGACTTCGAGCGAGGGCGTATAGTGGGCATGCGGGAGGCTGGGTGGACGTACCGCCGAATTGCTCAACACGTGGGGCGTGAGGTCTCCACAGTACATCGATGTTGTCGCCAGTGGTCGGCGAAAGGTGCACGTGCCCGTCGACCTGGGACCGGACCGCAGCGACGCACGAATGCACGCCAAGACCGTAGGATCCTACGCAGTGCCGTAGGGGACCGCACCGCCACTTCCCAGCAAATTAGGGACACTGTTGCTCCTCGGGTATCGGCGAGGACCATTCGCAACCGTCTCCATGAAGTTGGGCTACGGTCCCGCACACCTTTAGGCCGTCTTCCGCTCACGCCCCAACATCGTGCAGCCCGCCTCCAGTGGTGTCGCGACAGGCGTGAATGGAGGGACGAATGGAGACGTGTCGTCTTCAGCGATGAGAGTCGCTTCTGCCTTGGTGCCAATGATGGTCGTATGCGTGTTTGGCGCCGTGCAGGTGAGCGCCACAATCAGGACTGCATACGACCGAGGCACACAGGGCCAACACCCAGCATCATGGTGTGAGGAGCGATCTCCTACACTGGCCGTACACCACTGGTGATCGTCGAGGGGACACTGAATAGTGCACGGTACATCCAAACCGTCATCGAACCCATCGTTCTACCATTCCTAGACCGGCAAGGGAACTTGCTGTTCCAACAGGACAATGGACGTCCGCATGTATCCCGTGCCACCCAACGTGCTCTAGAAGGTGTAAGTCAACTACCCTGGCCAGCAAGATCTCCGGATCTGTCCCCCATTGAGCATGTTTGGGACTGGATGAAGCGTCGTCCCACGCGGTCTGCACGTCCAGCACGAACGCTGGTCCAACTGAGGCGCCAGGTGGAAATGGCATGGCAAGCCGTTCCACAAGACTACATCCAGCATCTCTACGATCGTCTCCATGGGAGAATAGCAGCCTGCATTGCTGCGAAAGGTGGATATAAACTGTACTAGTGCCGACATTGTGCATGCTCTGTTGCCTGTGTCTATGTGCCTGTGGTTCTGTCAGTGTGATCATGTGATGTATCTGACCCCAGGAATGTGTCAATAAAGTTTCCCCTTCCTGGGACAATGAATTCACGGTGTTCTTATTTCAATTTCCAGGAGTGTATATTTGCTACACTGGAATATTTACAGCGCTGCATTCCACATGAATAGTAGGTCAGAAACTGAAGTGATCTAACATTATAGCCTGTTTTAAGTGCAGAACCGTGTAGCCTTAGGAGTGCACGTGTTTATGTTCTCTCGTACCAATACCCTCCTGGTACTGACCCCAGACACTAGAACAATACTTTAAAATTCGTAGCGTAGTTGATTTACGTAAAATGCTTCGAACTCCATCAGTTTGGATCTCCACCATGCACAAAAACCACCATTTCTTGTTCTTCTTAACTGTCTGCTATTACATCACAACACTTTCAAATCTACTACTATACACCGATAAGGGGCGCTAACATCGTGGACATGGGCGCATCTGGAGAAATCAAGTGCACTTGGATTGGTGAGGACTCGGCAAGCTCCATTCAATCACTAGAAGCTGAATGTAGCGGTCTGCTCCTGATCAGCTGCAGATTAAATCGGTAAAGGTGCTGCAAGAATGATTTGAGATTCCCATCCACACAGAGATAGATCGTAAATTAAGCACTATGCTCAAGGTGTTAGAAATACGTAGATCGCTGTCTGGTATATTTGGATGACGTATATGTTCGAGAATTAATGAATGGGCGTACTGGACAGTCATCTATCTACATTCGCAATGATACTCGCAGAGTAGAGGAGGGGCGGTTTAGCGATGATACTGACACTGGGAAGCATGCTGTCGCATCATTGGTCAGTGTTGAAATTACTGTAAAATTGCTAAAATTGTTGGCACTATCAACTGTGATGCTTATTATTACAGAACATCAACGGTGTCTTTTCCATGCCATCCTTCCACTGGTACGCTGTTGGTTGCCACATAATGATTGACTGACCTCGCTTGTTTGAGATGGAGGAAGAGTTTTGGTAGAGGGGCAACACCTTCTGGGGGGCAGCTAGCACTGAAACCGTGATCTCGTATATGACTGCAATATGAGGAATGGTATTTGTTTTCGATATATGGGAAGAGGGAGATGCGACAAAAATCTTACCGAATTCTTTATCGGTTGAAGTTAGTGGAGCTTTTATAGTTCGTAATTTTTCTCTGTTGGATGGTATAGAATAACGATGATAGAATGTTGGGATGATAGACGTGAATAGGCTCTGAGGGACGCGAATCTGCTTTGGACTGCAGTATCTTATGAAGTTTGGAGACGCCCCACAATGCAGTAGCAAAATCTTCGTCCTTCTCGCAGTTTCGTACTGTCTTTTATACTATCTCGTGTGGAAGGAGCGGGCTTCATTCGACGCTGACCTTACACATCGTACACTGTTGGCGGAGCTTCGACAACATGTTCCCATTTCCACCGAATGGTCGAAACACAGTCCTGCTGCAGTAACTCAGGTCAATCTGTTTCTACACGGGTTGGAGAAGGTGGTAGATATAGTTCTCTCTGACTTCTGCTCAGTTCTGACTTGAACTGGAAAGATCACATGCGCAAAGCTGCAGGAATGGCAGCAGTTGCAAGAGGCATAGGGACTGCTTTGTCTGGAAAAGCCACTTCATTCGGAGTCAATGCCATATCTCGATTTATAAATCAGGTATAGCTATTAACATGGATACTTGTGTGCACCTGTTGAACCAAGACCGACTGTGATAGTAATATGGTAGTTGTGATCGTGTTTTTTTAACATCTGGCGGTTTGTAAGACGATTACACTTCTCTTTCTAAGACACAGTGGTAGCACTCGCAGTAAAAACTTATGAGACATGTACACCCATCACTGATTTTTGGTCAGTATTATTTCGTATTGCCAGCAATCAGTTAATGGCAAAGTATTATACTTAGTAGTAGGGGATGTGTGGTAGGTTCACCTTGAGCATCAGGCTTATAATGTATGTTTGTGTGTTCCAACATGTGCAAACGAAATAACTATGCCCAGTCGTAAGGAAGGTATGGATTTGACATGGAATACTGTGATAACAAAGGGAAAAGTATGTCAAGTCATAAGAATGGTACAGATATTTCTATTTCCAGGCCCATAGCCGTCAACAGGCTGTATTTCCAATATTTCGCTCATTGTCGAATGTCGTCCAATTGAGACCGTGATCGAAATATTTAATTGTAAGCATAGTGATCAAATATGTATGTGGCTCGTTTCCTAGGACAATTCTGTCTAGGGCTGCATGGCGCGCAGTGGTGGTGGCCTCTGGAGGGAATGATTCACGTTTCCCGCTAACGGCAGGAGCCGTCTGAATGGAAAGGCATGTTGGGATGCAGGAATGTAGCTGACTTAACAGTGTCGTCCTCTAGACGGCCGAATAGCGAACTAATACTTAGTATGTGTTGGACAGCTTTTGTGATCGCATGGTAATTTGAGAAGATTCAATATGGACATGTGTTTGCACAGGACCATTATTCCCTCCCATGTAAATTGTCCGGTCGACTGCTTCTGCACATTTTGCACCTTTATTTAGTTGAGAGAACATCGATTGTGGTGTGTCGATCTAGCACATGAAAGACAGGTGGAAGACACGTTTGCTGGTTCTCTAGACATGAGAAACACCTTAGTTGACTTTGTAAATTATAGGGATGATATGGAATTCTTACATCACCGACATCGGTATTCGTGACTGGAAATGTCAGTTTCCTCTATCTTTTTCGCTTTTTGACAAAAAGGTCTTCAAAGACACTATAAGTTTCTAGTTACTCAGTGGTTTACAGCAGACTCCACCTCGCTAAAGTTTCGGGTTTCTTTATATTGTGCAAGTGATACTGCTATGTAAGCGATACAGCTATGTGCTTGATATCGAGAAGTATGGCGTAAATGGTATAATATTCTGGCAAACCACGTGAAAATACATGTGTTCTTGTAATGCAAGAGTCTGGAGAGGGGTGTAGGAAGCAAGCAAGCAAGCAAACAGGTCAGGGCCAGGACCAGTGACGCCTTGTGCCAAGGGGAACCGACCCAGCCTTTGTACAACTGTCTTCGCGGTACATGTACGAGTGTCTGGTGGTCGTTACTGTGTGTCCTATCGTGAGGGAGGTATAGATACAGTACATTGATAGCCATAAGGGGAATGAAAGATTTTCTTTTTACGTCGAAAATTATGTGCGCTATAGATATTGAGATTCGTTCCAGAACCACGGCTGTCAAGACGAGACATTTCTAGTACGTTTCTCGGCGTCAGACAGCAGCAGCAGTCCTAATATTCAATTGTAGTTACATTGATAAATATGTGCCTGGTTCCCAATATTCTTGTGAGTCTGGAGATGGCCGTAGAAAGCACAGCAGCAAGCAAGCAGGTTTGGGATAGAAACAGCATCTCAGCGGATGCCTTTGTTCCGAGCTGGGGCTGGCCCATCCTTTGTACAGTGATTCAGTGAGTCTGAGAAAGCTTCCGATTTGGCTCATGGCTCCCCCTGAACAGGTAAATATGGAACTAATACCGAGTTTGAGTTGAGTTGCCTTCGGGACCGCGTGTGTCGCATCTATACTCTGCGGAAATTTGAGAAGATTCAATACGATGAGTGTTTACACTGGGAGTACCGACAGTGTTCGAACTCCTGGGGTGGGGGGTCGTCCACAGCCGGCTGGCCTCTCTCTGACTGACACACACTTCCACGGCTGTGGTGATAGGGCAAGTTTAAGGCTGCAGTTTTCTCCATCGGCGCTGCACTGCGGCACAGTGGGTACGTGGGATGTATTTGATGATCTGTGGACGACTTTTGCAGGGTTTAACTGTCTGTGTAATAGAGCGATCTGTACAAAATGGTTTTGCCACTGAAAGTCACATTGCTCTGACACCGGCAGCTGCCACAGTTTGACAGGTAAATTTAGTGACGGATGGGCTGTCCCGTTATGATCATCACGAAGAATGCATTCAGTGTTATTCAGAGCTATTTTCGTAAACAGGTCCTGTTAGGACAAGCATTTCCATGCAGACAAGCTGAGACATCACGAAAGCTCCTACAACAACAACAATAAACACCATTAACTATTTCTGCGACACTTTACAAATTCCGAGAAGGGACTGATAAGTAATGGATGGGCTGTCCTGTTAGGATCGTGAGGAAGAATGCATCATGTGTCATTCTGGAAAGCATTGAAAAAGATTTCTATAGCGGGTTCAGAGGGAGACTTGGCTGTTATTTACATAGACATGTGACAGTATAACATTGAGAACCTTTTAGCTGCTTCTGTGAGGGTGAGCCGCTATGCAGACACATCGTGAGCTGGACCCGCAGCTATGGGTCATCGCGCCAGCAACGGTGCCTAGGCGAACACCTGTTTCAACAGGTATTTCTCGGGTGTCATGTATGAAAGAGATGCTGCCGCCTCATCCTTGCGAGACCTGACCTGACACCTGTGCGTGTTTCGACAGCTGACAGCTGTGTCGTCACTTTGCAGGGGCCGCCAGTGCATACCGACTCCTGGCAAAGTGTGCGGTTGCATTCCATGTGGTCCAGTGGACAGGGGATGACGGGCGGTGTGTGCTTTGCAATTGAAAGATTTTAACTGTGAATTACATGTGATGAGTGTTTCATGAGGGTATTCCTTGCACAATTTGAATAAAAAGAAGGGCGATTGATTTAATTACTTCTTACAAAACCTGCATCTTTCCAAACGGCAGAGAATGATGAGGAAGAGAAATCCAACCCCTGCAAATTGATTTTTTTTAATACACTACTGGCCATTAAAATTGCTACACCACGAAGATGACGTGCTACAGACGCAAAATTTAACCGACAGGAAGAAGATGCTGTGATACGCAAATGATTAACTTTTCAGAGCATTCACACAAGGTTGGCGCCGGTGGCGACACTTACAACGTGCTGACATGAGGAAAGTTTCCAACCGATTTCTCATACACAAACAGCAGTTGACCGGCATTGCCTGGTGAAACGTTGTTGCGATGCCTCGTGTAAGGAGGAGAAATGCTTACCATCATGTTTCCGACTTTGATAAAGGTCGGATTGTAGCCTATCGCGATTGCGGTTTATCGTATCGCGACATTGCTGCTCGCATTGGTCGAGATCCAATGACTGTTAGCAAAATATGGCATCGGTGGGTTCAGGAGGGTAATACGGAACACCGTGCTGCATTCCAATGACCTCGTGTCACTAGCAGTCGAGATGACAGGCATCTTATCCGCATGGCTGTAACAGATCGTGCAGCCATGTCTCGATCCCTGA
This sequence comes from Schistocerca serialis cubense, assembly GCF_023864345.2. Lineage (NCBI taxonomy): Eukaryota > Metazoa > Arthropoda > Insecta > Orthoptera > Acrididae > Schistocerca > Schistocerca serialis. The sequence goes on from NC_064640.1 coordinate 774,934,881, forward strand.
GTCAACAGATGGGGACGTTTGCAAGACAACAACCATCTACACGAACAGTTCGAAGACGTTTGCAGCAGCATGGACTATCAGCTCGGAGACCATGACTGCAGTTACCCTTGACGCTGCATCACAGACAGGAGTGCCTGCGATGGTGTACTCAGTGACGAACCTGGGTGCACGAATGGCAAAACGTCACTTTTTCGGATGATTCCAGGTTCTGTTTACAGCATCATGATGGTCGCATCCGTGTTTGGCGACATCGCGGTGAATGCACATTGGAAGCGTGTATTCGTCATCGCCATACTGGCGTGTCACCCGGCATGATGGTATGGGATGCCATTGGTTACACGTCTCGGTCATCTCTTGTTCTTATTGACGGCATTTTGAACAGTGGACGTTACATTTCAGATGTGTTACGACCTGTGGCTCTGCCCTTCATTTGGTCCCTGCGAAACTCTACATTTCAGCAGGATAATGCACGACCGCATGTTGCAGGTCCTGCACGGGCCTTTCTGGATACAGAAAATATTCGACTGCGGCCCTGGCCAGCACATTCTCCAGATCTCTCTCCAATTGAAAACTTCTGGTCAATAGTGGCCGAGCAATTGGCTCGTCACAATACGCCAGTCAAACTCTTGATGAACTGTGGTATCGTGTTGAAGCTGCATGGGCAGCTGTACCTGTACACACCATCCAAGCTCTGTTTGACTCAATGCCCAGGCGTATCAAGGCCGTTATTACGGCCGGAGGTAGTTGTTCTGGGTACTGATTTCTCAGGATCTATGCACCCAAATTGTGTGAAAATGTAATCACATGTCAGTTCTAGTATAATATATTTGTCCAATGAATACCCGTTTATCATCTGCATTTCTTCTTGGTGTAGCAATTTTAATGGCCAGTGGTGTAAATATATAATATAACCTTGAATTTCCCTTCGTGAGATCCTTCCTCTCCACCACAGAGCCGTCAGTTTCCAGGTAGAGGAGGGGGAGAGATGGGGGTTTACCAGAGATGGAGAGGTGAATTAATTGATCAATTTAGTTAAGCAATCATTCAAACTGATAAGAGTGAGAAGGGGCTATTCGAATAACTCAGACCTGAAAGTGTACCTGTGGCAGCAAGAGGGGGGGGGGGGGGGGGGAGGACAATAGGTTAAGGATCTGTCAGTTAAAAGGACGGGTCCTTTTAGCAGAAAAATAGGTTTAGGACTGGTCAAACAAAGGAAAACAATAGGTCAATGACCTGTCAATCAAAGGAGAACAATAGGTTTGCCCCTGATGTAGGGAACCTGCACAAAAAAAGTGCTCATGGGGGCTTTGTGCCACTACTGTCGTCCTTCTATACTCGATGCTCGCTTTTTACTAGGGTACGTCTCGTATGAAGTCTTTGGTACGGCAACACATACACTGGTTGGCAATCGATCTCAACATTGAACAGTTTGTGCAGCCTGTGTACAGAGGCAGGCTGCACCATTTTGTCAGTTTTGCCCTTGACCAGTCTTAGGTTCGTGTCAACTCTGTTGGCAACATGTAGTTGAAAAACGTGTAGTTGTTGGTAGTGAATGCGCATCCAATTTCCTGTATGTTGCCATACTGTCTTGCAGGCATTTCTTGGGAAGCCTGTGACTGATGGTAATGGATGCATTGTACAATTTCCTGTATGCTATATGTTGCCAAATTGTCTTCCATGACGTTGATGGATACTATTCGGTCACTGTCCAGGACTTTTGCTATTGAGGGCTCCTCCCTGAAACCTCATATCTAATAATGGTCGGTAATTTGTATTGTGGGGTTTGGAAGATTTTTGCATGGGCAACAGTATCCTGAATCTCACTACCACTCCATTTCACTTGTCTTCTAACTCCGAGCTGGAACAATTTGTGCAAATGTCCAAGACCCAATGTTGAAGTCTGTATCTGACTCATCCTGTGACAATGCACTGTCTTATTTTCATTGCCACATACTGGAGGACACTGGTTATTATGTGCAATCAGCCAGAAAATATGCATGGGCACCAGCTTTTGGAATTGTTGCACCCCAAGTAACATGACGCAGATTGTCACGGCTTCCCACACTTTCCTCACGCAGCTACCATTTGGGCCCGATCCCTTGGCCAGTAGCAGCTGTATTGGTGGGCCACAAATATCGGCATATATTTCTAGTGGATGTCAGTAGGGAGCAGCAGACCTGTCACATCTGTGATGTGTTGGACCCACGACACCAGTAGGGTGTGGGGTCAATCACAACATTCTTCTGGTAGTAGGTTCACAATTCTGGCAGCCTGCACACCCACTGCTGCACCTACCGCAGTTGTCCTTTAGCCCATGGAATGTGGTGCTGGCAGCAATTGCTCCGGCAACTCCCGTGGCAGAGCTCCTGGAACTGGAACCAACGCCTTCATTTCCCCATTTGCCCAAGGATGAGTACATGACCCCACTAATGCCAGTGGACCAGCTCTTAAACTGGCTTCCATATTCTTCCATCGCTCCAAAGGCGTCAGCTGCATTAGCGTAGCCTATTTTGGGGGTAGATCTGCAGCTGGGGAACTTGCACCATCTCTGGTTTTGTACAGCACAAACGTGACCATTTTCAGCTCTACATAGCCTTTTCAGGTGCACACATAGCACTGTGTGAGTTGAACAAGTGACGCAGTTGTTTACAAGTAGGTGGCGATAGGCTGGGTTCAAATGGCTATGAGCACTGTGGGACTTAACTTCTGAGGTCATCAGTCCCCTAGAACTTAGAACTACTTAAACCTAACTAACCTAAGGACACCACACACATCCATGCCCGAGGCAGGATTCGAACCTGCGACCGTAGCGATCGCGCGGTTCCAGACTGTAGCGCCTAGAACCGCTCGGCCACCCTGGCCGGCGATAGGCTGGCCCATCAGTTTTTATGCTGATTTCAATTGCCTCAGACCTGCCCTTCAGCATGCACAGTGCGTTGTTTTCGCATGTTTAGTTGTTAATTGTTTAGTCGCTTACACCAGTCGTGTTTCATTTTTCTCGGTGCGCTCGTCTCTAGGTGATTTTTGAACTCCCTACTACCCTGTAAACTGGCTCGCATATTGAGTTTCGTTTCCTCTTACGGGCTTCAGCTCCCCGGCTTGGCCGACTGGAGTGACCGAGCGGTTCTAGGCGCTTCAGTCTGGAACCGCGCGACCGCTATGGTCGCAGGTTCGAATCCAGCCTCGGGCATGGATGTGTGTGATGTCCTTGGTTCAGTTAGGTTTAAGTAATTCTAAGTTCTAGGGGACTGATGACCTCAGATGTTGAGTCCCATAGTGCTGAGAGCCATTTTCCCCGGCATGTAGTCAAGCCAGCGGCCACTGTCGGCTAGTATAGTTACATTTGTGCTAATAGTGATGGTACCACAGACACAAAACGAAGCGTATATTTCTCCGAATTGCAGTTTGTTGGACGCTATGCTAATGTTGTGTACAATTCACTGATATAAACAAATTATTATTGTTGCATGGAAATATTCTATACAGCGCATGATAACTGAACAATCGTTATTATTGTATTAAAACATTGTTGGAAGTCTGCCATAGACTGATACGAAGCCCAGAATGAGAAAGGAGGAGGGGTGACTCGATCGGTAACCAGATGGCAAACTGCTAGTGCTGAGCATTGGTTGTCAGTAAATAATCCATTATTCCGGAAGCCAACGGTTTTGGGTTGCTAGGACTTTTAGGGGGATTGATGTTACCACAGTGAAGAAAACATCAGTACAAATGGTTCAAATGGCTCTGAGCAGTATGGGACTAAACTGCCGGCCAGAGTGGCCGAGCGGTTCTAGGCGCTACAGTTTGGAACCGCGCGACCGCTACGGTCGCAGGTTCGAATCCTGCCTCGGGCATGGATGTGTGTGATGTCCTTAGGTTAGTTAGGTTTAAGTAGTTCTAAGTTCTAGGGGACTGATGACCTCAGAAGTTAAGTCCCATAGTGCTCAGAGCCATTTGAACCATTTTTGGACTTAACTTCTGAGGTCATCAGTCCCCTAGAACTTAGAACTACTTAAACCTAACCAACCTAAGGACATCACACACCGCCATGCCCGAGGCAGGATACGAACCTGCGACCGTCGTGATCGAGCGGTTCCAGACTGTAGCGCCTAGAACCGCCCGGCCACCCCGGCCGGCTCAGTATAAATCATCTGGTGACATCTGTTCTCTGTGTAAGCAGTGGCCACCAAAAGCATCTGTTCCCAACGCAAGGGAAGCCTCTTATGACATGTTGAAAGCTACAAGAAGCTAACATACTTTCAAAGTCAACAAGAAAACTGCATAAACAACATGATGAGCCGTGCCAAGGTAATAACTAATTCCAGGTGTAAAACGTGCTTCCATTCGGGTGTTTGGGTGTGATATGCTCAGAAAGGTTCCATTGAAATGAAGAAACACAGAAGATTAAGAATAGGGAAATGTCATGGTAAGACCCTCTTACAAGTGAGGAAGTTAGAGGATCTGAAGGAGGAAACGAGAATTACCACAGAGTGGATATAATAGGAATTTTTGAAATGAGGTGAAGATAGAATGGACAATTTTTAGGTTACGAATTCAGAGTATTTTGTCCTGAAGGAACATGTAAATGAATTCATATGACCGACCCGGATAACCGAGCGCGTTAACGCGCCGCTTCCAGGGTTCAGGAAGGCCTGCGTGCCTCAGATCGAATAAGCCATGCAGATTAACGATGAGAGCTGGTGAACCAGCCTAATTGGATGTGGTTTTTAGGCGGTTTCCCACTTCGTACTAGGTAAATACTGGGCTGATATCCTGGTTGCGTCTCCAATAAACGCCGCACAAACATTTGTAAACAGTTGTCACACTTGAACATAGGATTTTTTTCTAGATGCACACAGATGGCGTTCACAGATTCCGTCTCAGGGAGAGTGATGGTATCAAGAAAGGCATTTGGCCACCAACCATCAGTAACATTACAGTGTCACAATCCATATAATAAACACGAATACTGTAGAGAAATGGGGAAAGGCTAAGAAGAAGAAAAAGGAGAAGCTGTAAAGGAATCTATGGTGTTAATTAATATTAGGCCCATATCTCAAGGATAAAGTGATACCAGTGAGATATGCACAAGACGTGTTCAACAAATAATGCCCCATGACATTTTCTCACATCTTCTTAAGAGTTATGATTTATTGAAAATTTCAATCAACATTCTCTTTCATACACTATTTTTCTACGTAATGTCTATGACATTCTAAGGCCTTACACCAGGGTTGTTTAAGAGCATGTATCCCCTGGTGGTGAAAGCTCTTGTCCTGTGCTCATAGTCATGTTTTCACTGCATGGATCACGATCTTATCATCTTCATACTGTGTCTCACATAGAGGACCCTTAACTGGTCCAAACAGATGGAAGTCCAGGTCTGGGCTGTAGGGTGGATTAGGCAATGGTGTCAAACATAATTTGGCGATTGTTTCCTGGATCTGAGATTTGTGTGTTGCGTGTATTGTTGCGCTGGAGCAATATGTCCTTTGAGTTCGTGTCAGACCGAACATGTCGGGCGTAGTTCGAGAGTTTCTTCAGACGTTTTGGGGCGTAGCGCCTTTACATCACGCCTGTGGCAGTTAACAATAACAGTAAGCCTGACGCAGGTACGAGTCATCATACTGCTGTAACATATGTGCTCTTGTGATACCCAGTAACAGCTGTGGCCGAATGATGTCGCTATCGTACAGACTATTAATTCCTAAACAGTCAAGTGTATTTTGGAAGCTAAGTGTTATCTTCTGTGAATATTAAGTCCTTTATTAATTATTGATCGTTTAATATGTTTAGGTATTATTGTCAGTGAGAAGTAATATGAGAGATGAATATTGTTACTTCATAACTGATACCATGTCTTATGAACCGTGACCCTGTTGTTGTAATAAATAAACAAACAGCGTCTTGATCACAAATTTTTATTTAACGACAACAGGTTTCACTCTACACTGCAGATCTTCATTTCTGGCGCCGCAAAATGCAGTTTGTCAACGTTGTGTGAAGCTAACATAAACTCATTAGTTTCACACAACGCTGAGAAAGTGCACTTTGCGATGCTTGACCTGAAGATGATCTGCAGTACAGATTGAAACCGCTTGTCGGTAAAAAAAAGTTCTGATCCAGACGATGTTTATTTGTTTAGAATATTGTCATGTTTATTAACTGTATATATAATAGTGAGGGAATTGTATCTAGACAGCATGAGTGAGTCAAATGCTCAGGGGTAACTTTTTAAAGTGCATTTCGCCAGTTTATGGTACTGGGAAACAAAAAATACTACGATACTCAGTTAAGTAAAGAAAAGAATACTTCGATATTAGTGGGTTTTCTAAAGTTCTTGGTTTAATAAATCACTGTGTTGTGACTGGTGCATAATCTGCTAGGGATGAAATGCCATATTTGGTCGAAACCGCGATCGACAGTAATTCTCGCAGAGAACGGTGTAGCACAGTGAGCAAGTGATAGTATGATACAGGGCACAAGGAAAAAGAATGTCGATTCCTAGAGGACTGGCACTTTGTGATGGGAAACGGATGTCAAGCACTATCAAGATGACAGAGGACGGAGTGTAGAATTGGACGTGACAGCGTTTGATGCAGCTGGCAGCAGAGCAGCAGTGACAATGTACGGCGCTGATGAGGGCGCTGAAACTGACTTACACTAAGTGATCTGGCTGGAAATGACTTACAAGTTTGTGGCGCCCTCCATCGGTAATGCTGGAATTCAATATGAGGTTGGCCCACCCTTAGCCCTGATGACAGTTTCCACTGTCTCAGGCATACGTTCTGTCAAGTGCTGGAAGGTTTCTTGGGGAATGGCAGCCCATTCTTCACGGACTGCTGCACTGAGGAGAGGTATCGATGTCGGTCGGTAAGGCCTGGCACGAAGTCGGCGTTCCAAAACGTCGCAAAGGTGTTCTGTAGGATTCAGGTCAGGACTCTGTGCAGGTCCGGCCGCTGTGGAAGAGCGGTTTGTTGTGGCGTAACAAGACTGCTACGCCACACTGAAGTAGCCGAAAGGCACGCGTAATCTCACGTAGGCTAGATAGAGGTCTGAAACAGGATACGTAATGAATGGTAGCAAGAAAAGTACGTAGCTGCGTTAATACTTAACTTTTAATCCTTCATGTGAATACAGCATTCCTTGATGATACAAGTGAGACTCTATCTTAAAATGGTTAATGGCGCCTTGCTAGGTCGTAGCCATGGACTTAGCTGAAGGCTATTCTAACTGTCTCTCGGCAAATGAGAGAAAGGCTTCGTCAGTGTAGTCGCTAGCAAAGTCGTCGTACAACTGGGCGAGTGCTATTCCGTATCTCGAGACCTGCCTTGCGGTGGCGCTCGGTTTTGTACAGCACAAACGTGACCATTTTCAGCTCTACATAGCCTTTTCAGGTGCACACATAGCACTGTGTGAGTTGAACAAGTGACGCAGTTGTTTACAAGTAGGTGGCGATAGGCTGGGTTCAAATGGCTATGAGCACTGTGGGACTTAACTTCTGAGGTCATCAGTCCCCTAGAACTTTGAACTACTTAAACCTAACTAACCTAAGGACATCACACACATCCATGCCCGAGGCAGGATTCGAACCTGCGACCGTTGCGGTCGCGCGGTTCCAAACTGAAGCGCCTAGAACCGCTCGGCTACACCAGCCGGCAGCAAGAAGGTGCTTTAAACATCAATGTAGATCTGTGCTCTGATAGTGCCACGCGAAACAACAAGGTGTACATGCCCCCTTCGTGAAAAACACTACCACACCATAACACCGCAAGTCTCTAGAGGAACGGAGGGTTCCAAATGATTGGAAAAAAGCACGGATAGTCCCAGTCTTCAAGAAGGGTCGTCGAGCAGATGCGCAAAACTATAGACCTATATCTCTGACGTCGATCTGTTGTAGAATTTTAGAACATGTTTTTTGCTCGAGTATCATGTCGTTTTTGGAAACCCAGAATCTACTATGTAGGAATCAACATGGATTCCGGAAACAGCGATCGTGTGAGACCCAACTCGCTTTATTTGTTCATGAGACCCAGAAAATATTAGATACAGGCTCCCAGGTAGATGCTATTTTTCTTGACTTCCGGAAGGCGTTTGATACAGTTCCGCACTGTCGCCTGATAAACAAAGTAAGAGCCTACGGAATATCAGACCAGCTGTGTGGCTGGATTGAAGAGTTTTTAGCAAACAGAACACAGCATGTTGTTATCAATGGAGAGACGTCTACAGACGTTAAAGTAACCTCTGGCGTGCCACAGGGGAGTGTTATGGGACCATTGCTTTTCACAATATATATAAATGACCTAGTAGATAGTGTCGGAAGTTCCATGCGGCTTTTCGCGGATGATGCTGTAGTATACAGAGAAGTTGCAGCATTAGAAAATTGTAGCGAAATGCAGGAAGATCTGCAGCGGATAGGCACATGGTGCAGGGAGTGGCAACTGACCTTTAACATAGACAAATATAATGTATTGCGAATACATAGAAAGAAGGATCCTTTATTGTATGATTATATGATAGCGGAACAAACACTGGTAGCAGTTACTTCTGTAAAATATCTGGGAGTATGCGTGCGGAACGATTTGAAGTGGAATGATCATATAAAATTAATTGTTGGTAAGGCGGGTACCAGGTTGAGATTCATTGGGAGAGTGCTTAGAAAATGTAGTCCATCAACAAAGGAGGTGGCTTACAAAACACTCGTTCGACCTATACTTGAGTATTGCTCATCAGCAATCGGTTTGACGGAGGAGATAGAGAAGATCCAAAGAAGAGCGGCGCGTTTCGTCACAGGGTTATTTGGTAACCGTGATAGCGTTACGGAGATGTTTAATAAACTCAACTGGCAGACTCTGCAAGAGAGGCGCTCTGCATCGCGGTGTAGCTTGCTCGCCAGGTTTCGGGAGGGTGCGTTTCTGGATGAGGTATCGAATATATTGCTTCCCCCTACTTATACCTCCCGAGGAGATCACGAATGTAAAATTAGAGAGATAGAGCGCGCACGGAGGCTTTCAGACAGTCGTTCTTCCCGCGAACCATACGCGACTGGAACAAGAAAGGGAGGTAATGACAGTGGCACGTAAAGTGCCCTCCGCCACACACCGTTGGGTGGCTTGCGGAGTATAAATGTAGATGTAGATGTAGAACACCACCGACTCCGAATTTTACCGTTGGCATTACACACACTCCCCGATGTCGTTCAACGGTCATCCGCCGTACCCACACCCTGCCATCGGATCGTCACATTGTGTACCGTGATTCATCACTCCACATAACGTTTTTCCACTGTTCAATCGTCCAATGTTTACGCCCCTTACACCAAGCGAGGCGGCGTTTGGCATGTACCGGCGTGATGTGTGGCTTATGAGCAGTCGCTCGACCATAACATCCAAGTTTTCTCACCTCCCGCCTAACTGTCATAATACTTGCAGTGGATCCTGATGCAGTTTGGAATTCCTGTGTGATGGTCTGGATAGATGTCTGCGTATTACACATTACCACCCTCTTCAACTGTCGGCGTCTCTGTCAGTCAACAGAAGACATCGGCCTGTACGCTTTTGTGCTGTACGTGTCCCTTCACGTTTCCACTTCACTATCGTATCGGAAACAGTGGGCCTAGGGATGGGTAGGAGTGTGGAAATCTCGAGCACAGACGTATTACACAAGTGACACCCAATCACCTGACCACGTTCGAGGTCCGTGAGTTCCGCGGAGCGCCCCATTCTGCTTTCTCATGATGTCTAATAACTACTAAGGTCGCTGATATGGAGTATCTGGCAGTATGTGATAGCACAATGCACCTAATATGAAAAACGTATGTTTTTGGGGGTGTCTAGATACTTTGATCACATAATGTAGCTGAAGCTGGAGACCGGACCCACAGATGCAATACGCCGCCAATATGGCAGACAACTGGAGATAAGTTTATTTTGTCTGGTATTTGCTTGTGTTGAAAGACTTGCCATGTTGGAAGAGACTGATGGTTTTGTGAATGTGAGGGAAAGGGACGACGCTAAGTTTTGTATGAGTTTCAATCAAACAAGCACTCCTGACCAAAGACAACCAGGGGATCTGATACATAATGTTGTTCCAGTGGAGAATGTACCTCAGTTATTTCCAGTTGTTGGCGCAGAACTGGAACAAATGCTTCTGCAGATGCAACTATTGACAGTAATCAACTGAACGACTTGAGTGATACTCATTTGTTTGGTGTGAGTTTATTTAATGTAAATGAACAGGAAGATGTGGAAGCAGATGCCAAACTTGGTCTGATGTCTGTTGAGACCAGAAAACAGAAGGAGTATATGGAGGAAGTAGGACAGAAAGTATGCAGGAAATGTTTACTATACTAACGGTTACCATAAAAACAATTTTGCGGAGATAAACAAAAATTTTAATGATGTGAAACTAATATGGGTAAACAATCTGGTGATATTAGTCGTTTCGCTATTGAGCTCAAACAGCAGACTAGTAACCTTGAAAATAAAACTGAACAAGCAAAGTTTGGCTAACGAGCTTAAACAGCAGTCTCGTAGTCTGGAGAGGGGAAACAATTGAAAACTGAAATTAATATTAAATTGGAAAATCAGACTGATGAGTTAAAGAACACGTAGAGAGAGATTTGTATTTGTTTGACACTAACATTGACGAACGAATTTCTCAAGTTGAAAAATAAATATAGGCAATCCTCAGAAAGTCTGAAAAGTCAATTGAGAGAGATTGTTAAAAAGGCAGCTATTGGAAACACACACAAAATACGGGGATCGAGCAGAAAGGTGCTACTGTAGAATTTGTTAGTGACAATTACCATGAAGCTTTGGACAGTAAAATTAATGCCGAAAGTGCAAATTGTTTGAGATTTGTAAAGGCTGTGTCTGATCATTTCGAAGTGACGGAACCTAACGTAGATCAGCTGACTAACCACGCTGAAATTAAATTACATGAGCATGAGAGCACATTGTCTAAAGCAGAGCATAATATCAGAATTGGTCTAACAGTGTTGATTGTAATTTGGTGACGAAATCTTCTGAAGTTGCTTATATTACCAACAGACATGTTTTACGTTTTGATAGATCTTGAAATGTGCATCCAAAAGAATTTTGGTATGATTTTGAAAATGTTTATGGACTTATCGGTAAAATATCTGTTTTATTACGTCAGAATTCTTGGAATTAGTTAAACGTGGGGTGTGATAGCTACTGGAGGCATTTTTAAAAGAATATTGGGGCAAACAGAAAGAAATGGAGCTGCAAAATAGTTTCTGAACAGAGGAATGGCTTAATCCCAGAAAAGAGAGTGTAAGGACGTTTGCCTTGAACTGAGTTACTAATTTATCGTATTTAACGAATAAACTGAAGCGTGAGCAAATCATCATAGGTTTAGATGGGAAGCTGCCTATGAATTAGCGTAATAAAGTTATTGCGGCTCCCAAGGATGGCACTGGCAAGTTTATTAGTTACTTGGAGAACGTAGAGAAGTTTATTCAGGAAGAGGAGCAGGCTACGCGAAACTTTAGACCCCAAAATAATGTGGAAAATGTAAATGTAAGCAGAATGTGTTCCAGAATAACAGTGAGAGAGGTGTAACTAGGTGGCGCCATGCTACAGCAAACAGACCAATTCACAGGGAGCATGGACCTGAGTATAGGTCGCTTTCTACAGTTTGTGGCGATAATGATTTTCAAAATAGACCTCAAGTGGGAGACCCAAGTTGGAACTGAAGCAGACTCATAGAGTACGGGAAACTAGATCCCATCTGTGTGGCCGGCCGGTGAGGCTGAGCGGTTCTAGGCGCTTCAGTCTGGAACCGCGCTACCGCTACGGTCCTATACTTGAGTATTGCTCATCAATGTGGGATCTGTACCAGGTCGAGTTGACAGAGGAGGTAGAGAAGATCCAAAGAAGAGCGGTGCGTTTCGTCACAGGGTTATTTGGTAAGCGTGATAGTGTTACGGAGATGTTTAACAAACTCAAGTGGCAGACTCTGCAAGAGAGGCGCTCTGCATCGCGGTGTAGCTTGCTGTCCAGGTTTCGAGAGGGTGCGTTTCTGGATATATTGCTTTCTCCTACTTATACCTCCCGAGGAGATCACGAATGTAAAATTATAGAGATTCGAGCGCGCACGGGAGCTTTCCGGCAGTCGTTCTTCCCGCGAACCATACGCGACTGGAACAGGGAAGGGAGGTAATGACAGTGGCACGTAAAGTGCCCTCCGCCACACACCGTTGGGTGGCTTGCGGAGTATAAATGTAGATGTAGATGTAGAGGGTTCGAATCCTGCCTCGGGCATGGATGTGTGTGATGTCCTTAGGTTAGTTAGGTTTAATTAGTTCTAAGTTCTAGGGGACTGATGACCTCAGATGTTAAGTCCCATAGTGCTCAGAGCCATTTTTGAACTATCTCTGTGTAGTGGTGAATATTTGCAGAATGGGTAACAGTAATGTGAACACACTAGCCATGCGCTTTGTATAGAAAAACAAACAAATGATGTAATTTCAAACTAATGACAGGAGTGATAGTATGAAAGCTTCCACGATCGGATGACATTGCTTCTGGTAAACGTTTTGGGGTATGTGTCAGCGAAATTCTTGGTTCCCAACTTAGTAACATTTCGACAGTAGCACTGCAAAATCGCTAAACAGTTTTTTGTCTCTAACGACGCGACAATCGATAGTTAAATTTTATCTTATTGCGTGTAACTCAAGTCACGCCCCCTTTTCTACAGTATATATGTCGCTCTCAGACGTCCGATCTGTCAGTCCGTAAGACTCAATGTAGGAGCAATGCGTCTGAAGATGCCCAGCGCCGTTCCGAGCGAAATGTTTGAAACAGAAGAGTTTCGTGGACCACGACCTTATACCCCGAAAGGTTTACCAGCATCGACAGGAGTGATATAACTAAGGTTAATGAGACTAATGAAGTTCGAATATGCATGCTAATGGTGGCTTAGAAGGGTTTTTTGGAATAGGAAGAACAAAGTAAACATTTGCAGTACAGGTAACTTGTTGGATGGTTTAAGCGTAAATGACAAAGCATCTGATATACAGGAAAGTGTGTACAGTGAAATGGACAAGGAATCTTGTATAGAAGATAGCGATAGCACAGATAATGAAGGATTGTAGGAGCTAAACAAAAAAGGATTAAGAAAATACTGGAGGGATTTAATGAAGATTTATGTGCAGTAATGGAAGATGTGCAGGCAGATGGTGACGCTAATGGCGATCGGTCAATTAGTGAGAGTTTGGAGGAGGATAATGTTGAAATGGAATCTGAGGGGATTGATTTGTCGAAATCTTTTGATCTGTCATTAGTGGACAGATTGACTAATGCTGAAAAGGTGATTAGTGAGAGCAGTCCTACAAACAGGTGCGTAATCTCTAGGTGAAGAGAAGGTTTGATAGAAGGCAAAATGTATACAATTTACTGGATAAAGATGACGTCACTAATAGTGGGAAAAGATAGGACCACCAGTAATTAATTTACCCTGTTGTATCACATCTTTCTAATAATTCCAGGTCGGAGCATTGACATGTTGATTGGTACAGACTTTTTTAATAAATACAAACAGAAGTTGGATTTTGATGATTCTGCAATTGTGGGTATAAGTGGGAAGGAAGTGAATTATATTTTTAAGGAAAGAGAAACTGACAAATGAGGAAATGGACCATAATCCTATAAGATATTGTGGAAAAAGGAACAGCTGGAAGGGTATAATCAGGGCCGGAGCAAGCCCAAGTGCCGCCTCGTGCGAGCTGCTAAATTTTTATTTTTATTTTTATAAAGCATTTGTGGAATTTTACTGAAACAAATCTGTAGATAATGTCAGCAATAAATCGAAATTTTTTGTTTTTACTTTTCAGATCTACCTAGGTTTCGGCCACTGAGTGGCCAGTCTCAAAGCTTTTAATATGTGCTTATATTTAAACTGTCATGTTGACAGTTACGTTCAGCATGACGGTATAGATGTAAACATAACTCAAAGCATTGAGAATAGCCACACTGTCCCGAAATCTATGTAGATCTGGAAAATAAAAACAAAAATTGCAACTGATTGGTGACATTCTCTACAGATTTGTACAAAACAGTCGCTGGGCACCAGCTCAAAAATGGAGTCAAACCTGATTGAATAAATATAGTTAATTTTAATAAGCCTTATGAATTTACACCCGTGTGGAGTTGCTAGTCTCCCATCGGGCGCCTCCCCAGGTGGCGGATAGGGGAATGCCCACCAGATATGGAGGGTACCGGGGAAATAAAATACCCGGGGTGGACCAAAACTAGCAACTACTGCCTTGTAGTTTAGGTATTGGATTACCAAAGGCTAAAGGAAGAAAACCTTGAGCAAAAATTACCTGGTCCTCCAGGTTGGGGGTTAATGCGATGGGCCAACTCCCCATTCATTGGAAAAACCTCACTGGTTAAAAAGCCTATAAGATTACAGCAGTGTTACTTACTGTAATCTAGAATAGGTGCTGGAAAAATGTACTCACATTGTAAATCCAGAATAATAATAATAATGAATTTACAAAAATGTTCAATGTGTGTGAAATCTTATGGGACTTAACTGCTAAGGTCATCAGTCCTTAAGCTTACACACTACTCAACCTAAATTTTCCTAAGGACAAAGACCCACACCCATACTCGAGGGAGGACTCGGATCTACGCCGGGATCAGCCGCACAGTCGGCTCGGCTAATCCCGCGCGGCATGAACTTACAGTTAACGTAAATAAACATTTTTCAATGGTTGTTAACAGATAATGTATTCAACGGAAAACAAAATATATTTACAATTTAACGATAATTTGGTTTGAACAATAATATTTACAATAACTATTTAATGCTGAACAAAATAAGAAACAACACAGTAAATATCCAAGACACAGATCATTATACAAAAATTTTAAGAAATGCTAGACAAGTCGAACCTTCCTGGCTTTTGTTTGTGCAAGCTCTTCCACACGATCTCTGTAATTTAAGTCCTCTGCAAGCTCGTGCTCAATCGATATTGTTGCAAGATCATTCAAACGAGTTTGGCTCATCGTTGATCGGAGGTATGTCTTTATCAATTTCAGTTTTGAGAAACCCCTCTCTCCACTCGCAACTGTCACTGGGAGTGTTAGGAGAATTCTCAGAGCAATGTTAACATTACGGCAAAAATTATGTCTTCCTATAAACTTCAGAGTCTCTTTTGGACCTATTCCAGGTTTCAACAATGTTGAAAGCACCTTTAGTTCTTCCCTCAACTCCAGTGCATCAACGTCGCTTGACTCATGATCTTGCAAAATCGCTGCGAGGTTTCTACACTTTGGGTTCAGGCTGTCAGGAGGTGCATTCTTCAGATCACCGATGTCGTAGAGAGAATCAAAATAATCACAATGAGATTTCAGTTGATTGAATCTCTCATCCAAAAATGTGGTTACTATATCTAAAAGATAATAGTAGAATTCAATCTTGTAACATTTTGTTGGGTAATCTATTGTCTCATCCCTTCCTTCATAGGTAAAGTGTACTGGCTTCTTACTTCGTCGCCGGGAAACGCTTACCCGTGGTAACGTTAGATCTTCTAGCTCTAATTCTGTCGCCAATTCTTTTGGAATTCGTCAAGAAAGGCACAAACTTTTCTTCTGTTCTGCAGGTCTCAAAATATGCTTTCGTTTTTTCAAGCATTTCCACGGCTTCAGAAACATTTATGTCAGTGGTCTGGAGGGTCTTACTGACTACACTGATGTGAAGCAGAACGTCGTACCAGATTACCAGAGAAGTGAGAAACATGTAATTTTTGATTTGATTCGCAAGTGACGTTGCTTCGTGAGCGGTCATGCCATCGAATTCTTCTGATATCTGAACCAGTGCATCATAAACGCCTCCAATTTGAAACCTCAGGGGAGTAAGTGCATCGATGCGACTTTCCCACCTTCTATCGCTCAGTGGCTTCAGCGACAGGTTAGGCAGATACTTCTTCAAGACATCCCAACGTCGTACGGAGGACGAGAAGAAGTCATACAAGCTTGTCGAAAACATGGAAACAGCATATTTAGAAGACATAGCGGCATCGTTTACAACAAGATTCAATGAGTGATTGCTACATGGTACACAAAATGCTCTCTTGTTCATATCTGAAATTCTTTTCTGGAGACCAGACTTCTGTCATGTTAGCTCCATTGTCGTATCCTTGCCCTCTGATATTACACAAAAGGATTTTTTTTATCTTCCAAGAACTTGAGTACGACCTGCGTCAAAGTGGAGCTTGAAGAATCAGGCACTGTAAGAAATCCCAGGAAATGCTACCGAATTCGGGTCTTGTCTCCTGGACGAAACGTACCACAACTGTCATCTGTTCAATTTTTGAAATATCTGGTGTGCAGTCCAGAATTACAATCTAATATTTTGCAGATTTCATCATTAATAGAATGTTGTTGGTTATAGATGATCCAATAAGATGAATTGTTTCATTCTGTGTTTCTTTTCCAAGATAATGATGACCCTTCTTCTCACCTTGCTTTGTTCTGTGCAGGTGTTCCATCACAGTGTCGAACGTTCCGAATAATTCAACGAGTTTCAAGAAGTTTCCGTTGGCAGGCTGAAAGAGTATATCTGTACTTTCTCTCAAAGGTATACATTGCCGAGCTACGGTCACAGGTTCGAATCCTGCCTCGGGCATGGATGTGTGTGATGTTCTTAGGTTAGTTAGGTTTAATTAGTTCTAAGTTCTAGGCGACTGATGACCTCAGAAGTTAAGTCGCATAGTGCTCAGAGCCCTATACGTTGCCGACCCAGGAAATTGTGTCTTCCAGTTTAGGCTCCCCTTCAATCCCTTCTCCGGTGGTGAGTAGCTCGGCTGATGTTCCTCTGGTATTTTCCGAATCGGTCGCCTAATTTCAATTCTGTGTGATGTTTCAATCTCGGAGCTTTCGTCTCAAAGCAGGTCTTGAGTCCAGACGAGGTATGTTGGACATGTCGTAGATGGCCCACCGGCAGCAATGTTACTGTATGCGGTGGTCGCGGTACTGTGTTTATCAATTTTCTGGTCATCTCCTGAAAATAAAGATGTAGCTGCAGTAGCTCCACTAGTTTCTGTACTTTCAGGATCTATTTTTCCACCCTCGCCGCTGCTAGTTCGTTCTCTCTTCGGCTTGAAATATCGATGTAGTGCATCATTTTGCTTCTTATCGTCATCTTCCTTCAGCGCCCGTCTTTTCCTATATTCACTGCCAGACAGTTTTTTTCTATAGTCGGACATATTTCGATCCAGCCTGTAAAGAACGATTACCTGTAACTAATTGTTGATGTCAGTGTACTAACTTTATTTGCAACACACTTCGCAGACAGTTTCATTCCACTGCACGTAAACGGAAAATTATATTACTGTAGGATACGCTGTTCAGGAGATGAAATCATAAGAACTGAGCCTCGTGAAATTGAATTTCAGGCCGAATTTCACTACAGACGCAGGTGAAACGGTCAAAGAATGGGGCGGAAGACAATGGAGAGACGAAGAATAAGAAGATGGAGTAACATAGAAATGCAATAAATACACACCCGGGCATCGACGGGTACTAATGCTAGTCGAAATATATTAACTCACAGCACTGCGGTTGTTCATGTCAAAGAACTAACACTCGTCATCTGTCGTAATTTCCATGTGTCACTTCTTTCGTGTCTGATTATGGAATAAGAGGTAACAAATTAGTCATCGCCGTATCACTTCATTTTTCTTCGCATTATTTTCATTCTAGCTTTTGGGACGACGCGTGCTTATTTGCTAACTTTCGAATTTTTGATGTAACAGATCATAAGAAAAATAAGTTTTCCTATTCTGCAACCTTGAAATAGAAAAATTCTAACTTATGAGTAACGTGCACGCGCAATACTAATTGTACGTTATATGGAAAGCACTTACCTGTTACATTCCAGGTTGCGAGAAATTCGGACGCACCAATCCTTCTGTTCTTACGAAACGCAATGAAAGTTCTTCTGACCAATCTTGACTCCCTCGGCCAACTACCAAAACGAATTCTGTAGTTTTCGTTGTAGAGAATGCAACAATACCTATTGCCTGGAGTCACGTGACGAGGTACAGCGGGGATACGTTAAACTAGCGCCCAAGAAGAAGCAAGAAGCTCACAATAAGTATGCGACCGATGATATGGATAAATGTATTATGAGGCAGCAATTCCTCTAGCATTACGACCGATAGAAAGAAATACGAACTTTGCGAAAACTACACAACTTTCGTCAAACAGAAATGAGCTTCAAAGCTGGCAAGGAAACCCTTAGAAGCAATGTTCTGTCTAAGGATTTTCGTTTTAGAAGGTGTCAAAATTAACGTTTTGTTTTGTGGGCCGGCCGTTGTGGGCGAGCGGTTCTAGGCGCTTCAGTCTGGAACCGCAGGTTCGAATCCTGCCTCGGGCATGGATGTGTGTGATGTCCTTAGGTTAGTTACGTTTAAGTAGTTCTAAGTTCTAGGAGGCTGATGACCTCAGATGTTAAGTCCCATAGTGCTCAGAGCCATTTCAACCATTTTTGTTTTGTGCGGACGAGAGGGCATTGTTGCTAAAAGACCATACTTTCAGGTTTTCATCAGAATCAAAGCGACCAGTAGTTTACCAAGATGAAACATGGATTCACACGCATTATACAGTAAATAAATGTTGGCAAAGTGATAGTGTGCGAGTAGTATTGTCAAACAAAAGTGCCGGTCAGAGTTTAATTATTGTTCATGCAGGCGGAGACAGGTGTTTCATGGCTCCAAAACCAAAACGTCCGACTATCACTCAGAAACGGATAGCAAAAATTTTCAAAAATACGTCGAAACCCAACTTATGCCAGGCTAATTAGCAATGTATTTATCCCTTGTAATTACTCGCAGCATATTTACCCACTAGGAATACTTCTAGGCATTGTAGGTGTTGGACATGTTTGACTGTAGTAATGTTCAACCATTTTTTTCCATAATGCGGGAAGAATAAAACCCTCGGAAACTACCATTGAAGGCCTTAGCAAAATTGATTCAGGCTTAACATGTAACCGCAGTATCGAACATTGCATTCGAATTTCTAAATTAGATTTAGTCCTCCTCAAAATTAGTTGTGAGTAAACGCACGGCGCGTAGCTGGCTGACAGCTCTCCACTCATAAGAATACTGGAGTGGAGTGTACGCCAGACTGCTCCCCCCTCTCTGTTCCTCCGGCGTAAATACGATGGTGCTGCCACAGTGGCGAGGAAGAAATTAGTCCTCCTCCCTCCCCTTGTTCACCAGGGGCGGCCGGCAGTTAGTTGAGGCGCCATGCCACAGTTTCCGAAGCCGCTCCCTCCGAGGTTTGGTTTCGAATCCCCTCTTGGGCATGAATGTTAAAAAAGAGGGGGGAGTGGGCGCCAGATTTGCCGCCCCTCGGAAAGTGCCGCCCCGTGCGGCCGCACGTTTCGCACGTGCCTTGCGCCGTCCCTGGGTATAATGAATATGGTGAATAAGCAGGAGCGGATCCAAGGAAGTGCTGGCAGTTCCAAATAAAATAGATGGAAAGTTGGATGTCATGAAGTAAATAGGAGCTGGGGGTAAAGACGTCAGAGGGCATTGCACTCTTTGCAGTGCTGATCCAAGGAAATGCTGGCAGTTCCAAATAAAATAGATGGACAGTTGGATGTCATGAAGTAAATAGGAGCTGGGGGTAAAGACGTCAGAGGGCATTGCACTCTTTGCAGTGCTGATCCAAGGAAATGCTGGCAGTTCCAAATAAAATAGATGGACAGTTGGATGTCATGAAGTAAATAGGAGCTGGGGGTAAAGACGTCAGAGGGCATTGCACTCTTTGCAGTGCTAGGTAACTGATGATCCCAGGCACTTGAGTTATTGGCTATATTACTCAATTTTCCTTTCGTATTGTCGTTCTTCCTCTTCTGTCATTCTCAACTTTGACTAGCGTCTTTAACCTTCTTTGCTATCGAGAGAAAAATAGAAGTGTTAGGGGGTGCTGTTGTGCTGAAATTAACTAGAAAAAGTACAATGTAATTCGGGAGAAAGGGAAAGTGTTAATCATTTTGACATAGTGACAGAAAGACTGATGAATGTGGCATATAGAAAATTAAGTAATAATGGAATAAAGTAAGTGGATGCAGTGAGATGTGTTTTCATGATGAAAATTAAGAAATGGGTTTTGAGGTAGTAAAAATTACCCAGTGTGCTTTTTAAAATGAAGTAACTAACTGCACAAGGATGCATTGTTGTGATGGAAGGTGGATAATGAATTTTGAAGTAATAATGTGGAAAATTTCCATGTGTGACTATTAAAACAAACTAAGTAAAATGGTGTTTTGGAAGGTTAGTGGAAATATTGAATGTACCTACTAATGTTGATATGACTAATCACGAAATGTGAAAAGATAAGAGTGGAAGAGAGTGGTTAGAGAAGTTTCTGTAAATAAATTCATGACATTTTGATGTACTCTGTTCTGTATTGTGGCAAAGATTTTACAGTGAAGATTTTGAGAGGCAATGTGGCCTACCTACAATACATGTGACTGTAGATAAACTGTGTGTTATGTTGTGAATTTGGTAAAAAGTGCTTTATATGAATATGTGATGCCTGTTCTTTCGGACAAGTCCAAAAAAAGAAACCCAGCAGAATCCGCAGCTGTGATACATATTATGTAAATTGAAGATGGAGGAGGGGAGAAAGGGAGTGAAAGGGAAGGAACTGTTGATGTCTGCTGAATCAGGACTCTATGCGGAATCAGCGGCGGTTAGTGAAAATGTATGCTGGACCGGGATTCAACGCGGGAACCTCTGCTTACTAGGCAGTTACGTTAGCCACTGCATCATCCGGACACAGTATTACCAGCAGTTCTGCAGACTATCTCATCATGCTCCCGGTCAACCCATATTCCCACCTAGTGCCACCTATCCACAGTTCTCTTCCATGTCCTCCACGCCTGCTAACTTTGAGATTCCCGCAGCAGGTTGAACGCAATTGTGCGTTCGCAGTGAAGCTGGTGGCCCATTGTGGCGAATCAATTATATGAATGCGTGGTGTCTGCTTTTCGGACATGTGTGAAAGAACAGACACGACACATTCATATAACTGATTCAGTCATGTTCTAAAGAACAGACACCATGCATTCACGTAACTGATTCTCCTCGATGGGCGATGAATCCACGACCTCCAGTGCAGATGCACAATTATGTTCGACCCCTGTGAGAATCTCAAAGTAGTGAGCACGGAGAACATGAACACGGACTGCGGATAAGTAGTGCTGGGTGGGAATGAAGGTTGACTGGGAGACGTGCCGAGATAGCCGATGCAATGGCGATAAACACTGTCTGGATGGCGCAGTGGTTATTGCAGTTGCCTAGTAAGCAGGAAATCCCAGTCTGGCACACTTTTTCACTCGTCGTCTGTTATTCCGCCTGACATCAGTAGTTCCTTCTCTTCCATTTCCTTTCCATCCCCTCCACTTTAAATTTACTTAAAAAGCGATTTGCGCTAGAACCAAGATTTGTTTTGAAAAATTTTTCAGCATCCATGAATTGGTGAAGTAAGTCTACCATTTTGAGAAGTAATATTTCTCAAATAATTTAAATTTGTGTCACTTGAGAGCACTATTTAAAGATAATTCTCTGTTAATTTTCTTTCATTGAGGAGAATAATTAAAATTATCTAAAGAAAGGCATAGCTTAGAGAAAGAGTATGTACTAATATTTATATTTCAGGAAGATATATGCAATAGTAGTCTTACACAGAATTATGCTTGCAGGAAAATCATCATGTAACTGCGGCATGACCTGAATTTTAAATGAAGGTGGAGTGTTACGGACGCCACGTAAATAAGGGGCCATGACGTTGTAAGAAAAATCATCCCAAATGTAGAAGGACTCAAGTGCATTGACAACTGTAAGGTAGGAATGCATTTACAATTATACACGCATGCACTATAAAGGGAAAGGTGTAGGAAAAAAATTAAAGTGATCAGAACTGTAGAGACGCACACCGGAGTGTATAAACTAATAGTGAATATGACATTTAAAAAACGTAACTTCAGTGCCTAACTAAAATCGTACACATTATAAAATCCTAAACAGTCAAATATATTTTGAAAGCTAAATGTTATCTTCTGTCAATATTGTGTCCTTTATTAATTATAAAAAGTTTTGATCCAGACGGCGTTCGTTCATTTAGAATATGTTGTTTATAAACGCGATATATGATAGTAAGAGAAATGTATCTAGGCAGCGTGAGTGAGTCAAATGTTCAGGTGAAATACTGTAAAGTGCATTTTGCCATTTTATGGTACTGGGAAACCATGAACATACTATGATAATTCACTTGGGTAAAGAGAGGAATATTTTGATATTAGTATGTTTTATGAATTTCTTCGTTTAATATATCACTTTGAAAAGATATTACGTTGCGATTAGTTCATAGTGGAAGACACGGGACAGCGCAGTCTAATACTGCAACAAGAAAACATTTGTTGTACCCGTTAGACGCAGATGGAGAGCCTGGTTCCACTACAGCGCATCCAGTAGAGAAACATTGTTCGTTCTCTAACAGGGCAGGCGTGTGAGCTGCTACAGCAAATGATATTACTGTAAAGTGAGTGAACCGTATTATGTAGGTGAAACAAAACAGCGCCTCCGCCTCTGAATTAATGGTTGACCCTTTTAGCAGTGCATCCACCAGAATGATAGCACTGGAACACCAAAAGACTGTCATGATGCCTTTGCTAGAAAAGGTAGTTGCCTTGAATTTCTTCTTTTCTGATGATTGCAGGTGGTGCCACTCCACTGACTGCCTTTCCATTTCCAGTTAAAAATGATGCGCCTAGATTTTGTCACCTGTAGCGATACATGGCAGAAAGGTCTCTTTGTTCGCCTCAAACTACTCCAAAAGTTCTCCTAGGTAGATCACTGCAGGCCTTGCAGCCTTTACCGGTACTCGTGTTTCTGCTAGAACCATTTCGTGGCGATTAAATCAGGCTGGTTTGGATGCTCATTAGCTTGTTGAAAGCGCCCCATTTGAATCACGCCTCGTCGAGAAAGAGTTCGATGGTGTAGGGAGCGTGTTGGTTGGGGTAAGGAACAGTGGTCCAGAGTGATGTTCTCCGACGAATCCCGCTTCTCTGTGGCAAGTGATGCTGGCTACCAGTTAGTATGGAGAGAGAGGGGAACACATTACACACCACAGAATGTTCATCAACGTCGTCAGTATGGCCCAGGTGTTAAGGAGTGGGCAGGCATTGTTCAGAATGGCCGAACACCGCTGTACATCATTGCACGAGGTGCCGTTACAGCACAGTGGAACTGCAAGGAGATTATTCAGGATCATGTCCGTCTGTTTAGGGGCGCGGTAGGTCCGAGTTTCTATTTATGGACGACAATGCCCCCCACATAGGACCGCTGAGGTGTTGGACACACTGGAAAGCGAAGATACCTGAACGTGTGGGGTGGCCTGTGTAATCCCCAGACCTAAACCCTATAGAGGATCCCAGGGGTTCTCTTGGCAGACCTGTTTTTATCAACGAACACCCCCTCCCCCAAACTGTGCAAGAGCTGAAAACCGCCTTGAGAGAGGCGCAGAACGATATGCTCCAAGGATTCCTGAGCTGTTTGGTAACCAGCGTGGACAACAGGTGCAAGATATGCATTAGTTTCGGAGAAGGGTGTATTCCTTACTGAGAGTCCGATATCGACCTTTATTTTGGGAGTCTGACCTGTGTTAAGCATGAACGTTATTTATGTTTGTTATTCTCCTTTCCAGTGTTATGGTATTTGTGCTATTTTTCGTTATAAATGTCCCACTTCACCTCTATTATTTATATGTACATACTGTGTTTCATCTCGTCCATCATTGCCTGTGATTATTTCTGTTCAACAATGTCTCTGCTCCTTAACAATTGTACAAGAGTCTCAGTCACTGCGGACAAGCTTACAATGCTCACCAATAACTGTAAAGCCAATTGCTAATTTGTGACGCGCCGGTCTGCCCGTATAATGGCATTTGAATGATTCACCATGTCTGAAGCAGTGGCTGTGGCAGGACGTACCAAATGTGGGGCTAAGTTTCTACGCGTCCTGATGCTTTAAATATCTTGACTCTCCCCAACAATACTCTTATCAAATGGATTATCAACATACACTGCACACAAACGTTAAAGTTTACGATTTTCACCACGATTTCTTCTCCAGCAATCAAGAATTCAATTACAGCTCATTCATTGTAACGGGCTAATTACATAGACGTGATTCTGATGGTTCACAACGGTTCTGCCATCTGTCGAAATTGTTCGAAACTTCCAAAATGGTTCAAATGGCTCTGAGCACTATGGGACTTAACTACTGTGGTCATCAGTCCCCTAGAACTTAGAACTACTTAAACCTAACTAACCTAAGGACATCACACACATCCATGCCCGAGGCAGGATTCGAACCTGCGACCGTAGCAGTCGCGCGGTTCCGGACTGCGCGCCTAGAACCGCTAGACCACCGCGGCCGGCTCGAAACTTCCAAATGTGCAGAAGAAACAACCAATTTGGAGCGTCTCAAAGGATGTTTTCCTATATAAATTAACGGTTGTAAAAAACATTTGAGGCGTTGTTGAAGGATCCTAGTAGATGAAAGGATGGTAACAGTGAAAATTCGAGGAAAGAAGATAAATCTGGTAATAATACGGATATGAATGTTTCACACTAGGCAGTGTGAAAGGAAGTAAACGAAAACTATGACAAGACTGAAGATGTAATATAAAAAAAGGAGGGCACATGTAAAAAAGTAATGAGTGACTGGAATGCGGTAGTAGGTCAAGGCCAAGATGGAAGCACTGTAGGAAAATACCGGTCAGGAAAAAGAAATAAGAAAAGAGAGCTCTTGGTGGACGTCGACAAAAGAAACTCCTTAACTATTGGAAAAACATTGTTTGAAAAATACTGATAAAGAATACACACTTAGAATAGTAAGCTGACTCAAAAAGATTGCAGATCGACTATATTCTGATACAGGAAAAATTTAGAAATTACTCAAAAAATGCTTTTAAGACATTGTCAGTAGTGGATATCAATGCAGGTCACGTTCTTGTGACAAGCGAAGTATTTAGTAGTTGAAAAAAATAGAAAAAGGAAACCAAATACACAACTGACCAGACAGCAGTAGCAAAAATGCGGGAGAAGATTGAAGAAAATATAAAAATTCTGTCACAGAAGAAGGTAAGATGTCGAGCTCTAACTAATCAACTCCAAACAGGAACTGATAAAGGTGGTGCAGAATGACAAGAGAAATGTGAAAATATTGAGAAGCTAGAAAGAAAGAAGAGATAGAATTTAATGTATTGTCATCTAAAGTACTTGGACTTCAGGAAGAGGACTGGGAACAAATGTTCAAATGTGTGTGAATTCCTAAAGGATCAAACTGCTGTGGTCATCGGTCTCTAAACTTACGCACTACTTAAACTAACTTATGCTAAGAACAATACACACCACACACATGTCCGGGGGAGGACTCAAACTGGGATCATCATGTTAATGATAACAGAAGAGAATACTAAAGAAACTGCAGAAAGTCCAGAAGTAATAAATGACTGGAAGAGGTACTTAGAAGAGTTATATGATGCAAGTGATCGTCCAGATGCTTTGGATATGGAGAAAGAAAAGCAGTTATTCGAACAGGACAAAAGATTTCTAGCCATTCTGGAAGAAGTTGGCCAATCACTATGGAAGGAGCTGAGATGGCACTGAGGACATTAAATGTGGAAAAGCAACTGATGGAGATGGAGTTCCAATTCATCTCTTCAAAGGTTTAAATCAAGGACAGGTGTAAGTACTGAATTTGTGCAATAACATTTATGAAAATTGTGATTGGTCAACAGTGATGATGCCAATGCTGAAGAACACGAATGATATAAAATGTACAGAGAGCAGGACAATATGTTTGATACCTCATTCGGCAAAATTCTACTAAGAATAAAGAATAGAAGATTGCAGTCAAAAGTTGAGAGATAATTGGGCGAAAAACAGTTCGGCATCATAAGAAGCAACAGGGCTGTTACGAATGACTGGTGAAAGACTTGTAGAAAGAGGTGGAGAAGTCTGTGTCCCTTTCGTTGACTTGCAAAGAGTCTTCGACAGTGGATTAAACTTTTACATATCCTGAATAAGAACGGAATTAATTGGAAGGAAAGAGGCTGATAACCAATTAGACATCACACAAACAGTAAAAGTAAGAATTGGAGATGAAATGACATCGAGAATCAAAATTGGGAGAGTGATTAGACGAGGCTGTTGTATGTTCGCCTACTCTGCTTATTACATATTTAGATTATTTAGTCAGTGCTTCTAACGAAAGTGTGGCGTGACAGTAGAAAGAAGGATAATAAAATGTGTAAGACTTGCTGATGGAGTAGTATGAAAAGACAGTTACTAATATGTTAAAAGAATTGACCACCAACTGTGAGGATTATGAAATGAAGATAAATGTGAAGAAAACTGAGGCAATGATTCTTACATAGCAGTCAATGAATATAAAAGGCAAAATCTGTGATGAGTTTGTGGAATAAGTTCATAACTTCAGGTACCTAGGGTGCAAAGTTACCAGTAACATAACATCTAATCGAGAATTAAAAACAAGGATAACTCTTGCAAAATAAATGCTTTAAGATGGAGGAGCATTTTCTGTGGCATATTATATAAACAATGAAAGAAAAGTTTAGTGAAGTGTTTTGTATTGAGTGTGGCGCTGCATGGTGCCGAAACTGTGTGGACACTGTAGAAGAGAGAGAAGAAGCGCTTAGAGGCTTTCGGTACGTGATTCTGGAGAAGAAGAAATGGTGTGAAACGGACAGAGAAAATAAGGAATGAAGATACGTTACGGAGGGTGGACAAGGAAAGAAGAGTACTGGCAACAATTAAGATGAGGGAAAGAAACTGTCTAAGGTACTGGATGAGAAGAGACTGCAGAATAAACGTTGCACTAGAAAGAGTGGGGTCTGGGAAGAGGACGGGAAGTAGAAGAAGAGTCAGTCAGTTGACAACATCAGTTGACAACAAGTGCATCATACACAGGTGCGAAAAGGATGGCGGAAACTCAAGAGGACTGGAGATTGATGAACTTGGAGTGATGGAGCTGCCCAATTCCAAAACACGTCGTCTACATCAAAATATTTTATATATTTTATTGTTATTATCACTAAAATCGTACCCATCTCTATGTCATAAGTGGGGGTGACGGCAAGCTATTCTGTATGGGGGAGGGGGGTGGCAGGACGGTAAACAGAGATAGAAACAAACTATGATAACCAGCCGTTCCTCCACCCACAGCGAATCGAACACTGGATACGCCTGCGCTTGTTCCACCACGAAGAAAAGCACAAGGAGGAAAAATTGCTGAGGATGGATGGAAGACATGTTGCATTTGCCCCCTCCCGCCGGAGGTTCGAATCCTCCCTCGGGCATGGGTGTGTGTGTGTTGTTCTTAGCATAAGTTAGTTCAAGTTAGTTTACGTAGTGTGTAAGTCTAGGGACCGATGATCTCAGCTGTTTTGTCCCTTAGGAATTCACACACATTTAAACAGTTTGCATTTGCCCACCAAAGAAGAAGTCGCATTTGCAAGGCTCCAATCAGTTTCGAATGCTCAAGTAAGGTTTGTCCACAACGCGTGTAAGGTGATGTGGCGTGCGGTCACTTTGATTAGTGCAGGTTGATTCATTGTCGAGAGTGTGTGCCAATATTAACAAGAATGAGACCTTTGTAACAATAATTTAGAACAGTTGAGCTTCAAGGAAGTAACTACCCTTAATTATTTTTACTGGCGGCCATATCTGTAAATTTTGACGAGAATTTTGAGTGTAATGTGAATGGAGGCGTATCAACATTTTATAAATATATAGTACTAAAGGCAAAAATTACCGTCAGACGGCGGTTTTTCGTATTTTCCCACCTCTAGAACGACGCGATCCACAGGACGGCATAACGAAGTACTCACAACTGTGGTTAAGAGTATGGCAGACTGCCGGGCATGGGATACTACAAGGATAATTACACTATGGTACCGCAGTTGTTTGGGAGAATCAGCTTGAATGTACATATAAAAAAATCTCAGTTGTCTGCCGACATTTTACTTCCATTAGCAGATTGACAAAGAGATTTATAATTGTGTTTTTCTCTTATTTCTTTCTCCCAGTTAGATACACTAGACAGAAAAACATATTTTTCTTTCTGGTACTGTATTTGTTACTATTTATGTTACTCTCAAACTGCAATGTGTTTGTCCCCACAAACGATTTCGCTCCATGTAAACACCCGTCGTGATTGGGTTTTCAGCTTGCTACTTGCCTTTTAAGATGTTCGTTGGTGTGGATGGAGTGATGTGTGGCACAAAATAAAAGGAAACTTATTGTCAGATACTCATTTTCTGCAACCTACGTAATTGAAGAGAAACGCATTGTTCTTTTCACATGTTCACATGTGTGTGAAATCATATGGGACTTAACTGCTAAGGTCATCAGTCCCTGAGCTTACACACTACTTAACCTAAATTATCCTACGGACAAACACACACACCCATGCCCGAGGGAGGACTCGAACCTCCGCCGGGACCAGCCGCACAGTCCATGACTGCAGCGCCAGACCGCTCGGCCAATCCTGCGCGGCACATTGTACCTTTATTAGATAGAATGAAGCTTATATATTTGCTGTGTTAGCAAAATAGAACTACTTGGTAACAAACATAATTTGTAAACTCCTATACCTAGTCTCACTTTCAATGGAAAGGCCCTCATACACAAATAATGTCTGGTGACAAAACATTCGTTCAATTCTCGGATGTTTTCTAGTCATTCAAATGAATCCAAAATGTCTGAATAGAATAAAGTTCCCTAATGGATCACTTCATTTCTTTTAGAAAACTGCATGATCACTGAGTGTGTAATAAAATAATTTCGCACGCATTAAGTGGCATTAATAAGATTTGCAATCATCTCCTCTTTAACAATCTCCTCCTCCATATTTTCTTGACAAGTTCACAGGGCAACAACACTCACTCCTTATTAAAAAATTAAACCTGATTTCTCTATGTTGACGAAATGAAATAGCAGATTTAGAGACACCATTTTTGTAAAACAACTTACGTTCCTAAAACTAGCAAAATTTATTCAGGAATAACAAAGCGAAAATCGTTTTACAAAATTCTATTTTCGTCTTCCGCAAGTTTTCCTGCATGTAAACATGGTCGTCGATGTAGCGAACACAGATAAGCGAGGTTGATTCAGGCTCTGTCGACAGATTATCGGAGTGGGAAATGAACCAATCGATTTCACCGTTCTCTGAGTACAGCTGGACAGGTGCGTGAGAACCTTGGGGCGCCAAATGTTCGGCGGTTGTGCGCTCTGCGCAGGGAGGGGAGCAACACAGCTGCTCACCCAACGGTCGCACCCCCTCCCGTAACCCGTCCCCCGCGCCCCTGAAAACTATTCAGCTCAAATGGCCTTCCACCGTCCTTACGTAACAGCGGAATCACCAGTCCCTCATGCAGACTAATTCTTTACGTTTATAGTCGCTGATTACGACACATATACCACGTCCTTACTTGCCTTCAGAAAGCATAATTCCCATTACAAATTACTCTGTGTCCAAACGACAGCAGATCGTCCAATGCGCAAAGTTCAGCGCTCTGACATTTTCGGGGTAGTGACCGTTTAAGAGTCCATCATTGAGAGTCGATTACAGCTTGGAGTGTCACGAATTTCAACCAACTTCCTTTCATATTTTTAGACACTCTGGGAATCAGAGATGGGCAGTCCACACTAGTAGGTGTAATTAATTAACCGTATATTTCGTATCCGATATGATTTTAGTAAACTTTTAGGCGAGCATTATCACACTTATAGAACAGTCTCTTCTCGGAAGCACATCCAATATTGCAACGTTCCTGAAATTCTAAACCTTTTCGAAATCTACGTCTACTACATCTACGTACTCCGCAAGCCACCTAGCGGTGTGTGGCGGAGGGTACTTTATGGACCACTGTCACTTCAAAAATGGTTCAAATAGCACTAAGCACTATGGGACTTAACATCTATGGTCATCAGTCCCCTAGAACTCAGAACTACTTAAACCTAACTAACCTAAGGACATCACACAACACCCAGTCATCATGAGGCAGAGAAAATCCCTAACCCCGCCGGGAATCGAACCCGAGAACCCGGCACTGTCACTTCCCCTCCTTTCCTCTTCCAGTCGGGAATAGTTCGCAGGAAGAACAATTGCCGGTCGGTGTGGTCCCAGATCTCTCTAATTTTATCTTCATGGTCTTTTCGCGATATGTACGAAGGAGGAAGTAATATATTTGTGACACTTCTAGGAACTTACTCTCTCGGAACGTTAACAATAAACCACACCATGATGCAGAATGCACCTGTTGCAGCATCTGCCACTTGACTTGATCATTTCTGTGACGCTTTCGTGCTTGTAAATGAACCTGTAACGAAAGGCGCCGCCTTTCTTTGGATCTTCTCTATTTCCTCTATCGGTCCAGTCTGGTACGGATCCCATAATGGCTCTAAGCACTATGGGACTTAACATCCGAGGTCATCAGTCCCCTAGACTTAGAACTACTTAAACCTAACTAACCTAAGAACATCACACACATCCATGCCCGAGGCAGGATTCAAACCTGCGACCGTAGCAGCAGCGCGGTTCCGGACGGAAGCGTCTTGAACTGCTCGGTCACAGCTATGGATCCCATCCTGACGAACAATATTCATTGTGAAAGGTACCACAACCCTTATCATCAAAAGAAAATATATAATTATACAGTTTCTACAAACATCTACTAGTTAGCTGCATATCTTTACTCTACTGTTACATTATTTACAACACACTATCAACAGTCGAACGGTAATTAAAAGAAATATTTCCCGACAGTCTTTCCCTGATTCCCTCTCGTCCTTGCGTTGCTATGCCTCCCACGCCGCTTACCTTCGCCGCCAGAAGTATTGTGTTTGTGACTTGGAAGAGCAGTTGAATGGAATGGACAGTGTCTTGAAAGGAGGATATAAGATGAACATCAACAAAAGCAAAACAAGGATAATGGAATGTAGTCTAATTAATTCGGGTGATGCTGAGGGAATTAGATTAGGAAATGAGGCACTTAAAGTAGTAAAGGAGTTTTGCTATTTGGGGAGCAAAATAACTGATGATGGTCGAAGTAGAGAGGATATAAAATGTAGGCTGGCAATGGCAAGGAAAGCGTTTCTGAAGAAGAGAAATTTGTTAACATCCAGTATAGATTTAAGTGTCAGGAAGTCATTTCTGAAAGTATTCGTATGGAGTGTAGCCATGTATGGAAGTGAAACATGGACGATAAATAGTTTGGACAAGAAGAGAATAGAAGCTTTCGAAATGTGGTGCTACAGAAGAATGCTGAAGATTAGATGGGTAGATCACATAACTAATGAGGAAGTATTGAATAGGATTGGGGAGAAGAGAAGTTTGTGGCACAACTTGACCAGAAGAAGGGATCGGTTGGTAGGACATGTTCTGAGGCATCAAGGGATCACCAATTTAGTATTGGAGGGCAGCGTGGAGGGTAAAAATCGTAGAGGGAGACCAAGAGATGAATACACTAAGCAGATTCAGAAGGATGTAGGTTGCAGTAGGTACTGGGAGATGAAAAAGCTTGCACAGGATAGAGTAGCATGGAGAGCTGCATCAAACCAGTCTCAGGACTGAAGACCACAACAACAACAACAAGTTGATGACGTCAGCTAGACACATTAATCTGGATAACTTTTTCACATTTTTGGTTACATATTTACCTTTTACCTCCCTGTTATATAAGTTTCAAACAAAACTGAGTTTTTAGTACTTTCTAAGTACTAGTATCTGAATGTGGAGCTGCATCCGTGTTTGCCATTGTACTTTATTTTATAATAGTTTGCTTATGGCTAAAACAAAAAAAGGCAGATAAGAGTTTAACGTACCGTCGACGACGAGGTCATTAGCGACGGTTGTAGCAAAAACAGTATGGGCTCAAACGACCGTGGCGTCGCGCGCCGTAAGGACAAACTTACCATCGTCAATATGTATTATCAACTGAGAATGGGACGGTAGGAAACGGTCGCTGTATAAACAAGGTTAAGTGCCGACTGGCACGGCGCAGTGGTTCTGGTACTGTACACACAGTCGGGACGACTGCGGTTCAAATCCCTATCCGGCCATTCAAGCTTAGGTTTTTCTACAGTTACCCTAAATCGCTTACAGCAAATTCCGGGACTGTTGCTTTGGCCTGAGCTTGTTCTACGTCATTAATGACATCGTCTTTGGCGGGAGGTTAAACCCTAATCATCCAACCGTTTACACAATACGCCTTGTCGAGAGCAAATAAGACTCGAGTTTGCCCATAATTTCCATCCGCTGCTGTCTTCTGCGGGACGACAAGGAACCAGTGCGAGACAGGACTGTAATGTGCTAATGCGGTTCACCAGAAGTGCCCAGGGAGGCAGCCAGTCCCTAAAACTTGTTTGCGCACCGCCAGCCTCTGGGCTGGTTTTTTAAACGGAGGAGAGGATATTACCCCTCCCAAACTTAGCTTGTCACCACCGCGTAAGACAGGCCAGACTCACCACAGACGGTAAAAAACTTTGCAGACGCCGATATTTTTTGGGCCTTCTACAAAATGACTGGGTATCAACGTGATCACCCAGAGTTGTAGGCGGGCATGAAAATGGTTTATTGTAACATCGAAACCGGTTTAATATAAACAGAACCAGTAAATACCATTGATAGTGTTATCGTTATAGTTAGTAGGATAATAGCTCTTGTATCTAAATCCACCTGAAGATGGGTGTACGTTAGGGTGTCCATTTCATTTTTATTGAAAAACGGGACATTATAAAAAGTTTAGAAGAAACTGGAGCAATTAAGGAAAGAAACGGGACACAAACTTTATTGACGAAATTTAATGGGCAAGTTTATCTTAGCATCATGCACTCAGATGATCTCAAAAGACGTTTTACAATTATTATGCTGCACTGTCGCCATACTTACGTATTTTATCAAGACGTGCTTTTCCTTTTAACATTCTGTCATCAAAGTGAGTGCATCTTACCTCATTCAAGTGTCTTTTGACAATGAGCAAGGCCTTCACTGTTTCAACTTTCATTTTCTTTTTTCACTGACTGTTAAGAATTCACCAAGGAAAACACCCGTACGTTCTAATGTCTTCACTACCAGCGATAAAAGGAAAAGCATTTTTTATATTGCTGTTAAAATTACACTTTCCGTTTGGTAAGACGAAAGAGTGATTGCATAGATCTAAAATTGTCATGTATCCTTTATAACGTCTTCAGACGTGCTTACTACATCTTAACATGAATCGATAGAACGAACAGTGCAAAACTGTAACGGTAAATAAAAAATAAACAAAAAATGTAGAGGAAGTTGTACAACTGGTGCTTCCTCGCGTATATCACTAAAGCCTCGTTTACACGACGACATTGGGTTGCGTCATTTATTGAGTGGAATGAGTTACGCGCAAGTGGTTTCACATATGACTGTAGACACGGCGACACCAGTATACACTTCAGTTTCTTCGTTTTGTGGGTCCCTGAGTCGTATCTGAAATGAAAGTCTAGGCAGCTGCATGTCGCACGAGCTGTGATGGAGTTAAAGTTTGTTGTGTTGAATCGCTGCATTAGAAAAAAAAAATAAGAAAAGTGTTTCGATTCGTGACTGGATAAAAAAAGACGTCAGCTCGGTTGCTCAACATCCTTGCTGAAGTAATTTATAATGAAAGATCCAAGAAGTTCTTTTAATTATCTTGGAATATCACCAGAACTGTTCACGTTTCTTCTAAATAAAGTTAATTATGCGATAAGGAATAAAGGTACTGTAATGCATGGAGCACTGTCGCCAGAACTGAAATAACATGTCATATTGCGTGCATTACAATCGAGAACATTCGCCATGCTATAAGATACGGTTTTAGTTGGTGATGACGATATTTCATTAACACCAAAAATTATTAACAATAACAGTAATAATTATTAGCATTAGCAACAATAACTATTCGAAGCAGGTCACATTAAGAAGAGAATAGTTTGCAAACTACTCTCTTGAAGACAGATCTTTACAGTGGCAATATTTCAAAATAACATATATGAATGGGGAGCACTGCAGCGACGTTTTAAATAGATGAATATTGAATAAGGAATGCAGCTTCTTGAATTTGTATAGCCTTGCCTCCTGTCAACAATATTCCTTAACAAGGAGTTAGCCAACTCGAACGATGGTATTTTAGTCTTGTAGACGAGAGCATTGCCACAGCTAGAATTACACTTGCTTGTATTTTTCTTAATTCAGTTGTATATATGCTCCTAACTCAATAAATTTTACCTTGCAGCTCAGATATTGTCAAACCATCCGTGTTATGATCGCACTTGACCGTCTCAGCCGCAGCAATATGTTGCTTATTTTTGTAATCAGCATCACTGAAATCCCACAAACACCTATGCAGTGCATAGATATCCAAAAAGCGAACATTATTCTCCGTTCCCTACTTCATATTTCAGTTTGTCTACACTCTACGAACACACATAACCTCAAAACGCATGCAGCTAGTGTCGTCTAAATTGGAACACGCCGAAAGTGTTTAGTTTTACCAACGAGTTGCGCAAATGCGCGGCGCGCGTGCGCAGTAGCCGGTAGCGCAGTTGTTTGCAACTTAGTGTCGTCGTGTAAACTGGGCTCAACGTAAAATACCTTAGCCGTGCCGGATCACAAGAAAGTGGGACATTTGAGCGTCCACAAAAGAGCTTTCGGTACAATGGGACATATTCGAAAATAACGGGGGTGTCCCGGAAAAAAGGTGACGAATGGACACCCTATGTCTGAATATTTTGGTATAAGTGACCCGTGGTGTCTGGTATCTCCTTGCAGAGTAAATGCATTTAGTTTGATTCCTCATTCCCATTTATTTTTGTGTTTGTATCGCACTGAAGTAATCTGCACAACAATGCAAATGAATACGGTATACGCTGTTTGTCTTGTTTGGAAACAAAAGTGTTGCATCCACTCACGGTACTTGCTGCTCACAGCAGTAATACCCCACTTTACTCTTCGTCCTCAGGCTTGCATTCAGCACTGCCCGGTTCTGTTTCAACTTTGCTTTTCTCAAGCAGCGTTAGTTGTACACTGTCTGATCAAAAGTAGCCAGACACCTCTATATAATGCGGAATTGACCATTAGATGTCACGAGAGGCGGACTCGTCAATACAAAAGATGGCGGGGAGTATTGTGTAGTCAATAAGGAAGCAGTAGCAGTACAGTGCGTCGGACAGGAGAGCTCAGTGACTTCGAACGTGGACTATAGCCCGATTAAAATTACTTGACAGTTTACGTCTTTCACTTACCATTACACCGAGCGAGGTGGCGCAGTGGTTAGACACTGGACTCGCATTCGGGAGGACGACGGTTCAATCCCGCGTCCGGCCATCCTGATTTAGGTTTTCCGTGATTTCCCTAAATCACTCCAGGCAAATGTCGGGATGGTTCCTCTGAAAGGGCACGGCCGACTTCCTTCCCCATTCTTCCCTAATCCGATGAGACCGATGACCACGCTGCCTGGTCTCCTTCCCCAAACAACCAACCAACTTACCATTACAGTGTTGCCACATAGGCTGACGCACGGTTAAAGCCGAGACGCGAACACAGCGTGTCACTTCACAACTACTGAAATTCGCAGCTCGTGGTCTATGCCAGCACGGTAGCTCAGCGTGCTCGGTCAGACGGCTGTGTGTTCTCTGTAACAAAAAAATGAGTCAAGGAATCAACGATCAACTTGAATGGATGTATTGTGACGTCCGTTCAGACCAAACGCAACGAACTATATCTAACAAAAAAAAAGGTGGCTAGCGTTGCTGTCTCTGGATCACGGGGTCCCGGGTTCGATTTTCGACCGGTTGGGGATTTTCTCTGCCAGGGAACTGGGTGTTTGTGTTGTCCTCGTCATTTCATCCTCATCATCATTCGTGACAGTGGATAGACTGCATAGTGCAAAAACTGGACTGTGTAAAAAATGGGACTTTGTACGGGCGCTGATGACCGCGCAATTGAGCGTCCCACAAACCAATCATCACACCATCAGAACTACTGAACCGTTTCCAGAATGAGATTTTCATTCTGCAGCGGAGTGTGCACTGATATGAAACTTCCTGGTAGATTAAAACTGTGTGCCGGACCGAGACTCGAACTCGGGACCTTTACCTCTCGCGGGCAAGTGCTCTACCATCTGAGCTACCCAAGCACGACTCACGCCCCGTCCTCACAGCTTTACTTCTACCAGTACCTCGTCTCCTACCTTCCAAACTTTACAGAAGCTCTCCTGCGAACTAGCACTCCGGAAAGAAAGGATATTGCGGAGACATGGCTTAGCCACAGCTTGGAGCATGTTTCCAGAATGACATTTTCACTCTTCAGCGGAGTGTGCGCTGATATGAAACTTCCTGGCAGATTAAAACTGTGTGCCCGACCGAGATTCGAACTCGAGACCTTTGCCTTTCGCGGGCAAGTGCTCTACCAACTGAGCTACCCAAGCACGACTCACGCCCCCTCCTCACAGCTTTACTTCTGCCAGTACCTCGTCTCCTACCTTCCACTCCGCTGCAGAGTGAAAATCTCAGTCTGGAAACATCCACCAGGCTGTGGCTAAGCCATGTCTCCGCAATATCCTTTTTTTCAGGAGTGCTAGTTCTGCAAGGTTCGCAGGAGAGCTTCTGTAAAGTTTGGAAGGTAGGAGACGAGGTACTGGCAGAAGTAAAGCTGTGAGGACGGGGCGTGAGTCGTGCTTGGGTAGCTCAGATGGTAGAGCACTTGCCCGCGAAAGGCAAAGGTCCCGAGTTCGGGTCTTCTTCCGGCACACAGTTTTAATCTGCCAGGAAGCTTCTACTGAACCGTTGTTCGTGCAATGCGGGGCAGTGTCGGAAGCGCTGCCGTCAGGTGTAGCGGGAAGGGAGAAACTCTGGCTACAGCTGTGTTTTGGCGACCAATGTTTGAACTGCGGCAGACGGCGCGTTTTGTAACCTAAAATTTATATTCGTTTCCTCACCTAAATACAACCTCGTGATTTGCACCCGAGAAAACGGCGGTCAACGACCTTCCGCAGAACTATTAATCACGCTCGCTTTGTTCATGGCAGTTGTTCAAAGCAGACTTCTACGAGCAAACAAAAGATAGAAAAATTTCAGTTTCAGCACTAAAACCGAACTATAACTTCTCGCTTTCATCAGCTACCTGAAACTAATCTCATAGTGGCCAACCGAGCGGAAGTGATACCAACCGATGAGCAGTCCTGGTTGGCACTAGGAGCAGTCCTGGTTGGCACTCGGTTACAGGCTTTAGGTGATACAGACAGATTCCAAACGAAAAACGCGTGATAGAAAGAAAAAATAAAAGCAAATGAGAAAGTCAATCCGATGGTGAAAATGGTCCGACAAAAGATTAAAAATAAGAAATTACATTTAAAGCAATTAATTAAAATTAATAATGATAAGAGTAAATTTGATAAAGATTTTGAATTAAAAGACAATTATATCACCTGAGGAGATTCGAACGTCAGGAACGTCACTCATCCATTGCGCTACGACACCACTTACTGTCCTAATGTTGTGTTAACTCCCCTAAAGAACTAGTTATAATGGTGATTTGCTGCTTTGAAAGAGTTTGGGTTCATGTAATGTGGCATGAAGCTTATTGACACTGTAGGCCAATCCATGTGACGATGATAATTGATTTTTTTAATTTTTTTTTATTTTTTAGTCGTGTCTGATGAAATGTGAAAAGACCCAGAACTCGGTATCCAAACACATCAAGAACAAAAGCAAGACTAGGACCTGGAAGTGAACTGATAATTTGTTGCGGCAGTTCGACAACGCGAACAGTTCGGGCGTGAGCGCCCTGACTGGAGGAAGACAGCTCCACCGTGTGAAATGTCAACTGTCAAGTAATTTTAATCAGACTATCACTGGATGTCACCTGAGTAAAAAGTCGATGAGGGGCATTTCAACGTCTTTAAAGCCTTCCAAGTCGACTGTCGGTTATGTAACTGTGCTGTGGAAACATGAAGGAACAAGTACAGCTCATCAAAACCAGATAGACCTCATGTACTGAAGGACAGGGACCATCGAGCACTGGAAGGAATCGCTCGTGAGTTCGAAAGGGCTACCACCAGTATAGATAGCACAACAACTGTGAATAGGCTGTTAAAAAGAATTAAGTACAATGGTCGAGCTGTTCGTAATAAGCCACACATTTCCGTAATGGGTGTTAAGCGACGCTTGCGGTGGTGTAAAGAGCGACGCCAATGGACAGTGAATGACTGGAAACGAGTGATTTGGAGTGATCAATCACGCTGTACCCTGTGGCAATCCGATGGAGGGGTCTGGGTTTTGCCCGCATCTCGTGGTCGTGCGGTAGCGTTCTCGCTTCCCACGCCCGGGTTCGATTCCCGGCGGGGTCAGGGATTTTCTCTGCCTCGTGATGGCTGGGTATTGTGTGCTGTCCTTAGGTTAGTTAGGTTTAAGTAGTTCTAAGTTCTAGGGGACTGATGACCATAGATGTTAAGTCCCATAGTGCTCAGAGCCATTTGAACCATTTGGTCTGGGTTTGGCGTATGCCTGGTGAGCGTTACCTTCCATCATGTGTGGTGACAACAGCGGAATAGGGAGGTGTTACGATATGAAAGTGTTTCCCCTGGTTTGTATGAGACCCTATTATTGTGCTTAAGAAAACGCTAAACGCTGTAGAATATGAACCCATTTTACAGCGTTGTGTACTGCCTACAGTAGAGGAACAGTTCGAATATAATGTTTGATTGTATCAGCATGACAATGCATTTTGTCATAAAGCAGCATCTGTGAGGCAATGGTTTGTGGATAATAACATTTCTGAAACGCACCGGACAGCCCAAAGTCCCGACTTGAGCTCAGTGGAACATCATTGGGATGAGTTAGAATGTTGACTACGCACCAGACCCCAGCGTCCAACAGCACTAGCTTTTCTAGTTTCGGCTCTTCAAGAAAAATAGTCTGCCACTGCTCCACTGACATTCAGACAAATGGTTCAAATGGCTCTAAGCACTATGGGACTTAACATCTGAGGTCATCAGTCTCCTAGACTTAGAACTACTACAACGTAACTAACCTAAGGACAACACACACATCCATGCCCGAGGCAGGATTCCAACCTGAGACCGTAGCAGCAGCGCGGTTTCAGACTGAAGCGCCTAGAACCGCTCGGCCACAACGGCCGGCGACATTCAGACACCTCACTGAAACTGTCTCTAGCAGAGTTCAAGTTATCATAAAAGCAAATGGTGGTCACACCTCACATTAACGCTCAGTTATGTGTGCCTCGATACATTAGATCAGATAGCGTGCGTTAACAGTGACACACAGCAATATGGCTAGGTTTACTGGTGGAGAACTGGGCGATATAAATTCACTAAATGAAAACTGACTGAATTTGAAATTCATGCGACCACAGACGTAAAAACGGCGGAAAAACAGCAAGCAAGATAACAAAAAAATGTTGTCAGAGTGTCTGGCTGTTATGCGGAGGACCTATTTTCGATTTCCGGTCCTCCCAGGGATTTTTCCTTGGTGGGAGGACTGGAGCGGTGCCCACTCAGCCTTGTTATGCCAATTGAGGAGCTACTTGAGTTTGAAGTAGCGGCTCCAAGGTCTAGAAGCCCGACAGCTGCCGGGAGGGCGATGTGCTGATCCCATGCCCCTACATACCGCATTCAAATAACGCCATTGACAAGGGATAATACGAAGATCGGTCCGTCCTGATTGGCCCGTCCGGTCCGGAACACGGAGCTTTGTATGCTTTTTGTACATTATTACGCTGTAACGAGCCACCGGATTACGCGTGTACCTTAAACAAAAGACTCGAAAAATGTGCACTTAAGACAAAAAAGAAAAATCGACGCACTACGAAGGAATGTACCGAATGTGACGCTAGATGTGATGTACAAGTACAGACAAACATATGATTACAATTCCAGAAAAACTGAATGACTTATTCAAGAGAAAGAACTTCACAAAGTGAGAGCCGGCCGGAGTGGCCGAGCGGTTCTAGCCGCCACAGTCTGGAACCGCGCGACCGCTACGGTCGCAGGTTCGAATCCTGGCATGGATGTGTGTGATGTCCTTAGGTTAGTTAGGTTTAAGTAGTCCTAAGTTGTAGGGGACTGATGACCTCAGAAGTTAAGTCCCATAGTGCTCAGAGCCATTTGAACCATTTGAACAAATTGAGCTAGTCAATAAAACGTTGTGCCACCTCTGGCCCTTATGCGAGCAGTTATTCGGCTTGGCATTGATTGATAAGAGTTGTTGGATGTTCTCCTGAGGGATATCATGCCAAATTTTGTCCGACTGGCGCGTTAGATCGTCAAAATCCCGAGCTGGTTGGAGGGCCCTGCACACAATGCTCCAAACGTAAATACATAAATGATGTTTTGGATAGGGTGGATAGCAATGTGTGGCTGTTTGCTGATGATGCTCTGGTGTACGGGAAGGTGTCGTCGTTGAGCCACTGTAGGAGGATACAAGATGACTTAGACAGGATTTGTGATTGGTGTAATGAATGGCAGCTAAGTCTAAATATAGATAAATGTAAATTAATGCAGATGAATAGGAAAAAGAATCCCGTAATGTTTGACTACTTCATTAGTAATGTAGCGCTTGACACAGTCACGTCGATTAAATATTTGGGCGTAACATTGCAGAGCGATATGAAGTGGGACAAGCATGTAATGACAGTTGTGGGGAAGGCGGATAGTCGTCTTCGGTTCATTGTTAGAATTTTGGAAAGATGTGGTTCATCTGTAAAGGAGACCACTAATACGACCTATTCTTGAGTACTGCTCGAGCGTTTGGGATCCCTATCAGGTCGGATTGAGGGAGGACATAGAGGCAATTCAGAGGCGGGCTGCTAGATTTGTTACTGGTAGGTGATCATCACGTGAGTGTTACGGAAATGCTTCAGGAACTCGGGTGGGAGTCTCTAGAGGAAAGGAGGCGTTCTTTTCGTGAATCGCTACTGAGAGCCATTTGAACCAAATGATCAAAATGATTTAGATAAAATATCTGTATGGTGTGAAAAGTGGCAGTTGACCCTGAATAAAGAAAAGTGTGAAGTTATTCATATGAGTGCTAAAAGAAATCAGCTAAATTTCGATTACGCGATAAATCACACAAATCTAAAGGCTGTAAATTCAGCTAAATACTTAGGGATTACAGTTACAAATAACCTAAATTGGAACGATCACATAGATAATATTGTGGGTAGAGCAAACCAAAGACTGCGATTCATTGGCAGAACACTTAGAAGATGCAACAGGTCTACTAAAGAGACTGCTTACACCACGCCTGTCCGCCCTATTCTGGAGTATTGCTGTGCGGTGTGGGATCCGCATCAGGTGGGACTGACGGATGACATCGAAAAAGTAGAAAGAAGGGCAGTTCGTTTTGTATTACCGCGAAATAGAGGAGATAGTGTCACAGACATGATACGTGAATTGGAATGGCAATCATTAAAACAAAGGCGTTTTTCGTTGCGACGGGATTTTCTCATGAAATTTCAATCACCAGTTTTCTCCTCCGATTGCGAAAACATTCTGTTGGCACCCACCTACGAATGGAGAAATGATCATCACAATAAAATAAGAGAAATGAAGGCTCACACAGAAAAATTTAAGTGCTCGTTTTTCCCGAGTGCCATTCGAGAGTGGAACGTTAGAGAGACAGCTTGAAGGTGGTTCATTGAACCCTCTGCC
The DNA here is from genome assembly GCF_023864345.2 of Schistocerca serialis cubense. Taxonomy (NCBI): domain Eukaryota; kingdom Metazoa; phylum Arthropoda; class Insecta; order Orthoptera; family Acrididae; genus Schistocerca; species Schistocerca serialis. The sequence continues at coordinate 774,976,697 of NC_064640.1, forward strand.
AGGCACTTTATTGTGAATAGCAGAGTAATCACGTAGATGTAGATGTAGATGTAGATGATACAGCGGCCGGTCAGCATCGCGTGGACTTCTGCGCGTGAACGAGAAATTATTTTGTATAACTATATGACCACAAATTGCACAGCTGCGGTTTTTTGGGTGGCACAACTTTATGTATTACGCATCCTGGCACAGAGATATGAGACGGCAAATGAAAATGCACTAAATGTGTAGAAAGGTAAATAGGTAAAACGGAAAGGATAGTAAATTAATTTTAAATATCTTCGAGAAAACATACAAAAATGGATCAGAAAATTCTGCAACAGGCGTGAGAAATAACAAAATTAAAAAAATCTTTCTGTTATAGTAAAAACAAGTACAACGAGAAACGTATCACTAAAAGCAAAAAGCGAAAAACAAAAACTAATATGCCGGCCGCGGTGGTCTCGCGGTTCTAGGCGCTCAGTTCGGAACCGCGCGACTGCTACGGTCGCAGGTTCGAATCCTGCCTTGGGCATGGATGTGTGTGATGTCTTTAGGTTAGTTAGGTTTAAGTAGTTCTAGGTTCTAGGGGACTGATGACCACAGATGTTAAGTCCCATAGTGGTCAAAGCCATTAGAACAATTTGAAAAAAACTAACATCAGACCGGAAACTCTTCCTAATGGCCGCAAAATTATTTTTGTTTGGTCAGAAACTAGCTTTGTGCTTCGTAGGCCCTCATGAGATGACAACTGAATGTCGCAAACACAGATAAAGTGATGGGCGGCTTACGCAAGTATTACTTATACAGCAGATGAAAAAGATGCTACGTCTCGCAGAAACAGTTATATTAACTAAAAACAAAGCTTTGTATATGAAGATACAACTAATGAAAAATAAAGTTGAATTTACGATCTTGATCTGCTAATTGCAACTAAAACTTAATATAACAGAGGGGAAAAAGGAAACCGAGTTTAGTCTTTTATCATCGTATTGTGCTGGCTTTCTGTGACACGTATTTGTTGTTTTCAAGCATTTCCCGTAGAGTCATCTTTCTGCTTTTCTCGACAGAATATAAACCATCACCTTCTGCATCATATGAGTGGTTTACTGTTAAAAGACATAGGTTGAATCTTTCTTTCTTAATCTCTAGCTTCCGTCATGTTCAGATAACTTAATTGACACAGCTCTGCCTAACTGGCCAATATATACTTTCCCACAGAGCTTGGCTATGATTGTTAAACGTATCTCCCAAAAAAAAAAAAAAAAAAAAAAAAAAAAAAAAACTGTATTTTCTCTTTTAGTTGCGGTTACTTTTTGTGCGTGACATGAAAAAGCCTGTAATACTTTCCTACGTCAACACCCTGTTATCATCCTTTTACAGGGTGATATTTATTGAACTATATGAAAAAAACGTAAATTAATTACAAACTACGACGTGCACACACTTCATTCAACATGTAAACGTCACTACATGTATTCGGATTTAGGTTATGACTTGTTCGATATGTCTGCCGTCATTGGCGATGATGTGGCGCAGACGAATAGCGACATTCTGCATGACCCTTTGAAGTGTCGGAACATCGATGCTGTCGATGACCTCCTGAATGGCTGTTTTGAGTTCAGTAATAGTTTAGGGGTTATTGCTGTACACCTTGTCTTTAATATAGCCGAACAAAAAAGGAGTCGCATGTGTTTATATCCGGAGAATATGGCGGCCAATCGAAGCCCATGCCAGTGGCCTTTGGGTACCCCAGAGCCAGAATGCGATCCCCAAAGTGCTCCTCCAGGACATCAGACACTCTCCTGCTTCGATGAGGTCGAGCTCCGTCTTGCGTGAAACACATCTTGTCAAAATCAGGGTCACTTTGGAGAAGGGGGGTGAAATCATCTTCAAAAAGCCTTCTGATACCGATCGGTAGTCACAATGCCACCAAGGAAAATCGCAGCGATTATTCTGTGAATGGACATTGCACACCACACAGTCACCTGTTAAGGGTGAAGAGACTTCTCGATCGCGAAATACGTATTCCCAGTCCCCCAAATGCGTCAGTTTTGTTTATTGACGAACCCATCCAAATGAAAGTGGGCTTCGTCGCTAAACAAAACCGTAGAGCGCATACTAATTCCCATCATGCCCCGCGGCCAACCGTGCAGTTTGAACGTCCTAACGCTAACCATTCAGAAGTTATGACGATTTTATTTCATATAGTTCAATAATTGTCATACTGTATCTTTTGTATAAATAATGTCTGTGTATGTTGCACGTCATTTTATGTGTATTTGCGACATTCAGTTGGCAGCTGACGAAGATCTAGGTAGCCAAAAGCCAGTTTGCGACCAAATAGATACAGTGTTGCAGAACATTAGGAAATGTTTCCTATTAAAGTTTTTTATTATGTTCTGCTAAGCGTCGTCGAAAAATTCATTCAATATTACTAAACTGAAATACTATACTACAATGGTTAGGGATGTTTGTACGATTGACTGTACTTTACAGTGAGTTACATGCTGAACGGATTACGGGGTACTTGAAAAATGGGTCATTAGAATGGCAGTGGGTGCAACGCAAACAAAAGAAGGCTTGAAAATAGGGAGCACTAAAGAGACCTACCAAAATATACAAAAAATTCTGGAGCTAATGGCAAAGCAGAGGTAACTGAAGTTGTTGCATGATCCCAGTCGGTCAGTACGAAGAATTGTAAAGTAGTAGCAAAGCCAGCAATCATTCATAACTGCTAAATACAGAGCCCGCCAGCATTATGTAAACACTCTTTGTCAGATTCTATTGAAATATCGATATTGTTGTTCGATTTGAGTTATGAGTGTGTTGTACACTACTGGCCATTAAAATTGTTACACCACGAAGATGACGTGCTACGGACGCGAAATTTAACCGACAGGAAGAAGATGCTGTGATATGCAAATGATTAACTTTTCAGAGCATTCACACAGGGTTGGCGCCGGTGGCGACACCTACACCGTGCTAACACGAGGAAAGATTCCAACCAATTTCTCATACACAAACAGCAGTTGACCGGCGTGAAACGTTGTTGTGATGCCTTGTGTAAGGAGGAGAAATGCTTACCATCACGTTTCCGACTTTGATAAAGGTCGGATTGTAGCCTGTCGCGATTGCAGTTTATCGTATCGCGACATTGCTGCTCGCGTTGGTCGAGATCCAATGACTGTTAGCAGAATATGGAATCGGTGGGTTCAGGAGGGTAATACGGAACGCCGTGCTGGATCCCAACGGCCTCGTATCACCAGCAGTCGAGATGACAGGCATCTTATCCGCAGGGCTGTAACGGATTGTGCAGCCACGTCTCGATCCCCGAGTCAACAGATGGGAACGTTTGCAAGACAACAACCATCTTCACGAAAAGTTCGATGACGTTTGCAGCAGCATGGACTATCAGCTCGGAGACCATGGCTGCGGTTACTCTTGACGCTGCGTCACAGACAGGAGCGCCTGCGATGGTGTACTCAACGACGAACCTGGGTGCACGAATGGCAAAACGTAATTTTTTCGGACGAATCCAAGTTCTGTTTAAAGTATCAGGATGGTCGCATCCATGTTTGGCGACATCGCGGTGAACGCACATTGGAAGCGTGTATTCGTCATCGCCATACTGGCGTATCACCCGGCGTGATGGTATGGGGTGCCATTGGTTACACGTCTCGGTCACCTCTTGTTCGCATTGACGGTACTTTTAACAGTGGACGTTACATTTCAGATGTGTTGCGACCCGTGGCTCTGCCCTTCATTCGATCCCTGCGAAACCGTACATTTCAGCAGGATAATGCACGACCGCATGTTACAGGTCCTGTACGGGTCTTTCCGGATACAGAAAATGTTCGACTGCTGCCCTGGCCAACACATTCTCCAGATCTCTCACCAACTGAAAACGTCTGGTCAATGGTGGCCGAGTAACTGGCTCGTCACAATACGCCAGTCACTACTCTTGATGAACTGTGGAATCGTGTTGACGCTGCATGGGCAGCTGTACCTGTACACGCCATCCAAGCTCTGATTGACTCAATGCCCAGGCGTATCAAGGCCGTTATTACGGCCAGATGTGGTTGTTCTGGGAACTGATTTCTCAGGATCTATGCATCCAAATTGCGTGTAAATGTAATCACATGCCAGTTCTAGTATAATATATTTGTCCAATGAATACCCGTTTATCATCTGCATTTCTTCTTGGTGTAGCAATTTTTATGGCCAGTAGTGTAGTATGGTCTCTGGCTCAATAGACGTTAGTACCTTCATCTCGGTATTGAGAAAACAAGATGGCTGGAGCACGCTTGACATTCAAGCAGCGAAAATGTATTGTGAATTGGTTTTTGAGTTTGATAATGCCGTTGAAGTGCAGCGTCAGTGGAGGCGGGAGTTTGAAACAGAACCGCCGACCCGCCTAACAATTAAACTCATCACTGACAAGTTTGAATTGCATGGAACGATTTGTGATATTCACAGAGGAAGATCAGCAAACAGCGTACAGCCGTAAGTCCTACTTCATCGTCTCTCGTGTTGAAAAGGTTTGTTAATTCTCCACAGAAGTCTGCTACATAGTGATCACGTGAAGCGGGGGTTAGCAGTACAAGTGTACGACGAAATCTGAAAGCTGTAAAGTGGAAAGTTTACATTCCACGATTACTGCACGCGATTAATGATGATGGTCCTGATCGCCAATTGCAGTTTTGCGAATGGTATCAGCAAATGGTAACTGATGAACGATTTGTGACGAAGGTGGTGAGGAGTGACGAGGCACAATTTAAACTTAATGGAACCGTGAATCGGCATGACAGTGTGTATTGTACACCGGAAAATCCGCATGTTTTTGTGGATAAAGCGGTCAATCTACCTGGGGTTCATGTGTGGTGTGGACTACCATCTATGGACTTAGTAGGAGGCTTTTTCTTTGATGCTACTGTCAGTGTACATGGAAATGTTACACATATCAATTTTGCCAGGTATACGTGCGCTTTATGGAGCTGATGAAAAGGTCTTCTGCCAACAGGACGGGACCTCACCACACTACCACCTAGCCGTACGAGCTTTCCTAGATGACAGTTTTCAGCGGCATTGGATTGGACGAAGAGGGCCCATTGAGTTCCCTCCACAGTCACCAGATCTAAGATCTGTGGACTTTTAGTTGTGGGGAACTGTGAAAGATATTCCTACTGCACTGATTATCCCCAATTGTCGACCTTTTTTTGGTTTATATTGATTGGGCTATTGTAAGCCATGCACGCTGAAGGAACTAATCCACGAGGTTACAGCACCGTGTGCACTGATCTCCAGTGTAACACTGACTGACGGAGTTGCGGCTACCGCTCGTCGTTCTGTTATGTGTATAGCCGCCAACAGTGAACATTTTGAACATTTAAAGAAACCATGTTCTAAACTGAAGGTTGTACAATATGTGTGATCAATTATTAAACGTAAAGTAAACACGTAAGTAATACTTCTCATTCCTTAAAGTGTGTATATATTCTTCTGCCGGCCTCTGTATATACGGGAATTCGGTATACTGTGTGCTGATCTCCTTCTCCCTCCTCTCTCTGCCTATCTTCTCCTTCCCCCGTGTCTATCCGTATCCTCTTTCCCCCTCTCTGTGTGCATCTCCCCATTCCCCCCCCCCCCCCCCTATGACCAAGTCCACCTCCCCCCTTTCTGTCCATCTCCTCTTGCCCGCTCTCTTTGACCTTGTTCATTGTTATTGCAAATTCAGATTTCGTAGTAGTTCTCTATCATAAGTCGATAAACCATAAATATAACTTTCATGTTTTCTGTGATAACCAACAGCGAGGAAGAAAACAAAACATAAAACGGTTGTGTAACAATTTTTGTTAAAAATATATTTAATTAGAAAGAATATAGATGGGAGAAACAGTTTGTCTAATGATTTAAATGCCCAGCTATCGTAGTTAAAACTGACTGTGAGGAAAAAAAAACTGAACCGCACATTTTCACATCAGAGCGCAGAACCGCATATTCTTCTTGCAGTTGCTGTAAACTGAAAACTTGTGTATTATTCCTACGAAATTTATATAGCTTATGCCGGTCACAATGTGTATTAGAGTATCGCGTAAAAATTTGAAGCAAATCAGCCAATAACTTTTTCGAGATTTTTTTTAGCAATGTTACCTTATTGTACAGGGATATTCATCTGCCTTTATTGCTGCCGTTTCATGCAATCCGCAATAGCTGGCTTTGATAAACCATATTTCATATTCCCTTGCTCGCTACGCGCAAGCTATTAGTCCTCCAGAAAAAAAAGGAGCAGGACCTTTTTGTAATGAATTAAATTTAGTTAACTTTTGTACTGGTTTATGTTTTCGCTGGAGGTCAAGGTATTCGAGTTATTCACGAACAACATTCAAAAGTGACCACCAAACGCACCCCCACCCCACGCTCATCTCTCACCAGTCAGGATTTCACGCCGTTCCACCACTGTACAAAAATTTCGTACTGCACGGATTATCCCCAATAGTTGACCTTATCTTGGTTTATATTGATTGGACTATTGTACTACCAGCGTAGTAGACTACTTCGTTAACATTTTTGATTTAAACGTGCCCGTGAGGGTAATGAAAGAAAAACAACTTTTGTAAACGTTGCGCTAAAACTAATTACGTTGACAATTCGATCCAAACTTAACCCTTACACACACAATAGTTCCGTAACCAGAAGGCCTGACAAATACAACGATGTAATTTTTTATTTTGTGCTATTAAAATTCACAAAACTGTTAGGTAAAATTTACACAAACGTCAATCTTTCAATTTGTAGATGCTCGACTAAGCCGGAAGCGTAATAAGTCTAGTCAGTGAAGATCATAAAAGGTCGAATGTGGAAAATAATTCGTGAGGTCGCAAATATATGTACAGTGATAGGAGGGAGTACCATGAACAACATACTAGAAATGCTGACCGTTGAGGGCAGAATGTGAGAGTGGAGGTGCGTTTGGAGGTCACTTTTGTACTTTTTTCTTCAATAACTCGCAAACTTTGGCCTCCAGCGAAAACGTATCCCAGAACAAAATGTAATTAATGTAAATTGCCTACAAAAAGATCCTGCTCCTTTTTTCTGCAGGACAAATAGGTTGCGCGTAGTGAGCGAAAGAATACGAAAATCTGGCGCATAGTCCATGAAAATTAGATGTAACATTACGGGTTGCATAAAATTACATCGGTAGGGGCAGATGAATCAACCTGTGTAAATATTTATATATTGAAACACATATAGCCTGTGACCGTCCGAACGTTTATTAAAAAATGGTTCAAATGGCTCTGAGCACTATGGGACTTAACATCTTAGGTCATCAGTCCCCTAGAACTTAGAACTACTTAAACCTAACTAACCTAAGGACATCACACACACCCATGCCCGAGGCAGGATTCGAACCTGCGACCGTAGCAGTCCCGCGGTTCCGGACTGCAGCGCCAGAACCGCTAGACCACCGCGGCCGGCGAACGTTTATTAGAGTAACGTATAAAAACTTGAAGTAAATTGGTCAATAAGTTTGTGAAATTTTTGATAACAAAGTTTCCCCTTTGTATATTACGTATATATTTATGTATTATATGTATTAAAATATATAACCTACGTCCATCAAAATGTTAATTAGAATATCATGTAAATTTTTGAAGTAAATCGCTTAAATACTTTTCGAAATTTTTAGTAACAATGTATCCCCTTGCTGTACTAAACATATATTAATATATTATATACATTAAAACAATATAGCAAAGGTCCGTCCGAATGTTCATTAGAGTATCGAGTCAAAGTATGTATTAAATCGGTCAAGAACTTTTCGAGCGTGTTGGTAACAACGTTAAACGATGACTTGTCTTTACCAACATTCCCATCACAACCAAAGGGAGTGAACCTCATGTTAATTTCGTGGAGAATGGCGAAATAGTTTAGAGATTTCAAGACAAATGGCTTAGAGAGAACGTTAGGGAGGTTCTGAAAAAAATGAACTGGCAGACACTTTAAGATAGAGTTAAACAGTCCCGTGAAACACTCCTTACAAAGTTTCAAGAACCACCTTGAAGTGAAAAATGTAGGAATATGCTACAACTCCATACGTACTGCTTTCGACTAATTACAGTGCCCACACGGCCTTTGAAGCACATTCCTCTTGTGCTCTGTACGCGAACGGAACGGAATGATGTCTAGTAAGTGGTATAATGGAAAGTACTCTCTGACGTGTACTTCACTGTGGCTTGCACAGTGTAGATTTGCTACTAGACTATATTCGGTAAATGTTCTACTTTCTTTCAGAGTGATACTGAATGGGTGAGTCTGTCTGACTGGCCAGGTGGAGAAGACTTTCTCTTCGAAATTCATAACATAGCAGAGGTAAAATCAGAGAGCGAAGATTTACATACAACTTGTACAGAAACGAGGCAATAGTTATAAGAGTCGAAGGGTATGAAAGGGAAGCTGTGGTTGACAAGGGAATAAGACAGGGCTCTAGGTGGTCGCTGAAGTTGTTTAATCTGCACACTGAGCAAGCAGTAAAGGAAGCCAAAGAAAAATTCGGAGAAGGAATTAAAGTTCAGGGAAAAGAAATAAAAAAATGGAGGTTTGCCAGTGACACTGTAATCATGTCAGACTGCAAAGGACCTGAAAGTGGAGTTAAATGGAATGGTGGACATTAAGTGGGTACATCGCGTGACTAAAGATGAGGCACTGAATACAATTAGCGAGAAAGGAAATTTTTGGCACAACTTGACTACATGAAGGAATCGGTTGATATGACACATTCTGAGACATCAAGGAACGGCCAGTTTAATACTGGAGGGAAGAGGTAAAAATTTTGCAGGGAGATCTAGAGACGAATACAGTAAGCAGGCTTAAGCGGATGTGGGTTGCTGTAGTTATGCAGAGATGAAGAGGCTTGCACAAGATAGAACAGCGTGGAGAGCTGCATCAGACCAGTCTTTGGACTGAAGATCACAACAAGAACAAGATTATTTCTTTGGAAGGGAGAGAACGGACGTGGCAACTGGACTCCCCTATCCGTCGTTGGGTCCGCCCTTGATCTGGCCATCCAGATCCAGGATTTACAGTTTCCCTAAATCATTTCAGAGAATGCCTGAATGATTTCCTTGAGAGAGCCATGGACATGATTCCTTTCCTGTTCTTGTCGAATCAAAGGTCGTGTTTCTACAATAATATCCGCGCTGTCGACGGGACATTGAAAGTTACACTGAAGGTTTAGGTTCCAAGCTTCCACGTGCCGCTCAGGAACAGCTCCGATTAGTGCCGGGGTAACACGGTACCTGACAAGCGATGTCAAATGTTGTTGTTGTTGTGGTCTTCAGTCCTGAGACTGGTTTTATGCAGCTCTCCATGCTACTCTATCCTGTGCAAGCTTCTTCATCTCCCAGTACTTACTGCAACCTACATCCTTCTGAATCTGCTTAGTGTACTCATCTCTTGGTCTCCCTCTACGATTTTTACCTTCCACGCTGCCCTCCAATGCTAAATTTGTGATCCCTTGATGCCTCAAAACATGTCCTACCAACCGGTCCCTTCTTTTTGTCAAGTTGTGCTACAAACTCCTCTTCTCCCCAATTCTGTTCAATACCTCCTCATTAGTTATATGATCTACCCATCTAATCTTCAGCATTCTTCTGTAGCACCACATTTCGAAAGCTTCTATTCTCTTCTTTTCCAAACTATTTATCGTCCATGTTTCACTTCCATACATGGCTACACTCCATACAAATACTTTCAGAAACGACTTCCTGACACTTAAATCTATACTCGATGTTAACAAATTTCTCTTCTTCAGAAACGATTTCCTTGCCATTGCAGGTCTACATTTTATATCCTCTCTACTTCACCGAGCGAGGTGGCGCAGTGGTTAGACACTGGACTCGCATTCGGGAGGACGACGGTTCAATCCCGCGTCCGGCCATCCTGATTCAGGTTTTCCGTGGTTTCCCTAAATCGCTCCAGGCAAATGCCGGGATGGTTCCTTTCAAAGGGCACGGTCGACTTCCTTCCCCGTCCTTCCCTAATCCGATGAGACCGATGACCTCGCTGTCTGGTCTCCTTCCCCAAAACAACCCAACCAACAACTCTTACTTCGACCATCATCAGTTATTTTACTCCCTAAATAGCAAAACTCCTTTACTACTTTAAGTGTCTCATTTCCTAATCTAATTCCCTCAGCATCACCCGATTTAATTTGACTACATTCCATTATCCTCGTTTTGCTTTTGTTGATGTTCATCTTATATCCTCCTTTCAAGACACTGTCCATTCCGTTCAACTGCTCTTCCAAGTCCTTTGCTGTCTCTGACAGAATTACAATGTCATCGGTGAACCTCAAAGGTTTTATTTCTTCTCCATGAATTTTAATACCTACTCCGAATTTTTCTTTTGCTTCCTTTACTGCTTGCTCAATATACAGATTGAATAACATCGGGGAGAGGGTACAACCCTGTCTCACTCCTTTCCCAACCACTGCTTCCCTTTCATGCCCCTCGACTCTTATAACTGCCATCTGGTTTCTGTACAAATTGTAAATAGCCTTTCGCCCCCTGTATTTTACCCCTGCCACCTTCAGAATTTGAAAGAGAGTATTCCAGTTAACATTGTCAAAAGCTTTCTCTGAGTCTACAAATGCTAGAAACGTAGGTTTGCCTTTTCTTAATCTTTCTTCTAAGATAAGTCGTAAGGTTAGTATTGCCTCTCGTGTTCCAACATTTCTACGGAATCCATACTGATGTTCCCCGAGGTCGGCTTCTACCAGTTTTTCCATTTTATATCCTCTCTACTTCACCGAGCGAGGTGGCGCAGTGGTTAGACACTGGACTCGCATTCGGGAGGACGACGGTTCAATCCCGCGTCCGGCCATCCTGATTCAGGTTTTCCGTGGTTTCCCTAAATCGCTCCAGGCAAATGCCGGGATGGTTCCTTTCAAAGGGCACGGTCGACTTCCTTCCCCGTCCTTCCCTAATCCGATGAGACCGATGACCTCGCTGTCTGGTCTCCTTCCCCAAAACAACCCAACCAACAACTCTTACTTCGACCATCATCAGTTATTTTACTCCCTAAATAGCAAAACTCCTTTACTACTTTAAGTGTCTCATTTCCTAATCTAATTCCCTCAGCATCACCCGATTTAATTTGACTACATTCCATTATCCTCGTTTTGCTTTTGTTGATGTTCATCTTATATCCTCCTTTCAAGACACTGTCCATTCCGTTCAACTGCTCTTCCAAGTCCTTTGCTGTCTCTGACAGAATTACAATGTCATCGGTGAACCTCAAAGGTTTTATTTCTTCTCCATGAATTTTAATACCTACTCCGAATTTTTCTTTTGTTTCCTTTACTGCTTGCTCAATATACAGACTGAATAACATCGGGGAGAGGGTACAACCCTGTCTCACTCCTTTCCCAACCACTGCTTCCCTTTCATGCCCCTCGACTCTTATAACTGCCATCTGGTTTCTGTACAAATTGTAAATAGCCTTTCGCCCCCTGCATTTTACCCCTGCCACCTTCAGAATTTGAAAGAGAGTATTCCAGTTAACATTGTCAAAAGCTTTCTCTAAGTCTACAAATGCTAGAAACGTAGGTTTGCCTTTTCTTAATCTTTCTTCTAAGATAAGTCGTAAGGTTAGTATTGCCTCTCGTGTTCCAACATTTCTACGGAATCCATACTGATCTTCCCCGAGGTCCGCTTCTACCAGTTTTTCCATGCGTCTGTAAAGTATTTTGCAGCTGTGACTTATTAAACTGATAGTTCGGTAATTTTCACATCTGTCAACACCTGCTTTCTTTGGGATTGGAATTATTATATTCTTCTTGAAGTCTGAGGGTATTTCGCCTGTCTCATACATCTTGCTCACCAGATGGTAGAGTTTTGTCAGGACTGGCTCTCCCAAGGCCGTCAGTAGTTCTAATGGAATGTTGTCTACTCCCGGGGCCTTGTTTCGAGTCAGGTCTTTCAGTGCTCTGTCAAACTCTTCACGCAGTATCTTATCTCCCATTTTATCTTCATCTACATCCTCTTCCACTTCCATAATATTGTCCTCAAGTACATCGTCCTTGTATAAACCCTCTATATACTCCTTCCACCTTTCCGCCTTCCCTTCTTTGCTTAGAACTGGGTTTCCATCTGAGCTCTTGATATTCATACAAGTGGTTCTCTTCTCTCCAAACGTCTCTTTAATTTTCCTGTAGGCAGTATCTATCTTACTCCTAGTGAGATAAGCCTCTACATCCTTACATTTGTCCTCTAGCCATCCCTGCTTAGCCATTTTGCACTTCATGTCGATCTCATTTTTGAGACGTTTGTATTCCTTTTTGCCTGCTTCATTTACTGCATTTTTATATTTTCTCCTTTCATCAATTAAATTCAATATTTCTTCTGTTACGCAAGGATTTCTATTAGCCTTCGTCTTTTTACCTACTTGATCGTCTGCTGCCTTCACTACTTCATCCCTCAGAGCTACCCATTCTTCTTCTACTGTATTTCTTTCCCCCATTCCTGTCAATTGTTCCCTTATGCTCTCCCTGAAACTTTCTACAATCTCTGGTTTAGTCAGTTTATCCAGGTCCCATCTCTTTAAATTAGCACCTTTTTGTAGTTTCTTCAGTTTTAATGTACAGTTCATAACCAATAGATTGTGGTCAGCGTCGACATCTGCCCCTGGAAATGTCTTACAATTTAAAACCTGGTTCCTAAATCTCTGTCTTACCATTATATAATCTATCTGATACCTTTTAGTATCTCCAGGATTCTTCCATGTATACAACCTTCTTTTATGATTCTTGAACCAAGTGTTAGCTATGATTAAGTTATGCTCTGTGCAAAATTCTACCAGACGGCTTCCTCTTTCATTTCTTCCCCCCAATCCATATTCACCTACTATGTTTTCTTCTCTCCCTTTTCCTACTGACGAATTCCAGTCACCCATGACTATTAAATGTTCGTCTCCCTTCACTACCTGAATAATTTCTTTTATCTCATCATACATGTCATCAATTTCTTCATCATCTGCAGAGCTAGTAGGCATATAAACTTGAACTACTGTAGTAGGCCTGGGCTTTGTGTCTATCTTGGCCACAATAATGCGTTCACTATGCTGTTTGTAGTAGCTTACCCGCACTCCTATTTTTTTATTCATTATTAAACCTACTCCTGCATTACCCCTATTTGATTTTGTATTTATAACCCTGTATTCACCTGACCAAAAGTATTGTTCCTCCTGCCACCGAACTTCACTAATTCCCTCTATATCTAACTTTAACCTATCCATTTCCCTTTTTAAATTTTCTAACCTACCTGCCCGATTAAGGGATCTGACATTCCACCCTCCGATCCGTAGAACGCCAGTTTTCTTTCTCCTGATAACGACGTCCTCTTGAGTAGTCCCCGCCCGGAGATCCGAATGGGGGACTATTTTACCTCCGGAATATTTTACCCAAGAGGACGCCATCATCATTTAATCATACAGTAAAGCTGCATGCCCTCGGGAAAAATTACGGCTGTAGTTTCCCCTTGCTTTCAGCCGTTCGCAGTACCAGCACAGCAAGGCCGTTTTGGTTAGTGTTGCAAGGCCAGATCAGTCAATCATCCAGACTGTTGCCCCTGCAACTACTGAAAAGGCTGCTGCCCCTCTTCAGGAACCACACGTTTGTCTGGCCTCTCAACAGATACACCTCCGTTGTGGTTGCACCTACGGTACGGCCATCTGTACCGCTGAGGCACGCAAGCCTCCCCACCAACGGCAAGGTCCATGGTTCATGGTCCATGGTTCATGGGGGGGCGATGTCAAATAGGCACGCGATAACTGAGCACTTCCTGTCGGAGTGGTGGGGTAGAAGGGCGCGCACACAGCCCTCTGGTAGGCGCGTGGCAGTGATCCCTTTATAGTGAGTGAGGGGTGAAAGATGTTTTTGTTGTTTTTATTTTGGCCTCGGAACAGGACTTTTACAGCAGTCATCATACGTACAAGATTTAAACGCATTGAAGCCATCGCACATATAAGCATTAGTACGTTGAACATCAACATAAAATTACAATAGTCATATTAAAAGTTGACCAACAAAAGGGAATATACACTCCTGGAAATTGAAATAAGAACACCGTGAATTCATTGTCCCAGGAAGGGGAAACTTTATTGACACATTCCTGGGGTCAGATACATCACATGATCACACTGACAGAACCACAGGCACATAGACACAGGCAACAGAGCATGCACAATGTCGGCACTAGTACAGTGTATATCCACCTTTCGCAGCAATGCAGGCTGCTATTCTCCCATGGAGACGATCGTAGAGATGCTGGATGTAGTCCTGTGGAACGGCTTGCCATGCCATTTCCACCTGGCGCCTCAGTTGGACCAGCGTTCGTGCTGGACGTGCAGACCGCGTGAGACGACGCTTCATCCAGTCCCAAACATGCTCAATGGGGGACAGATCCGGAGATCTTGCTGGCCAGGGTAGTTGACTTACACCTTCTAGAGCACGTTGGGTGGCACGGGATACATGCGGACGTGCATTGTCCTGTTGGAACAGCAAGTTCCCTTGCCGGTCTAGGAATGGTAGAACGATGGGTTCGATGACGGTTTGGATGTACCGTGCACTATTCAGTGTCCCCTCGACGATCACCAGTGGTGTACGGCCAGTGTAGGAGATCGCTCCCCACACCATGATGCCGGGTGTTGGCCCTGTGTGCCTCGGTCGTATGCAGTCCTGATTGTGGCGCTCACCTGCACGGCGCCAAACACGCATACGACCATCATTGGCACCAAGGCAGAAGCGACTCTCATCGCTGAAGACGACACGTCTCCATTCGTCCCTCCATTCACGCCTGTCGCGACACCACTGGAGGCGGGCTGCACGATGTTGGGGCGTGAGCGGAAGACGGCCTAACGGTGTGCGGGACCGTAGCCCAGCTTCATGGAGACGGTTGCGAATGGTCCTAGCCGATACCCCAGGAGCAACAGTGTCCCTAATTTGCTGGGAAGTGGCGGTGCGGTCTCCTACGGCACTGCGTAGGATCCTACGGTCTTGGCGTGCATCCGTGCGTCGCTGCGGTCCGGTCCCAGGTCGACGGGTACGTGCACCTTCCGCCGACCACTGGCGACAACATCGATGTACTGTGGAGACCTCACGGCCCACGTGTTGAGCAATTCGGCGGTACGTCCACCCGGCCTCCCGCATGCCCACACTACGCCCTCGCTCAAAGTCCGTCAACTGCACATACGGTTCACGTCCACGCTGTCGCGGCATGCTACCAGTGTTAAAGACTGCGATGGAGCTCCGTATGCCACGGCAAACTGGCTGACACTGACGGCGGCGGTGCACAAATGCTGCGCAGCTAGCGCCATTCGACGGCCAACACCGCGGTTCCTGGTGTGTCCGCTGTGCCGTGCGTGTGATCATTGCTTGTACAGCCCTCTCGCAGTGTCCGGAGCAAGTATGGTGGGTCTGACACACCGGTGTCAATGTGTTCTTTTTTCCATTTCCAGGAGTGTAGAAGGTGATATATTCTCATATCTTTCAGGCAAAGCAGCTTAAATCACTTAATAAAGGCACCGCCTCCGGTCCACGTTGTATAGGAGTTAAGTACCTTTCAGAATATGCTGATGCAATACCTCCATATTTAGCAATCATATAGAACCGCTCCCTCGACGGAAGATCCGTACACTACTCAAGAAGAGAAATACGAGTAATCCGCTGAATTACAGACCTCATACACTGAAGTTAATTTGCAGAATGATTTTGGAACATATACTGTGTTCGAACATTATGAATTTCCTCGAGGAAAACGACCTGTTGACACACAGCATGGATTGAGAAAATATCGTTCTTGTGTAACACAACTAGTTCTTTACTTGCACATAATAGTGAGTGCTGTCGACAGGGGATCTCAAATTTGTTTCATATTTCAAGATTTCCAGAAGCCTTTTGACACCGTTCTTCATAAGCGACATCTAATCAAATTGCGTGCCTATGGAATATCATCTCACTTGTGTGACTGGATTCGTGTTTTCCCGTCAGAAAGGTCACAGTTGGAAATAACTGACGGGAGGTCATCGAGTAAAACAAAAATAACATCTGAAGTTCCCCAAGGAACTAAAGAGCCTGCCTACACTGCGCTTGTCCGTCCGCTACTGGAGTACTGCTGCACGGTATGGGATCCATATCAGATAGGATTGAGGGAAGAAATCGAAAATGCTCAAGGAAGGGCAGCTCGTTGTGTATTGTTGCGAAATAGGGGAGAGTGTGTCACGGATTTGATCCGTGACGTGGGATGGCATTCATTAAAACAAAGGTGTTTTTCGCTGCAGCGAGATCTTTTCACTAAATTTCAACCTCCACTTTTCTTCTCCGAATGAAAAAATATTTTGATAATTCCCACCCACACAGGAAGAAATGATCATCGAAATGAAGTAAGATAAACAAAGCTCGAACCGAAAGATTTAAATGTTTGTTCTTCCCCCGTGCTGTTCGAATGTGGAACAGTAGAGAAATAGCTTGATGGTGGTTCGATGAACCCGCTGGCAGGCATGTAATTGTGAAGTACAACATAGTCATGTGGATGTGGATGTAGAAGACAAAGCAATACGGTGACGCACATCGACAAACAGCAATCAATGGTTGCCAAACGTTGTAGAGGTGTATCTGTTTGGGAACTGCGAGATTGATACGCAAACTGCAAATATGTTTTGACATCAGCTGTACGTTTTATTACTGACACTTCAAAATTTATGCTGGACTGGCACTCGAACCCGAACTGCTCGCTTTTAGCGAGCCGTCGCCTTAACCACTCTTCTTTTCTTGTCTTTTATTTATTTATTTTTTTAATTTTCCCCTGGGGAGTATAAAAGGGATTCAAAAAAAAGAAGGAAAATTGCCACCACCACTTTGACCCAAAATTAAAAAAAAAAAGAAAGACTTCAGGTGTTGGCCCCTATCTAATCGTACTCCCAGTACGAATAACCAAGAGCTATGAGGGGGCGAGAAAGGATAAAGGGAAGGAAACCGCAAGGGAGCCATGAAAATTAACCGTATTTAGTTTATTTTATTTTTTATTTATTTTTATATATTATTATTATTATTATTGTGTTATGTATGAGCACCTTGAGTAGCAGATCCTGCGTCGGCCAGCAAGTCCAAGCATGTCTTCTCGTTGAGTGGGCGTAGATTCCGTTATCGGTTCTGTTCAGTTCGGGTAGGTTCAGATCAGTTTTCAGCTTCCCATAGCTTGGACGTTCCAGCTGTGAGGCGGATCATTAAAGGTACGCCCTAAAAAATTGGAGAAGTATTGCTGATAGCGTGGGTCGCGTGTTAGGACACAGTGTCGTTTGTTGAGATAATTCCAATATCCTAGAACTGACTTATGGCCAGAATTAAAAAGATAACGGATCGTGTGGCTGCAGATCCAGTTCACAGAGTGTTTTGGTGGTGGGGTAAAAAGCCCCCTTCGGGAATAAAAGTGTGTGGATGTCGATCTGAGCGGGTATTTGGCGTGTAAGAAACGCCATAATACGCCGCGTCGGACGCTGGACCACAATGGAACCACTGGTCGTATGTGTCGTCCACTCCACAGTGGGCGCAGAGGGGCGAGCCGGCTAGATGGGTGCGATGCAGTCGATGTCAGTTAACTTGTCTGCCATTCACTGTGATATATCACGCTGATTGGACGTCGGATTCAAGAAAGCAGGCGTGGACCGCTTCCCATATGTGTCGTCACACATACTGGGGATACTTAATTTCGATGGGGTTGAGCGGATGGCACTGTTGTAATACTTTGTAAACTATTTTCGTCTGAAACCAATGTGTAAAGGGGTAAAGACTGGTAGACGTAACTGAAGTCCAGGAAAAATTGCCGGATGTGATAAAAGGGGGATGGGATGGTCGACACCAAAACTGGGACAAACAAAGATTCTGGCGCAAAGTCTTGGATAGGAGTCCAGTGAGACTCTGCAGGCAACGATGCCAGTGTTTGAATTTGGAGCTGATGCACAGTGCCGTGACTCTGGTCGGCACATGGTGGGAGTTTAAGGGAATCATACGGCACTTTGAACTACATCCCTGGGCTGATGAAGCAGCGCAATTCCATCAACAGACGTTGGCCCAGGAAAGTTGGGACCAGTAGTACCTCAGCCGCATGTAGTATACGGGAGGCATGATAGATGTCCACATATTGGGTGCTTTGGATAACGTCGGGGCCCGTAGCCTGTAATCTGCAAGGCTAGCTCTGATGGTCTACAGTAAACGCCTACAGATAATAGCCGCTGAGCGATGGAGACCGGCTGCGAATTCAAGCCCAGACATCGAACGATGGCGGCGACGCTAAGAGAGGCGACGATTCCCCCCAGTAGGCCCTCACCACTGAGCAAGACCTTGGATTTGGACACTTTGAGGGAGCTGCTTCGCAGTAAGTCGCCACCCATGTCAGGGCTGCTCAAACTCCATCTTCATTGCGCAGATAAAGGACGAGGTCATCTGCATAGGCCATGCAACAGAAACGGCTACCATCCGACGTCATACCTTCCAAACGTTGGCGCAGTCCCTGGAGCAGGGGATCCAAAGCGAAAGCATATAAAATCGCAGATCGTCCTATGACCAGGGCGGCGTGAGGCAGCCGTTGTACATGATTCTGAAGGTCGCGCTGCTCAGAAGGCGCAAAGTTACCGTGACAAAACCACTGGGGAAACCCATATGTTGAAGAACTGTCTGCTAATAGGAATGGTCTACATGGTCGAAGGCCTGACTACCTAATAGGAATGGTCTACATGGTCGAAGGTCTGTCTTAAGTCCAGCGATGCCAAATCACCAGGGGGACGTTGGTGATGAGCAAATGCTATCATGTCTTGGTAATGGCAAAGGGCCATACGGATATTGTTGTCGCATCCTAGGGAAGTCTGGTCGCAGGAGGTGATGTAACATGTGACCTTCTTGAGCCACAATGCCAGTAGCAGTGTAAATATTTTCATATCGCTGTTGAGCAACGTGGTTGGTCGATAATCATGGACGCTCGATCGCCTGTGCGGTTTCTGGGCAGATATAATTATACCATCAGGAGAGGTGTTAGGGACCGCTGTCATCGGGTACATCAGCTCTTGTGCTATGGTCGTCCATGTGGAAGTCAACAAGAACTTAAAAGTTTTGTAAAATTCGATGGGGATGGCGTCAGGCCCTTGGGATCTGTTATCAGATCCCGCCTTGATATCACCGATTACTTCATCTGGGTCACATGTTCTTGGAGTTCATGTGCTACCTCCACTGGGCAGCACTCGTGTTAAGTCATGCGACCTCTGTGATCAGTTGTATGGAATGCGATACAGCCTCATGCAATCCGGCAAAATGAGTGTGGAGAGCATGGCAGAAGGTTTGTTGTGTCTCATGCCAATGGCCTTTCGAATTAGTGATGGCATGGATCAGAGCCCTACGTCGTTGTTGTCTTTCCTAGAGGAGGTGGTAAACCTACAGACGTTCTTGAGGTATACGATTAGAGGTCCAAGATCGGACTAAAGTGCGTTCCAGGTGACGGCGCATTATCGAGGAGATCTGCGCCTTTGTTCAGTGGACCATCGTCTAAAAGGCATCATTGGACAGTCGCGATGCAATAATAAAAGTGCAAGTTATTAGTATGCCAAACCTTGGCTTCTCTACCACAGCTCATCAATGTTTTACGTAGGGTCGACTTTACATAGGAGAGCCACCAAGATAAGTTGGAGTCATAGGTGTCACGACTATCCTGCATTATGCCCATGCATCTTTCACCATATGGCGACAGTCTGGAGAGGTCAGGTGGGCGAAACTGAATTTCCATAGACCTGACTGTGCCACACATGTTGTCAGGCAAGAGCGACGTTGCATAGGTATGCTTCATGGCCATGGACCGGACTTCTGCATGGTGGGTGCTGTTAGCAAGCGGGAGGGTGAGGTAGATGTGGTCTGTGCAGCTTGTCGAGTGAGTGGTGTAAAATTTGTAACCCGGTTGTGTTCCATGGAGCTTCATCCTAGTGTCAATGAGTCGCAGGCAGTCGATGGCAGCAGAGTGGGAATTGGTCAGCAGGCCCTAGTGTCGAGTTGAAGTCCCCACCGAGTACCAAATCGTCTTGTGGTCCTGTGAAGAGTGGTGTGACCTCCTCTGCAAAGAATGTATGTCGGTCATGACGGCGGCTAGAGCCAGATGGTGCGCAGATGTTAATGATACGCACACCAAATAGGGCGAGGGCAATACCCTGTGCAGTAGGGAGGTATGCGACATCCTTTTTAGGGAGCCCGTCGCGCAGAAGGATGGCGATGCGACTACCAGTATCGGAGGCGTGAGAAACGTGGACGGTGTACGTGATGGCCACTTGGAAGTCAGCAACGAACCCCTGTAGGAGTTCAGTATCAACATCTGCAGAGTAGATGGTGTCTCAGAACATGGCCAGTTTGTGAGGGGCTCGGATGGTGGTAAGATTCATTGTGACGACATGATATTGCAGTTGATGCAAAATGCTTAATGGAATCATCCCCCAGGTGTAGACCCACCAGGTCTGCTGCAGTGGTCACAATTACTGGCAGGGTGCCAGCTCAGACGCCTCCGTGGGATGCTCCCGCTCAGATACGCTGGTGGTCTGATACACTTCTTCAAAGTAATTGGCCCAGGATGTTGACATCGAAGACATGTGACAATCAGCTACTGTCACAGTGGGGGAAGCATGTGCTGCGACAAAAGCTATGGGGGCTCTGTCGTCCTCATATACTGGCAACATTGGATACATGTTTGGATTGAGAAAGGATCTGTTACAGGAGGGGCGTCAGGAGTGATCGCACCATGTCAACTCGATTTTCATCTGCTGGACACCATTTAACACTGGTAGGTCGTAAATGTTTGCCACTTCTCCGCGAGGTGACTCGAGACCTTATCATATGGTTGGAAAGCGGCAACGACTGCTTCTTGAGGCACCTCGAAAGGGACCTCAGACACCCGCAATGTTTGGAGACCGAATCTCGCATGGTCCACTGTCACTGCACCTACATGTCCACCAGAGTGTTTAAATTTTAGTCCGGCGGCATGATGTTGTACAATTTCAGCGGATAGGCCTCCGTCGAGATCTTGATATACACAACATTTTCTGTGTTGGAAAAATGTATGCCGATCACGTCCAGGGGGTTCAAACGCAGATCCTCTCGTACCAACAGTTCAGCTTCAAAGGCTCTTGGTCGTGGATGTTCGGCTTGAAATGTTACTTTGATCGTCGCTCGGCGGTAAGAGTGCGCCATGAGGCAAGTTAGTAGTTTTTTTTTTTTCTTTTTTGTGCGTGGTGGTGCTGAAGTCTGATCAACTTCGTTGATTGTTACTTCTGTAGGGAATGGAAAGGGTAAAAATTTTCTCTTTATTTATTTATTCTTCTTTCAGCTTTAGTTTGGGCACACAGAAGGGTCCTTTAACTTGCTGCTTTTGGTGTGTGTTTGAAAACATGTGTGTAGAAGTGCTAAAGGACTTTATGTCCTTAAATTATAGAGAATTACGTAGAGATATCATTTACAGAGGCTCAAATACTATCGCCTTCGGTACTTTATATTTGTGGTTGCGTAAGGGTTCTACCGTACCTACTGTGGTGAGTTGTGTTGTACTGTCACGTATCATGTCCAACTTCCGAAATAAGGTTCGTGCCTTCTCGTTGACCTTGTATGAGAGGTAAGATTCGCTTTAGGCTCGATGAATATCATGATTCCGGATCCACCATTGGACTCCAGTAATCCATCGTAAGCATCTACTTTGTATAACCTGTAACCTCTTGTAGTTAGTGGCACACGTAGTACCCCAAGAGGTCGATCCATACAAAATAGATGGTTCGACTGTGGCGTGGTACAACTGGAGTTTCGTGCGTTGGCTGAGGTACGAGCTCTTCAGAAATGGGAGGAGAGCTCCCAGCATTTTGAAGCCAGACGTCTTCTTCTCCATAATATGATGACTATACAGCAGTTTGGCGTCCAGATGCACTCCAAGATATTTTACAGTTGTTGCCCAGGGGAGTGGCTGGTCTGATATCCGCAGAGATGTCTAGAACATCAGGGTCTTGTGTCTGGACGTCAGGTATCCTCGTCGGTTCCCGTGGGCCATGGACGGAAACATGTAAATTCTCAGCCAGTGCAGACAACGTATGTCCTTTTGGGTTAGTCTTACAGGAATTCCAGGCAACATGTTTACTATTAAGATCTCCTCCAAGGAGGACCTTGTCGTAACCCTCTGTAACGGCGTAAACATCTTCTGGGTGGAGAGGCTTCTTTGGGCTAAGGTAAACCGTAATACAGGTAATGTTTCCGAGCGTCGTGTGGATTGTTACTGCCGTGGCCTCTAAAGTCTGGAGTTGGGGTAAACTTTCTTGGTGGTGACGAATGCATTTTTTGATCAGAACTGCTGTCCCTTCACCCCGTTGGTCCTGTCTGTCCGTCCGGTAGATGTGCATGTTCCTCAAGCGGAGGTTGGTTGACTCGCGGAGATGTGTTTCGGAGACAAATGCTATGTCTATCCTGTGGCGATGTAAGAAGTTCATGAATTCTATTTTCTTCAGTTTCAGGCCGTTGGCATTCCAGATGCAGAAGTTAAGATTCCTCGTGTGATGCCGTCTATCCATTTAGGGTGTTTGGAAAGCTATCAGTACGCTTTCTACAAGCGAGAGGATAGACGTCAGCTTCTGCTGGAGGGCGGCGGGTAGTTGAAGAATATCTGTTAACGCTGGTGTAAAGGTGGTCGGCCAGGCAGATGATGTCTCCGCTGGTGGTGACGTCGGTGGATGGGCATGTATTGCTTCGGATAAGAGCGCTGTTGTCTTGTCTGTCGTAGAGTCACTCTGGGTGCCGGTTGTGGTCGAGAGGCGATTGTTTCCACAGGGAGAGGTGCCGCTTGTTGTTGGGTGGCCGGAATCGCTGCCATGGCGGAGTTCGTAACAATTATAGGCCGTTGTGAGGTCGACTTCTTTGGTGTCCTTCTAGTATATTTCCGCAGGAGTTCTTGAAATTTGGGGCAACCACGGAAGCTCGCTGGATGTTCTTGTTCACAATTGGCGCACTTTGGGGGCGCCGTCCTAGGATGGGTACAATTCGATGATTTATGGGAGCCACCGCAGCGGACGCAGCGGGCTGGCATGCTGCAGTAGTTCGCTGTATGCTCGAAACGTTGGCAATGTCGGCATTGGACTGGTCCTTCTTTACTATTATAGTTTTCTATTATCACTCGTGTGTAGAGCAGGTATTTGACATCATATATCTCGTCACTGTCTTTTCCGGATGGGAGGGTGACTCGGTACACAGGTTGCGGTATCAGTTGTTTCGTCTTCTCGTCGCGTTCCTTAAATTGGTAGACTTGTAGCACTTTGAAGCCTTTTTCCTTGAGGGCATAGTAAAGTTGTTCTTCGGTAACTTCCGCCGGAAGGCGTTTGACAGCTACTTTCAGTTCCCTGTCGTCTGGTGCTTGATGCGTAAAATAGGAGAAGCTGTGGTTCGTGAAGAATTTTATTGCACGTCTTTGGTCTTCGAAGGACTCAAAGTGGTATTTGATGCGGTCCTTTTGGTATATAGCTTTAAGGTTGCCCTCTAGAAGTCTGTTGAGGTGAACGTAATCCTTTGTGTAATAAATAGTGACTGGGGACACTCTGCGAAGCACATTCTTGTCTCTGTCCACGGCTTCTGTGGTATTAGAAGTTTGTGCCTGTGGCTTGTTGGTGGGTGATGGAGGCGCAGCTTGAGGTGTCAGTGGGGCGAATCGGTTCGTTGTGGGGATGGTCTCTGTTCGTCTCTTAGCCGGGTTGGCTAAGTCCTTGGCTAATGCGTTGCTTCTGCGCCGTTTGTTGTGTAGGAGCGTTAAGTCCCCCTCTGCGTGTGGGGAGTCGTTGTCGTTTTCTGCTGGAAAGGCCGCTGCCATCTCCGCGTCGTCGACCGTTTGGTGGGAGTGCTGTGATTCGACATCTGAGTCCATAGATGGAGATGCCAGACAGGTGTCGTTATCCTGCTATTGCGTTTCCCGTGAATTGCGGATAAGGCGTTGTATGTCCTTCAGCGTTTCTTTGTCCTCCTCCCGACATATATCGAGTCTCCTGGCGTAGTCCTGGCGGTCGTCTTCATTGCTGCGTCCGTCGTGATGTGACGTATGGCCGACGTCCGAATACGGTTTCGTCGTGTGGTGTGCAGTCTTCTGCGGTCGAATAGCGCCTGTCGATCGTCGTTCTTGACGTTCTATCCTGTCATGAACCGGTGCCGTAGCCTGGGTCGTCAACCTGGGATCCGTCCTGTGTGGAGCGGCCGCTGGGGCGTCCAGCGGGCCAGACCCGATCGACCGACTGACCGACCGACCGACCAGCGGCCGACTCCGGCGCGTCCGAGGCGGCTGCCCCGGCCGCGCGCGCATCGTCCTCGCTCGTCGGCATCGCGAACTCAGCTCGCAAGTTAGTAGTGGACACGATAAACACAAATACCGCGACGCGGAAGTAAACAACTCCGAGAGTGGAGCGTTGGCCGGCGTGCGGGGCAGTTCCGTACGCTACCACGGCTGAGAGCCGACTAAATGGAATCGTCATTTTAGATCGTCATATACAGGGTGGTCCATTGATCGTGACCGGGCCAAATATCTTACGAAATAAGCGTCAAACGAAGAAACTATAAAGAACGAAACTTGTCTAGCTTGAAGGGGGAAACCAGATGGCGCTATGGTTGGCCCGCTAGATGGCGCTGCCATAGGTCAAACTGCGTTTTTTTAAACATGAACCCCCATTTTTTATTACGTATTCGTGTAGCACGTAAAGAAATATGAATGTTTTAGTTGGACCACTTTTTTCGCTTTGTGACAGATGGCGCTGTAATAGCCACAAACGGATGAGTATGAGGTATCACGTAACATTCCGCCAGTGCCTGCTGTTGAGAAAGTGATTGCTTTTGCTGATATGACTTGCAATAACGACTGCGCGAAACGCCGCTATCACGTTAGGGGTGCTACGGCAGACACCCTCTCGAGCACCCCGAAGACTTCTTGAGCCCTCGGCTGTGATGGGTTCCAGGCAGACGTGTATGTGCATTCGCGGACGAGAGAAAGGCTGCGGCAAATTGGAGTGAACAACGATGGACTCCTCGGGTCCGTCGTTTCCGTAGTGTAGCGGTTATCACGTCTGCTTCACACGCAGAAGGTCCCCGGTTCGATCCCGGGCGGGAACAGTATTTTCCTGCCTGTGTCGTATTGTCCTCCAATGAGCCACGTCGTGTGTGGATCTGCTGCATGTCCCTTCGTTTTGCAAGTACCACATTTATTGAATTTTTTAGTTACGATGGCAACATCACTACAAGTTGTCTGTGAAGTAAGGTGCACACAAGCAGTTTCCGTGGTGTAGCGGTTATCACGTCTGCCTAACACGCAGAAGGTCCCCGGTTCGATCCCGGGCGGAAACACCCGTTTAAAATGGACCATTTACCAATTGCGGAAAAGGTCGATATCGTGTTGATGTATGGCTATTGTGATCAAAAATAAGGTCAAACCTCAGGCGATTCTTCAGAGAGGCGTTGGTTAATGATTAAGTTTAGGAATTTGATATAATTGTTTTATTTTTGCAACTGTGGCTATTGAGTTGGTGTCGGAAGTAATACTAGTTTATTCCTTGTAAAAGAGAGAAAGGTAAATTGCACAAAAACGGCACAGACACGGTCAGATAGTACTAATGAGGCGATAGACGCTCTTACAGAGCAAGTTTCCAAATTGTTAGAGGATAATGAACAACAGGAAGCACTTAATGAACAGCTAAGTCAGTAATTACAAGCTGTATTGGTAGAACACAGGGCACGATCAGGTTTGAATGAAGTTAAAACTGTAGTAAATCTTCCCCCTTCATCCGTTGATCCTTCAGCCGCGAATCTCAGACTCCTCTTCCCTGGGAAAACAGCAGAAGACGTTACTTTGTTTATTGGCGATATATTAGCTAGAGCCATGTTAAGTAGCTGGTCAGATGAAATATGCTTGCGGATATCCAAGTTACGTATCACGGGCGGGGCAAAAACCTATATCTTGTATCATGAAGTGCTTAATAAGGTATCCACATTCAGTGAGCTAGCGGAGGGCTTGTGTCAGAGGTATAGGAAACAGAAAAGTACACTTTTTTTAAGGCGTAACTTAATAGTTGAACACAGAAGGCGAATAAAACAATGGAATCAATTTGTGACAGAATACGCATAATCAGTCGACAGACTTATGATCTGACACACAAGCTATATGTGGACAGAGTCTTGCTAAAAGAAGCGGAAAATAGAGCTTTGAACGTGTTTCTCAAAGGGAGACACCAAGATTTTTCATTTGGGTGGGAATAGAAAACCCAGAGGATTTAGCCACAGCACTTGGCGTTGTTACTCATTTATAAGAAGTGGTTAGTGCAACTTGGTTGCATATTGAACGGAAGATATTCAGATCTGGTAAAGAATGTGCCGTTGCTGTCAGCAAGAACATTTAAAAGCGCAGTGTCGCCAACTACTATGTTATAACTGCCAACAATTCTGGCATAAGGCTCGGTATGTGAACTTACAAAACAGGGCAAGTAGAACTCCAAAAAGGAACAGTTAAACACCAAGAGGTATTTTCCTTCTCTTGGGACGCGTTTCCAGTAAATCGCAGTACCTAAAAACGTACGCAGAGACATATTGTTGCTTGAAAGCTTCGATAAATAAAAGGAAGTCCAAGTCTTTAATAGATACTGGAGCACACGTATTGGTTGACAGTCTGGACTTCATGGTCAAGAGAAAACTGAAGATGCTGAGATATAGATTGTACACATCAGGGGGTAACAAAATAGGTACATTTGGGACAACAAAGCTCAAGTTTAGGGCAGAAACACATGACTTGACTAGCGAATGGAAGTGTCGCCAACTGTGGCGTAAGGATTTTCTGCACTACTATAATTAGACTTTACGGTTATGCATCATGCTAAAGTCGACCTTTAGCAACAAACAGTTGAACTCAGTGGAGATTCGGTTTCAATGGTACAAAAGTTGCAAATGTTTCTGTGTCACAAGATACACCCATTGCCGAGGTAGTATAATAACACTAACCTTTGTACAAGTACATTAAAAGTTGAAACTTCCTGGCAGATTAAAACTGTGAGCACGACTCACCACCCCACCACACAGCTTTACTTCTGCCAGTACCTCATCTCACACCTTCCAAACTTCACAGAAGCTCTCCTGTGAAACTGAGCCGCGCGGGATTAGCCGAGCGGTCTTGGGCGCTGCAGTCATGGACAGTGTGGCTGGTCCCGGCGGAGGTTCGAGTTCTCTCTCGGGCATGGGTGTGTGTCCTTCGGATAATTTAAGTTAAGCAGTGTGTAAGCTTAGGGACTGATGACCTTAGCAGTTAAGTCCCATAAAATTTCACACACACTTCTTTTTTTTTTGTGGAACTGGGAAGACTAGCACTGCTGGAAGAAGGGAGAGTGAAATTTTCATTCTGGAAACATCCCCCATGCTGTGGCAAAGTAATATCTCCGCAGTATCCTTCCCTCCAGGAGTGCTAGTCTTGCAAGGTTCGAAGGAGAGCTTTTGTGAAGTTTGGAATATAGGAGATGAGGTACTACCGGAAGTAAAGCTGTGAGCAGCAGTCATGCTTAGTGCTTAGGTTGCTTAGTTGGTAGAACACTTATGCGCAAAAGGCAAAGGTCCCAAGTTCGAGTCTCGGTACAGCACATAGTTATAGTCTGACAGGATGTCTCATATCAGCGCGCACTCCGCTGCAGAGTGAAAATTTCATTCTGGAAACATTTAATATTATTTTGAATGACAGAGTACCAGCAGGTACTGGAAAGTTAATTTGAGTTACAATGGGTGTCGATGTTCCACGGTAATGACATGTGGGACGAACAGAAGTGTTTTATATGAAGAATTATAGCACATGATAGGGAAATAAATTTCCTGTTATGGTGCCAGCAAGCCTGGATAATTTCGGAATGAACGAAGTAAGTCTTCCAAAGGGATTGGTAGTAGATACACTACAGGTGGAGGAAGAAGAGCACAATGACAAGCAAACAGTCAGCGTATCCGTGATATGTAACAGGGTTAGTCACTTAAGGGATAATGTTCGATCAGTCATGGAGTCATTGCTTGTTTGGTACAGAGATTTGAATAAGTTCCGAAGGTCCTTTACCAGCCACACCCATAACACGGCATTGCATTCCAACATGTAATCATGCACCAATGCACCATAAGCAATACAGGTTACAAAAATGTCTCCAGCCATTAATAGAACAGTCGATAGATCAACACCTTGAAGAAGGCATAATAGAGCACAGTCTAAGCAAGTACAGAAATGGTGCCGAAGAAGTCACCTGGCAGAACAAACAAAAGAAATAATTGGTGATTCTGTGTGATTATTGGTTTTTAAACAAACGTACAGTAACCGATGCATATCTGATTCCAAATATAGCTGAAACTTTGGATGCACCAGATTGAATTACGTTCAGATTTTAGGTCAGAAACAGCTTTAACAACATCATCCGGTCACTGTCAGTGTCGCAGAGTGCCTTTCAGGTTAAAAAAAACGCACCTGCCACATTTCAGTGCTTATTAGGTGGAGTCCATTGAGGGCTAAAAACAAAAAAAAAAAAAAAAAACAAAAAAAAAACGCATGGACTATTTGGATGACATCATCAATTTTTCAAAAGATCTAAATGAACGCACAGAGCACCTAAGTGAAGTATTTGATGGATAGAAAACAGCCCATCTCACGTTGGCGCGCATTGACAAATTATAGAATGGTTCAAATGCGGTCGCGCGCCTGTAGCGCCTAGAACCATTCGGCCACCCCGGCCGGCGACAAATTACATTTTGCTGTCACAAGTTACTCACCCGGGGCATATTATTAGCCAAGATGGAGTGAGGACAGAGCCTTCCTTGTCTCACTCACTTCAGCTGCCGTGATTCTTCAGTTCCACAAACAGTTAAGCAATTACCATCATTTCTTGGGATGGCAAATTATTAGGAACAGTTCAACCATGGCCTTGTGGAAATTGTTCCATTGCCATTTCCATTGACTAGGTTATTGAAAAAGGGTACGTTTCAGTGGACACCAGAATGTCAAGCAGCATTTCAAAATTTGAAAGAGATACTGACTTCAGATCCTATATTAATTTTTCTTGAGTTTGCTAAAGAATTTACATCATCACGCAGTGCAAGCAATACAGCTGTGGGTGTCATTTTAAGCCTAACTGTAGATGGACAAGGACATCTCGTAGCTTATGCCTCTATGTAAGGCTGAGTGCAGTTATTCTGTTACAGAAAAGCAGATGTCTACTTTGATTACGGTATCTTCCATTGCTACCTAAATTTAAAGTTTTTACGGTTCACGCATCCTTGAAGTGATTACGAGGACCAAAATAACCTTGAAGTCGATTAACAAGATGGGCACTGAAACTGAGTGAGTTTGAATATGAAATAGTTCACAGGCTGGGTGTCAAGCACACGAATACGGATACGCTCAGTAGGAGAACTCCAGTGTTGCAGGTATCAGAACTGAATCTAATAGATCTGAAAAAGGCACAAGCAGTGGATACAGAATGCCTGGTGCACAGTAAACAACTTCTGTTGCTTATGCAAGGAGGTGTACTGTGTAAGTCAACTAAATGCGGACAACGCATCATTGTTCTTGCACCACTAGAAATCAAAGTGTTCTGACAAGCATATGATCATGTACTTGTGGGACATGTAGGTAAGAAAGCTACTGAAAGACGAGTCACATACAAATTTCCGTACAGAACACAAAGTGGTGATGTGGAAAAATACGTAAAAAAAAATTGCGTTCCGTGCGCCTACCGAACAGATTTGAGTCACAAAGATGCAACTTCAGAGATTACCAGACTTGGAAAAACCTTTTCAGATGACGGTAATTCACTTATCCACACAATCTAATAGAAGTTTAGTAGGTAATAAGTATATACTGATGATCATCGAGCAGTTTTAAAGATACCTCGTAATGATAGCAAAACCAAATCAAAAAGCGAGTAATATATCTCATACAATGGCTAAAAATTTATGTCTTGAGTTTGATGTACCAGAAACTATAGTCACAGATCTAGGAGCTAATTTTATGGCTGATCTGATGAAACAGTTATATCGTCTACTTAAAGTAAAGAAATTACGTACTAGTCCTTCACCCATTTGCAAATGATCGTACGGAACGAGTCCACCATACCCTGGCAAAGATGTTAAGTCACTACGCGAACAATCAACATATAGACTGATATGTCTATTTAGTCCATGTGGTCACTGCGTCCAACTCAGAATCCACACAGGGCGGGTCTTCGGGTCTTTCACCATACAAAATAGTGTATGGAGGAAAGTTGCTTTCACTTTTTGATTCAGTGCAACCAAAAATAGGGACACGGGGTGAAAATGTGAAGCAATTTTGGCAGTGAGTGAAACATGTAAATACAAAATTATTGGAGCGCCAAGAGCGAATAGCGCAGGAGATGAATAAATCCGCTCACTACGGAGAAGGACAAAGGGTTCTACTAGCAAACCAGTATACCCAGCCCTGGATCTACGATATTTCCGAGCTGGGGCAAACTCTTGGTAGTGGCCTCCGCCCCCCCCCCCCCCCACACCTCCCTCCCCCCTCTCGAGCGTTTGAGGTAGGACGTCAAAAATTTAAAAAATCGATTTTTTAAAAATATGTTCATTTTGTAGGGCACACCTTTCTGAAGAGTTTGATATACAAAACATATATGTTCGAGGAGGTGTAAGACATTTTACTTGGTCTTAAGTGTGCCAAAATGCAGTGATACCTCTCTCCAGACAGCATTCGTCTATAGCATGTCACTGTATTTTGCTCTGTGGAATTGAAAAGTTTATATTTTGTAATGGAAACCACGAAACCTATATTCAGGACAGTGGAAATTAAAATGTCCTGTGGCACCTCTCCTGCTCCCCTTGGTCGGTTTGACATCCTACCCCTCTTTTTTTTTTTAAAAAAAAACCCTCACAATTAATATTGGGTGGGATTATTTGTAACTGGAAGAATAAGAACTCTTCAGAAAATTTGCACTCTTTATTGCCTATTAGCTAACTTTCTCTTTTGTATGACATAAAATTAAATATAGGAAGCATAAAACCAGTAAAGACAAGAGACAAGCAAGGCAGTACACATTTCTTCAATCCTTAGCTCCCGCCATTTTTTTTTCTTTAATCTTGGTTCAGCTTTACATGGCGTACTTTCCATTCTGCGAATGAATCTATTACCTCATCAAAGTTCGTCAAACGTTTTGCTACAAGAAAAATCAAAATGTCGTTGCCTAATATTGAAAAAGATGTTAATACGAATAGTACTCAACACTGGTGTTGTTTCTAAATTTGATTACGTCTATTTTGTCACTGTCTGCTAGATGGGATGAAATAGGTCTTTCTAATATTGCAACAATTGTAACACACGCCAAATAAGCGAAACTGTTTTTGGCTGTTTTTATCTACCTCATTTGCATAATTAACATGACAGAATATAATTCACGATGTACCAATATTAAATGCCTATTAAGCCGACTACAAGCAGAAAGTCTTATGTTAGGAAATATTTTCACATTTCATTCATACGCTCCAAGCATGAGATCGAAAAGTAGTACGGTAGTATGAAATTTGTATATAAATTTGGAATCGTCATATTCTTCCATATAATTTCTGCGATGTCCCCCTTCTGCTCCTTCCTCATTCTAGCAAACGATCTTGTCATCGCCCGCATCTCGTGGTCGTGCGGTAGCGTTCTCGCTTCCCACGCCCGGGTTCCCGGGTTCGATTCCCGGCGGGGTCAGGGATTTTCTCTGCCTCGTGATGGCTGGGTGTTGTGTGCTGTCCTTAGGTTAGTTAGGTTTAAGTAGTTCTAAGTTCTAGGGGACTTATGACCACAGCAGTTGAGTCCCATAGTACACAGAGCCATTTTGATCTTGTCATCACTGATTCTGTAACTATTCTTGCCATTGGTCATCACTGATTCTGTAACTATTCTTGCCATTGTCAAAATTTATTCTCTGGTTAACTTCACTAACCCTGCAAGAATCGCCAGTTTTGTTATCCCGCGTTTATTCTCCGGTTAGGCGTTATTACGTGTTTGTACAACGCGTTTTGCGCGCTATTCCGAGAGTAGAACTAAGTGGCCGCTAACTGGGGACTATGCAACTATAGTGTAGCGATCTGGCAAAAATTTTCTGTCAAAATTTCATTTTCTTGGGTACACCAAGAAGATTAATATGTAATCTTTCTTACCTGTTAATCTTTTATTTCTACTCTGGTAGTCTGAATCTACGAATTTCGCAAATAATTATAACAACGCTGACCATTCGCACATCTATCCAGTAACGTAAACAAACAGCGATTGGCATTCACCAGTTCGGATTTATTAGGCTCACCTCACATAGCCCCGCCCCTTTTGTCTGCAGGAAAGTTTTTAATTTCTGAATCCGACGGAAATTCCCCAGAGACATCACGTACACTATGCACACATTCAAAAATCAACTTATGATTTGTTCAGAAACCAGTCCAGCAAGTGTTCAAAAATGTTACAAAAACCAACCGGGATGCGTTTCAAACTCGTATGAATAATCGATAGACCAACGTGTGCTGGATGCTACGCGCTTTGTGAAACAAGTTTTTTTTTTCTTCAAGAATACAAATTTGGCGTCCCCTGAAATTGCCGCCCGAGTCAGAACTCGAGTTTGTCCCCCCACCCCCACCCCCCCCCCCCCACCCCCACCCTCGAGCCGGGTCAGCGTATACCCCAAAAGGTAAAACCAAGGAATTTTGAAGAAGTTTCAAGGTCCATACCAGGTAGTGGAGACGACTTCGCCGGTCAGTATCAAGTCCAGTTACTGATAGAAATATCGGTTGTACATGTTAGTCGACTTAAACCATTCAAGGATGCAGTTGAGGCATTACCACAAATAACTGCAATATTACTATAGAAAAAGAAATTACTACGTGTAACTAGACTAACACAGAGCATACCTTGTGAGCTTAGGCTTAGAGATAAGTGACAATATAGCAGTGTATTATGTTTAAATTTGTGTTGTGTCACTTAGATTAACATTATTTTTTTAGTCTACTTTAGTAGTTTTCTATGAAATACACTTTTATCCTGAGGAGGGAGGGGATTCATGGGAATTACTTTCTATTACGTAAAGCAGAGACGATTAAAATACAACCGTTGGTGTTGTCTTGTCATCACGGCAACCAGACCTACTTCTCACAAGCGATCATGTGAAATTCAGTCGTTCGTATGAAATATGGAAATACCAGAGTGTAAAAAAGTGGTATCAATGCCGCAACCACATACTCAGTGGGTTGACAGGCACGTTTTCGCAAGAGACTGTAACGGCGACTAGGAATTGCTACAATAATAAGACATTTACGGGGATGATAAATATAGAGTTAAAACAATATGGATTATTAGTAAATTGAACCAAGCGTGATATAACCGGAACAAAGTTGCACCTTCCTGTATAAAACTTTAGATCCCACTTAACATCAGGCAATAGGTGAATTAGTCACTGCAGAAAGAGGACAAATTTCGGGTGATCAAATGTTACAGCCTGTGAACAAATATCAAGAGAAGCACAAACAAAATATCATTATAGTCAGCGTATCAACCACTACTGTTATGGTGATATTAGCTTTTATTTGTGCCATCTACTTTTATCTCAGAAAGAGAATAAATTGTGTATGAAATTCCTTTGAATGTATTCCTACCAGTAAGTAAGACACGTAAAATGTAAAAAAAAAGCTAACTCAAAAAGTAATATTGAGCTAGGAAAAGATTTTCTTCTTAGTAAAAAGAACAAAAGGATCAAAGCAGATATAAATAAATAAGTTAGTAACCAAACAAACAGAGAAAGCTAAATTCGGAACAAATTCCATTTAAGTGGAGGGGTATGTTACGCGGTTATTAATGAAACTGGAGAGTAAAATTTACTAAGTTCGAAGAGCTGGCATTACTCAAATCAGGTTGAAGTGTCAACAGCTGCCAACCAGGAAGCGTGAATGTTTCAGTACCATTAATCAGTCAGGAAGAGAGCAACCTCGACACTCTTAAGCGAGACTGTGAGCAGACTGTGCAGTAAATCGTAAATAGAGTGCAAATCAAACTGTCTTCATAACATTATGTAAGAGATACGAGGTAGGACGCAACATCGCCTAGTAGGAGTTTCAGAACTGAGTGACTACTGACGACTCGAGAAGCGCAGAACCAATTAGGTCATTATGAATGACGTCGTAGAGTGGAGCCTCTCCTCGACAACATAAATACTCCATCCTATTGGCCTAGAGCACTGGATCAGTAGAACCGATAGCATTCATATCATTTGTATTCGATTCTCTGGTTATGGTATGATACCATCTTGTGTGTGTTTTTGTGTTAGTCTTACCTTTCTGCCTTATGGGAAGATCAACTATCCGTAGCCACAGATGATGAAGTCCAGCATCCATCACTGAAGCCAGCATAGCAACCAGCGCTGATGGGTAGTCCGGGATGTCTACCAACATGTCTCAGGCCCAGGACAGAAGCTGGCTTAACGCTCCGGCATCGCCCAAGTCTGATAGCCCCGGCATCGGACATGGAAGTCCACCCGACGGAAAATGCAAGGAGTCATCTGGGAGGGATTGAGTACTTCCAGAAACGGCGTGTGAATCACACACACATGTCGCGGGCTCCGCCATCTCGAAGCAGGGCTACTGACGGCGTTTGCCTACCTCGCTAGTGGGCAGCGAACTCCCCCACCAGCGTCTCACTGATTTCGAGTCTAAGTTGACACGGCGTCCTCTGTAGCCTTGAGTCCGCTATTGGATTCAGCGGATTCCTCTCTGGATTATGTGGCCACCCGCAGTCACAGAAGACAAGGCGACCTCTTTTATTCTGTGTAATAAATGGAATAATCTTGAATACTGTTTTTTCTTTGCATCTAATGACGTCGCGCAGGTCCTCAGTCTGCATCCTGGCAAAACAGTAGGGGTTTCTAGCCCGGCAGTGCGCGATCACTGCAGAATCCGTAAGTTGAAGTTCTCATCACAGTGTAAGTGACATACACACATAGGCGCATATAGACAGATGTGCAATGGAAACTAACAACCCTAGCCCAGAGACATGTACGGGCAAGTTCTTCTTATTGCACAAAGTTAATGGGGTTTGATTGCTCATTTGCATAGTATCAGCTGTAGGGTAACTCTCAGTCGCTTGGCGTTTGACGGCTCTGCATCCAGCTTGTGAGGCTGTTTGCTTGTAGATGATATGTGACTGCATCACATTACTTTTTGCCTACTATTCGCAATCAATGAGCGTGAAATCAGCGCTTTCCCCATGTGTGTGTGAATTCTTAATGAGGTGACGAAAGCGAATTGCACTGTACATCTCTACTTAAGATACAAGGCTTACAGCTAATATTCTTACTTAGATGATTCTTCTCTTTGTTCTGACAACCCTTCATGATTTGGACAATACCCCTCCCGTACTGAGGGAAGATTCACCCTCGAATCTTAAGACACTAATTTTACACTTCTTTGTTATACAGGTTACAATGATGTTCACATACGCATATTAAAAATATGGGATTGTCTATTCTTTTTACGTATAAATATACATTCATAGATTTTTTCCAGCGTTACAATTAATATATCCTTGTAATGCAAATATATACAATAAGCAATCACATCTTGTACAATATTAATCTGTAATCTTTTGTATTTGGTGATGAACCACTGGAATTAGGAATAATTTCAAGAAGGGATGCACTATTGAGATTTTTCCATGAGCTGAATCACAGTTCACACACAGACATGGTCGTAACACTTTTCTTCTTTCCACCTCCTACACTGGATGCTGCATCTCAGGTGTCTAAGCATCACTCCCATCATTACGAGGGTGGTGTTGGTCGCTGACACGTAAATAGTGATATGTGTTTTCCCATTGGATCTTTCAGTTTCTCCTACTCTTTTATGTCACAATAACTTATTTATAATTAATGCACCTGCTGCTCTACCTCTTTTAAGTCCTAAAAGCGATGTATGTTCGTAGATGCAGGGAACTGTAATTCTCCGTCTTCATCACTAGCTGACTGTACTTTAGTTTTGGATGGGACCTCCTTCATGGATCTGCTAACATTAGTTAGTGTGTCTTAGAGGACTCGCTCAGTTTGTATTATCTGCTGGGTATGCAGTATAGTCTGCTCGCCGTATCCCGTACACTTCCCTAGGAATGTCAGTTTACCTGTCCCTTTCACAGTTATGTCTGTTGGTTGATGACCCTCACATAACGTTGTTAATCTTTCCTCTCTGGGGGCTACGTAGATCCATTCATTCGATTCCAGGGGTGCCCAAATGCTATTTGTGGTCGTCACTATTTTCTTCATACAGTTATCTGGAAACTCTGTCTAACAAGGGGTGTGCTCTTGTGTTGTTTTAATCACAAATGCGTGCTTGCATACCTTTTTGGCTTGTGCTACTCTTTTGCAATCTAGTTGGTCCGGTTGTATAGCAGCATTTTGTTGTTTGGCATTGTGTGTTAAAAGATAGGCCGTCGAAAGGTGTAGGTGAGTCAAATATAAGTACCAGTCTTCCTTACTATTATTCAGAGGAACCAATATCCGTTCTCTTCTTTAAGGTCTAGTGGAAACTTCTTGTTGCCGATGTCGTCCCTAATTAACCAGAAGTATCCTATCAACTGTGAGAGGTTCATAATATGGGGTGCTAATATTCCTTTCTTTGCCTTCACAACGGCTGCCAGTAAGCGTTCTCATTCTGCTCTTAATCCTTGGAATATTACTGTCAACTGCATTATCTGCTCATTAAACACTGTCCCTAAGGTAACGCCTGCAACCTATGATCTGTATTGTTCCGAAATTTAAGACACTTCTTTTTTCATTTTCTCCATATTCATCCACGGGATATTAGTGTAACTTTGCCGACTCTCTGCTGTGTTACTGTGGATTTCACTATTGTTAATTCATCCTGGCTTAGGTGCAGTAGTTGCATCTGTTCCTTTTCCCCTTGATTTATTCTGGTCACAGGGTACTCGACGTCCTGTCCGTTTTATGTGCCAAATAAAAGTTTTCTGGCCAATCCTACAAAGTTCATGAGTCCTTGCTTAGGCTGTGGTTCATGATGTGTTAGCTCCTTAATTAATGGCTGTGATTCTTATATCTTGTCCTTCTGTCATTCCGCTGTTTCCTCTGTGGAGAGTTCTCCTATAGCACCCACCCTTGCTATCCAGGTCCACTTGTCCCGATGAGTTATGGCAGCTTGTGCCATGCGTATCATTTCGTCAGCTTTTTAGTCTAGCTTCCTTGAACTGGTGTATGTCACCAGTTTCCATGTGGCGCTGGTGATCTGTACTTTCCCTTCCTCATCATAGTGTACCCCTGGTGTGGCATCAAACTCCAACATCAGACAAGCAACTGGCTTAAACTAGACTGAAGTCGCTGTTGTCCACCTACTCATCAAAAGGGCTCCCAGCAGCATCATCGTTGGGGCCATCTGTAAAATTAAAGAGGTTACCCTTAATCACTGGACATCCAGAATTCTAACTTTATGTCTCTGTCCTTTCTTCCTGTTTGTTACTGCTGTCAGGGTTAGGCTAACACATGCAAAGTAACCTGGTGGTCAGCCTGTCTCCGAGGACCGATCATGATGCCTCTCTCACCTACATCTTTTCACTACCCTTATGTAAGACCCATTTTAATCGGTTTTAAGAGAGAATTTAGGCCATTCTTTCTCGTTTATACTTCAGAATTAATCAACTCGTTTTTGTCAAAAACTTACATGCCTAAAATTAGATGAACTCCTTCAATCTGTTTATGTGTACTCTTATGAACTCTTTATTCGGTAATTGCAGTACTACATTTGGGCCATGAGTCCTTACAACCTGAAAATCTCCTCTCCATGGGCTTTCTGACTTCTTTGACCGCCCTCTTTTCACACTTCCTTTGGCCACGCGGGGTAGCCGTGCGGTCTAGGGCATCTTGCCACGGTTTGCCCAGCTTCCCCAGTTGGAAGTTCCGAGTCCTTCCTCGGGCATGGGCGTGTATGTTGTCCGTAGCGTAATTTAATTTAAGTTAGCTGAAGTAGCATGTAAGCCTAGGGACCGATGACCTCAGCAGTTTGGTCCCATAGGAACTTACCACAAAGTTCAAAATTTTCACACTTCCTTTGTGTAATAATACCTTGTCTCCTTCGTCGAATTCCTTGAGGTGTTGAGTGTGATCATAATACTCTTTGTTCTTCTCTTTACATTCATCATTAAAACTCCTTACCATCTGATTCATCTGGTGCACCCCTTCCTTTAGTTCCTTTATGTAATCATAGCAAATTGTATTGTACTTTGGCAGGATCCCGCTGAAGGATATATTAAAAAAAAAGGTTCAAATGGCTCTGAGCACTATGGGACTTAACATCTGAGGTCATCAGTCCCCTAGAACTTAGAACTACTTAAACCTAACTAACCTAAGGACATCACACACATCCATGCCCGAGGCAGGATTCGAACCTGCGACCGTAGCGGTCGCGCGGCTCCAGACTGAAGCGCCTAGATCCGCTCGGCCACACCGGCCGGCGAAGGATCCCAGATGTGTTGCATGTTCACCCGAAAAATAATTCAAATGGAGTGAAACAAGTTGATGAATATGGCGTGGTGTTATATACAGGCCGGCCTGAGTGGCCGAGCGGTTCTAGGCGCTACAGTTTGGAACCGCGCGACCGCTACGGTCGCAGGTTCGAATCCTGCCTCGGGCATGGATGTGTGTGATGTCCTTAGGCTAGTTAGGTTTGAGTAGTTCTAAGTTCTAGGGGACTGATGACCTTAGAAGTTAAGTCCCATAGTGCTCAGAGCCATTTGAACCATTTGTTATATACAAAAGTGGCAAATGCATCCGTTCACCCCAGTTTTCCTGCTTCTTTTCCCACAAAGTGGTGTAGAAATTCTGCTAGCATTTCATTCATTCTTTCGAGTTCACCTTTCGTTGGCGGATGGTATGCACAAGAAATATTTGGAAATTCGTGGTAAGTTCCTATGGGACCAAACTGCTGAGGTCATCGGTTCCTAGGCTTACACTCTACTTAACCAAACTTAAACTAACTTACGCTAAGGACAACACACACACCCATGCCCAAGGGAGGACTGTGCGAATCGTGACAAGGCTCCTACGACCTCGCCGCTACCCCCGGCGGCTATGCAAAAGATTGAATCTTCTCGATCTTTAGTACATAACAAACCCCCTTTAAGATATCACTTAGGAAGTTTGTTCCTTAGTCACCCAAAAATGCTGGCAGTATTTCGTAATTGCAAATTATTCTCACGCGATTGTGTCAGCATCCTGTTCTGCTTGAAGCTCTGCTATAACGAATTTTTTGAGGGTATCCTGAAACATTAGGATGTATCTGTTCACTTTGTCTGTTGTGTGAAGCGGCCCAACTATGTCGATATCTCAGTGAGCAAATACCTGGTCGAGCACTTAGAGCATCTTCAGTTTATTCTTCGTAATTTTGTTCTTTTGACAACTGTCACAAATTCGAATGTACTCTTCTACGTCTTTCTTCATACCTCTCCAGGATCTATATTTCTTAATACAGTCATACATGCGGCTGATTCCTTGATATATGAATCGTAAAATTTCTTCAGAATATATCGCGTCTCCTCTTCACTAATCACTGGTTGCTAGTCATCTTGTTGTTTCTCGTCGACCTCTTCCACATTCCTATCGACTGTAGCTGGGTCTTCTGTTATCTGTGACAATCCGGCTGCTACTCTGTTTTGCGGTTCCTTTTTATATATTTCTCAAAGTCGTATTCTGCCAGTTTAATTCTGAATTTCATAAATGTTGACGATAAATAACGTATATGCGACAATCATTTCAAGGGTTTGTGCTCAGTACATACAATGAAGTTTCTTCTGCACACATAAGGCCAGTAGTGTGCCTCTGCCCACACCACATGTAAGAGCCCTCGCTTGATTGTACTATACCCTGTCTCAGGGCAGTTCAGTGTTCTGGATGCGAAGTCTACTGGCAAATCCTGTCCTCATTCTCCTTGAGTCAGGCACCGATCGACTGCTTGCTAGCGTCTGTTGTAATTATGAACTGCTTCATAAAATTAGTATACTGTACGATCGAAAGCTGATTTGTGCTGAGTCGATCAATTGTAGTTTACTCTTGTCTTCAGTAATTCTTGTAATGGTTTCACTATGCGACTGAAGTCCTCGATAAAATGACACGATCCCTGGAAAGCTCATATATTGCTTTGCAGTACTGGGTCTTAGATAAGCATTTATCATGCTCACCTTCTGTTGGTCAAGTTTTAATCCTTCTGTCATAATTACGTGCCCTAAGTAAGTTACATCTTTCTGTAGGAACTCACACTCGTCAACCTGTAATTTTAAATTATGCAATCGGTACCTCTCAAACGCTTCTCGAAGTCTGACATTATGCTCTCCTAACGTAGCTCCGAATGGGGCCACATCATTTAGATGTACAAACATCTTGTGTCTCTGAAGTCCGATTAGTACTGTGTTCGTAAGTCCCTGAAAAGTGGCTCCATTATCTGTTATTCCCATCGGTAATATTCTGTATTCGAGAAGGCTGTTCCCTATGTACCATCCTCAATCAACAGTATCTGTTAGTAACCCTTTGCACAAATTACAGTGGTAAAGTATGTGACTTTGCCTGAGCCATCTAAAGTCTCATCAGTACGGGGTAGTTGCGGAAATACAGCACTAATGGTGTTGTCATTTAATCTCTGGTAATCTGCAACTATTCTCCACATTTGCTTTCTGGAAATGCCCATCTTTTTCTGAATCACCAACAATGGAAAATTCCACCCACTTGTGTTTGGCGTAATTGTATCCTCCATTAACACGGTACCTATCTCATTTCAGAAGGTCTCCTTTTGTGCCTCTGGTAGTCGATACGGTCGACTATTTATCAATGTACCTTGTGTCTCTCATTTCAACTTACTTCTATGCATCACTGTCCCAGTGTAAATCAACCTATTTCTGGGCAGGTGAAGTACATCATGATATGCAATACACAGTTCAATAATCTAAGTCCTTTCTTATGTGTTTAAGTTATCCACTCTCACCATTTCCTTTAGTCTTCTGACTCACGACCTTGTTTGTCTCTTAGTCCACTGAAACCATACTATGCATGTGGCATTCCTCGCTTTCTCCTCTGTCAGGTACTGCTTCTATCTTTACTTTGGGACGTTCCAATATGACTTCCTCTTCTGTAGTATTCAAAATACTTATTTCGCAAGTGCCTCCCTGTGTGGCCACGAAGGTTACAGGCAAATACACACCCATTTGGAACAGGTGCTTCTCTACCATTCTTTCAGTCAGATCTGTGTTCTGCACTTTAATCCTTAAAATCTTGTCGTATGTCATACAGACTCCCTTTCCTTTCCATCTATTGCTCATCTTTGTCCCTCATTTGCCTTAGTAGCAGCGTCTCATCGCTTTCTATCTCTTCTGGTTCTTCACTTAGGAGCTGTCTCTCCTCTCTCGGTTTCAAGTCTGATCCTACCTGAATTCTTTCTGTCACCTCTGTTGTCACACTTGCCTCGTCATTTGTTTCTCTCAGCACGGTTCTCTTCCAGTCCACAAGATTCGATGGTTCAGCTCCGTTCCGTCTGTAACTGTACTGGTCTGCTTTTGACCCATAGTGCCTCCATACCGTAATCTACAATTATTCTTAAACTCTTGCAGAAGTCTCTGCCTATAATTCCTACATGTGGGACATCTAACTCGTCGCCCACTGAATGAAACTCACGCACATAATCATTTATCGTCAGCATTAACAGTATGGTTCCATTTGTCTTCATTACTTCTTTAGTGGTCACTTTAAGTTTTATTCTTTTGTCTGAGTTACCACCCACTGTACTCTTCAGTGATGTTTCTTTATGACACTCGCCTGAGCGGCACTGTCTACAAGGGCTATTCAGAAAGTAAGAAATGATCAGTCGCAAGATAGAAACCACAGTGAAAATCCGATAACCCTTGTGCATATGTTTTGGACAGTGTCTCTAGTATGCCTGTAGATAGCATTACATCCCTCTTCTCAATTCTGAGTGCATAAAGATGCCTAGAAAATAGTGTCTCCCGCAAAGTATGGGTGTGTGGAGGGAGATTTCATGCAACCCCATAAGTAGCAGGGCAAAGCAGGTGTTGGTGCAGTTTGTTAGTGTGGGATGCCTACATCAGGGGCAAGTATACATTCAGAGGCAAACCTGTTGTTCTACTTTGATTGACAGGTCCTTAACCTATTGTTCTGCTAAGAGGATTAAGACCCCCTAGGGATAGTCCTTCCTTTTGATTGACAGGTCCTTAATGAATTGTACCCCCACCTCTTCATGTCCTCCTCCTCCCCTCCACCTCGTCCTCCCCCATCACTTATTAAACTTCTTTCGCCGATATAAGCACACTTTTGAAATAAATTTCATTGACTAATTAATTAAATCTATCAATTAATTAAATCCACTATCTAGGA
Source organism: Schistocerca serialis cubense (assembly GCF_023864345.2). Lineage (NCBI taxonomy): Eukaryota > Metazoa > Arthropoda > Insecta > Orthoptera > Acrididae > Schistocerca > Schistocerca serialis. The sequence goes on from NC_064640.1 coordinate 775,019,192, forward strand.
AACCCGCAGCCCTCTCTCTCCACTCCCCCTCCTGGAAATTGGTGGCAAAAAGACCCAGTTGATTGGTCATTTATAAGGAAATCGATTGCAGTGTATTGAATATTGTTTAAAGAATTTAGACAATACATGGAATATTGTTTATTTAAACAATTTATGGGATTAAATGCAGTGTATGGAATATTGTTTATTTATTTAGTTAAAGAATTCGTCAGGAAGACGATTGCAGTGTATGGAATGTTGTTTAAGTAGTTTGTACAATGTGTGTAATCTACATCTACATCTACACTCCGCGAGCCACCTTACGGTGTGTGGCGGAGGGTACTTATTGTACCACTATCTGATCCCCCCTTCCCTGTTCCATTCACGAATTGTGCGTGGGAAGAACGACTGCTTGTAAGTCTCCGTATTTGCTCTAATTTCTCGGATCTTTTCGTTGTGATCATTACGCGAGATATATGTGGGCGGTAGTAATATGTTGCCCATCTCTTCCCGGAATGTGCTCTCTCGTAATTTCGATAATAAACCTCTCCGTATTGCGTAACGCCTTTCTTGAAGTGTCCGCCACTGGAGCTTGTTCAGCATCTCCGTAACGCTCTCGCGCTGACTAAATGTCCCCATGACGAATCGCGCTGCTTTTCGCTGGATCATGTCTATCTCTTCTATTAATCCAACCTGGTAAGGGTCCCATACTGATGAGCAATACTCAAGAATCGGACGAACAAGCGTTTTGTAAGCTACTTCTTTCGTCGATGAGTCACATTTTCTTAGAATTCTTCCTAAGAATCTCAACCTGGCGCCTGCTTTTCCCACTATTTGTTTTATGTGATCATTCCACTTCAGATCGCTCCGGATAGTAACTCCTAAGTATTTTACGGTCGTTACCGCTTCCAATGAGTTACCACCTATGGCATAATCGTACTGGAATGGATTTCTGCCCCTATGTATGCGCATTATATTACATTTATCTACGTTTAGGGAAAGCTGCCAGCTGTCGCACCATGCATTAATCCTCTGCAGGTCCTCCTGGAGTACGTACGAGTCTTCTGATGTTGCTACTTTCTTGTAGACAACCGTGTCATCTGCAAATAGCCTCACGGAGCTACCGATGTTGTCAACTAAGTCATTTATGTATATTGTAAACAATAAAGGTCCTATCACGCTTCCCTGCGGTACTCCCGCAATTACCTCTACATCTGCAGATTTTGAACCGTTAAGAATGACATGTTGTGTTCTTTCTTCTAGGAAATCCTGAATCCAATCACAAACCTCGTATTTTTTTCACTAAACGTAAGTGCGGAACCGTATCAAATGCCTTCCTGAAGTCCAGGAATACGGCATCAATCTGCTCGCCAGTGTCTACGGCACTGTGAATTTCTTGGGCAAATAGGGCGAGCTGAGTTTCACATGATCTCTGTTTGCGGAATCCATGTTGGTTATGATGAAGGAGATTTGTATTATCTAAGAACGTCATAATACGAGAACACAAAACATGTTCCATTATTCTACAACAGATTGACGTAAGCGAAATAGGCCTATAATTATTCGCATCTGATTTATGACCCTTCTTGAAAGTGGGAACGACCTGCGCTTTCTTCCAGTCGCTAGGTACTTTACGTTCTTCCAGCGATCTACGATAAATTGCTGATAGAAAGGGGGCAAGTTCTTTAGCATAATCACTGTAGAATCTTAAGGGTATCTCGTCTGGTCCGGATGCTTTTCCGCTACTAAGTGATAGCAGTTGTTTTTCAATTCCGATATCGTTTATTTCAATATTTTCCATTTTGGCGTCCGTGCGACGGCTGAAGTCAGGGACCGTGTTACGATTTTCCGCAGTGAAACAGTTTCGGAACACTGAATTCAGTATTTCTGCCTTTCTTCGGTCGTCCTCTGTTTCGGTGCCATCGTGGTCAACGAGTGACTGAATAGGGGATTTAGATCCGCTTACCGATTTTACATATGACCAAAACTTTTTAGGGTTCTTGTTTAGATTGTTTGCCAATGTTTTATGTTCGAATTCGTTGAATGCTTCTCTCATTGCTCTCTTTACGCTCTTTTTCGCTTCGTTCAGCTTTTCCTTATCAGCTATGATTCGACTACTCTTAAACCTATGATGAAGCTTTCTTTGTTTCCGTAGTACCTTTCGTACATGATTGTTATACCACGGTGGATCTTTCCCCTCGCTTTGGACCTTAGTCGGTACGAACTTATCTAAGGCGTACTGGACGATGTTTCTGAATTTTTTCCATTTTTGTTCCACATCCTCTTCCTCAGAAATGAACGTTTGATGGTGGTCACTCAGATATTCTGCGATTTGTGCCCTATCACTCTTGTTAAGCAAATATATTTTCCTTCCTTTCTTGGCATTTCTTATTACACTTGTAGTCATTGATGCAACCACTGACTTATGATCACTGATACCCTCTTCTACATTCACGGAGTCGAAAAGTTCCGGTCTATTTGTTGCTATGAGGTCTAAAACGTTAGCTTCACGAGTTGGTTCTCTAACTATCTGCTCGAAGTAATTCTCGGACAAGGCAGTCAGGATAATGTCACAAGAGTCTCTGTCCCTGGCTCCAGTTCTGATTGTGTGACTATCCCATTCTATACCTGGTAGATTGAAGTCTCCCCCTATTACAATAGTATTATTGTACAATAGTGATTATTTAAACAATTTATATGATACAAGGCAGTGTCTGGAATATAGTTTAATTATTTACTTAAAGAATTCGTCAAGAAAGCAATCGCAGTATGGGATATTTAAACAACTGTGCTGCTTTTTTATTCTGATCGAGCTTGGAAACGCTGAGTAGGCTTAGTTTATATTTGCTGCTGGTGTCAAGGTTGTTAAGGCTCTTATTATTTATTTTCCCCACTTTTTGAAGCAGACTGGTGTCTAAGCATGGATGGGAAAATTTGAACAATTATATATCTTAAAAATTCATAACATATTTCGAAACCCAGTGTCACTTTCTGCAGATGGACAGATTACCAGAATTTCAGCAGGAAACTATTTTGTACAGATAGAGAAACATACAGGAGTCATATTGCACTGACAGTTAAACCCTACAAAAGTGATCATGAATGGAATGAAGTGCGGTATAATAGCCACCATTTCGGGTCTCCCATGCATGTCCCTATCCTCAGGACACCACGACGAAGGTCGAAACCACCCAACGTCCAAATTACAGATCACGTTACTAAATACCATCGACCACGGGCCACATATTGGCCTCTTTTAATCTCGTGGCCTCCAAACAATATTTTCAGAGTTTGAGTATCACAGGCAAACAATATGCAAATCAAATAACGAAATTTCCGTCACAAATAGATCGTAGCGCTAAATATATCTGAGGTCTTGTATGCCCTTCCTCATCAACATTTACGCTAAACGTATGTGGTGAAAAAAAAACCTGACGATACCACAAACTTGTGATCATGAAGCAACTGCAAGGTAGCCCCATCTGTGCCGGCTAGGAGAGGGAGAGCCACACCTGAATGCATGTGTGCATGGAATATAACTGTCAGAAACAATAAATTGATCAATCGTTAATTTGATGTCACAACTGGGTTTTTAAAAGCACTATAGACTTTCTAAACTGATTCTCTCCTCTAAATTTTTAAGGAGGGAGGAAGACTCCACTGTGTGATGGAATAGAGACAACAGCAAATACCACTGCAAGACAGAGTCCACCATAATGTATTGAGAAGCACTAAAAACGCCACACTTAAACCACGATCCAGTCAGCAGCAGTAGTTGTCATGAATAGATGTTGGAGATAACTGAAAACATTCGCACATCATGTGTGCTCTTGTCGAGAGATCCACAGACAGCGCGCCCCTCCCATGTCCACTGCCATCACCACATAATGATGTCAGTGAAACTACACCTGTGGCCACAGCCACAGTCATGGACGTGCATGTACGCCAGACTGCACGACCCCCAGCCATGAAGGGCATCCCAGGATGACTGAAGTGGTAGCAATTTGGATGTTATCAATATGTCTATTGCATATGTCCATCATTTTGAATCTTCTCTCACACAACACACACACATCCGCTTCTGTCGTGCTCACCCACACTGGTCACTTTGCCGGCCATGTCGTAGGCAAGATCAGACAGGTAGGCGCATTCTTTGTACACATCATAGGCTGAGCTAATCTGTTACATACGGTTGCCGATTCATGATTACCATCCTTCCAGGAGCACTGCCATACCTACAGCTTGGACATATACAGTTGTTCTAAACAATTCCGCCCCGACATAGACCACTCAGTTTAAAAAACCCACATTACTCAGTCTGGGGCAGCGATGTTGCTCACCATACACCTCGAATTTTTCATGCGAAATTTAGTTTCCTCCCATTTATACGAGTTATTTTCGAAGATAGAAGAAATCCGACTATACACACGTTTTCTCATTGCTAAAGTAACGTTACTTGTGAAAATGTGAAAATACTGTACAGGACTATGGCATAGGCTATATTCCCTCTAAGGTAGAAAAATACTTTTTCTTATTTGTCATGTCATGCATCATAGGAATAGAATATTAAACTCTTTTTCTTTTTTTGACTCATGATGGTGTGCTAAGACCCACCACTGTCACAGGACGCCTCCTCACTTTCGAACATACGAAGTATCTGAAGGTAACATCACAGAGAAGTTGTAAATGTAAGCTTAATACTACATATCACTTTATAAATTCGGTAACACATCTGATTTTATTATGGTGGTTGTCTCTACCTGTACAGGTGGACAGTTGAAATTTCGTTAAAAGACACTGCCGCAGTAAAAAAAAAACACCAAGCAAAGAATCATCTGTGGTGTTCTAGCTATCACCTACACGCACCGGATGGCAAGTCACTGATATCAAATTTATAGGCTAGTTAGTTAAATTGATCATTAGAGATACTTTGCATGGCAAGTAATTTTTCTCTGTCAGTAGTCGGATTTCACTCACCAGGTAGTTCAAATGGAAGTCCCTGGAGGGAAGACAATGTTCTTTCTGCAGAACACTGTTGAGAACTGACATTTGAAGCTGCCCACAGAAGGTTTCTACTGCTGGTAAAATAAATTCGGTGCAAGGACAGCACTATTAAAAACACGATCACAACGACTATGTTACTGTCACCCTGAATAAAAAGCTGGCTTGGATCTACAGGTATATGCAAGAGTCACTGATACTCTTACACTTTCTGCTAGAAATGCGGTAAGTGGTTTGGAATAAAGTGTTTCCATTCAACCACATACCTGTGTTGGATCGTATGGAGATGTCTTTCAATGATCAAGCCACCATGGAATCATATTCGTACCACTCGCATATCTCGAAACGAGTCACCTTTGTCCAAACCTATCCGCTACAGCAACACTCCAATGTGGTACTAGGTAGTCCCTATGCATCTTGTAATTACTCCTCAGTCTCTCCCCGCCGCCCCTGCCGTTTCGCCATTGTGATCGTTCCAATTTAAGTCGGAAATGAGCAGAAGTTGGAGGGTGCATTATCCACCACCTTCTGCATCCCATGTAGAAACAGGCTGCGCTGAGTTAACATGACAGAACCGTCTTTTGACCCCCCGATGGAAATGGGAACATGTTGTCACAGCTCCGCCAATGGTGTACGATGTGTTAGGTCAGTGCCAAAACGAAGCTTTCTCCTGCAACACAAGGCAGTTTAAAAGACAGTACGAACAGTTACAGTGGTGTTTATTATCGGGAAAATTAGAAAGTCTCCACATCACACAGGAACTGCAAGAAGGACGAGGATTTTTCTGTTGCATTGCGATATGTTTCCAAACTACATACAGGCACTACATCCTGAAGGTGATATACATCCCTAAGTTGCATTCACGTCTGTCACCTCAACATTCTATCATCGTTATTTTGTACTATCCAACTGAGATAAACTACGAACTATAAAAGGTTTGCTAACTTCATCTGACAGAGAACACAATAATATTTTTACTGCATCTCTCTCTTCCAATATATTGAAAACAAATACCATCTGTATACGTGTTGATCCTATTAAATATACAGGTATTAAACCATTGTAACTGGTGGCCAGATAACATTGTTCTTTCTGCTGTAACACGCTTTGTACGCAGCCATACATATCTTTTTCTGTCACGACTTTGAGGTCTGGGTCAGGTTTTACACTGACATTAACACGTTTCAATACATTGGCTCTCACAGAAAACAACTCTTTCTCCATCTCAAACAAGTGATGTCAGTCAATCACTGTGTGGTATTCAACAGTGTACCAGTGAACGGATAGGATCAAAAAGACACCACCACACCACCAACGTAAAGGATCACAGTTGATAATGCGATCAAATTTAGCAATTTTACCAGTTTTTTACAATGCTGACCAGTGACACAGCAGCATGCCTCCTAATTTCTGTATCATTGCAAACCACCCCTCCTCTACTTTGCGAGTACCATTGCGAATGTAGGTAGATGGCTGTGTAGTACAATAATTCATTGTTACTTCTCGAATATATATACCAAAAGACACCTGACAGCGATCAACAAATCTCTAGCACACCGATCATAGTGCGTAATTGACGATTAACGATTGCCCATCTTTCCCCATATAGATGGAAGTCACAGAGCATTCTCGCACTCTTAAGATAAAGTTAGAGACTGAAAGATCTCGTCGCATTGTCTTTGACCAACGCTCCCTGCAACACTGTCACCGATTTAATCTGCAGCTGACCACAAGTAGACTACTACATACCACGTTTCATGAAGGAACAGAGTGAATCAGGTGTGTAACTGCTGTCCCGCACCCATCCAAGACCACAAGATTTCTCCAGATGTGCGATTGTTGAGGAGGTTAGCACCCCTTATCAGTGTACAGTAGCAGATGGAAATTGTTGTGATGATATAACAGGTGGTTAAAAACAAGAAACGGGCTGTTTTTATGCATGATGGAGCTCCAGACAGACAGAGTTTGAAGCATTTTACGTAAATCAAATGCACTACCAATTCTGAAGTATTGTTCCAGTGTCTGGGATCAGTACCAAGAAGTTGGTAAGAGAGAACATAAACACATGCACTCCTAAGCCTAACGGTTCTGCACTTAAAACATGAGTTTGGTCCCATAAGACCTTACCACCACTTAAAACATGCTATAATGTTAGATCGTCGCGGTTTCCGACCCGTTAGCTGAGTGGAATGCAACACTGTTACTATCCAAATGAAGGAAATATATTTCCAGTGCATGACATACATATTCCTTCCAGGTTTCTCTACGATAAACTAAGGTGAAAACAGTAAAATGAAAAAACTACTTCCTTAATACATCGATTGTTTGTGATACATGCACAATATAGCTTTCCAGAGTTGTGTGGCACCCACAGTTCACATCCAATCATGGTTCAGAAACTATACCATGCTCACATCGGCCATATATAAAGTGATCATTAGTAACGGAGAAGCCTCTTACAGAGAAAGAGACAAAGGCATAGCAGCGGTGTTTGAGAAGTGAAATTAAAAGTCATGCCACCACTAACTCGGTAAACAGGATATCTGTCAAGCAGATGTATACACGGGGAGTATGCCACATAAATCGTCATTCGTTGAGATGCAGGTCTACAATATGTCACATCAGAGCTATGCTATGTGATCAAAAGTATCTAGATATCCCCAAAACATACGTTTTTCATATTAGGTGCATTGTGCTGCCACCTACTGCCAGGTACTCTATATCAGCGACCTCAGTAGTCATTAGACATCATGAGAGAGCAGAATGATGTGCTCCGCAGAACTCATGGACTTCGAACATGGTCAGGTGATTGAGTGTCACTTGTGTCAGACGTCTGTACATGAGATTTCCACACTCCTAAACGTCCCTAGATCCACTATTTCCGATGTGATAGTGAAGTGGAAAAGTGAAGGGACATGTACAGCACAAAAGCTGTAGTGCTTTCAGCTATCTCCGACCTCTAGTCATGACAACTACTGCTATGGATTGGATCGTGGTTTAAGTGTGTCATATATAGTGCTTCTCAATGCATCACAGTAGACTCTGTTTTGCAGTGATATTTGCTGTTGTCTCTATTCTATCAGGCAGCAGAACCTTCCTCACTCCATCTGAATATAGAGGAAAAAATCAATTTAGAAAGTCTATAGTACTTTTAAAAACCTAATCGCACGTGAAATTCCCGATTGATCAGTTTATTGTTCCCAATAGTTGTATTTCATGCACGCACGTGTTTGGGTGTGTGTCTCCCTCTCCCAGCCGGCGCAGATGATGCTACCCTGCAGTCATTTTCTGATTGCGAATTTGTGTGATCGTCAGGATTTTTTTTCAATTTTCACACCTGATATGTTTAGTGGAAACATAGAGGCGGAGCAGGGCGCATACAAGACCTTGGATATATTTAGCGTTATGCTCTATTTGTGATGGAAATTTAAAAATAGTTCAAATGCCTCTAAGAACTATGGGACTTAACATCTGAGGTTATCAGTTCCGCAGACATAGAACTAGTTAAACGTAACCAACCTAAGGACATCACACACATCCATGCCCGAGGCAGGATTCGAACCTGCAACCATAGCAGCAGCGTGGTTCTGGACTGAAGCGCCTAGAACCACTTGGTCACAATGGCCAGCGGAAATTTCATTATTTGATTTGCATAATGTTTGAGTGTGACACTCCAACGTTGAAAATTTGTTTTATTATAAAGAAGGATCATTGTAAGGTGGAGGTGAGAGTTTTAGGCGATCTATTTGACTCCTGTAAATTAATTTGACAGGGTAGTGCATTTGGGTTATTTCACTCTGTTTTTAATATCGAAATTGTATCAACTCTCTCTTTTGTCTCCATCATTAGCCAAAAGGAACACTGTATTCTGAGGAGAGATTAAAACCTCTGTCTGCATGATTCAGGAAATTGGTGCACACAGACAAGCAGGCGGTGGCCTCTTGAAAAGGACAGAGACCCGAAGGGAGTCTGGAATTTGCCAATCAACAGAATGCCGCCACGTATTTAGTAACATGATCTGTAATTAGGACATTGGGCGGTTCTGACCTTCGTTGCGGTGTCCTGATGATAAAGACCTGCACGGGAGATCCCAAACAGCGGCTACTATACTGCACTTCATTCCATTCATGATCTGTAGATCACTTTTGTAGAGTTTCACTGTCAGTGCAATATGACTCCTGTATGTTTCTTGATCTGTACAAAATAATTTGCGGCTGAGATTATAGTAATTTGTCCGTCTGTAGAAAGTGATGGTGAGTTTCGAAATATGTCATGAACTTTTAGATATGTAACTGTTGTGATTTTCCCATCTGTGCTTAGACACCAGAGTGCTTCAAAAAGTGAGGAAAATAAATAAGAAGAGCCTTAACATCCCCAACTCTGTCAGCAAATATAAACTAAGCCTACTCAGAATTTCCCAGGACGATCAGAATAGAAAAGATCCGCAGTTGTTTAAATATTCCATAATGCAATCGATTTCTTGACAAATTCTTTAACTAAATAAATAAACTACACTACTGGCCATTAAAATTGCTACACCACGAAGATGACGCGAAATTTAACCGACAGGAAGAAGATGCTGTGATATGCAAATGATTAGCTTTTCAGAGCATTCACACAAGGTTGGCGACACGTACAACATGCTGACATGAGGAAACTTTCCAACCAATTTCTCATACACAAACAGCAGTTGACCGGCGTTGCCTGGTGAAACGTTGTTGTGATGCCTCGTGTAAGGAGGAGAAATGCGTACCATCACGTTTCCGACTTTGATAAAGGTCGGACTGTAGCCTATCGCGATTGCAGTTTATCGTATCGCGACATTGCTGCTCGCGTTGGTCGAGATCCAATGACTGTTAGCAGAATATGGAATCGGTGGGTTCAGAAGGGTAATACAGAACACCATGCTAGATCCCAACGGCCTCGTATCACTAGCAGTCGAGATGACAGGCATCTTATCCGCATGGCTGTAACGGATCGTGCAGCCACGTCTCGATCCCTGAGTCAACAGATGGGGACGTTTGCAAGACAACAATCATCTGCACGAACAGTTCGACGACGTTTGCAGCAGCAAGGACTATCAGCTCGGAGACCATGGCTGCGGTTACCCTTGACGCTGCATCACAGACAGGAGCGCCTGCGATGGTGTACTCAACGACGAACCTGGGTGCACGAATGGCAAAACGTAATTTTTTCGGACGAATCCAAGTTCTGTTTAAAGTATCAGGATGGTCGCATCCATTTTTGGCGACATCGCGATGACGCACATTGGAAGCGTGTATTCGTCATCGCCATACTGGCGTATCACCCGGCGTGATGGTATGGAGTGCCATTGGTTACACGTCTCGTTCACCTCTTGTGCGCATTGTCGGCACTTTGAATAGTGGAAGTTACATTTCAGATGTGTTACGACCTGTGGCTCTACCCTTCATTCGATCCCTGCGAAACCCTACGTTTCAGCAGGATAATGCACGACCGCATGTTGCAGGTCCTGTACGGGCCTCTCTGGATACAGAAAATGTTCGAATGCTGCCCTGGTCAGCACATTCTCCAGATCTCTCACCAACTGAAAACGTCTGGTCAATGGTGGCCGAGCAACTGGTTCGTCACAATACGCCAGTCACTACTCTTGTTGAACTGTGGTATCGTGTTGAAGCTGCATGGGCAGCTGTACCTGTACACGCCATCGGAGCTCTGTTTGACTCAATGCCGAGGTGTATCAAGGCTGTTATTACGGCCGAGGTGGTTGTTCTGGGTGCTAATTTCTTAGGATCTATGCACCCAAATTGCGTGAAAATGTAATCACATGTCAGTTCTAGTATAATATATTTGTCCAATGAATACCCGTTTATCATCTGCATTTTTTCGTGGTGTAGCAATTTTAATGGCCAGTAGTGTAGACGATTTTTCTCATTTTTCTGCAACCTTTCATGATTTGGTTATTACACTGCCTAGGGGTGGTGATTGGCCTCTGTTGGCGCCTCGAATGACGAAATTGACGTAATTGCAATAATATCAAATTTAATTTGTTATTAACACGTACTGATCCTCTCCCTAGACCTCTAACGATGGAGCTTGCGTAAATATAATAATAATAAAATTAATTTTTACAAATACCCACACACTCACTCTCTTCATAGACCTTGAATGACAAGACTTACGTAATTATAATAATAAAAAAATCAATTATTACAAATACCACACACTGGTCCTCTCTGTGGACCTTGAATGACGAAACTTACATCACTATAATAAAATTAATTTATTATTATTTATAACAAATACCAACACTTATGATCCCAGACAAACTTGATGGTCCCTCTCTTTGGTGCACAGAGCTAGAATGGAGCATCCCACACAATTGCTCTTGTAATAAAATGTGAAGGGTTAGGGGTAGGGGAGCTTTAATCCCATTGCTCCAGGAGGGAGGGGGGAGTGGTGACCTTGGATGTATCACATACATGTGCATGGGCAGGGATCCTGGAAGTCCTTATCTAAACCAGCAATAACTGGTTCTTGGCTTTAACCAGCAGTACCACTCATGCATGGGGAGGCCGGGGGGGGGGGGGGGGGGAGGAGGTGGTAGGAGAAGGGTGTATGGATGGGATATATAACTGATACTCATAGTCAAGCCCATCTAGAACCAGGGTGGGCTGGTGTGGTCCGGGGGGGGGGGGGGGGGGAGGAGATACAGAAGTGAGGTGACTTGGAATACGAGTTGCACAATTGTATAACCTGACACCAGAAGGCCTTTCAATAGTGTGGGTAGGACAATGGGTGCCCTGCATGACCTTGAATATAAATAGCCCACTTTTCTCAGCTGCCATGTGATATCACTCTCAAGGTCAAATTTAACCTGACAATGGGAGTGAGGTCATCGACTAGTCCCAGGATTCACTACCTTCAAGCATAGAATGGGTCACACCAGTGTTTTGTATGCAATATCATTTGTAGACTGATAGCATTTCCCTAGCATTCCACCAATGAACCGTACTCTGCCACCTGTTTTACCTATGATGGAAACTTGGAAACTATATGCTCATTCGATCACTCCATTTCATATCCCTAAAAATTTTTACACCCAGGTATTTGTGCGAGTTGACCGATTCTGTTTGTGACATACTGCTATTGTAGGTGTAAGACGCCTCGATTTTTCCATTTGTGAAGTGCACAGTTTTATATTTCTTTACACTTAAAACGAGTTGCCTATCTCACACAACTTCGAAATCTTATCATGATCTGACTGAATATTCGTGTAGTTTTTTTGGGACAGTGCTTCATTATACACTGAAGAGTCAAAGAAACTGGTACACCTGCATAATATTGTGTAGGGCCCCCGCGAGCATGCAGAAGTGCTACAAAATGACATGGCATGGACTCGACTAATGTCTGAAGTAGTACTGGAGGGAACTGACAACAAGAACCTTGTAGGGCTGTCCATAAATCCGTAAGAGTACGAAGGGGTGGAGATCTCTTCGGAACAGTATGTTGCAAGGGATCGTAGATATGCTCAATGATGCTCATGTCTGGGGAGTTTGGTGGCAGCGGAAGTTTTTAAACTCAGAAGAGTGTTCCTGGAGCCACTCTGTAGCAATTCTGGACGTGTGGTGTGTCGCATTGTCCTGTTGGAATTGCCCAAGTCCGTCGGAATGAACAATGGACATGAATGGATGCAGGTGATCAGACAGGATGCTTACATACATGTCACCTGTCAGAGTCGTATCTAGACGTATCAGGGTTCCCATAACACTCCAACTACACACACACCACACCATTGCAGAGCGTCCACCAGCTTGACAGTCCCCTACTGACATGCAGGGTCCAGGGATTCATGAGGTTGTCTCCATACTCGTACACGTCCATCTGCTCGGTACAATTTGAAACGAGACTCGTCCGATCAGGCAACATGTTTCCAGTCATCAACAGTCCAATGTCAGTGTGGATGGGCCCAGGCGATGCGTGAAGCTTTGCGTCGTGCAGTCATCAAGGGTACACGAGTGGGCCTTCAGCTCCGAAACCCCATATCGATGATGTTTCTTTGAATGGTTCGCACGCTGACACTTTTTGATGGCCCAGCATTGAAATCTGTAGCAGTTTGCTGAAGGGTTGCGCTTCTGTACCGTTGAACGATTCTCTTCAGTCGTCGTTGGTCCCTTTCTTGCAGGAACCTTTTCCGGCCGCAGCTATGTCGGAGATTTGATGTTTTGCCGGATTCCAATATTCACGGTGCAGTCGTGAAATGCTCGTATAGGAAAATACCCACTTCATCACTACCTCGGAAGTGCTGTGTCCCATCGCTCGTGCGCCGACTATAACACCACGTCCAAACTCACTTAAACTTTGGTAACCTGCCATTGCAGCTGCAGTAACCGATATAACAAATGCACAAGACACTTGTTGTCTTATATAGGCGTTGCTAAACGCAGCGCCGTATTCTGCCTGTTTACATGTCCCTGTATTTGGATACGCATGCCTATACCAGTCTCTTTGGCGCTTCAGTGTAGATAACTGAACCACTAGCCAAAATCCTGTGGTTGCTATTAATACTGCCTGCAATATCATTAATATATAACATGAACAGCAACTATCCCAACACACTTCCCTGGGGCACACTTGAAGTTACATCTAAATCTATCGCGGACTCTCCATCCAAGATAACAAGCTGTGTCCTCCCCACCAAGGAACCCTCAATCCAGTCACAAATCTCGCTTAATACCCTATATGTTCGTAGTTTCGATAATAAACGGAGGTGTGATACTAAATCAAATGCCTTTCGGAAGTCAAGAAACACAGCATCTATCTGACTGACTTTATCCACGCGAGTTGAGTTTCACGTGTTCCGTATTTTTGGAATTAATGCTGGGTTGGATAGAGGAGTTCATTCTCTTCGAGATACTTGGTTACATTTTAGCTCGGAATATGTTCTAAGATTCTACAACAAGTGAATGTCAAAGATATCTAACGGTAGTATTGTAAATTACTTTGGTGCTGCCGTTCTTCTAGATTGATGTGACCTCTGCTTCCCGCCAACTACTGGGCACACTTATTTGTTCATGGTGTCTTCGGTATATCAAGATTAAAAGAAGGATTAATTCAGCAGATTCGGTATAGAATTTGACAGGTACAGTATTTCATCAGGCTTGGAGCTTTCTTCAATTTTAACGATTTCATTTGTTTCTCAACGCCACTGGCACTAATATATACTTCGCTCAACATTGCAACTGTATCAGAATAAAATGGGGTCATTACTCCTGTGTTTCCCTTTGTAAAGGAACATTTGAAAACAGAGTTAAGGATTTCTGCTTTTGCTTTCCACCCTCAGTTTCACTTCTTGTCTCGTTAGTGAGTGTCAAGACACTACTATTGGTGCTACGAACAACCTTTACATATGTCCGAAATTTATTCGGGTTTCGTGAAAGATCTTTCGATAATATTGTGCTACAGTCTGCAGGGCTTCACGTATTAATTTGATCAGATGAGTCATTTTGCACTCTGTTTCCATTTTCTGGCCTAGATTATGTCCCAAGATTAAACATGGCTGGGGTTCAGTGCTGATTTGCGTAGCCATATCATGGTATTCCATGGACTCTATGGTTACTCTGCAAGGCTGCGTTACTATCAAGGATGTGACCATTTTGGCTGATCAGGAGCAGAATAGCACTGTGGGTTCTGGCCCAGATCTTATCATGTTCGGTATCATGTTACACATCCAGTGACAGGTTATTCACTAGCGTGACTTATACTCAAGGTCACCACCAGTTGCTCACTCCCCAGGGAAACATTAGGAATCAAGAGCACCCCAGGGAACCCCCCAACCAACCCACCTGCCCTACAGATGAGAGAGGTGCAATTTTGTTGTAAACAATAGCAAATAATCAACAATGATTTTCTCTCTAAATATATAGTTCAATTACTGCATGTGTCCTGGTCAGTTGTACTCTGTAGTGAAATTGTTTGTGAAGGATAACAATGATATAAAAATAACTTATAGTTTATTGACAGTAATTTTTAGTTAAAAATTCTGTATGCATTTATTGACAATATTTTCTGGTTTATTTTGCAGGTTATTTTACAATAAATTATTTTTTGTCTTGTAATTTGTTTACTTGCTCACACACATTTTTCGTTTGAACTAATGATCTCATGTACAACTAGATGAACTTAAATACTATGTTCCACATTTAATCAGTACTTTGATTTGCTTCGTTATTTAAATTTCTTTCGCTATATTTCCATTAATCATTTCTTTTCTTTTTTATTGATATTTATATTCTTTTATATTTATATTATAATTCACTTCTTTAAAACTATTAATCTCAGGTACTAAAACTAGAACTACATTTCCTTTGTATTTCTGTACGCTTTGTACAATATTTACATTTCGTTCAGATAGGTTTCATCATCATTTAACGTTTATATTTTTTTCTTTCTGGTCATTTTATATACAGTATTCACGTTTAAATCATTTCTTCCTGCTCATTTTTCTACTGGGTGATTTTTTCCCACCATGTACAAACTTTAGGGATTGATCGATGAGAGGATACAGAGTGATAAAGATGTAATGAACTTGTTTCTGGAAATGCATGATTCCCATGCTAGAGACCATTTATTCAATCATACTTTGTTACAGAGACTGTGGTCTAATACGCATTGTACTATGCAGCCACTGTTATACTGTGCATGGTCTCCTGCTTGAGGGTGGTACTATTCCTCATATGTCATGCCCTAGCGCCCTCTCCAGCCATAGTAATTGGTAGCATTGTGTCCAACTCACTTCTCTTGCTGACTCACCTTGTACTGGATGTGATACCGTGTTGTACACAATGGTTCCATGTTTGAATCGAGAGCTTGCCACATGGTGTTTACTTATGGAAAGGCAAATGGCAATGGGCAGTGGTCAGCTAGGTTCTGTCAAAAGACCTATCCCTGCCTACACCAACCTCAAAATTCAATGTTTGCAACAGTGTTTCACCATTTGTCTGAGACAGGGTTGTTTCAGGAAGCAGGAAATCATGAAGGACATACCCGAAATGTTCAGACTTCAGTCTTGGGGGAAAATGTGACTAACACTGTGGAAGGTGACCACTGTGTCAGTACCATGCAGTTTGCCTACCAGTACAGGGTAAGCCGGACGACCGTGTTAACATTTTCCATGGCACTTGTTACTAACCTTATGACTTACAGTGTGTGCAGGGTTTACTAGCGACAGACTGTCCACATCAGGAGCAGTATTGTCACTGGTTTCTTAACTAGGCAAGCACGATTCTAGGATTTGTGTCACTCATCCCATTCACAGATGAGGCTACCTTTACACAGAGTGGTATCTTGAACTTTCATAACAGTCATCCGTGAGATGGTATGCAGAAACCCCATGGTATGGTAACAATGAAACACCAACATTGGTGCAGCCGGAATGTGTGAGCCACGATAATCAGCGACCATATTTTGGGACCAGCCGTCCTTTCACTTTGCCTAACAGGCTAGAACTATTGGTGTTTCTTGTGGGTGACTTTACCTCCCCTGCTGGAAGAAGTGCCACTGATTTGAAGGGTTATGTGGCTGCTACATGATGGTGCTCCAGTTCATTTTGCCATTAATGTCCGGACGCATCTCTATCGTGTCTTCCATGGTCAATGGATCGGACGGGGGGTTCAGTTGCATGACCTGTTCATTCATCGGATCTCAACCCATGCAATTTCTGATTATGGAGTCATCTCAAAAGTATTGTGTATGCAGAGCCCATTCCAGATGTGGAGACACTGGAGCAGTGTATTCATACTGCCTTTGACACTATTTCAAGTAACAATTTGTGATTGAATAAATGGTCTCTAATATGGCAACCATGCATTTCCAGAAATAAATTCATTAGAGCTTTTTTGTTCCATATCCTCTCATTGATCAATCCCTAGAAATTGTACATGGTGGAAAAAGTTATCCTGTGTACATGGAAAACGGGGACAAGGAGTATTAGGATATCAAAGCCAATTCGGCCCAAGATAGTGATCTTACCACTACCTAGTGTCAGGTTAAACACCCAGTGTCAGGCTACGCAGTTGGGTGACTTATATTCAAGGTCACCAGATTCCCTCTTCCCCCAGGAACTGATCAGAAGCATCCAGGGAAATCACCCACACATCTTAGGCAATTATGTAAGTTATATTCAAGGTTATGACATAAAAACATGTTCTAAAAATGATGGGAAGCCCAATGGACCAATGAGGATCAAGCATCCCCTCGTTCGCCTTCCCATCATCACCTTTTATAATCGGGTCACTTAGGTGGGTTGGGTTCACTCAGGAGCTGGGCAGCATAGTGAGAGGATCAGGCTGTGTCTGTTTGTTAATAACAAATTACATTAAGTCATCTCACTTGACTTCTAGGGTATGGCTATTTGTTAATGACAGTTTAATATGACATCACTCGAGCCACCAACAGAGACCACACCCTGTCAGATTTGTCAGCACTTTTATTCATCCATAATGTTCTGTATTTTTTCATATTTTCCCCAATTTTACGAATTTTTCACCCTTTTTCATATTTTTACCAAGCGTATTTTATCTAACTAAGCAAGATCTACCAAACTTTTCGTAATGGCATGTTGACATCATGATGTGCAGCATGTGTCTGAATTATTTATCATTGGTACTGAAGCACACCCTCAACATCGTCATCTTTTATAGTTGGGGCACCTGGGTGGGCACCATAGGGTGAGCTTGTAGGCTGAGTCTATTTGTTAATAACCAGTTATGTCACTCAGTGCTTATTTGTTAATAACAATTAAAAGAATCATGTGTGCATTCCTTATCCAATTGACGTGTTCCACATCATAACGGTCACTGTGAGATTGATCAATGGAACACGCAACTAACTATTTCGTCATTCGAGGCACCAGCAGACACCACAACAAGGCAGATAGTGAAGTACTCTCTTTTTTCCAAATTTTCCACAATCTTATGCACTTTACCCAATTACATGAGTTCTGGCTCGGTGTCACATCAACATCACATTGTGTCATGGCATGTTAACATTGCATCACATCGTGTCGTGTCACAATAATGTTGCATCTCATTGTGTTAGTGTTATCCTGCTCTCAGCCAATCACAGTGCAGCATGGTCTCCATTTATGTATCATAACAAAGTCACCACTCTATTATTAGTGTGTATGTAGTGCAATAGTGAATTTGTTATAAGTGAACACCTTGGTAGAAATAATGACATCACATCATATAAATGACATCATAGCATATTTATAGCCAAGGATAGTGTATCTATAAGAAATACCTCAGCACAATGGATAAACCACCTTCTAAGCCACCACCACATTACTAGATTATGTGACATTACAGTAAAATTCTGGTGCTTCCAAACAAAGATTCCGTGTGTGTAGGATAGCACCACAAAATAACGCATCTAGAGAGAGCTAACCAGTAATTACAACCATCCCAGCCAAAGTGTGTCACCTGCACGATACCCAACCCCTCAAACTGTGATGTGTGTGGTGTAGCTGCGAACACTGTCCCCAAACCACCAATAGCCAAGAAAGCCATGGTGTAATCCTCTTCCGCATGATGGCTGACAAAAAGGCCCCTGCTGCTGTATTAGTTCCGTCTGAGGGATTTACCCCCATGGTAATAATGGCATAAAGATCCCAATATGTCGGTGGAAATATCAAAGACTGCTCCAAATACAGACCATCCTCCCCCTGTATTTGCCAGATAATACAAGCCAAATGAGAAAAGTGAGATGCTGGTAGGGTATGGAGCTACTTCAGCGACCGCAAACGGGATAGCTCCAGCTGTCTGCCCAAAACTAAGCCAGACCATTTCCTCAGGTGTGGTAGAGAAAGTTATTCACCTACAGACTACAATCACCCTTTCTCTATGGACCAATCAGAAATAAGCTCGCCCTCCTCCTCCAACCTTCATGCTTTTGAAACTAATGCTAATGTGTGGGCAAACTCATTTTCAGCCAGGCAGCATTTCAAGATGGAATGAAGACGCGTGATTATAATTAGGATATCTAAACAAAATAAACCCTCCAATATTATTAGTTTGTGGCAGTGCTATAAGACTCATAAATACAGTCCTGCAAGAAACTGACTGTGGATGAGACCTGCCATGGCTCTCAGGCAGAATAAAAAGACATGTAACTCTCACAATATTAATTATGCAACATCTCTATAAGAATTGTAAATTGATGTGGAAATAATCCGAAGTATATATCTCCTTGCTACACAAAAATGAGGCTGAGCAATGGCCACAGTGCAGCAAAAATAAATTGTTCCTGCATACAAAGTAACGATTCACAGAGATCATAGTGCTTCTCCCATTATACATTTAAAAAATGCAAGCTTAGAGAAGCGTAGAGTTCATACATTGTCTGCCGATAAACAATTCGCCAAAGACCCAGTTACACTAAACCGACCACCATGTGATTTCAGAGTGCGACCAATGCGCATAAATGACTGCTGGAAAAAAAGGGGCAGGACATACCTGATAACAGTACATACTTCATTACATTTATGATGAGATGCCACATATCCCTGTTGGCACTTCCGCAGCTGCCAATCCTGGGGCCTGCGGCAACGATGATGACACTGCAAGCTTGCATCCAACCCTGGAAATAGTGACCAGACTGCAGCCATCCATTATCTATCTGTACATGCAACTGCCAATCCCAGGGAAGAGCCATCTCATAGGCCATAAATAATTGCGAGATATATGGTCTATTCAATCTGATAAGTGGAGGGGACGCCTGACTTTTATGTGTCACTAGCAGTAACGGCCTATGATTCTTTCCTCTGGCTCACAACAGCTAACTCATGCCCTCTCTTAAGATGGCTGCCAGATAAAGGAGCCCATACACTTAGATATAGACACTTGCTGGTTTTCCGAAGCCAGTCTGAAGGCAACCTTAAGGAACATTCTAAAATTACTTTTTTATTACATGGCTCATTTACGTCATTGAACACACCTGTAAGGTGCTGTATTGACCCACGCAGTTTCATTAACAACAATCCATTCATTACTTACAAAAACACACCCTACTTGTACTCATTACAATATTATAATGAGGTGTTAAGTGTTGGACATTAAGATTTTACCATGAATCCACCTCTCCCCTGGTTCACATATATCATTCGAGCTCCAATAACAACCCCTTCTATGACACAGTCATTGCTGACAAAGAGCAAATCAGCTATCAGAGTCAAGTTCAGTGCCTGATGCTTCTGAGAAGATTGGTAGCCGAGTTTACCTGCACTGTGAGAATTTATTAAGTTGATTGTGATAAGAAAAAACTTTCTGAGACAAATATGCAGGAACATGTGCCATGTTTACCAGTGTGATTGGAACCTTTAAGACATATGTTATGGCTACGTATGTAGTGGTTCATTACAACTGATTTATCACAAGACTGACTTGCATGCACTGTTTCCTATGAAGGGGAAGAAAAGAGTAATGATCAACCCATGTGTTTTATAAGGTTGCTGGCCACACTTTGTAGTAGTGAATCTTTTGTTGCTTATAACACAACCCTTACTAAGTAAAAGACTTCTCCAAAAACCAATAATGTAATGCTGGACTTCTGGTAGGTTCAATCAACACCCTAGTATTATGTGAACTCAAATTGGACAACACTTTTTACGTATAAAGACTATTGAGATGTGACATTCATAGCCAGCACAAATTTCATGTAAGATAAGAGAAATTAGGGATCAATAGACTTGTTTTTCTCTAGTGAGTAGCACAAGTTACCACATTGAGTGAGTGTGTGTGTGTGTGTGTGTGTGTGTGTGTGTGTGTGTGTGTGTGTGTGTGTGTGTGTGTGTTTGGGTATCTTATGAAGAGAGACATCATGTTCTAATGATCCTCTTATAAGCAATAAGTGACCTAGAGTTTGGAAAAGCATGTAAAAAAACACAATTAGTCTGTGCTAATATTTGTACAGAAATATATAATTAATGATTGAATATAATAGAAGGAAACATTCCACATGGGAAAAATATATCTAAAAACACAGATGATGTGACTTACCGAACGAAAGTGCTGGCAGGTCGATAGACACACAAACAAACACAAACATACACAAAAAAGTTGAAGATGTATACACACAAAATTCAAGCTTTCGCAACAAACTGTTGCCTCATCAGGAAAGAGGGAAGGAGAGGGAAAGACGAAAGGATGTGGGTTTTAAGGGAGAGGGTAAGGAGTCATTCCAATCCCGGGAGCGGAAAGACTTACCTTAGGGGGAAAAAAGGACAGGTATACACTTGCGCACACACACACACACACACACACACACACACACACATATCCATCCGCACATACCAAGACACAAGCACTTTCATTCGGTAAGTCACATCATCTGTGTTTTTAGAAATATATAATTATATAGCCATGGTCGCTAAAGAACTTACTTACCCTACCTGCGTCTCACTTGGCTTGTTTGTCTTGCATTATCTGGTGAATGCAGAGGGGGAAGTGGTATGTATCTGCAGCAGTCCTTGATATTTCCACCAACATGTTTGGATACCACTAGATGGCAGAGGATTACAGCACAACTTTCATGATCGTTAGTGGTTTGGGGGGAGCATTCGCAGCTATGCCACACATGTTGGAGTTCGAGGGGTGGGGTATCGTGCATACAACATGCTTTGGTAACATTTTTGGCTGGGGTAGTTGAAGATATTAGTCAGCTCTCACTCCAGGTGCATGTTTCGTAGTGCTATGCTACACACAGAGTTTGGAAGCCTCAGAATTTTACTATGATGTCACATAATCTTGTAACATGGTGGTGACTTAGAATGTGGTTTATCTATTGTGGTAAGTGATTTCTTATTCATACAGTATCTTTAGTTGGAAATCAGTAAGCCTCAGAATTTTTGCTATGATCTCACATAATCTAGTGTTCTAGTGGTGACTTGGCAGGACTGTTACATCATTTATATGATGTGATGTCATTATTTCTACCAGTTTGTTTGTTTTTAATAGATACACAGTGAAGTCTCACACACACATACACACACACACTAGAAATGGAGCGGTGGCTTAACAATGATACGTAAATCGGGATCATGCTGCATTGTGATTAGTTGAGAGCAGCATGATGTTGACACGGCATGAAGCAATGTTGTCATGACATAACACGCTGTGATGCAACATTGCTGTGACAATGTGGCACAATGCTGATGTGACATCAAAACAGTACTAATTTAATTGGGTAAAATGCTAATATCGGGGCAAATGGGGAAAAAATGAGAGTACTTCAGTATCTGCCTTGGTGTGGCATTTGCTGGTGCCAAAAATGATGAAATATTTAACTGGCATTAACAAATGGGTGTCAAGTAACATAATTTGTTGTTAACAAATAGACACAGCCTGAATATCTTCCTATGCTGTCCAGCCACCATGTAAACTCCACCCACCCAAGTGGTCCAATTATAAAAGGTGAAGATTGGGAGGAGAAGGAGGGGGTACTTGATCCTCATTGGTCCATTGAGCTTCCCACCATTTTAGACCATGTGACCACTATAGAGTTACATCATGACCTTGAATATAACTAACACAATTGTCCAAGATATGTGGGGGAGTTCCCCTGGATGACCTTGATCAATTCCCAGTGGTTCCCCATGGGAGAGGACGTGAGGGTGCCCTTGAATATATGTTTGGATGTGATAAGATCATTATATCATCCTGAATTGCCTTTGCTACCCTACTACTGCTAGTCTTTATTTCTCATGTATACAGAAAAAAATAATCAGAAAGAAATGATTTGAATGTAAATGCTGTGTATAGCATTATCAGAAAAAAAGAAATGTATAAATTGATGATGAAGCCAATCTGAATGAAATGTAAATATTCTATAAAGCATATAGAAATACAATGGGAGTGTAGTATTTAAGTTGTCCAGTTTAAGTACCTGAGATTATCAGTTTTAAAGCAGTGAATGAAAATATAAAGATAGAAGAATATAAATATCAATATAAATAGAAAAGAAATGATTAATGTAAACATAGAGGAAGAAATGTAAATACTGAAACAAATCAAAGTACTGATTAAATGTGATAGATAGTATGTAAGTTAATCTAATCATAGATGAGATGATTAATTTAAAAGAAAAATTAATGTAATCATGTTACAAGACAAAAAATTAATTTACTGTAAAATAACCTTGTAAGTAAACCAGAAAATATTGTTTATAATTGTGCAAAGAATTTTGTTACCAACAAAGTTACTATCAATAAATTATAAGGTGTTTTTACATCATTGTCATCATTTACAAACCCTTTCACTGCAGAGTACAATTGACCACACTCATGCAATAATTGAATTACATATAGGGAGAAAAAGTTATTGTTGATAATTTTCTGTTGTTTATAAAAACCTACAACTCTCCCCCATGATGCCCAGACCTCGACTGAAGAGGCCTACGCACCATGGAGCTAGTTGATAAAGGAGAAGTAGGAGGTAGGGGTGCTTGATTCACATTCGTTCAGTGGGTTTCCCACCATTTTATTATGCTCCCATTGGCTAAGAGGGATTTCCCGTCAATATTATATAATGCGATCAGTATCGAGTCCACTTGCATAAGGTGTGTGGGTAGGATCATGTGACAGTCATTGAGTTATGTCATGACCATGAGTATAATTAGCACTATTGCATAAGATGTATGTGTGGGTGGTGGGATTAGGTATCTTCTGGGTGACCTTGATTAACTCCTGGTGGTTCCCTGAGAGTGGTGGTGACCTTGAATATAAGTCACCCAAATGGGTAACCTGACACTGGATTTGATAGGATTGTTGTCAGGGCTAGAACCTACTGTGCTATTCTACTATCAGGTCCATCCTGTGGTGCAATGTTCGTTCCTCAATGGAGACAGGACTCCTGTTCACACAGCTTGCATCATCCAAGACTAGTTTTGTGTGCACAAGGATGATTTGTCAGATCTCCTCTGGCCACCACAGTTACCCAGTGTCAGTATTATTGGGGCTTTGTGGTCTACTTTGGAGAGAAGGATGCATGATTGCTATCCACTTCCATCATTGTTATCTGAACTTACCACTATTTTGCAGGAAGAATGGTACAAAATTCCTTTCAGTACCATACAGTCCCTGTATTTATCCATTCTGAGACAACTGGAAGTTGTTTTGAATGTCAGTGGTTGTCCCACAACATATTAGGCATGGCAATGTGTTTCTGGAGTTTCCTTATTTTTGTCCACACCCTGTATCTATAGCCCTATGCTTTTTTACAACTCTTATATAGTAGTCTCTGTTTCCTTAGAAGTTTCCATAGAATGAGTGTGTACCATGGAGAGTCCCTCTCATTATGAACTGTTATGGGTACATATCTATCCAGCAGAATGTTTCATGATTGGAGGGACCTGCCATGGTATACAGTCACTGTAAGGAAAGTTCTAAAGAAACATCTGTCCAGTGCATGGTCAATTATTCTTTTCAACTTGAGCCATAGTTCCTCTATGTGCTCTAGTCCTGAATGAATACTCTAGAGACGAATGAGAATCTCAGCTTGTCATAAATATGCAAATCCGACGATAACTCTTCTTACTTTCAGTAGCTTAATTTCTTAATGCATCTTTGTTGAGAAGATCCTGGAATTTTTCTGATGTGATTCTTAAGTGGATGAAGTAGCTTCTGGAATTTTCAACATCAGTTTTTTTCAGCAAGATTGCAGAACCCCAGAGCTGATGTCTTCTCTTTATCCAGCCATGAATCCAAACAAGTTTGCTGCTTCTCTTTTTTACTGTTTTGAAACAGATAAGCATGAACTCGGTCACTACTAATTTAATGGCCCAGTTTTCATTTATGATAGGACAATGGTGCTACAGCACTCACAAAATGTCAGAACTGAAGTTGCCCGATCGATGAAGACCAAGAAAGGTTGAATAGGGGGAAAAAATCATGTAGTTGCTAATTTGTATACAGTGGTAGGAGAGAGGGCCACGAACAACTTATAAAAAATCCTGACAGTTGGTATGTGAATGGTGGAGTGGGAGGAGGGGGTTGTTTAAAGGTCACTTTTTTGTGTTTTTCTTGAATAACTTGAAAACCACAGTTTATAGCGAAAATGTTTCCCAGTACAAAATAAGCTACATTATATTTGTACAAGAAAGGTCCAATTCATTGTTTCCTAGGACCAACAGTTTCAGCATTGTAAGAGACGGAAAATAACAAATTGTTAAAACTAGTGTTTTAATGGTGTAAAATTAATGTTTAATTTTAAATGAAGGGAGTTAAGAACAAATATTAGATGTGTGAACCATGTCTAAGTACAGCAGAGCCATATTAAGATATATATTGTGTTGGGGGGTGTAATAGTACGGAGCTGGGCTATGGCAGATGGTCAGGTGAGTGAAGGCAGGTTGATGGATTGGGGTCATTCACTCTGCTCCTTCATAGGTCTGCAAACTGAAGAGCAAGCAGTTTCATCCCACTCTCTCTACCCCACTACATCACAAGAAACAACTGCAGGGTGTTTCACATACTTATACCAACTTCCCTACCGCTCACCTTATGAATCACTGGTGACACAGTGCACACACACACTTGGCAGTATTTGTTTGCTACCAAGTGTGTTAACTAGAATGTAGGTATGAATCACTAATAATAATAACGCGTACAGACAGATTCTACATAAATCTTTGTACACTGTAGTACACTGGCACAGGGGATTGTTACTCATTCTGTACAGCAGTTGTAGCGTTCTGCTGGGAAAGATAATCACACCCCCCCCCAATAAGGGCAGTTTGCTTTTCAGTTTACAGAGAGATTCACATCCCTAGCATTTCCTGACCATTCTATTGTCTGAGTAGGCAAAAGTTCATTGATCTCGTATTTGTGTGTAAAATATGTTGCTACAAACAATGGCTGAGAAATGTTTCGTTTGTATGTTTGGTGTCAGTGACCTATGTAGTGCTGGTTGGAAAGGGATTGAATGGGTAAATGTGGCATCTTGCTGCTGCATTTCATTGACAGCTTATTGTAAAACCGGTAACCATGTTGCAGTCAGTTAGTGGTGAATTAATGAGTGCTCATAAAGTTTTTTCACTTCTTTAACCATGAATTGTGTTACTGGTAGATTGCTTAAACCTCTTGCATTCAGGGGTTTCTGGCACTTCTAGAGTGTTCTGTACTGAGTGGAGCCACTTACCACACTTTCTTGACTAATGATGAAATATCTGAAAGTCCATAACACTTAGTTAGGTGACCTACTTCTGTTGCAGAGAAACCCATTTAAGCCTCTGGGCATTTTCAGGTGTTGAGACAGCTGAGGTAATGCATTTGATACCACTCATGCTGCAAAAAGTGTCCCAGCCACTGATAGGGGCCAGCTGAAATCAATATTGTCTAATACATATTGACAGCACGTTAAACTTGGGCAAGTTGCTCAGTGTGGTATGCAGTTAACAGTCCAGCTGTGGAGCTTTTTTTTATATAATAGCTCAATTTACAACTGCGGATAAATGCTGACTTAACAAACTGAAAATAACTTAACAAACCGAAAATAACTCCACTTTGTGAACAAGAGCTCAGTGAAATTAGTTTGTCTACTCACATATGAGAACGGGATAGGAAATGCTGGGGAGATGTAGTGTCTCTGTAAACTGAAAAGTGAGCAGGGCTTGTGCTGGGTGAAGTTGCCTCTCCCAGAAGAACGTTACAGCTGCCATATAGGATGACTAAGAATTAATTTCCTATCTAGCAGTGTAAAACAGTGTGCAGATATTTATCTAGATTCTGTTGATATGTGTTCCTTGCTTTGGTATTATTATTAACTCATATTTGTATTCAACGTAGGGTTAACGCACCATGTGGGAAGTAAACACTGTCAGGTGTGTGTGTAAATTTCATTGCCATTGATTCAAAATGCACACAGCAGGCTACAGAAGGGTTAAAATAACTTTGTGAAACATTCCGTAGTTGCTTTTTGTGATGTAATGTAGTAGAGAGAGTGGGGAATCGCTTTCAGTTTGCTGACATATGTAGGGCGGAAGAGCATGGCCACAATCTGGTGACCTGCCTTCCCTCATGCGACCACCCTCCACCTCCCACCCACGTCCTATTATACACCCATAACACAATTTATACCTTAATATGACTCTAATGCACTTATATGTGGTGTAAAAATTTGATAGCTGTTCTTAATGCACTTCATTCCAAGTTAGACATTAATTTTATATAATTAAAACACTATTTTTAATAATTTGCGATTTTTCCAGGCTCTGCAACGGTGAAGCTGTTGGTCCTAGAGAAACAGTGAATCAGACTTTTCTTATAGTAAATTTAATGTAGTTTAATTTTGTACTGGGAAACATTTTCGCTAAAAGCTGTGGTTTTTTTAGTTGTTCAAGAAAAACATAAAACAGTGGTCTTTAAACGCCTCCCCAACCCAATGCTCACACCCCACCAGTCAGGACTTTTAGCACGTTGTTTATGGCACTCCTTCCCACTAATGTACAACAATTTGCGACTACATGATTTTTTTCCCTAAGTGTCCTCCGTCGATGAATTAAAGTGCTCACTGAAGTCGCCATAGTTATTTACGAAACTAATTTCGCAACATTGGTTTCAGTAAACGAGTTTCGAAAACTAGTGTCTCCGTGTGAGCCTCGCTTAACTTTTTTAGGTTGAGTAAGGTAAAGTTAATGTTCCAAGTTGTGGCCGTAGACGGGCTAATCAGTCCGGACCGACCGCCGACTCTTCCTGTGCCAATGGCGTCATCGGATGCGGTACGGAGGGGCATGTGGCTAGCGTGTTACTGTACTGGTCGCCGTCGGGTTTCTTGACCTTGGTACCGCTGCTGATCGATCAATCGAATCCGGGTCCCTCGCGGAGTCCAGAGGTAGGTAGCTACGCCTGATTCGGGAACTGCTAATTACAAGATGGCGGTCACCAAGTGTTACTAGAATGCACAACAAAATAGTTCCATTCTATGTCTACATGAATCTTAATAAGCGGAGGTACTGTTTTAAAACTAGTGCAAAATATGGTGATAGTTCTGCTGCATTATTCCAAAACTTGAGTGTGATCCAGACTTTGACAGGCTGATAAGAAAATTGATTACGATTTATTTTCGCTTATCGATACACTTTTCTCATTCATTCCATTCGCATTATGCGTTGAGATGCACTAGAATTGACAAATTAGACATTAAATTAGCCATATTTTTAAGTCTGTATAATTTGCTAAATGAAATATCCCACAGGTACTTGTATTACAAAGCTGTCATCATTTGCTCGGAAATGTCACTACTGATGCTAAAATTTTCGAATGAACTACGGAAGTACTCCTTAAGTAAATACATATTAACAATTGCAAATGCATCTTGGGTACTACTCAGTATTAAACGAAATACGCGGCTTTGAAAAGTTCGGTAAATGGCCTCAGAGAATAAAGAAAAGAAGAGTTACAAATAAAATACTTTTACTGGCTCATAAAGTAATCGCCACTAGGTACCACACACTTCTGACATCGATTGTAAAGTTATTGGAAACTGTCACCAAAGTACGCTTCTTGTGGAATCGCTCGATGCGCTGTGGTCACGGGCAACGTCCACAAATCGAAAGCCTTTGAGGGCTAATTTAACCATCGCCATACCAAGGGGTGGGGGGGGGGGGGGTTGCTGGTACTTTATGCTCACTTTTTGAAACTGTCGTAATCTAGTCATGTACTTCACATTTTAAAATCCTGAAAAAGTAGTTATTATTTTTATGAGTTCTTATACCAGATTCCGTAACTGTTTTGACTTTTTTTTAACTTAATACAACAATTTAAGTCTCCTAAAAGATATCTCTCCACGTTCTGAGAACCTACTTGTAGAACAGTTGGTTGGTTGGGTTGTTCGGGGGAGAAGACGAGATAGGAGACATCGGATTAGGAAAGGACGGGGAAGGAAGTCGGCCGTGCCCTTTCAAAGGAACCATCCCGGTATTTGCCTGGAGCGATTTAGGGAAATCACGGAAAACCTAAATCAGGATGGCCGGACGGGGGATTGAACCGTCGTCCTGCCGAATGCGAGTCCAGTATGCTAGCCATATAGAACAGTACCTATTTAAAAAGTATGTTGTTAATGAAAGTTAAAAATAATAAACGAAATGTGTTTCTTTTTTGCGGTAGTCATAAAGTATCTCCAACCCCCCCCCCCCCCCCTCCTCCTCCCGTTGATAGTACACGCTATGGAAAATGTGTTTGTATTGCTAGGGGTAATGCGAGGAAATAAAAAGAAGTCTGGTGGCGGCGCCACATCTGGAGAATAAGGAGGATGTCGAAGAACTATCACTTTGCTTTGAGCGCTTGGGCCGAGAGAACAGACGTTGCCGATATCCAACAACGCACAGCGCTTCGAGCGATTCCGCAAGAAGCGTTTGCTGGACAGTTTCCAACTACATTTCAACCGATGTCAGAAGTGTTTTGCAGCTAATTGTGATAAATTTGAAGGCCAAAAAAGTATTCTTTTGTAACTCTTGTTTCCTTTATTTTCTAAGATTATTCATCGAAATTTTCAGACGCACCTTACACATTTTCATATTCTAGGTATGGCGTATACGTTGCCACTCATTGTCACGGAGACACGTACTGCAAATGAGAATATGTATTTTGTTTTTCAACGGGGCATTAGATTCCCAGTTTTCAGGAAAAATCTGCACTTCCAAATGTGTCTATTTTTACAACAGAGCGACATATATAACATGACAGAAAATGTATTCGAAAACAGTGTTGCAAGTAATTTTAAGTTTATTGCAGTATGTACGAAATAAATGCGCCTTCACAATATAATTTAATAAGTTATTCCCAATTATTTGTTACATTTTGCAGCTGTTTCAAAGTTCGTAACTTATGTAAATGAAGGAAATTATGGCTGTACTAATAAAGTATTGCATTATTGTGCTGATCTGTTCCTTCTGTGTTTTGTACAATGTTATAGTCAATGACATACTGTTTATATACAGAAATAAGTACTGTAAATAATGCTTAATCATGTGCAGACAGAGGGAAACATTTTGCCTTACAGTAATTTGGAGGATGATGTAGGCTATAGGAATTTATATGCACACTAAAGTTCTATGCTCAGTTCCCTTCCACACTGCAGCGAACACACGCGAACATGCAACAGCAAACGAGAACTCTCTCTGGAGTACACGCTATGCGCACGGGTGTGCAACCGGCATAAGCACTCGTGTTGATTGTCGGTTTTTCAGCGAAGCATCAGAAGTTCGCGTCCTGTGCGCTTCGGCGCTAGCAGTACACAATTAGTTTCCGACTGCAATCTTCTCGACATTTGTTGATATGAGTTGCGTGAGTGATGAAGTGGGTCGATAGGAATGTAATGTTATTGAACGAAGAATACTGATATCGTGCGTGCTTCTGGGATCTAAAAGATCACAGTGAAAATTCTGAAGCAATAGAACTATGATTTGTACAAAATTGCCGAAACACTCAAAGGTCCAACTGGGACGTGAGAAATTCATTGGATGTTTCCATCAGGCGCGAACGGTGTGAATAAGCACAAGCGTTGTAATCTTTTTATTAAGAAGGAAACGCACAATAAATTACCCTGAAAGCAAACGAGTTCGAATATGTATCTACTACACGGATTAAAATTAAAAATACAGGGCGATTAAAAAAAAAAAACATGGCACTACGGGCATAAAGCAAGGATCAGTGATCGCATACTAACCGGGGGTCGCAAAAGCCACGAGAGGGCTATAAGGTCACGTGTGAGCTTGGCGTCGTCGGGGACTGTTTAATTGGGCCGTACATCCTCGTGGACACGCTTGATGGTCGCATGTATCTGGCATTACTGGAGAGGTTTTGCCGAACATGCTGAATCGTCTTCCCCTGCCTATTAGTCACCGCATTCGATTTCAGCACGACGGAGTCCCCGCGCATTTTACCAGATAAAGTAGGGCCACATCTGCAGGCAACCTTTCCCAGCAGTTGGATTGGTCACGGTGGGTCAGTTGCATGGCCACACCACAGTTACCCAATCTGTCGCCAATCGATTTTTTCCTGTGTGTTGGAGGGGGGGCACCCGAAGGGCCTTGTGTATGAAACATCCGTCCTTCTGAGCATGATTGTTGCGGTAGCAGGATGTCTTCGAGATACACCAGGTATCTTTGAGAAGGTGCGCCGTTCAATGTAGCGTCGATGTCAGACGTGTCTCGATGCATCTGGACAAAACTTTGAGCATCTCCTGTAGTGGATGTCCATTTCTAGCATGTGATTAAATAACTGCAACGGCATTTAACAGCCCCGAATGGCTTTTGCGACCCCCAGTTCCTATGTGACACAAATGTGCAAAATGTTGGACAACCGATAACGCTAAAGAAAGCTGGCGCTCCAATACAGTTCTAAGTGAGCGATCTCCACTCATCTCACGGTAACGTACAAAGTGAGATACCTAAATTCTTCCTTTCCTACGCCAAGTTGTACATTTCTGTTCACCGTTGCGACTATAATGCGCTGTGCGGGATAAGTTATGCGATTTTACAGCACAATGTTAGCGGCAAAAAAAAAAAAAAAAAAAAAAAAAAAAAAAAAAAAAAAAAAACAGTACAAAGCGTTTGTTTCTATTTTCTTTTCCTCGCGTTCCCTTCCGTTCGTCCCAGCGCAAATTCTTATTCGCAAGTTTAAGTCAGTGATGGTGCGTACAACAGAATCTCCTGCGCATAGTTTGCGTTGGCGCATTTCGTTTTGTTCGCTTTGGTGTGAAGGGTGCTTCGGAGAACACAGTTCTACATCCAGGTGGTTACGATATTCAGTTGATTTCGTCGTCCTCTGGAAATATGCTGAAAGCTGCGATTATGTGTAAATGCTTTAAGCCTGCTTTTCTAAGGAGCAAACAACGTTCGGTTGTGTTCGTTTCGCATATGCTCGTTTGTGTACCGTCAGCTCGCAGCATAGAAAGCATTCGTCTGCTGTATTGCGCGAGCTACGTTTTAAAAAAAATTGTAATAAAAGAACGTAGATAACGTACGTGCTTATGAGACCCACAGCATAAAAATATATTTAAAAAAATCACTCTATGATCCAAACGAAGACTTGAGAAAGACGATAAATTCAGTACTGTGTTTGCTTCCATCAGGCGGAAACGGAGTAAAAAGGCATAAACTTTTGGATTTGTTTCTGTTGAAAGGAATAGCACTATAAAGTTCCTTCCTTGTGAACAAATACCAATATGTATCTATTAAGCTGATTAATGTAAAATTTGAAATATATGGAAGATCATTCTCGTGGCTTAACGGTCAAGGTAGCTGTAATTACATCACAGATGTTGTTAAGTTATTGTGGGAGCTTTTGGTGTAAAATCTATCTGCACACCAACAAACTAAATTTTATCAAGTAACCTATGTGGCATGTCGCATGTATTTTTCACATTACGTTAATCACGTTATTGACATTATCTTTCTTAAGTATACTTAAGTGCTTTTCATCTGTCACTGCAGACATCAGCCACTGAGATATAGCAGTTAATGAAATGCAAGGAATTAACAAGGTAATAGTCTCCAGTTCCTAAGATCTGACTGTAAGAAGTAGACTGTCTTCAGGTTTTGTTGCTTATTGGGTGTCCGGCTTGTAAATTACTTAATCAGGTCCAATGAGAAGCTTTAACGGATATACGTACAAGTTTGAAATAAAGCTTGAGACCTCAGTTTCCTGCACTGCCAACGGTCGTTCACAGGTGCGATGAAGTGCTCTATCGCGGATGTTGATTTTTGTTCGCCCTGCTTGAAACGAGTCTCAACACAACGCTGTACTGTAAACTCATTTAAATGAAGTATTAGATATTTGTTGTATGGTCGAAAAAGATTTGAAATATTTCTAAATTTTAGAATGAAACATAGGGATAAGCGTCTCAGATTTTTCAATGTTCGCAGGACTGCACGCTGAAGCAGAAATATACGTATATGACGCACTAAGAAAAGAAGAAGAAAGAAAACCGAAATACGCCCATCAGTGACCATATAGTTTGAAACTGGTGGTGGTCCGCGCATGGTGAGTGAATCGCATTAATACACGGTAAAGTATATGAGATGACAAAACTTGTCACAGATCTGTTCAGTTACATTTTAAGGTAAGCTCACGCAGCAGCGAATACAATTGTTTGCTAATATTCATGTTCAAATTGTAATTATGTAATGCTGTAGCGTGTGAAATGGCTATTACTTTGTAAAAACAAAAGTTATTCTACATTGTACATGCCACACATTATGTGGTGTTTTCTTAGACTCCCGCGATCTCTAGCAACAAACATCTTCGGAAGCTGTTGAATGGGGAACAAAATGGCTGCCTCCTCCCACCCCATTTTTCTCCTGATTTAACGTAATCCTTTTGTGCCCATAACGTCGTGCTGTTGAGTATACTGCCTTTTTTTCTGTTGGCCAATTTGCCATTAATTGTTGCCACACAATCCACAGGTAAGACCATAATATATACATCATAAATATTGGAAATCATTAAACTGTAGGCTTTCATACGTTTACTATGCGCCGACAACTATCTGAATATTGTAAACATTCTGGCATTTTGTTTATTATAAAGTGTCACACAGAACAGTAGGTTGTCAAAGAGCTCCTTTCAGCCACAGTTTTGAGCTGTGTATGGTGCCTTACATGTAGGTCGCAAGCAATAAACATATTTTTTCATGTATTTGGTTTTATGTTCAGTATTGGTTCAAAAACAGACTATGCGACATTGATTAAGCTGCATCTCAAAATGTGTGCAGCGCATGGTGTTAATGGCTAGCATTGCATATACTGCATATTAAGTCACAATGCCATTACAACATTTTTATGAATCACACACATAATCAAAAACAATAAGCGTCTTTGATAATGTAGTGTATTGAAATTTACTCATTACAAAACTGCTATGAAAATTTTGCAGAGTTAACATACATCTTACTTTGAATGTCAAGTGACATTATTTTGAGTACATCTGCCATTGGTCACAGATGTGTCCAAGTATTTTCAAATCATATCTGGTCACTGTTTGTACATCAACTTTGTCTTCTTTTGTGTTGATGGTATCTAGGGACTTTATTTGAATATGTATTCAGTATAAGGCACCACATACTCATGAAAATTGAAGAAATTCTCTTATGCCCTTGTAGTTTTCTCCTTTATGTTTGGAAATTTGACGGATGTCTGGATAAGAGACTGCGCATTGTGAAGATCTTTTAATAATTGTGCTGGGTACTGGGTGTTCTCTTGTTAATACCTATAAAGTCTCCAGCAGGCAAAGGAAATCAGAAACAATAAAAGTATTTGAGTCAGAAAAAGTTGATCCATCAGTGGCATAGTCATTTATGAAAGAAAAACTACATGAGACTACCTGTGCGATGACAATTCTGATTTAACCTTCTGTATGTTTCGTAATGTAGCATATATTAATATTGTAATCGACTCGTCACAAGACTGCTGTGAAAACAATATAAATTGCTAGAAAAATTGTATGAACCTATTTTTTTGTTGCAAGTCAACTTGTGCGAATTCTGAGTGATAAAAGAACGTTGTACAATATAGATGAAACTAATGAGGCAACACATTTGTTAAGACATTGATCTCATATTATGGAGGATGGAGTTTGCTCAGGTCATCCAGATTAAGGGTTTCCTATATCATGGCAGGTTGGTTCCTACAGCATGGTTGACCATGACTTTTCCTACCATCGTAAGACATCTTTATATTATATTCTGTGTGTCTTTATTTTTGAGCTGTTCAGTTTCATCGTGATGACAAATCCCATATAGATAGTATCATGATCAGTTGTTCTAAATAAAATAAATAGAGCGTATAAGATTTTCTACACCCGTATACTGATTTCAACCAAAATTGGAAGATGTTCCTGTGAACAGGAGTCAGGCTACTGTCAGTAAGGGTACACAATATCTTACCCAAACAGTAGATGGTGAAATATGATGCCAGGTGAGATACAATTTTGTTGCCTTTCAGCATAAATGTGCATGTTGTATTAAGACATCAAGAATGTTATCTGACACTGTTGGAGTATTTGCACAAAACACAATTCATAAATGGAGGGGGTGAAATATTTTAATTAAATTACTGTGGCTGTAGGATCATAATGCCTACACCTAACATCTCAGGGGGAAGGAAAAAATCTATATCCAATTATAATTCAGGAGAGCGAAAAAGACGAATTGCTTTCAAATACTGTGACAGTGTTAACACAGCTGTATGAGGAAACTTGGCAGGAGATATATTTAAGGCTCTTTTGAGATGAGTTGACATGTTCCCAATTTATTGATTAAATGAAACAACAAAATGTGGTTCTTTGCATCCCCTCACGTACTAATGACACGAAATTGTGAAGTAGCGTAATGGATACCTATGTTCCTGTTATCGGCATTCTGCAGGTATAGTAAACAATAGAATAATGCTGGCACGCAGGTGCAGAGTCAGTTGCCAATCATATGCACCAGGTTCTTATTTGCGACATAGAAAATATAGAATACGGCTACCTTCAACAGACGAAATCTAGTTATAAAGTCTGAGATCAATTCTTCGAAATAAT
This sequence comes from Schistocerca serialis cubense, assembly GCF_023864345.2. NCBI lineage: Eukaryota > Metazoa > Arthropoda > Insecta > Orthoptera > Acrididae > Schistocerca > Schistocerca serialis. Next base: position 775,054,725 of record NC_064640.1, read on the forward strand.
TGGGGTACTAAGTTTAATCTGAATTAGATTTGATTTTTCAAGGTGTTTTTCTTTGTTGTTACAACACGGTTCCCGCGAAATAACGGGGAGCTATTCCGAGACAAAGAAGAAACACGGCAACTGTAGAGAGCTCATGGTGATGTGTGGAACAATAACCTTTAGGTAGAGTTTGTTAGATGATGATATGGAACACAAACATCAAAACTGCTATTTTTTAACATTGAACAGTCAACTGTTCACGAAAGTGAAATGCAACATTTTACGAAAGATGTTCCATAAGTTGTACTCTACGGATTTGGTAAAAGACCTATATAAACGACCATAAAGCTACCATAAAACCATAAGGTTAGAGTGTTGCAGTGGGGAGCGATTATTATTTTTTTTTTCCACTCCAAGGCGTGGAGCGGGTCGTTCCGAGATCCGGCCCAGTAAAGAGTCGGCCAATTATCAGACAAGCTGATAGTGGGGCAAATGGGGGATCCCAGTTGGGAATAAATGGGACGGGCCTACTAGTTCCGGCATTCGCCTTAGAAGCAAGGGAAACCTCTCGAAAACCTTGGTCAAAACTGGCGTATTGGAACCGTATTTATTTCTGGGACATCGTTCTTCGTTGAGACGCCGTCGCAGTCGTAAATTAAAATAATTTGTGTGTGTGTGTGTGTGTGTGTGTTTTATTAGACGGAGTATAGCGTAGCCCGAGCTCAAGGTCAGGTTGCGACGTGATAATTCTAAACCAACGAACTTGAACGCTAAACAAAGATTGGTGTTACAGACTGATATGTTGTGTAGCCTGTCACCATTCGCGCCATATTTAACGTACTTTCCAATGTGAAAATGAAAACTACAATGTAAATCCGGAATAGTGATATTAGGTAATGGACAAACTGCCAAGTATTTTTATCTCTTTTTCGATAATTTATCGTACGTAAACTACGAAAAATGCAAAGGGTTTCATTAAATATCTTTTCTGTGCGTCTACATTTCTGCTTCGCCACTCTCGTTACTGCAGATAACTGCTGACACGCTCAAATAAGACTAAATAACACGCCAAGTAAAATTCTAAATTTCAGTGGGGATTCTTCCCATTCTACTGGACGGAACGGTTTTGATCACCCGTTGTCTGAACTTTAAAGTGTATACCAGCAGTAAGGCTACTGATGATTCAGCTGCGAAACAGTGTAATTGTGAAGTTATTTTTTACTTCAATTTTGAAGCCTCAGGTTAAAAATTTTGGCAACTTGCTCAGTTTCGTGGGCGTTTTATCTATTTTTAATTACTTGTAACTTGTGGGAATTTCAATCGGAAGGGCATTCGTTGAAAGATGAACGTCGATTTCGATTGTTTGCTGAAGTGTATTGTTTTCTTTGGTTTGGCTGTCGGCAAGATGTTCTTTACGCACAAGCTAAACGGCATTTGCGCGCAAACATGCGGATACATGATCGTCAGTTGTTTGTTGGGAGTCTACTTCGTTATGTAGAGACACAAAGTTTGTTTGCAGCGTAAATGGGTGTCAACCATGGGCAAATTCCCCGGCAAGCCATCAAAAACGTCGACGCGGAAGCGAATTAAAGTGTCGGAGTGTGTAACGGAACTAGTGAACGAGTCAGTCAGGGCCGCTCAAGTGATATATTATGGCCTTACTGTGTTTAACGAAACGTTTGGAAACGAGGAGCAGGTAAGTGGTTATTGTTGTGTTTGTTTGTTAATGCGGCAACTGCACATATTTAGTACAGATTGCCATTTTGCCTGTATTGTGATACTATCTGGGTTTAGTGTTTACGAAAGAGGTTAAGGGCCATATTTGTATTTATGTGTATAATCGCATATCTGTATTGTGTTTATGTCATTGTTTATTTGTGTGTGATGCACTGTCGAGGCGTACCTTGGTAATAAATCAAGTATTTATGTCTCTAGGTTATTGACTTTCGTGGATTCACACATCAACAAGTCAAGGAAGCAGTAGAAAATGCGAGGAACTTCCATAAAAGAAGAAAGTCAACTGATGGTGAAAACAAAGATACTGCTAATTTTATTAATAAATTTGAAAGTGATCTAAAGGAGATTGGGTTTAGTGCAAAGTGCTGTGATGGGCAAGGAAAATCGGATTCGGATAGCATTGTGGTTGATAGTGAAAAATGTTTTGATGGTGGTGGCAAAAGAAATTCAGTGATTGCCGTTAGACGTATGAAACGAATGAGGAAGTATGACGGCAGGACGAGGAATCCACCCTCTGTGAAGAATGTGATGGCAAGGAAACTTTTGCGTAGGGCAAAGAAAACATCTAGTACAACTCCATTGGCTGTCGATAATTGCCAGCAAGAAAAGGGCGCATCAGGTGCATCTCGAAAGTTTGTGCTTCCTAGTCACAGCGCTCATTCTTCTCGTGTGATAAAACCTAATAAGAAATTTATAGATAACGACGCTGTTACTTCTGAAACCTCGACTGGTTTATCTCCTCCAGTAGATCTTAAGAAATCTAAGAGTGTGTCTAGTGAGTCTCTGAATTCGGACATTCCACAATCGGTTAAGTGTTTGAGTACAGTGGAAAACAAACAGTCAGATTCAAGTGATGTCAAAAAAACCTTGTGCAACCTTCGAACTGCGAATGTGAGAAGGGAAAGTGCATCCGGAAATACTGTAGATTCCTCAGGCCTTATATTGGAAGGAAAGCGCAAGTGGAAACCTTCATATAAATTAGGTCTGCAGTTGAACTGGTACGGTGGTACAGCTGATGGTGATGATATTGGCAGAAGAAGAGTGAAACAAGATGATAAAACCGAAAGCTCAGCACGTTGTCCAGAAAAAACCACCTCCCCTTCCTCTACAACAATCAGTGCCAGTGTAGCCGATTTTGAAATTCGAAGTGATGAAAAACAAAGTAGTACTTTTCCTAGGTCGCCAGGTAAAGTGATTTTACGGCAGGCGCGTCTGAAGCTCAACACACAATCGTCGTCTGTAAATGACGGTCCATTCAGTCATGGCTATGGTGAGTACACACCACCACTGCTGCTACTACTAATACAGTGTACTGTTGTTATTAATGTAAGACAACGTGTTACTATAACTAATGTGGATAAAATGTTTAAAAGTAAGGAAATAAAGAACGTAAATACCAGTGGTAATGTTGCACATAAACGAAAGCTAGTAGAGTAACTGAAATGTTTTGCGACATTGAAACCAATAAATTAGAATAGTTTTCATATTTTCGTTTGTTTAAGTTACATGGAATTATATTTTAGGTAATTCCTCACTTAGGAAACAGCTGTGAGTTGTATTATTAGAACATTGTTTGGTGTTCAGGTACATAGGCCGGCATATCTTGTAGACATTAGTTTTCACTATTTGGATTATTAAGTACTCTGTGCTCCTCACAGAATATTCATTCACAGATGAAATTTTTCAGCAATCCTTTTGAAATTAAGAGTAATATGCAGATTCGCAAATATAATACTAGAAGGAAAAATATTTCTACTCTCTTGTATTCCAACTATGGCAGTAAAAGGGTTGAGACATACAGATATAAAACACTCGCAAAACGTTTGCCTAGCTTTTTCAAATGCAAATTTATTTATATAAACTATCTATAGAATAATTATTTGAGACTGTAAATAAGTAGTAATTTTCAAACCTGTAAAGAAGTGTACACTGCAATTGTTGTTCATTAAATGATAAACATTATCAGTCTTCAACTGAAATTATTATTTATTTTTCACTATTGTCCAGTTTAGGCTATTATGTGATTATCAAGTGATAGTTGATGTGCACAAGCACATATGACCAAGCTATCCAAGCCACCAGTGTATGGTGGGCTGACGTAAAACTTACTCAAAGTAGTCATGCATACAATCAGTATAAAAGTAATTTAATATTAGCTACTTTTTGTACCAAAGTGCAAACTTTGCACAGCTAATTTTTGCAAAGACCTGTAACCATCCTTGGCAACATGCAGCCATAATGTAGTCAGGCCGACTATTTCTTCATTGGTTTCCGTAACTTGATTTTTACGGCTTAGGTTGTCAGCTCAGTGCCATCCCCCAGTGATCTTATAGTGTTGATGTTCCCCCCCCCCCCCCCCCCCCCCCCAATGTTTGGCTCCCCTTTCTCTGTAATAAATAGTGGCTCTGTAGTCAGCTTTGTAGTTAAAAGTGCTGATTAGATTGTGGCATAGTCTCTGCCTCTCTCCTCCATTTGTTAATACTGTGGTGACAGACTAATGAGATCTAGGTTATGTTGAAACATGATAATTTAGTTATCATTTAGTAATGCCAATGATCACAAAATAAAGAGTATGGTGACAAACTGCTCTGGAGGATAGCCCAAGATTAGTGTTTACTCTAGATTTTGTGCATGTTTCCTGCTGCAAGGTAAATATAGAAAAATCTGTTACGTAATAGACAAATTACTGACAACTGTGTTGGTGCATATTTTGCACATTTATCATACTTCAACTATGAACAATGCAGAGATCTGCAAGTTTGTAACTTGTAATGATCTGTGGGATAATTAAAGGTTCAAACTCATTTTCATTACATTACACTTACAATTTGACAGCTGTCACCTGTGATTTATCATTGTTATGTCCTATGAAGATACTGTTGTTTTGTTATGCTGGCAATAAATCTCTCTTCTATCTTATATTGTCACATTGTAACTGCAGTCATGAATGTTGGAGTCTAGTTTAGCCTTGTTCTGCGCATCCACATCACGCATTCTACTATATACCGTAAGTGTTCAGTAGTGTTCTGAGCACTCTGCTGTGAATTTCGTAGACAGTGCAACCATTAAATGTGATTCTAGCTACCGATTTAGTGAATTTTCGTTCTGTTTGTTGCAAGTTATCCTCGCTGATGGTGGTAGCAAATGACAAATTGTACATAAGCAAGCAAGAGATATAATTTGTGTGGTATGTGCTGTCTTACCGTACAAAGCACATGTATGACCTTATGGCAACAGTCATGGGGAACTCACATCAATGCATTCCCTGTCTGCCTTGAGCTGTGCGAATCACCCTCATTCATGAAAGAGGCTGTAGGACAAGTGACTAATTTGAAATTGGACCATACTGTTTGTACTTTAAAAGTCATATTAAAGCACAGATTTTCTAGTTTTTTTTATCAGCATGCAAGATGTTGATTTCCTCAAGTTATTTAGCTTGTAGGAGAAAAACATCCACTAGACAGCCATTATCCAACCCCCCCTCCCTCTTTTTATTTGCAGACCAATTTTGGTTACAAAGTTTGCTTCCATTCTGTTTGATGTATTGTGATCACTGACATCACACAAGAGACTTTCTGTGTCCTTACCTTTTTGTCACTCAGGTTTGGCTGTCATAATTATTCTGTGTCTTCTGTCCCTCTGATAGACAATCTTCCCTAGGGCTTAGTTTCTTCATATCACTTAGTATGTTCGTCAGCCTGCTGGTTTGAGGCCTTCGTCTCCCTCTCCCCTGTGTAGCCATAGGATGATAATTTTTCATGATTTGGTCTTTAAATCATTATATTATTTGAATGTGATTGGGCTGGATTCTAAGAATAGAAAATGTGAATACAAAGTCTTAGGGTCTAGTGCAGCAGGGGATACAACCCGTCGGCTTTGGACAATGACGTCACAAGTCGCCAGAGAGCAGTTTACCATTTTCGCTTTTGCTGTTATGTTTCAGTTTCGTTTTTTTACTGATTGCTTAATAAAGTGGATCTGTTTATTCTATCTCGTGAGATTTTTTTTTAAAAAGCCAAAAAACACTTATCATCCACTGAAGGGAGCTACAACACTAAGAAGAATTGCTTCTCGATTGGCGACTTGTGAAGTCATTGTCCAAAGCCGACGTGTTGTATCCCCTGCTACACTAGTCCCAAGTCTTAGAATAAGTTGAGTTGTTGAAGTGGTATTGAACGCTTCAACTAGTCTAATGGTTTAGTATTTCATATGACAAAATATTTATGAAAGACAATATTTTTGTATGTACAGGTATATTTAGGACGCCTATGTATCGTTCGTAATGATAAATTGGCTCATAAATGTCTAGGTAGGCCATGGGCTAGTGAAGCTTAGGAAATTTGCATGTTAATTACATTTCAACTGTACGCAAATATACTAAGGCATTGTTTGTGGAACTTAATTTTTTTAAAGCTACATTGTATTAAATAAATGTATAAAGATGAGATAATTAAATGGCCTCATTTAAAAATAACTTTGATTTGCAGAATTTTAGATATCACAGTATGTTTTTGATGTAATCTATGAGTTGGAGGAGGGACAAAGAGAAAAATTATTTTCAGATTGAGATGGTACTTTTATTTAACTACTGTGTTAATGAAAACTCTTTTAGAAAAGACTGATTGTTCATGTAGATGCCTGTTGTCTTGCACCCAAAAAGCTTAAATGATAGAAATTATACATGATTGCTGTAGTGCTGCATTAGTGATGGTATGTTTTAAGTATGCTGGTGAACTTCCTTCGTGTGAATGCGTAGGTTTTATTGTTGTTCTCATACGAACGATAGTTTATATTTATTCCACATTTCTAATGATGAAAAATGACGGGATTTATTAAGATGATGTCACTGTCTGCCAAACACTTTACTTAAAGAAAAGGGGGGGGGGGGGGGGGGTGTGACACTACCACAGTATTGGAGCCCATGAGGTATACTTTGTGTACACGGTCTTTCAACTTTTAAGATCCTGTTACTGATCCATGATGTGATACAACTGTCATTTAAATGTGTAAGTAAAAATAAAGGTTGCAGAGAGTAACAAAAAGAAGTTTTTTTGATAGAGAATTTGTGATACTTTGGGGCACTGTCATCACTGAAAGGTGTCTCCAGATTACTATACAGTATGCAGCACTTAACTGTGAGGAGCTGCACACAGATGTAGCATTTCTACATTTGTCTTCATAATGAAGACGCTCCATTGTGTATGCACTTCTGGAACTCAGTAACTTCGAGTTGAAAACTAATTTAGATGTCATTATTCTTAAAAATCATTTTTTATTGTTTGGTAAAGCTATTAGTATTTGCCAGTAGTTGTGTAAATGAGGGTAATAAAATCTTCTGTTAAAGTTAGTAGCTTCTCTAGTGCCGGTATGGGAATACAGCCCTTTTGAATGATGTTTTGATTAAATGACAACACGCCTGCATTCAGGAACTGTCTCACTTCTTGCTGGACAATCTAATTGTTGATTTATCTCACTTACCGAACTGTGTTATTCATTTATTTAGGTGTGTTGTGGTTGCTCTTCTCTGTGGTCATACATCTTGCATGTGGAACACACTTTTCTCATCCTGTGAGCCTTTGCAGATATTTTTACTTTAGCCAAAATATCGACAAGTTCTGAAACAACAAGCAGAGTTAAAATTAGGAAATAAAATTTAATTTAACCAATAATAATATATTCAATGAAAATTTTTTAATTTTTTTCTAATCACCAAACTATTTATGCGCTTTCGAGCCAGAAAATATAATGTTTACAACTCATCAGTCATTGTAGGTAATGTAAGACAAAATGGTATGGAAATACACACTAAGCCTCAGAACATCCATCAATCCATTTATTCCACTTCTGTTATTTCCCATGAATGTATGCTAAATACATGCCTCATCGTTCACACAAGTCCTTCTGTTACTAGGTGATCAGTATTAGTAAGTACTTGAGAGGTGGTATTGCTTTTTATTGGCCATGTGCAAAAAGGATTTTGTCAAATAATTTTCAATATGAAACACAGGTACAAGTGAAATTAATTAGCTAGTGCAGTAATTACCGATTGAAAACCTTAAAAAACAACCAGGCAAGCCGTGGTTAAGTTTGTGTTTCTTTTTACTGGCAGATTAAAATAGCACTTGGACTGCCATGCAATTCAGTTCAATCAGCTTAAATTTATCAGCAGGTTACCTGTAAATGTAGCATATGGAAACAGTAGCCAAAAATTTAAGTAGCTTATGAAGTATTTTACTGATAACTAATAATAAATTGAACAAAGTAGTGTATGTTAACCCCAATCTGTTTAGTATGCCCGTATTTTTATTGTTATTTAAATTGCACTTTATGTTCCACATTTTTAAGTATTCTGCTCCTTTGCAGTTCCTTCTAACACATGTGCCCCCCCCCCCCCCCCCCCACACACACAAATCAAAACCATTGCCATTATGCAACATCCTTTCAAAGTGTCCCAAAGTAAAAACTGGTTAATATGTAATTAGTGTATGTCTTGGAATGGAGTAAGAACTTGGAGAGTCATAATAGTACACAGTGCTATGGAAATGCTCACTCCAATCTCACTTTTTCATTCCAAAAGGGTGTGACATTTTGATGAGTGTAATCTTCTGGAACACACTGACAAGTTCTGTTGGCTAGAAACTCGAAAACTCTATAGTAGTTGAACTCACAGGGAAACACAGTGAGAGAATGTGTGAACTGATTTTTATATTTATGTTGCAGGTTTTAGGTCATGCTCGTATTGTTTTTGCACCAACTGGAATTTTTTTCTGATTTACAATATTTTAATGTAAACCCATGGTATTGCAATTGTATTTAGACATAGACATTCCTGACTGTTTGTCAGGTGACCCACATTCAAAATTTTATGGTCTGCTGTTATTTAATGTGGGTATTATGGTTAGAATGCACCACTAATGCAACGAGTAACTTCATACTTCTAATAAAAGGAGATTCGCATAACGAGATTAGAATTGGAGACGGCATGGCTACAGAAGCATACAGATATGTTTTATTTGGGACTGCTAGGCCATGTATTTCATAGTATCCTCCGTGTGTAATAAAATTATAATTATGAAGTCAAAAATGTCCTAAATGCAACAAACTACCCCCCCTGCTGTTCACACCTGTGGTAAACTTTGTTGTTTCCTGCTCTTCTTACAGAGATTGAGTGCACAATTTCCTGTCTGCCTCTCTCTCTCTCTCTCTCTCTCTCTCTCTCTCTCTCTCTCTCTCTCTCTCTCTCAAGCTTCTCTGCAGATCTGTTTGTACTGAACTTGATTTTAAAATATCTTGTAAATACTGTTTGCATAGAAAGAGAATGGGAAGTGCAAACAAGTAACATTTTCCTTGATTCATATTCTCAGTAAACATTTTGGGCATAATTGGAGATTACGGTACCACCTGTTGGTTTTGACGTATGATGTCGTCAAGATGGCGGACATCCCCTACTGCAGGCATTTACAATATGTTGGGAATTATGTCACTCATTTACACACACAGATAGTACGAGAAACATTTAATTGCAGAAATACATTGAAACTAACAGGACAACCACAAAAATTAATGGGTTTGGATGGAGGCAGTAAATATACATAAATCGTAATAATGAAGACATACTCAAACAAAAATCAAACAAAACCTTCAGCATTCAACAAAACATCAATAAAAACATGGAAAAAACTGGTATCGTAAGTTTTATCTTGGCCTCTTGAACTTAAATGAAATCAACAATAGCACAAAACCACATACAGCTCAACAGATCTGTTATCTGTCATTTCACATGACCTGAATAGCCAAAGCAAAGTCTTCAGTGCCCCAAAACCAAAACTCGCTCATATAACTACTTTCAGAAACCTAACCTCAAAAATGTGGGTAAAACAAACTCCAATCACTACCTAACATAAGTACCACAACTAACAACACAACCCAAAAATTCATAAGAAAATTTCATTGACACCAATTTCGATGTACAAGAAACATATAATTACGCACATAAACACATACCATATGTACTACAATAAAGAAAAATGAAATTGTAAATACACACTTACCATTCGAAGTCAGTCTCAGCCAATCTAGCAATAGCAAAAATAATATCATCATAATGTCTTGAATGGCCAGCCTACATTTCTCAAAGTAGGAACTTCTCCTGATAGAATGCCATGTGTTGTCCTGCCAACAACGCTACATCTGCTGGCTCCTGGTTTGATATGCAGCAACTTTGGCCAGTCTCATACCTTCCACAAACAGAACTCCCCAACCATAAACAACACACCACACCAATATTTCAATAATCCCAAACCCTAAAACTGCAGAAATCAAAATAACACTCTTAATAAATCATCACATACTCTTCCAGTATTATTGTCTTAGATAGCACTCACAAGAGTGCAATTAATCACTAACATCACCCACAAACAATTTAGAAATATGAACTCCCCACAGTAGAGGGTGCCACTGCATACTGCAACAAGCCCCTTGCAAACATGATGCATTTTGCGTAAGCTGGGCCACCATGATTTCACGTAACACAGCCCTCCATTTGTACCGGTCGCTTGTCCGTTCGAAACTCAACTATGGGTGCTTTGTTTATGCGTCTGCACACCCATCGCTCTTACACCGTCTCAACATTATCCACCATTGTGGCATCCATTTGGCCATGGGTGCCTTTTGCACTAGAGTCCGTATGTTGAAGCTGCTGAACTACCACTGTCCTACCGCCGTGACTTTCTCCTCAGCAGGTATGCATGCCGTTTGTCTTCCATGCGTGGCCACCCATCCTATGCCGCCTCCTTCGGTGATTCCTTTGATCATGAGTATGGGGCTCGTCCCTCTTCCCTATTACCTCCTAGAGTCTGCTTTCGGCACTTCTTATGATGGTTGACCCACAGCTATCTCCTGCGCCGTGAGAACCCGCCCAAGTGTTGCTGTGATGCAGGGCTGACAGTGGTCCATCTTCTGATGGACTGCCCTCTTTTAGCCCCCTTGCAGTCCTTTAATTTACCAGCTGCACTTCCTTTAATTCTAGGTGACGATGCCTCTATAGCTGACTCAGTTTTACGTTTTATCTATGCAGCTGGGTTTTATCACTCACTCTAGTGTGGGCGCTCTCGCATGATTTCTCAGGCTCCAACCGCTCCAGCGACTTTTAATTGTGATGTGGATACCAAAATAGTGTCTTTTATGGTAACAAGTTGTGTTGGAACCTCTATCAATGCTTTCCAGCTAGAGGTTCTTCGTTTTTAGTTGAGTGGTTGACCTTTTACCTGATCCACCAACCACTGTAGTCTGTTTTACTCCAGTCAACTATTCGCTCTGCTCCTTTTAAGTGTCCTCTATTTTGTGCTATTGCGGTGTTCATTTTAGCTCTGTACCCCTTGGTGTTCCCTCCCTCTGCGTGCAGAGGTTACGCGTTTACTGTATAGGCCTTTTACAAGTACATCTGTTTGGAACAGGGGACTGATGACCTCGATGTTTAGCCCCCATCAAAAACCAAAACCAACCAACCAACTTCTTAAAGTGGCTTAACTACACACTACCTGCGACTTTCCCAGTGAGTGCGAACCCTTCACCACCTTGGCTTCGTGAAGCGGCCCACTTTAACCTTGGCCTTCATTCGCTTCCTAAGAACACTACTCCAGCCTCAGTCTATAGCTTTCAGTTTCACGACCTTCGCATGGAACTTTGTGATAGAACCTTTGTATACACTGATGGCTCTTGGACTGACCATGGGGTCAGGTATGCCTTCATCATTGGCACCCGTGTCTTTCGATATCGGCTTCCGGCACACTCCTAAGTATTAACAGCCGAACTCTTGGCCCTGCATCAAGCCATGGAGTACATCCGGCGACACTGGCTTTTCAATTGTGTCCTCTGCTCAGACACTTAGTGCCCTCCAAAGTCTATGTGTGCTGTACACTGTCCATCCCTCAGTGCAGTGAGTCCAGGCAAACTGCCACTTGCTCACTCTTGATGGAGCCAGTGTCATGTTTCTGTGGGTTCCTAGTCATGTTGGGCTGCCAGGAAACGAGGCTGCTGCTGATGCTGCTGCCAAGGCTGCAATCCTCATACCTCAGCCCGCGAGTACCTATATTCCCTCTGATGACTTCTGTATTACGGTCTGTCAGGAGGTGGTGTCCCTTTGGCATGGCCAATGGTCATCCCTTCATGGGAATAAGCTTCGGCTTATTAAGCCTCTCCCAGCACCTTGGACGACTTCCTCTCGGCCCTCCCACTGGGAAGAGATAAAATAATCTCTCCTGCATATTGGACACTGCCGTTTTAGCCATCATCATTTGCTAAGTGGCGCTACCTCACCACTTTGTACATGTTGCGATCAACTTTTAACTGTTTTCCACTTTCTGATGGACTGCCCTGATTTATCAGCCATTTTATCGAATGACGCGTGGGCTGTCGCCCACATTTTACTTTTTATCCACCAAAGCAATATGGTGAAGGCCAGTTTCTGTGTGGTGTCGTTTTTAGCCCTTTTTCCATGTGCCTGTTTTTAGCTATCTTCTCTTCTGTCAATTGGGACTGACAAATAGTTGTTTAACTCCTCTGTGTTCGTGTTCTATAGTTCTGACTTGGGCGAGTATGACCCCAGCTGTTTTTTGCACCCTAAAGCAAAACAAAACAAAATGTAACACAACACAGTAACGCCTTGGGTCAAAGCAGACGGACGGTACTGCAAACTTCAGTTAACCCACATTTTGAAGTCTGGAATCTGTCATTTAAAGAACTATAATACATATTTAATAAAAGCTATAATTTATGTGGCTACAAGCTCAAAGTTAAGGGTTTGTGTTAGAGAACCTGTGTCTGTTTCTGAATCTATCTGTTGTACAGGAAATGTCAAAGAGAAGCAACACTGATGTGCCTTTTAAATCACCATCACACTCCCATAAGTGTTACTTCTTTGTTTTATGTTGGAAGCTAGTCTGCTGAACAGCTTTGAGTTCCAATATCGTAACAAAATTGTCCTCTTTTTCACTTATTGCTTGTTACGTTTGCCCAGTGCCCATTCTCTTTCCCTCTCTCTAACTGGTGTTACTAAGGTTTCTGAAGAGCACCAGTCTCCTCCGTATTAAATTTAATTAAGTTTTAGCAATGCTCACCAGCCATTTGTCTGTTATATACTCTGTAACACACGCAGTTTTACTCATCCAAACAATATGTTAACACCTAATAATGCTTAACGAACTTATCAACCATTAAATTTACATTACACTCTTGTCTGTCTGTAATAATGTGACGGAAGGTCAAACTGGATAGGTTGGAGTTCTATAAATTCTCTCTTCTGATCCTAGCCAAATCACAAAACACCCTTTTTTTAAAATACCAAAACCCAATTTTATTAATATTTTCTGACTTCTTGATGCCATCCATTCTGCTACATCCTCTGCATCAACATCCTCACAGCCCAGTACATTTTTGAGCTATGAAACACCATCAGCATTTTCATTTTTGACATTTGTTTCATACATGGATTCAAAGTTAAAGTTTTTTCTACTGACCTAACCATCCATCACTGACAATAAATTTTGAATCTTGTCCTCTGTGCTGTTGAAATTGCAATGCTTTTTCCTGTAACCATCATACATCAGAAACAATGGTATAATCAGGAGTACCCCAGGGAAGTGTGATAGAACTTCTGTTGTTCTCAATATACATAAATGATTTGGCGGACAGGGTGGGCAGCAATCTGCAGTTTGCTGATGCTGCTGTGGTGTATGGTAAGGTGTCAAAGTTGAGTGACTCTTAAGAAGATAAAAGATGACTTGGTCAAAATATCCAGTTGGTGGATGAATGGCAGCTAGCCCTAAATGTGGAAAATGCAGATGAGTAGGAAGATCAAACCCGTAATGTTCAGATACAGTATTGCTAGTGTCCTACTTAACATAGTCAATTCATCTAAATATCTGGGCATAATGCTGCAAAGCAATAAGAAGTGGAACCAATATGTGAGAACTATGGTAGAGAAGGCAAATGGTCGACTTTGGTGTATTGCAAGAATTGTAGGAAGGAATGGTTCACCTGTAAAGGAGACCTGCATCTAGGATGCTGGTACCACCTGTTCTTGAGTACTGCTAGAGCGTTTGGGATTCGTTCCAGGTTGGATTGAAGGAAGACATCAAAGCAACTGATGTATAGGTGTGCATAGCTTGATACGAACCTAGGTTTTGTGTGTCGGAGAGTACTTCTGGTACTACTTTAATTTTTCTCCTTTTGTATTCCATTCATGGGTAAAAGTACACTTAACATGTCAATGGCTTTTCTGTCATGTACTGCTGTTGGTAACTGTTTGCACCATGAATCAAAGGAAATCAAAACAGATTGAGATGTACGTGGAGGTATAATAAGATCTAGATAGCCAGAGAGATTCTTATTCATAATTTCGTGTGGTCCGTAAATAAAGTTAGCTGGTTATTTGTCCCATAATATTATAATTTAACCATAACACCAGAATGTTCAACAAAATTTGAAATAACACTTAGAAATAGGTTATTTCAGTGAGGTATATCTTGGGCTAAACTACACATCCATCTGTTATGGCAATCTTGTTCTCATGTTGAGATTCATTGGCTTTGCCAACTCACAAGCAGGTGCACATTTCATCCTATTCTAGATTTTGGGCTAAACTACATTCAGTCTTTACCACAACCAGGTTTTTTCTTTCACAACCAAACTGTCACATTCCAACCTAACGTTGGCCTTGGGCTATGCCACAGGTCAGTTCATCACCACATTCAGGTTGTTAGCTGTCACATTTGTTGTCTTCGCCAACTCACAACCAAACTGCCACATTCGAGCATTACCTAGGTGTCAGTCTGCGCTACTGGTCTGTCTGTCAGCACATCTTGGTTTTTCCAGTTGCCAGAGAAATTTCAAAATTTGTAAGCAGCCTTAAAATTAATTATAATCAGATCAATAAAAATTATTGTGTTTCTCTAAATATTGAAAACAGATTTAATAAATACACATCTCCTGCCAAAATAAGTCAGTTATTTTCATTGGCTATAATATACAGGGTGGTTATAGTTAAACTTTTGCTACTTGAGCCAATGTAGATGGAAAATTATTAATCTTATGGTAATGATGTTCAGACTGTGCACTGCAAGATTTGTGTTGCTATCAGTGTTAGTGTAATGACTTGCTGTTTGGCCCTGGTATGGGGACGTAGGGTTAAACACAAGCAATAGTTGCAGACAATCAACGTGGGCATGGGCAAGGTTTGAAGGGCTTCACTTGTAAAGCTGTTTTATCAAATCAACAACAATAGTGCTGCTGATTTTCATTAGTATCGACACATTAAAACAATACGGAGAGCTCCTCTTCCGCACTGGGGTTGAAGAACATGTTTTGGAAGTTTGAATTAACTGAAAATTTCGCATGTCTCCTGGAAGAGGTCAATTTCCAACTGTACCACAAATTGTTGCCTGGCTGAGAATGCTGGATGCAATGTGTGATCTTCAAGAAGTGCACAAGCTATGTTATGCCAGCTGAACATTTCATGGTCCACCGTTCGTAAAGTGCTGTGAACCATTGTGAAATGGTACCTGTAAACAGTTCCAGGCTGTTGCAGATGCAGATGGTTGTTATATTGACCAGTGTTCGTAACCAGGAACGTAAACATGGTATGCAGTTAACAAACGTTACTGACTCACGTGGAAATTAAAACACACTTAACAAACATTACTGACTCGTGCAGAAATTAAAATGTGTTTAAATGATTTACTCATTATTTCTCTTCCGAATGTCCTTATAAATGTTTCCAAAAAGATTCAGTGTCCTACAATCACTCATTTCAAGTAGCAAAATCTTAATTATAACCATCCTGTTCTGTTCTATTTCCCAATTCGTTATGACAAACGTCAACGAATTGCCAACAACCACACGCAACGCAAGAGCTGCCAACACTGTAAGTTTACTTCAGCTCAGTCATGAATGGTGTGTGGAAAAGTTATTTTCAATTGTTGGTGATGACAGGACCCTTATCTTTTGTTAAGTGGATGTTACTTCTAGTGTGTGTGTATGATTTCTCATGTACTAGATAAAGTAGCTTGTTTAGAAGTGTCCTTGTAGGGTTGGTTTTGTCACGCGCCCTGAGCACTCAAAACAGTATTAAAAATAAGTTTCTGTAACACTTTGAAAACATATTAATTGACAAATTCACCACATCGTCTTAGAATTCTCTGAACATGAGTTGTCTCTGTTTGCGTATAATCAGTTTTAATTCTGTGTGCCTTACTTTTGCCTACATTTAAGGTCAGCTGCCATTCGTTACACATTACAAAATATGTGCTAAGGTAATCCTAAATGTAGGTAATACAATGCATTTTTTTACACAACACTGCCATAACCAAAGAAGTTTAAAATACAGGTATCTGTCTGAAAGGTCATTTATGCTAAAGAGCAAATCAATTAAATATGCCAAAATTGTTGAAGGAAGAGCACTGTCATAATCTTGCCAAATGTAAGTATTTGTCATCAGACACTACTGTGAAGCCATTGGATCTTGCACTGGGAGAGGACCAGATGATGATAAGAAATATTGGTGCATTTGCTGACTGCCAGGTTGTACGATTTGGTACCATGAAGTCTGAGTGAAACTGCTGCTACCAGAATAAACTGCCACCTGAAATCGTGTTTTTATGGTAGAAGTCACCATCAGCTTGCTCTGTACTGGGGCCAAGTAAGACAGCGGAGCGTCAAGCAGTTGTGGCATATCTCAGAATGAATACGCAGGAGTCACCATCTCGTATGAATCTCTCTTCTGAAAGCATGCCACTGGACAGGCAGTGAATAGCAAAGACACGTGGCTAACACTGTTGAATGCTCTGTTGAGATGTGTCTGGAATTACACAAGAATTCATAGCTGTGGGTATGGGGAAAGTAAGGGCTACATCTTACATGGCAGATTTCAATAATTTGATTGCTGTATTGTCTTGTTTACATAAGCAACCTCAGTGCCCTTCATTCTTGGGTGCCCAGTGTTACGTGTGTTTGGAGAGAAAGCATATTACTGTAGGCTTGCCGAGAAATATCAACAAAGTCATGTGGTATGTTAATTGCTCAATTTGTGTTTAGCATAACCAATTTAAAATTGGTATTTTTGATCTTAGTTGGCTTGTAAGGTGCTGTAATGGGGTTTGAAATACGTGTTTTAATTTTGAGAGCAAGTGAGCACATTTGTTTGATCTACGACATTATTTTTCATGGAACCAGAATTTCCTTAGATTTTTGGTGGAAAAATAACATCATTGATTGGCTTGCTTGTGCAAATCCCAAAAGCCCTCCAATCCATTGTTCCTTCCATAAGACCATGGTAGATTCCTTTAGTCATCACGCTCCAGATGAGTAGGTGTCCCATCACAAATGACTGATAAACTGCAACCTTTTTTCCACCAAAGTTTTTGGCACAGGCTGCTCATGTGAGGTATCTGTAGAGTAAGGTCTCCACGCCATTGTAGCCATGGCGAATGCTTTTACATCAGATCCAGCAAACCTGATGTGTATCTCGGCTACCCCCCCCCCCCCTCCCCCTCCCCCCTCCGGTCCCTTTCCCCTTCAAATTCCCACCAATCCAAGCCCATTGTGATGCTCAATCCTGACTGGCAGTCGTTCGCAATGGAGCTCCCCCTCACGTCTCCCGCCAGGTGCGAGTTGCGTGCAGTGATCGGTTTTTTGAGTTCGAAAGGCACTCCTGCAATTGACATTCATTGTCAGTTATGTGAAGTCTGTGGGCCACAGTGTGTGGACGTCAAAAACATGTTAAAGGGGTTGATAGAGTTCACGGATGGACACAACGGGTGTCCATCATGAACGATGAACTGGTCGGCCTTCGGTTTTGGCTGAAACAGTTGCAAAAGTAGAGAAAGAAATTCTTGAAGATCGTAGTGTGACAGTTCGTAAGCTGTGTGAATGGATCCCTGAAGTCAGTAAGAGCGCAATTGAGAAGTCTTCGACCGAACATTGGCATTATTCCAAGGTGTGTGTGAAGTGGGCCCCCAAACTGTTCACCAGAGACCACAAACAGCAGCCAGTTGAAGTGGCTCATGAATTCCTGGAGCACTGTGCAGAACAAGGCAAGCAATTTTTGGATTCGGTTGTCACTGGCAACAAAACCTGGATACACTACACGACACGTGAAACTAAGGAAACGTCTAGTCAGTAGCTGTGAAAGTTCAGACTAACATTGTTTGCCAGCATACTGTGGACAGTGTGTTTGGGAACAGAAAAGGTGTATTGCTGTTTGAATTTGAGCCTTCTGCCACAGCAATAAATGCTGCTAGATACAGTGAGACTTTAAAACAACTGCATTGTGCCATTCAAAATCGAAGGAGGGGAATGCTGATGAATGAAGTGTCTTTTCATAATGACAATGCTCATGCCCATACAACCACTGTTCATCTACACCCCCCCCCCCCCCCCCCCCCCCTGCAGTCTAGACTTAGTACCTAGTGATTTTCATCTGTTTCCCGAGTTGAAGTAGCAATTGTATATAACCCATTTCCAGACCAACGAGAAGTTGAAAAACGAGATTGATCAGGACCTGCGCAATGTTGTGGGAGAGTTTTATGAGAAGGGTAAACAAAAAATGTCACTGCACATGATTGGCAATAAACATGTTTTCTATGAGTGTGTATGTGTGTGTGTGTGTGTGTGTGTGTGTGTGTGGGGGGGGGGGGGGGGGTGGAGACCTTATTTTATGGGCACTTCCAGTGGCAGGAGTGTAAACATACGTCATACATCTTTGATCTAAGTCTTTGAATACAGATGAATTGAGCTCTGTGGGATCTGTACAATAGTGGCTAATGAGGATGCCTAAAATTTGTGGATGTCGGAGTAGCATGTGAATATTCATTTGATTTCTGACCACAAAACAATAGTTTCACTAGCATCCCTTTCACAGCATTGAGGTCTCTTACTATGTACTGTGCCACCATATGGTGTCATAGGCCCACTTTTTAAATATTGCCATGATGTTGCAACTGTGGTTTGTAGAGACTCCTTTAATTCCATGAACTCTTGAGTTGACTTCCACCGAAATACAAAATGTTTCATTTGCAACACTTTTACTCTAAATCTTGTAATTTGCAATAGGCATTTTGTTAACAAATGACAACACTCGTATGTATTCAGAATTATTTTATAACTGAGAGTAGGCTTACTTCCTCATTATGGCACCGAGCGAGGTGGCGCAGTGGTTATTGCACTGGAGTGGCATTCAGGATGACAATGGTCCAACCCACATCTGGCAATTCTGATTTAGGTTTTGTGCGATTTCCCTAAATCACTTTAGGCGCATACCAGGATGGTTCCTTTGAAAAGGGCATGGCCGACTTCCTTCCCATCTTTCCCTAATCTAGTGGGACCAATGACCACGCTGTTTGGTCCCCTTCCCCAAATCAACCAGCTAACCAACCCCAATATGGAAACCTGAAGGCCATTAACTACAATGTTAGTGGGTTCAGATCTGTATACACTCCTTTGCATTTTTAAGGAAAACTAGTTAAGGAATATTTACTTCATGGGCAGTACCTCTTCCATCAGTATTCCAAAAGTTATCTAATAATTTTGTAACGTATTGACGCAGTCGGAAGATTTTTCAAGCTTCGCAAATACTTATGATTTTTTTTTCTCTTGTTTATAAAGGAACTGAGCTGCTGCTACCATGATGGATTGGTTCTTTAGGAAACCAATTTGGGCTTTACAAATTAATTTTATATGTTCATAAAATAAATGACACTTACTGTAGATAGCCTTTTATTTTAGTTTGGAAAGACAAGTGGGGAAAAAAGGTAGACCTGAATCATTCATTTTGGAGGTCACCTTTCTTGAAAACTAGCGTTACCCGGGATATTTTCTTTCATTTTGGAGTGGCAACTTTTTCAGTTATATCACTAACTGCAGCAGATAGAGATTAAAATTGAACCTACTGTACTGGATATAGGCTGTGGCTTGTGACTTAATGAAGTGATATGTGATGTTGGCACTGGCTGACAAAAAACGTGAAGTACCCAGAAGGCATAGTCAGGTGTAAATGTAACATCGTACACGTGCACACCATCAGAGGGTATATCATTGACTGGTGTTGCAATTCTCTCTGACAGGTAGAACTGCCACCAGAGGGCATTAGAGCTGTTCATTTTTAGTGTTGTCCACCAGGCGCAGAAGGGTGTAGAATAGCTATGAACAGTGTCAGATGTTGAGTGATCACTGTTAAGGACATGAAGATACTTTGTGCTCATCTGAGTGTTATCAACCCATGACAGAGCTTGAAAGAGCCCTTATTGTCAGTCATGATTTGACCAGCAGGTTGAATCTTGCAATATCCAGATTTGTGGGGCATTTGGATGTGACAGTGGCCCAATGTTACTCTCCATAGTAACATGAGGGCAGGCATGCTTGTCGTCAAGGTTCTGGTGGACCACATCTGACCACCATAAAACACATTGTAATCAGTTCATATCAATGACAAGAACAAATAATGAACTCCCTGCAACATTCTGTGGTGTCCAGCACCACTGGTTGGACACTAGCACCAGCCAGACTAGGAAATTGTCATCCCATATGTAGGCTGCCAGTAACATCACAACACAAACAGCTGCTTTTGGAGTGATGCTCTGAGTGGGAAGCATGGACTCCTGATGAATAGCATCACATTGTGTCCAGCAATGAGCCACTGGTATGCACTACCTAGGATTACCATTGCTGTCGAGTCTAGTGGCGACCTCGGGAGATACCCCATTACACCCTCTCTCAACCCGTGTAAAGTTATGTTTAATTCGCATATGCCCTTCTGGGTGCTTCATATTACTATTGTTATTATTATTATTAATAATAATAATTTGTCAGACAGTATATTTTGAATTGTGTGCAGTTTGATGTGGCCCATTGTCGTGGTGAGTTTCAGTGGCTGGAAAATTTTTTGATATGTTGTTATTTCTAATTTACACCTTTTCATTGTGCTTATCTGTTTTGTTTGGGATGGATCCCCAAAAAAAAGGAAGTGTAACAGTCAGATGTTGTATGAAGAGATGCATGAAATGACCCCTGCTGTAACTTATGTTCGATATTCTAGTATGTTGAGCAAAATGTGAAATGCCACAAATGCGGGAAAATGAATAAAATGATTAAAGTTGCTGTGCCCTGTATGAAAGATGGGTTTATGTGGCTGTGCTGGGAAGGCATTGTTTAGAGGTCTGTTTTCAAGGCACTTGGATTGAAAAGTCCAAGGCTGCGATCACAGTGAAAGAAGTACTTTGAATCGAAACATTCTGAATTCACAAATATGCAAAATACTTTAATTCCTAGAAAACCATTAATTTGAAGTGCACCCATTAACAATTGCAAAAGCAACTGAATTGTCATCTGATCCTGTTTCAGCCTTTTCCATGTTTCTTACAGGGTCACTAAATGCAGGAAACTGGTGATTTGAGAAACACTTTTTTTACTATTTAAATAGTGCTCGGTGAATCCTCTAGTCAGTAGTGAAGTATTATTCCACCCATCACCAATAATGCTGTTTGTAGAAGAATTTTGGCACTAAAAATATTGATTGAGTAGTTGTGCAACATTGTCTCTGCCCTTCAATTGATTGAAGATTTTTTTTTTGTAATTTTCTGTTCTCCATAGACAAATATAAGATTTGTTTTGGAGTGGGGATGTATTTTGCACTTCCTGTCTTAACTTTATAGGAACAACCATAAACAATAAAAGACACACTAGATATGTTAACCACTGGTAACTGAATTCTGTTGATACAAATTGTTTATGATAGCAGTACCTCCACCTTCCCCTACACTTCTATCTCTAAAACCCATAATCGGCCTTATGGTTTGTGGCACAGGGTAACCCTGTGGTACTATCATGTATTACCTAGCCTCTGTACATGTTCAAGTATCTCTGATTTCGTGCCGTCGAGGCTATTTTGCGAGATAGGTGTATTAGAAAAAAATACATTGTTGTGCTCATTTCAAAATGTATGTCCTTGAATGGCCGATTTTAGAATCCATATTGATTCCCAAAGAGGAGATTTTTGGACTCTCAATTTTACAACACTGACATCAGCAATGTGAGACCGTAGTTACATTTAACTATCTGATCACCCTTATGTAAAACAGGTTGGATTTTTTTGTTTGTCCCCATGTCTGAAATACCTTCTTACTTTAGGAACTTCTATTAAAATTCAGCTATAAGGGACATATTTCTTTTACATAATCTATCCAGAATCATAATGTCCATCTCATTAATGTTTGAATATGGACTCACAATAAAATAAACATACATTAAATGTGTCAGTGTTATTTCTGGTTATCTCTAAATGTCAGGTGGAAAGCAAATAAAAGACCTCTTGTCGAAAATTTTGGATTTTGAGGTATTGTAATTTTTACATTCAGCGTTAAATTCTGAACACAAAAAGTTACATTTCTCTCTCTAAATTTCAATGAGCTGTGACAGGTTGGATATTGGTGACGGAAAATAGGTGTTTTGAGCTAACATATTTTAAAGTTTCACTTATTACTGTTGTTTACTCAGACATGTTTATGAAACAAATTCTGCATATGTATTACCTTGAAAATGTCCTTTGAGTGGTATGGAGTTTTTAAAGTTAACACTACACATTAAGTGGTTAACCTATTCTGACCTGTAGCACATTACTGTGTGTGTGTGTGTGTGTGTGTGTGTGTGTGTGAGGGGGGGGGGGGGTTTAAAACCAATAAATTGGCTCCAATTTGAAAGAAATTAGCATATCCTGCACATTTTTACTCTATGCTATGGCATCGTTTAGATCAGATTTTGATTTTGAAGCCATTAATGGGCTCAAAACCACCTAAAATTTTGAATTCACAAGACCACCAAAAGTAAATTACTGAGGTCTCCTGTTTTATAGTGACCTAAGGATTTGATTTTCTACTTACAAAATACTGGTCTGAAGGGGGTTCAAGATCATTCACAAACAGCATTTTACCTCTTCTTCTTTGCTTTTGGAATATCTGGCTGGTAAGATTCTTCCGCAGGATCCCCATAATCACTGACGTGAGGTTCAGGTTCTTGTTTTACTTAAAGACATAGAATGTCTTTTTATTCATCTTTGCTGTAGGTCCTGATGTGTTTAAAAACATAATCCTTTCATTGTTTTATCATCCCTGCTGGAATTATTGCACCAGGAAACCCAATGGGGCCGGTTTCTTCAGGGAAGATCTAGTGCGTAAATTCATTTTCGTGAATGTCCATTTTGCAATGTACACTAGCTTTGTAGCTAACAATGAACAAAAAAGAGGGTTTATTTAGTTATTTGAGGTGCTTTGTTATCGCTACTAATCTTAAAGACATTTAACGAGTCATATGTATACACAGCAACTTCACCTTTTTCATTTCTAGCAGCAGCAGCAGAATTAACATGTGTTGTAGGTGTAGGATTTATTGCTGCAGTTATATAAGCTGTCAGCTGGCATTTTAGGGCTACTGTCTGCAAATTGGTAACAGCTGCAGGCATTTATAACTCTTACAAATGGGACCACTTATCTTGTTTGGCAGTATTATATTCACGAAACATTCTTCTTTATACAAAGTTATTCTGAGCTCCTTAAAATGCCTATAAAATTTAGAAGATACTATTTTGTGAAGCATTACATTTTCAGCTGCAAAATTTAGAAAAGCAGCCTCTTGTTGGGCTAGTATTATTTTCCCATAACAACAAAAATTCCTTTTTCAGAAAATGGTCATTGGTTGCTTTTAATGACATTATTGACTTCTGTTGGACTCAAACAACTTTCAAATCAATACGAATGTGTTCAGAATTAAGTAAACTGCCATAGTATACAAAGAAATGAAAATAAATATTTTAAATATTATAGAACTTTTTGCTTGTATTGAAAATTTTGTTTCTTTGACAAGAGGTCCATTTTTACTTTCCGTTTCTCAAATATTGAAATGACAAATGTTTGTGGAACAGTTTCTACTTGTTCAATGGATCATAAAACTGTCTCCATGTAATTACAATGGCAAGGAGTAATGGAGAGCGTAAGGTGACATTTTTTGATGAAAATTTGTAACTTTTTTTTTAAGAAAAATGTCCTTTTTTTTATTGTCAAAAATTTCTAATCTGTTGCTCTACACACATTCGGATATTGATTTTGAGTAAAATTGAATGAGGAAATTTGGCCACCAATTTCATACATGTGTATGAAGTTAATAGAAGCTTGTAAAAATCCAAAAATATGAGAATCAGTGACAACACTTGCGGCATACTAGTAACCTTGAAAAGTCTGGTTGCATCCGTGTCTTGAATAACAGTTGTGGATGAGATTCAGATTTAACTTCCTTCAAAACGGGAAGTGTGCTTGAGGGTGATACCAAGAGAATCGATACCCAATAATGTTCAATAAATGACATGGAAAATGTGTTCAGTGTGAATGTCACCAACAATAGGAAATGGAATTAGAGCTGAAAAGGAGAAAAACGATAGTTGAAGATGGAGAATGGAGAAGGGGAAGAGTAGAGAGGACAATAAGTAACCAGCACAAGTTTGGGTACAGCAGAGTGTGAACTCTTTTAATGTGCTAGGTGTAGAGTGGCTACCTGATTACATCAACTATTATGGTTTGTCAGTAATTGCTACAGATTTATCACCTTAATTACGAAGTTATGGTAAGTTACTAAGAATTATGAAAATAGGCATTTTACATTTTGGTGTATTTAAAAAATCGGAAAAGGTACTGTTTTCATTTCACTAATCATATGCTACCAAACTTGTTGATAGATTGTAACGAATTCCTTTTTGGGTATGTAGTAAACCTGTCTCCAAATGATTTCGCCTCCATGGCTTACTAAGACAGGTTATGTTAAGTGAAGACAAAAATTATTTGTTCTGCATGTATCAGCTTAAAGGAATAGGAATAAAACTGCTTCTGAACCAGTGGACTTCACAAGGTTCAAGGCTTCATCTGTGAGCTGTTATGGTTTTTCTAACCAGGTGACAGCACAAGACGCGCAGTTCACCTATCTATCCATACTTAACACACCACTCTGATACTGTTATAGTAATTATTTTTGATTACCATTGAAAAATATAAATTCTGTATTATACAAGTATAAGTACAAGCAAAACCCCAGTTACCCGAAATAAAGCCCATGTTAAGCAATGAACATCTAACATGTACTACAATATTTTGTATTGCATATGTTTTTGAAGGTTTTGAAGGTGAGACAAATTAAAAAAAAGCTCTTTGTAGGGGTTCTGTATTAAAGTTAAAATTACAGTTTTAGGATTACAGTACATTAATATGCAGCATATTGTGCTTCATTATTTACAGCACAGTATAAAAAGACACATGCAGCTGAAAGAAACAACCACTTAAATGCACTATTGTCGATAGTGTAGCTTTGTTTAAGACTGTTGAGTTGGTGCGTGGGTGGGTGGGTATGCAATCTGAGGCCAGGCATTCACCTCTCTCTGCTAACCAAAGTCCAGCACACTTTCAGCTCAAGTTATTTCCACGAGTACAGGCTTTTCTTTTAATTTGCTTATTTTGGAGTTGTTTTGGATAATCCACATTTCAGTTGACCCAAGTTCGGTTAACTGGGGTTTTACTGTAGATTGAGGAGGAGGAAGAAGAAGAAGAAAGAAGAGGCAGTGAATGAGGAAGGCCTGTGAGTGTTTTTGTAGAAAACACTGAAGACAGGCTTCTCATACAATAGTGTAAGTGAATTTTGTTTATAATAATATAAGTGCATTTTGTTTCCATGCTTTACTTATATTTTCAGTAATAATTTGTGAGATGTATGTGTATTGATTTTGCAGTACTTGAAAATTACAGAAATTTTTCAGAGGCACCATTCATGTTTACTAAATTAATTTTTAGCCATTTCCACTTAACATGATTTTTCATGTGCAGCTGCTTTAATTCCTGGAAAATCTTCTTTATTTAAGTTCGAAAAGTGCCTGAAATATAGCGTTTAAAGGTGTAAATCAGGCTTCTGATTTTTTAAATTATTTGGGGGTGAGGGCGGACCCACTCCATATTTTCTATGTGATTACTGATAGCGTCTTCTCTAGGTTGACAGCTATGTAATTATGAAGTCAGAACTGGTCTATAGGGTGTGAGTCATTAAGATGCGGATGAAATTTACAGTTTTGTGTTAAGCAGTGTGTGGGCAGTCAAAAATATTGTCTATATTGCTAAGCTAACCTAATTATCTTTCGTCAGAAGCTGCGACTGCCCAGAATGCTACTCAGTTATTGCAGCAGAGTTAGTATGTGGCACAACAGCTATCACAGCCTTTCAAAGGGGGAGCAACTTGAAGAAGTGTGCTACACATATGTAAATTAAATATAAATATTTAAATTTTATGTGCCAGGATTTTACATGTGAAGTTCCCTGTGTTTATAATTTCAAAATATAAAACTCTCTCAAAATATCAGAACTTGTGGCAATATATTGTAGTAGAAGTAAAGAAATGTGCCTTCTTTTTCAGGTGCAGGTGGAGCACATTTACCAGAAACTGTGGAATGTGGGGTCTGTGGTGCTGTTAGATTTTATCGATTTGTAAAACAGGCCCGCAAATTTGGAATATTCAGTTGTGAGTCATGTCGAAAGTTCATTTCTAAGATGATCAAGAGACAGTCCTCTCTGAAAGGAAGTACGTCACCTTTGGAATGTCACAAAGGCAAAGGTAAACCAGTGAATAATTTATAAAATTTAAATAATAATAATAATAATAATATGTCCTAATGCAACCAGAATTGTTATTTCATGTTGCCCTGGGACAGTTTCTGTTTCTAACTAGTACAGTATGTAATTGTTATCAGTTTGTTTCATTATATGTTAGATTTCTTAGTACTGTCATGTGTTTAGATAACCATATTGTGTTTCCATTCTTTTGCCATCATTGTTGGTTGTAATGCCATGATGAGGATTGTAGTTTTGTTGTGTTTATTCCAAGGAAGGTTTAAACGTGCATAAAATTGCTTCTCGACCTTCAGAGATAGACTCGACTGTTTTAGAAAAAATAAATGCTAGAATTCAGTCTTTTAACCATTTGTTAATCATTTTAGGATGTGTCTTGGTTTATACTCTCATTCACTAGTTTTCAGAAGACTAAAATGAAAATACTTGCAAAAAATAGTTACTTAGAAGATTGGCTTGTTATTGGATAGGAGCAGGACACTGAAATCTTTTAAGAGGATTTGATAGAACCACTACAGATAAAATTGAAATGAAAATCTTAAATCTCTAGAGCTGAAAGTAGTTGGGAAAAACTCTTGGAAGTTGCTCATTCAGTATTTTAAGAGGGAACATAAAGCTGTCACATTCACCATCCAAGATACCTGTGATGTAACTGACGCTGAAATGTGATTGCTTGTTTATTTATTTTTTAACTATATCATGGAATAACTTTTCAAATTACAAATAATATTTCTTAAACAAAAGAAAGTTAGTCAGGAAGATTTGTAGCCCTAGTGTGTGAATTCCCTGTAGGATGTTGTTGAAGAGTAAGAATTCCAACATTTTCACACCACTTTATCACATTGACTCATTCAAAACTTGCAGCATTCACTCTGTGAACATAAGACAAGAAAGCCTTCTGAACTGGTATAATATTTCTTTAATCATTGTAGAGGAAGATTTGTACTATTATGTGGGTTTAGTTTTCAGAGGGCTTCCCCTTACAGTTCATATGGAATACTACACCGATACATAATTGCAATTTTGTACTCATCTAGGTACGCTGCCGTCATATACGTCATGTAAGGACATTATTTTATTGTATTGTGAAACCAAAGACACAGCTGTGTCTGATTATATTGTTTATTTCAATAGACGTATTTTGATCTGGTTGCCATCTTCAGGTTATATTAGCTGGTCTTGATATTTGTATGACTAATAAAATAGTGTGTCAGCAACTGAGACGTTGATGTCATGTGGATATCAAGACCATCTGATACAACCTGAAGATGGCAATCGCATGAAAATAGGCCTATCGTAATAAACAATATAATGAGAGCAATGTCTTTAGTCTCACAACATAATATAATTATTGCCATTCACATTAATACACTAATCCTGATGCGTAGGAAAGGAATGCATGGCTTTATTATAGAAACTCTTTGGGTGCTGATGGATCCAGTTTTCCATGGTGTTCTGCACTTTTCACAGGTGAACCTCTGACCTTTGAGAATTTGTTTTAAGGGGCCAAAGACATGTGACTCACATGAGGAGATATTACGGCTGTAAGGAAGGTGTTCGAGAACCTAAAATTTTTGGAGGAGGTCGAGGGTCTTCTTGGCCTACGTGACGTAACGTTGTCCTTGAGAAGCAGTATCCCATTCGAGAGCTTGCCCCTGCATGTGTTCTTGATGACCTGTTTGAGCTTCAGCAATTTGTTTCCATACTATTCAGTGTTAAATGTTGCACCCTGTGGTAGCCAGTTGATGAGTAGAGATCATTCTTCACTAAAAAGAAACTGAGCATCACTTTTCTGGCCTTAGTGACAGAGTGGGCTTTTTTTTTTTTTGGGACAAGGGGAGTCAGGATGCCGCCACTCTGTGCTCATCCATTTGGAGGCTGGGTCAGAATGGCGATATCACATTTTGTCATATACCACAATGTCAGCAGTGAAATCTGTTCCTCGCTCCACGTGTCTCAGCAGATGGGTCAGGTAAACGTCAGTTCTCATGATATTCTAATTCTCTGAAAGATGCTTGGGAACCCACTGTGCAAAAACTCAATGAACCTTCTTGTGTTTGTGCTTATCAACATTTCAACAGCAAAGTGTCACGTAGTGTTCTGATGATTTGTACGTATGAGCTCCTCCACAGCCAAAATCGTGGCACTGGTGGTGACAACACGTGCCTGCCCAGGGTGTTGTAGGTCCTGGATGTTTATACGTTGCGTTTCATAAAGCTGACATCACTGGAATATTGTGCAACCCACGAGACACTGCTTTCCACACATCTATTTTATCCTGTAATAAATTTGTGAGGCATGCTTTCCTTCTGCACAAAGAAATTGGATAACCTGTCTTTGTGCTGATTGGGAGGAATCTATTGTGCAACAAACTGTGGAAACACCTCTCCAGAAATGAAGAAATTGCTGCAAAGCCATTAGTTCTGTTCGTGCAAACTGGGACTACCAGTACCCAGTCTCTCAACACACACATTCACCCACTGGAATTACATGGTCTCCTTTTCAGTTGGGCATAACTTATAAATTGAATGTTAATGCTGTTTTTGTTCTTTGAATCACAACACAAGCAGCACATGTTTATACACTTACTTCTTTTGAATTTACTCATCAGATGATATTTGCTGTGTTCTGTTACATGAACCACTGTTCAGTATAAATATTTGCGGTATTAAAAAAAGTCATGATTGGGCACAGTTGCTGTATGAACTTCTTTATTGAAATGCTGCGAATTTTGCCCAACAGCATACCATTCTCAGGTGTTAAGAATGACATTAATTTCAGGTCATACATCCAAACATGATCATTTGTATTAAAATCGCCGTTTTCCATTACTGTATAAAAATTATAAAATGTAGGAAAGCAGCGGGGTTAAACATGAGGTGCGTTATGTTGTCAACGCAAAGCACAAGACCGGAATCTCCAGTTTGTGTTACCATGTGATGATGAGCCAAGCGTGAAATGGAGAGAGCTAAAGAAACAAAGATAGTTGCGGTAATATGCAATATCTTTTTCCAAAAGTGTATTGGAGCTGCTAGACAATGCATACCAATAACTGTAATAACTGTTCGGCTTGAAAATGTTGATTAGTGTATACGTTTTTAAGTTTGTGTTCATATTGGTGGTCTCGCATTCGGGAGGACGACGGTTCAATCCTGTCTCCGGCCATCCTGATTTAGGTTTTCCGTGATTTCCCTAAATCGTGTCAGGCAAATGCCGGGATGGTTCCTTTGAAAGGGCACGGCCGCTTTCCTTCCCAATCCTTCCCTAACCCGAGCTTGCGCTCCGTCTCTAATGACCTCGTTGTCGACGGGACGTTAAACACTAACCACCACCACCACCATATTGGTGGTGTCTAACACACTTACTTTTAATTACATTTTACTACCCTTCTGTCTTCTCAATTTGGATCCAGAAGTTACGTTCATAGATCGCTGTGTATGGCATACAGGCAGTAACTTCAGACAACTGACCTTGCTACTACATTCCAACAATGGTGGCTATGAAGGAATATTTTGGAACTGTGTTTTTGCATTGCTGCTTGTAATGTAACACAGCACTTAAGTTTTCGCATTTGTAACTTAAATATTAAAAGTAATGATTTTAAAAGTACTGGCATATTTCATAATATTTATCTTATTATTAATACAGTGCATTACTAATAAATGGACTACATCAATTATCCAGTTTTGGAGTTCTATTGAAATATACTTGTTCAGGTGGAGGTACACGTTTGTTTGGTGCAATAATCATTTTGTTTTTATTTATATATGGGTTTGAAAATGAATCAGATTTAAATTACTAAATTCATAGATGTAAAGCTTATGTAAAA
Organism: Schistocerca serialis cubense; assembly: GCF_023864345.2. Classification (NCBI taxonomy): domain Eukaryota; kingdom Metazoa; phylum Arthropoda; class Insecta; order Orthoptera; family Acrididae; genus Schistocerca; species Schistocerca serialis. The sequence continues at coordinate 775,084,968 of NC_064640.1, forward strand.
TGCGTGCTTATGATAAACATTTCCAAGTCATTTGGCTTTTGAATACCAGTAAGCATAAAGAGGATGTTGGAATAAAATTCATGAAAAGTGCTCCTGTTCAAAAATTGTTTGGTGGATTTTCTAATAATAGTTCTCGTAGTTCCCTTTCAAACTCTGTGGAGCCTTTTTGTGTAAAGGTGGTACATTCTGTTGGTTGAATCAAACTTGTATTGCAAATTTAATAGAAAAGTGTACATAGTGCAATGATCTAGATGACTCCATTAAATGCTAAAACTGTATGAAGCAAGTCTATTATTTTACTATCAAAGATATCCAAGGTAAAACAATTTTTGTGTTATGTGATGAAATATAAGACAAAAATGGACAGTCCATTGCAGTTATTGTGACTAGAACCGTAAACAAGAGTGAACTGTCAACACATCATCTCATTACAAGTAAGAAGTTGTATACAACTAAAAGCTTTACTGTATCCTCATTTTTTATTAACTATGTGAATTCACTATGGGTAATGGTGCTGTGAATTACCTAATGGAATCTAATACCACACTTAAATGTATATTTCCAAATGTAACGGATTTTATGTGCTGGAAATTATTGCTGCAAGTTTTCAGCATTTTGGAAGTTTAGTATCTTCTGTAAATCAGGTTATGTGTTTGTGACAACACTTAAGTTGAAGTAAGCTTTTATATTAATAGCACTTGATTTTCCGCTGCCACCAGAACTGATTACATTACATTAAAGCTTATGGTTGCAGAAAGTGGTATAGTTTACAAATCATTTGGAAACTGTTAGGGTGTTGTAAACTCATTTTATTCTCAACTTCCAGGCTCAATTCAAATTGCCAATAATATGCTGAAACATGTGGGAATATATGCTACTGTTTCATATATGTCCACTGATGCCTTCCTTCTTTTAGAGGCCACATATTCTACTCTTTGTGATTTATTAATTAGACTCAAAGCCATCATCTCTAAACTGAATTCTGCCCAAGGAAGAATTGATGATTTAGTAATGAAGAAGTATGAAAACTTACATTCAGAGGACCAGATTGGAAATAAATTTGTGTTTATGAAGAAATTTTGAGGAACAAACCTCCAGTAGTGAAGGAAGTAGCTCCTTTGTACACGTGCTTAACATCCTGTGAGGCAGGGTAAAAATGTTTTTATCATTACGAAATAATTGTACAACACAGTAGGAGAGAATTTTCCTTGGAACACTTCAGATATTTAGGGATACGATCTGCAGCAGAAGAGGAATGAAAAAAGAAATGTGAGTAAAGTATTTTCATACAATTTTAAGATAATGATAATATTTTTATTACATGTTTTGTAGATTTTTTGTGTGCAACTAAATCATGCACTGCACAATATTCTTTTAATGCGGAAATTGTTCTGTTTCATTATGAGCAATTTACCAGAATAATTTTATTAGTACATAAAACTCTGGTTCTCACTTGACTCATTCTGTGACTATATACCGTTGATCAAAAAAATACATGTATTTTGCTTCCAGTTAGTCATCTTGAATTTTTGCATGATATTTACATAGAAAAACAGAAGCAGCCTTGCAGATTAGTCTGCAAAATAGTTTCATTATTTTGTAGCAATTTGTGTTGTTAATAATGGCATACTTCCTCAGAAATCCCTTGTTTGTGACTAGTAAATTCTTCAGTGATGTTACAGTGACGATACTTGGGAAATACACAGTTTCCTTACTATACTTCGACCCCTCCAACATCTTAACCCCACAAATGCCAAACACAAATGTTCTTTAATCTTTCACAGTTCACAGAATTATTGCTTACTGATACACATCCATATAAGCTTAAATATTACTAACTTCACTATTGTCAACATGACATTATGTGAGATGCAACATTACTGTGAAAAGAAAGTAAGGCCTTCGTCAGAAATGGACAACAGACAGACAGGCGCGCGCGCGCGCACGAGCGCGCGCACACACACACACACACACACACACACACACACACACACACACACACACACACACACACACACGCTGCACAAATGCAACTCGTGCACATGACTGCAGTCTCGGGCAACTGAAGCCACACTCTGAGCAGCAGCACCAGTGCATGATGGGAGTGGCGACTGGGTTGGAGTAAGGAGGAAGCTGTGGCAGGGAGGGGAACTGATATAGTAGGGTATGGGTGGCAAACAGTGAAGTGCTGCTGGGGAGTGCACAGGGATGAGGTGGAGAGAGAGTAGGACAGCTATGTGCAGTCGGGAGGTTAGACAGAGGCAGGGGAGAGGTGGGGGAGGGGGGTTAGCGAAAAAGGGGAAAGGTAAAAAGACTGGCTGTGATAGTGGAATGAGGGCTGTGTAGTGCTGGAATGGGAACCGGGAAGGGCCTGGATGGTTGCGGACAATGATTAACAAAGGTTGATATGTTGCAGGAAAAGTTCCCACCCACCCAATTCAGAGAAGCTGGTGTTGGTGGCACAGATTGTGAAGCACTCATTGAAATGAAGGATTTCATGTTTGGCAGCGTGCTCAGCAACAGGTCGGTTCACTTGTTTCTTGGCCACAGTTTGTTTGTGGCCATTCACGTGGACAGACAGCTTGTCGGTTGTCATGACCACATACAATGCAGCCCAGTGGTTTCAACATAGATTGTAGATCACATGGCTGTGTTCCACAGGTAGCCCTGCCTTTGATGGGTATGTGATGTTTGTGACTGGGATCGAGTAGGTCATGGTGGGAGTATGTATGGGACAGATTACACGGGGAATGAGCCATGAGCCCATGAGGTAAGGGTTTGGGAGCAGGGGTTGTGTGGGTGATGTACGAGTATATTATGTAGGTTCAGTGGACGGTGAAAAACCACTGCGGGAGGGGTGGGAAGGGTAGTGGGCAGAACATTTCTCATTTCAGGGCACAGCAAGAGGTAGTCAAAACCCTGACGGAGAATGTAATTCTGTTGCTCCAGCCCTGGGTGCTACTGAGTTATGAGGGGAATGCTCCTCTGTGGCCGGAAGGTGGGACTTAGGAAGGTGGTGGGAGACTGGAAAGATAAGGAATGGGAGATTGTTTTTGGTACAAGGTTGGGAGGATAATTACCAGTGTTCATTGCATCTGCAACGATGAGCAGTCCCTTTTGAAATATACCAAGGGTCAAACTGAAGCCTTTGCAGACCATAATTATCCTCCCAACCTGGTACCAAAACAGATCTCCCTTTCCTTATCTTTCCAGTTTACCACCACCTCCCAAAGTCCCACCTTCCGGCCACAGAGGAGCACTCCCCTCATAATTCAGTACCACCCAGGGCTGGAGCAACTGAATTACATTCTCCGCCAGTGTTTCGACTGCCTCTTGTCATGCCCTGAAATGAGAAATGTCCTGCCCACTGTCCTACCCACTGTCCTTCCCATCCCTCCCACAGTGGTATTTCGCTATTCACCGAACCTACACAATATACTCATCCATCCCCCACACAACCCCTGCTCCCAACCCCTTACCTCATGGCTCATACCCTGTAGGAGACCTAGATGCAAGACCTGTCCCATACGTCCTCCCACCACCACCACCACCACCACCACCACCACCTACTCCAGTTTGGTCACAAACATCACCTATCCCATCAAAGGCAGGGCTACCTTTGAAAACTAATCATGTGATCTACTAGCTAAGGTGCAACCACTGTGGTGCATTCTATGTGGGCATGACACCCAACAAGCTGTCTGTCCGCATGAATGGCCATCAACAAACTGTGGCCAAGAAACAAGTGGACTACCCTGTTGCTGAGCACACTGCCAAACACATCCTACATTTCAATGACTGCTTCACAGCTTGTGCCATATGGATCCTTCCCACCAACACCAGCTTTTCTAAACTGCACAATTTGGAATTTTCCCTGCAATATATCCCCTATTCCTGTAACCCTCCTGGCCTCAACCTTCGTTAGTCATTGTCCTCACCCATCCAGCCCCTTCTCTGTTCCCATTCCAGCACTACACAGCCCTCATTCCATCATTGCACCCAGTCATTTTACTTTTCTCCTTTTCCACTATCCCATCTCCCCCCTTCCCCATCTCTCCCCTGCCCTCTGTCTAACCTCCTGACTGCACATAGCTGCCCTACCCTCTCTCCACCTTGTCCCTGCGAGCTACCCATCCTGCCACCCCTACCCTACTATCTCTCCCCTCCCTGCCCCAGCCTCCCTCTTACCCCCACCCAGTCGCAACTCCCATCATGCACTGGTGCTGCTGCTCGCAGTGTGGCTTCAGTTGCCTAAGACTGCAGTCGTGTGTTTGTGAATTGCGTTTGTGTGAGTGAGTGAGTGAGTGAGTGAGTGAGTGAGTTTAATCATCATGAAACACTCTTGACGCTCTTAATCATTAACATGATGCTTGACATGTTACCCATTAGACTTTGTTGATAATTTCTGTGGCACAGTCTTTCTGACCAGACAAACCTGTCAAATCCTACAGCTCTTGTCTGAATTTTCTCTGTCTCTTCTGTTAGAGAAAATAGGCTAGGATCACAAACTTACGAACAACATGCAAGAATCAGTTGGATGTGAAGTTTGTAGGTGACTTCCTTTGTGAATAAATTACACTTCTTTACTATTCTTCTAATGAATCTCTATCCGGGCTCTACCTTCTCTGTCACATTTGTTACTTTGGGCACATTACATTACACCTAAGAAATTCTCTGTGCAGCCCAACAGTAATTCTTGTTCCTTGTTGAAGATATCATTGAAAGTCAGACGGGTAGCCTTCAGTCTTCAGTAACACTTACAATCGTCCTCCCTCCCTCCCTCCCTCCACTCCCCTCCTCTCTTTTGCCCTGTCTTTAGATGAGGCACAGAAAATTAGCCACATAACCTGTTCCACATGTCCTGCTTTAATAGCGATCACCACACATCGTTATATCACATCCATAAATAGATACACAGTGCAGTAATGTGTGACCTTTTTTTGTACATTTTTAATATAACCACATTTACTGATGTGCAGTTAAAACTTTTACTTGTATTCCTACTGCAGCTGTGTACATGTATTGTTAAGGGGGAAAAGCGAGCATGAGCGCCGCCCTCTCTTCCCCTCCCCCCCCCCCCCCCAAAAAACACACACACACACACACACACACACACACACACACACACACACACACACACATGGGGGGGGGAGGGGTGAGAGAGAGAGAGAGAGAGAGAGAGAGAGAGAGACCAGAATAATATTAATTAATACTTTTGTTTTCATTTGTGAGATGGTTGCACATTTGATGACAGTTGATTTGATACTGCTATAGAATTAAATTAAATTCATTAGTTTTTATTTTCAGGAATGTGTTCTGTCCCGCCAATTGTCAGAAGCCAACAGTGGAAAGCTGGTCGTGGTACACTGGTCAGGTGTAACTACAAAGCTCGTTGCCCTGCTTGTTGGTTGAAAATGTGTCTGAGGTCTTTCAAGATGCCTGAGGACATCCGTGGGAGGCTGCAGTCTCTTCTACCACGTGCAATGCAGGATAGCTTGGAAACTATTTCTGGTCAGCTGCTGTTGAATCCAGAGGAAACTGCATTACCAATTGCAGAAAGAAGAAGTGAATCAGACTACAGCAGCAAAAGACTTAGGAGAAGACTGAAACTGCAACATAAACAAACATTGAGACTGCTCAGAAAGGATGATAATGGCAAGCAAAATGGAAATACTAAATTGAACACTTCAGTTACACATTCGAGAAACAGTATTAGAGTTTCAAAATTCCTTAGAAGGGCAGCAAGTGGCTTAAACCATACGGAAGGTAAAATATGAGATTTTGATTAGTGCCTGCGCATAACTGAGCTAACTACTTTCTGCACGCTTTTTCTTTGCCATTTCCAGAGGGGTATGGAGGAAGCAACTCGAATACCATTGGTAACCGGAATAATAAACTCGTATTGTGCTACTGTCAACGAAAATCGAACCTGCAGAACTAATGAAAATGTAATGTTTCTCACAATTGAAACTGAATCTGCTTTACCTAGGAGGACTGAAACCTGTGCTGACAAGGAACTGTGTTGCTGTTCAATTTTTCCAAAAATTTCTTGAAATGTGCTGGAAATGGAAGATACATGGCATTTGAAGAAGGTCTTGTGACTTTTACTGGTATACCTTTTGGTTTGGTTGGAGAGGTGGCAGCCATGCTATTTGCTCGAAATAGAGGGCCTAGAGGCAAAGAAAAAGTTAGCGGACAGTATAATTTAGATGACTCCAGTGCTTAGGTCATCATCGTGCCAGTATGAACGTCTTTCTTTCCTGCTATTCCCATCATTTATTCGTAACTTAAGGAACCTTAACTTGTAATGCATCAGTCTCATATTTTATCATTTTCCATTCATTCCCACTCAGAAATTTATTTCAAGGCACACTGTTAATAAATGTGATATGTGTAATATTTACAAACCAGTTTTTTCGCCATTTTGCAGTAGTATCCATTGGCTTTTTTTCTATCAGATTTGTTCTGTGTTGCACAAATGAAGGGCACTACGTATGTTATCTACTTGACCATGAAAATAAATCCTCATGATTGAAACCCCTCCCAGCTTTTTCCAGGAAATTTCATTTCATTCCTCCACCCTACCCACCACCCCATTTCCATGCCTCGCATGTTTGAATGTAATTTCCTTGGCCATTTTATCAGCAGGAAATTGTTGTGTTTACAGAGTTATCTTCAGGTTCAGGGGGAACTGAGTTTAGGATATAGATTTGTGCCAGCCTACAATTTTCACCATTTGTTATGTAGGAAAATTTTTGTGAACCAAGAACACACCATTTCACTTAAATGGCCATCATTGTGCTCTCCTCGGTTACTCCATTAGTCACTGACTTTTGTAATAGAATACCAAGAGCAGACTATTTACTACATATAGCAAAGGGATGGCCGATTGCATGTGTGCAATGCTCTTACATGCCTGCTGAGCTCTGTTGCCTGGCTAAACACTTACCCCACTAACAGGTCATACTGTGTGAATTGGAGGGGGCAGGAAACTGCAGTTGGATAATGAACACTGAATGGTTTGCATGCAGCATGGTTTCATATTTCTCAGCAACATAGATCACAAACAAAACCAATGATTGTAATATTGTGTCCCATTTGCAACGTCATGGAGGCAAGGAAACGCTTCCCAAAGAAAACAATTTAGAACTACTGGACAGTTATAATGTAAAACAGTTTACCTTTGATAGGCAACGTAATTCCCATTTAAATCAGTTCCATCTGCACATGTGGAGGGGTGCTTTCAACTGAAATGGCAAATGGTCTTGAAACAGCTCAACAACAGATGTAAGATTGGGAGTGTCTGCAAAACATGTAGAAAACTAGCATTGTAATTACACTCCTGGAAATGGAAAAAAGAACACACTGACACCGGTGTGTCAGACCCACCATACTTGCTCCGAACACTGCGAGAGGGCTGTACAAGCAATGATCACACGCACGGCACAGCAGACACACCAGGAACCGCGGTGTTGGCCGTCGAATGGCGCTAGCTGCGCAGCATTTGTGCACCGCCGCCGTCAGTGTCAGCCAGTTTGCCGTGGCATACGGAGCTCCATCGCAGTCTTTAACACTGGTAGCATGCCACGACAGCGTGGACGTGAACCGTATGTGCAGTTGACGGACTTTGAGCGAGGGCGTATAGTGGGCATGCGGGAGGACGGGTGGACGTACCGCCGAATTGCTCAACACGTGGGGCGTGAGGTCTCCACAGTACATCGATGTTGTCGCCAGTGGTCGGCGGAAGGTGCACGTGCCCGTCGACCTGGGACCGGACCGCAGCGACGCACGGATGCACGCCAAGACCGTAGGATCCTACGCAGTGCCGTAGGGGACCGCACCGCCACTTCCCAGCAAATTAGGGACACTGTTGCTCCTAGGGTATCGGCGAGGACCATTCGCAACCGTCTCCATGAAGCTGGGCTACGGTCCCGCACACCGTTAGGCCGTCTTCCGCTCACGCCCCAACATCGTGCAGCCCGCCTCCAGTGGTGTCGCGACAGGCGTGAATGGAGGGACGAATGGAGACGTGTCGTCTCCAGCGATGAGAGTCGCTTCTGCCTTGGTGCCAATGATGGTCGTATGCGTGTTTGGCGCCGTGCAGGTGAGCGCCACAATGAGGACTGCATACGACCGAGGCACACAGGGCCAACACCCGGCATCATGGTGTGGGGAGCGATCTCCTACACTGGCCGTACACCACTGGTGATCGTCGAGAGGACACTGAATAGTGCACGGTACATCCAAACCGTCATCGACCCCATCGTTCTACCATTCCTAGACCGGCAAGGGAACTTGCTGTTCCAACAGGACAATGCACGTCCGCATGTATCCCGTGCCACCCAACGTGCTCTAGAAGGTGTAAGTCAACTACCCTGGCCAGCAAGATCTCCGGATCTGTCCCCCACTGAGCATGTTTGGGACTGGATGAAGCGTCGTCTCACGCGGTCTGCACGTCCAGCACGAACGCTGGTCCAACTGAGGCGCCAGGTGGAAATGGCATGGCAAGCCGTTCCACAGGACTACATCCAGCATCTCTACGATCGTCTCCATGGGAGAATAGCAGCCTGCATTGCTGCGAAAGGTGGATATACACTGTACTAGTGCCGACATTGTGCGTGCTCTGTTGCCTGTGTCTATGTGCCTGTGGTTCTGTCAGTGTGATCGTGTGATGTATCTGACCCCAGGAATGTGTGAATAAAGTTTCCCCTTCCTGGGACAGTGAATTCACGGTGTTCTTATTTCAATTTCCAGGAGTGTATTTCATTGCCACAATGAATTCTTCAAAATTCTGTTTTCTTTAGCACCAGTGAACGTGGCAAATGGATTGTTTTTTTTCTCCCTTCCATAGTGCAATTTGTTTTTTAAATGCATCCCATCAGATCACAAGTAAACTGTTTCCCTCCTTGCAGTGACTGAACTGTGGCCAGTATGTTGTCAAGTTGATTTAAAATGTAAGACTTGCAGTTCATTCTGGATCTTGTAATTGTTGTTCCTGCTATCGTTTCTCCTTCAGAATTTTAACACTAGCGGGTCTTAAAGCCAAAAATCATTCCAGGCATGTCCCTTGACTTAACTAACTTACTTCACAGGTATATATAGTCTCCATACACTTCGTTCAGTGCTATCAAAAACTGTTACAACTGACAGTGTAATAACGCATACAGCTTCAGAAAATGTACTATTCCTACCACAAATTTCATCAGGTGCTCCATGTCTGCAAATTTAGTGCAGATTGCTTGTTGGTATACATAACAATGAATCATGTACAAATTTTCTGTTGATCTTTGTAATTTTTTGTTCTTTCATTGTCAACTAAATCTTTAAATTCTTTGTGTGTGGTGGTGCTATGTCGTTCCATAGCAAATTTCTGGTACCATCGATTATGTGACTACATGATAAATAGTGACAATTCTCATTCTTCTCTTTGGGGGCTACCATTCATTTTAAAGATTTGTGATGATAGATTGCTGGAATGCCTAATTTTGTACAAACAGCCACTGGACCTGTGAAACTCCTTTGTAACATAAATAAATTGCAAAGGATAAACAGTGCTGACATTCTGCTGAACTAAAGAAAACGGTGCCGACCAAAAAATACTGCATTGCACTGCTAAATGAAATATCACGCCAATCCCTGTACTTCCCAGAAAGACTGAGCAAAGCTGAGGTGTACAGAAGAAATGCATGCGGACCGCATATGTGCAGCCATACAGTTTTGCACACTGTGGCCGACTCTAATATAATGCAACTTGCAATCGTCTGTCTGTCCCTTGAGCCTAAGTTTTCTGGTTCACTCTGTTTCTGTGATAAGGATCATTATTTGACTTAAAGATTATTCTGCTGAGGCTTGTTATGTAACTGACTACAAATTTTCTTTAGAATGTATCTCTATTTTCTCCTAGCACATCAAAATAGATGCTGACATACTTCCTACTCAAGTGGTCAACATTTTCTGCACCTACAGGGCTGATGTAACTGTCACAAATTCTCTTTTTTGAACAGTTTGTTGCAAAATTAATCCACAGTTGGTGAAGTTTTATAGCGAGCTTCCTGTTCCCTTTTCAACAGTTATGAAATGGGAAGTTGAACTGTGACTGTACTTCTTTTGGTGAATTTCTACACAAAGAACATTTTTGCTGTGCAACAATGGATGAAAAAAGAAGTGCAGAAGAAGAGAATCACCAATAAAAGGTGTATGAGACAGCTGATGTACTATTCCACTATGCACCTGAAAAGAGAGAGTATAATAAATTTTACATAAAACACTTACTATTAGAATGCATTTTTTGCAGTATGGATTTTGCATTTGTTAGATGCTGATCAGAAGTAAGTGTGAAATTAATTTATCAGAAGCCTTTTGGAACATTTTAAAATGGATCCAAATTATTTGTGTGTGGATTACTTACTGTTGGTGAGGTGTGGGTCCATCGCCTAACACAAGAAATGAAACAGCAGTCCAAAAGCTGTGGTTTCGAAGCTTGTAGCCCTACTCTAAAACAGGTGAAGGCAATGCATTTGCAAGAAATATTGTGTAAAACAGATGCTTCTAATTGAGTAACTTGCAAGAAGGGAAATTGTGTGGATTGAAAAGATGATATTCATCTTTCATTATCACAGTGAGTAAACTTAGAGATTTGAAATGTAAATTATTGGAACATCCATCTTGTCCACTAAATTTGTTAATGTTTGACTGCCACCTATTTACTCATCTGAAGGGATTGTTGTTGTTGTGGTGGTCTTCAGTCCTGAGACTGGTTTGAGGCAGCTCTTCATGCTACTCTATCCATGCTACTCTATCCTGTGCAAGCTTCTTCATCTCCCAATACGTACTGCAGCCTACATCCTTCTGAATCTGCTTAGTGTATTCGTCTCTTGGTCTCCCTCTACGATTTTTACCCTCCACGCTGCCCTCCAATACTACATTGGTGATCCCTTGATGCCTCAGAACATGTCCTACCAACCGATCCCTTCTTCTAGTCAAGTTGTGCCACAAACTTCTCTTCTCCCCAATTCTATTCAATACCTCCTCATTAGTTACGTGATCTACCCATCTAATCTTCAGCATTCTTCTGTAGCACCACATTTCGAAAGCTTCTATTCTCTTCTTGTCCAAACTATTTATCGTCCATGTTTCACTTCTAAACATGGCTACACGCCATACAAATACTTTTAGAAACGACTTCCTGACATTTAAATCTATACTCGATGTTAACAAATTTCTCTTCTTCAGAAACGCTTTCCTTGCCATTGCCAGTCTACATTTTATATCCTCTCTACTTTGACCATCATCAGTTACTTTGCTCTCCAAATAGCAAAACTCATTTACTACTTTAAGTGTCTTCATTTCCTAATCTAATTCCCTCAGCATCGCCCGACTTAATTCGACTACATTCCATTATCCTCGTTTTGCTTTTGTTGATGTTCATCTTATATCCTCCCTTCAAGACACTGTCCATTCCGTTCAACTGCCCTTCCAAGCCGTTTGCTGTCTCTGACAGAATTACAATGTCATCGGCGAACCTTAAAGTTTTTATTTCTTCTCCATGGATTTTAATACCTACTCTGAATTTTTCTTTTGTTTCCTTTACTGCTTGCTCAATATACAGATTGAATAACATCGGGGAGAGGCTACAACCCTGTCTCACTCCCTTCCCAACCATTGCTTCCCTTTCATGTCCCTCGACTCTTATAACTGCCATCTGCTTTCTGTACAAATTGTAAATAGCCTTTACCCCTGCCACCTTCAGAATTTGAAAGAGATTATTCCAGTCAACATTGTCAAAAGCTTTCTCCAAGTCTACAAATGCTAGAAATGTAGGTTTGCCTTTTCTTAATCTGGCTTCTAAGATAAGTCGTAGGGTCAGTATTGCCTCACGTGTTCCCATATTTCTACGGAATCCAAACTGATCTTCCCCGAGGTCGGCTCCTACCAGTTTTTCCATTCGTCTGTACAGAATTCGCGTTAGTATTTTGCAGCTGTGACTTATTAAACTGACAGTTCGGTAATTTTCACATCTGTCAACACCTGCTTTATTATATTCTTCTTGACGTCTGAGGGTATTTCACCTGTCTCATACATTTTGCTCACCAGATGGTAGAGTTTTGTCAGGACTGGCTCTCCCAAGGCTGTCAGTAGTTCTAATGGAATGTTGTCTACTTCCGGGGCCTTGTTTCGACTTAGGTCTTTCAGTGCTCTATCAAATGCTTCACGCAGTATCATATCTCCCATTTCATCTTCATCTACATCCTCTTCCATTTCCATAATATTGTTCTCAAGAACATCGCCCTTGTATAGTCCCTCTATATACTCCTTCCACCTTTCTGCTTTCCCTTCTTTGCTTAGAACTGGGTTTCCATCTGAGCCCTTGATATTCATACAAGTGGTTCTCTTTTCTCCAAAGGTCTCTCTAATTTTCCTGTAGGCAGTATCTATCTTACCCCTAGTGAGGTAAGCCTCTACATCCTTACATTTGCCCTCTAGCCATGCCTGCTTAGCCATTTTGCACTCCCTGTCAATCTCATTTTTGAGACGTTTGTATTCCTTTTTTGCCTGCTTCATTTACTGCATTTTTATATTTTCTCCTTTCATCAATTAAATTCAGTATTTCTTCTGTCACCCAAGGATTTCTACTAGCCCTTGTCTTTTTACCTACTTGATCCTCTGATGCCTTCACCACTTCATCCCTCAAAGCTATCCATTCTTCTTCTACTGTATTTCTTTCCCCCATTCTTGTCAATTGTTCCTTTATGCTCTTCCTGAAACTCTCTACAACCTCTGGTTCTTTCAGTTTATCCGGGTCCCATCTCCTCAAATTCCCACCTTTTTGCAGTTTCTTCCGTTTTAACCTACAGTTCATAACCAATAGAATGTGGTCAGAGTCCACATGTGCCCCTGGAAATGTCTTATAATTTAAAACCTGGTTCGTAAATCTCTGTCTTACCATTATATAATCTATCTGATATCTTCTAGTATCTGAAGGGATTAGTGGCTGGAAAACATTTTGAGTAGATATTTTCCAGCTTTAGATGAGAGTTTACCAAACAGTCCAGAATACAAAAAAGTTGGGATCTACTTGCTGTGAAAAACAGGACAAAATGCATGGTGTGTGTGTGTGTGTGTGTGTGTGTGTGTGTGTGTGTGTGTGTGTGTGTGTGAGAGAGAGAGAGAGAGAGAGAGAGAGAGAGAGAGAGAGAGAGAGAGAGAGAGGGGGGGGGGGGGTAGGTTTATTTTCTTGCCGCATTTCTGTAGATACAGAGCGCTGCTCTGTCTTTGCTGCGAGACTAATCTCCATTGTCACTGATACTGAAATGCAGAAACTTGGTATACATCCTTATTGCAACTTCATTGTCTCCTGTGGTATCAGATTTTTTGACAAAATGAGAATTAACAGTCTTAGCCCAAGAAATAGTAGTCAAAATAACGTGTAGTATCAGTTGCCTACATTGGACTGCAGTTGATAATTTAGACACACTAGGAACTGCATCATTCACTTAGAGAACACACGATGGAAAACATATTCCAACTTGGGTAACATCTCCGTAACCATTGTACAGAAAGGAATGCCATGTTCTGCAGATTCCATTTTCAATAGTCTTCCCACAGAAGTGAAGAAGAATTTCGGTGATAAACTACAAGTTTTTCAAATCTAAATTAATAATCTGTCTCGTATTCTGTGTGTTTATGTAGTGACTTATTCCGTGACTTAATAGCTTTGGTTCATATCATTTTCTGTAATCAGAGGAGTGCACAAGAAAAAGTTTAAATGGCTGCTCAAGCTTAGAACTGCTTTTGTCATTGTCAGTAACTGACAGTAGTAACTGAAGATGATATGTCTTGGTGTATATGTAACACCAGACTGCATTATGTTGTGGTATATTAAACCAAGGAATTTATATATGCGACCAGAGATTGCCGTACCTGCGGTGCATAGATACTTCTTGATAAGCTAATCCCAGTGCATTGATATGTAGGACAAGATTTTTATCACATTGAACATAATTGTATGGCTTTCACAACATTGACAAAATACGTGTAAAATGAGCAATGTAACTTTTATAGCTCTCACTGCGAATGTTAGAACTCTGAGAGACCCTTAGACCTAAACATGCATTATATCAAGTATAGCAGAGCTTTTATCTCCTTGAGTGGTTGAAAGCTGGGTTGATGCCATTCTCTACCTAGAAAACTGGCTATTGGAGTGGGTACAGCCTCGCAGAAAGGGAGGAGAGTTACAAGCAAATCATCTTATTATGGTTGAACAGGTACATATTTTCCTTTCTTAGGGATCCCTACTTTAATATATTGTTCAACACATCCCTTCCTTTGAAACATGTTCTTTGAGTGTATGTTGCTCCAATCCTGGTTGGTATTGTAGCTCTATGTATTTGAAACCTTTCTCTTCTGGGCTGGCTGATGAAGATCTGCATGCTGATATAGAAGGGTGTTTCACAATTCATGTTACACACTTGTGGAGATTGTGTAGGGGACTTAGTAGATCAAGTTCTATATAGGAACCTGTGTCCGGAAATGGCTCGTTCCCGTACAAGGAAAACAAGATTTACAGATTTCACTCTTATTTTCTGTGATTTCACAAATGTTATTTGATATGACGACCACGAAGTTCAGTGCACACAGAGTATCTGTGAAGTAAGTTTGCATAAACTCTGTGCACCGTGTGTGTGATTAATCGCTTCTGCTGCAGCTATGGTCTGTGCAACCAGATCTTCCTCTGAGTGGCCAGAGGTCTGGTAAAGAAGACTCTTCATGTGACTCCACAAAACAAAATCCAAAGGGTTAAATCTGGAATCTTGGTGGCTGAGTTTTTGATCCACCTCGACCAGTCCACTTGTCCTCATAGACTACGTTCAGATGGTTTTGGATGCTCACTGCAAAATGAACTGCCACACCATCGCCCTGGAACCACAATATGTGCTGATTGTTCACTGACACACCTCCCAAAAACTCCGCCAGTACTTTTTACAGAAATATGAAGTACCTGGCACCCTATAGGTGGGGAGGAAGGATATACAGCCAAACCCCACAACCATCGCAGATACCTGCCCAGAATTGATGCTGGAGGTGTGCTGAAATATTTGTACACGCATTGCTTTGGGGATTTCTTGATCCAAAATGTGGCTGTTTTGAGTGTTCAAAATACATTACCTGTTAAAATGTGCTTAATCAGTGAACAAAATTCACCTCAGAAACTGAGAAAAATCCACACAGTGGTGTATTAACCAAGTACAGAAATTGACACATGGCACAAAATATGCCGGGAGCATGGTGTATACCTTCTGAGGGTGATATGCATGGAATTGCTGTTCATGCAGAACACAGAAGACAGACGAGTAAGGCACATGCAATGGTTAGAGTACTTGTTGTTGCGATCTCTTCAACTTGATGAAGCACAGCACTTCCTCTTCCAGTAAAACAGTGGCACCTTCTTGGAGTACCACAGTTTGCTGTATCGCTTGTGCATTTGCGACTTTTCCACAGTCATTGTTTTACTCTGGCAAACACGGGATGGGGTGCAGTCACACGATTTGGAAAGTACTTGGGGTACAGACGTTGAGCTACTATTCCATTGCAGAGTGTTTCATTGTAAATTTATAACATGTTGTTGCATTCTGTGAACATGTACTTGGGTGTCCTGTTACTGCAGTACTAGTCACTGTAATATCTATTGATGGACCACCAGGAAGCATGAAAACAAGGGTCACAACATCATGTCATCGTACCATTCATGAATGTGGGTAACCTACCATAACAGGCAAACTGTGTAAGAAACTTCTAGCGTGCGACTGAGTAGCTTATTTTCCTAGTAACATACAACCGAACTGTTTCCAGACATGTGTTCCTATATAAAACTTGACCTACTGAGTCCACTCTACAACCTCTGGAAGTATGTAACACGAATTGTGAAATACCCATGTGTCAGTGTACACTAGGTTGTTGTGTATAGAGTGGCTGAATTGCCTAGCTGATTCACATGTCTAGAAGTGGTAACTTCCCTTTCCTTTTAATCTCAAATACAAACTTCACATTATGGGCCGTACTGTGCACATGTTTGATAAACTGCCGAATAGTTTTGATGCCACACAGCCAAGTCACAGTCATGTCACTGTAATAAAATTGGGTAACTCCTGTAGACAGAGAAGAACCTGTAGTTATTACGTACAGGTGGTCATCAAAGTATTGTGAAACATGTTGAAAGTCTTGAGGGGATAGTGGCCAGCTAACAGCCTCAGAACACATTTTACAAGCAGTTTTGAGAACAGATAGAGAAAACATCCAAGCTGATCATAATTTGATCTGGACTAATTCTGACATAATATGTCAGTAGACATCTGAAATGTTTCAGTGTGTGTCTGCAGTAACAAAGTGTAGGCACCAGTGTCTTGGTTATATATATTTGCCTAGTCTGGAAATCGACAATTTATTGCCAGTAAGGGTAGATCACACTTGAATACCATATTTGTGGATTTTAGGTGAGCTTTACAGACAGTGGGAACAAGGAGTCAAAGCTCTCAGATGCTGTATCATGGTGTCAGGTCCCCTCAGGGGGACTCGCAACTCTTTTATATGTGCATGGTGAGCATGGAGCCCCAAGATATTGCAGCAGCTACTTACTTTCCTGTGCTACAATGTCCCATCTCTTGATTACTCCTCCTCTTGCTGTCTCTCTCTCATGGTGCCAGCCTTCGATGTTGACCCGACTCTCCCCTAGGTTCTGCCTTCCTTTCTTGAATTTTCTTTCATTCGCCATCTTTAGGTTGAAGAAATTTGTGATCCTATTCTGGGTTTGACCTTCAATTTCTAATTTTTTCTGTGATGTGGAACAACTGGGGAAGAACACTTCACGTAATGACTAATGCATACAGTGTGAAAGATCGTCTGCACACAATATCTGTGTAGGCTCTTACTTGCACCTCATTGCCATTGTGGTAGCCAGCCCAATGTAGAGTTTTTATGTATTCTTTCTGCCGAGCCCTGCACACTGCTGACGCCTGGGCTGCTGGTACTCCATGCATGCCAATGGGTAGGTGTCCATAATCATTGTGCGTCAGGACTCCTGGAAATGGCCATCATGTCAGATGGCTTTTGCTGCTTCTAGGTAGTGCTCATGGGGAGAGCCCTGATCAAAGTACGTGGCATCAGGACATATGTTTAGCACATGAATCATATTAAATTACATCAAAACAATAGCTTTTCTGATCCGGCTGTTTCATTACACATTTATAGGAAATTCAGTGCGGATAGTTATAACCCTACTGCTTTCCCAACTCTGGCTACCCCATGGGAAGATGAACAAGGCAGATGTTGAGGAGCAGAGCAATTTATTCAGCACTTAGTAGCTACCTGAACTGGTGGGGATATTTTTACTGTGCAGAAGCCATAATTTTTGTGGAACGTATTGAGAACAAATTAGATGAAGTTGAGTCGTTGGGAGATATGTGGAATGGGTGGCTGTTGATCAAAGCCTCATTTCCTGCGCAATCTACGACTGTTCACATACCTGAATGTCTGGGTGACATACCAGTGACCATTGTTCGACACAAGACTGAATATGGTCCAAAGAATCATCTTCCACTGAGACCGCATGTTCCATATGGGCGAGGAGCTACCTGCTAATCTTGAGTGGTGAGGCATACATTTTGTTCGACATGTCCAAAAAAGTCACTATATGTATGGGTCTGACATGCCCATGAGGTGCTCCTGATGCTTGCGCTTTGTTTATGTGTTATCTAATTGCACAGCCGACCCTAAATGTGGTAACTGTGGATGATAGCTCCATTAAGGCAATCCTCGTGAATGATCTGCGAGTTAGTTCCATGGAACACCATCATCCACTTTCACCGATTTGTGCAGTCTTCAAGAAAGAAAACAAAGTACAGCGATATAAATCTATTGACCACTGGTCGTATACAGCACATAAAAAGTATGAATGGCTACATCCTGTTGATATAACATCCAATTATGCGAAAATCACAGCCATCTACATCTACATACATATTCTGTAAGCCACTGTATGGTGTGTTACAGAGACTGTTGTACCACTGCTAGTCATTTTCACTCCCATTCTACTCGCAAATGGAGTGAGGGAAAAATGAATTTCAATATGCCTTCGTACCAGCCCTAATTTCCCTTATCTTTGTTCATGGTCCTTATGTGAAATGCACATGGGTGGCAGTAGGATCATTCTGCAGTCAGCTTCAAATGCCAGTTCTTGAAAAGAACATCACCTTCCCTCTAGGGATTCCTATTTGAGTTTCTGAAGCTCCTCCACAATACTTGGATGTTAATCGAATCTGCCAATAACAAACTAGCAGCCCACCTCTGAATTGCTTCAGCCGTCTTCCTTCAATATGACATGGTGGAGATCCCAAACACTTGAGTGTCGCACAAATGTCATATATGTGATCCTCTTTACATTTGAACCGAAGCTGAACATTTGCCTTCCCCACTACAATCCCTGCATGCTCATTCCAAGTCATATCACTTTGTGATGTCATGCTTTGATATTTAATCGACCTGTTTAAAGTAGCACACTACTGATGTTGTATTTGAACATTACGGGATTGTTTTTCCAGCTCATCTACATTAACTTATATTTTCCTACATTTAGATGTAGCTGCTGTTCGTCACACCAATTAGAAATTTAGTCTGTCATCTTGTAGCTTTCTGTAGTCATCTAACAATGACACATTCCCATACACCACATCATCAGCAAACAGCCGTGGATTGCTGCTCACCCTGTCAGTCAAGTCATCTATGTGTATAGAGCATAAGAGCAGTCCTATCACACTGCCCTGGGCATTTCTGATGATACCCTTGTCTGTGATGAAGACTTGCTGTCAAGGACCAAGTACTTTCCAAAAATCTAGGAATATGGAAGCTATCAGTTGGCCTTAATCCATAGTTCACAGGATCATGTGAGAAAAAGCTCAAGCTGAGTTTTGAATGAGTGATGCTTTCTAAAACAGTACTGATTTGTGGACAGGAACATTATCACTTTTTTCAGAATCGATTCTCCCACCATCGTCCTCTCTTGTGGTTCCTGCAGCATTGTCTCCGTGTATCACTTCCTGTATAAGGCTGGAGAAGCAGCTTCCTCCTCCAGTGTCTACTGATGACAGGCACCCTATGGTAAACCCTCTTTCTGGCAACCTCAGAGGGCCAACACCAGCCTGTGGCTGAAGAAAATGCGACCTGTGGGCCCTTGCAAGAATCCCAACCACCATTGGTGGTGAAGGAGGAGGATCATCAGGACAAGGCTACTTTGATAATCTCGGTGGCACCGATCACCAATGCTCATTTATGTGACTCTAACCCCATCGGTGATGCAGAGATCCTGGGGCACAACCAGTCCTCCTTGACACCCATAAAATGATCATTCAATGGAGTTGTTATGGATAATACAGTCACCTCCCAGAACTGCACCACCTTATTTCCTCCTCTTCTGCAATTTGCACTCCTCTGATACACACACACTTCACAGATGACCATTTCCTAATGCTCCATGGTTATTGTGCATGCTAAGCATGGCATTCCGAATTCTTTGCCTCAAATATTGGTATATGATCCATGGACAGGTGAACTGTTTCCCAGTTTTCTCCATGAAAGTGGTTTTTATTTTAAGATTTGAGGTGGTTGGGGGTGTGGTGTCTCCTACTGCGTGCTGTCTTTAGGGGCTCCGACCTTACCATCGCACGTTTTCATTCATCTCTTACTTTGTTTTAATAACGTTTAGATGCAGTTTCTCAATTTTTGCCTCATCCGATTTTCTATTTTAGATGTAGCACTCCTTGACCACACTGGAGGAGGGCTGTTGGTAGGATGACTCTGGTTGCATGCAGAGTCCCAGGGGCACCCACCTACTTACTGCCTTTCCTATTTCTCTCTCCCTCATTTTATTATTGATGGTCCAACTCATGTCCATTACTTTTGTAGCCCTCTCACTTTTTCTATTCTGAATCTGCTGAATAGATGATGTTCTTTGGATTACAAAAGGTTGCTTGACTGAGTATGTTATTTATACAGTCACTTATCAAATAGTACAAACCTTAAATAATAAAGTATCTCCAATTGGTGTTTTTTGTGATCTCTCAAAGGCCTTCGATTGTGTAGACTTAGAGCCTGATACCCTCATAGAAAAACTTAAGTTTTATGGAATTTGTAGCTTTACACACAGCAGATTTGAATCATACTTGACAAACAGAATGCTAAAGGTTGCACTGAATAATTCAGGCCATGTCAGAAAGATAGAAGATTGTGACTGGGGTAAAATCACAAAGGCATTCCCACAGTGTTCAGTTTTGTGTCCACTCCTATTCCTTAAGCCTAGTTTACTCGACGACACTAGGTTGCAGGCAACTGCGCTACTGGCCACTGCGCACGCGTGCAGCGCGTTTGCGCAACTTGTTGGTGCAACTAAACACTTTCGGCATGTTCCAACTTTGGCTACACTAGTTGCATGAATTTTGAGGTTATGTGTGTTTGTAGAGTGTAGACAAACTGAAATATGAAATGGAGAATAATGTTCGCTTTTTGGATATCTCTGCTTTGCATAGATGTTTGTGGGATTTCAGTGATGCTGATTACAAAAATGAGCAACATATTGCTGCCACTGAGACCTTCATGAGCGATCATAACATAGATAGTTTGACTGTATCTGAACTGCAGGACAAAATTTATTGAGTTAGGAGCACATATACAACTGAATTAAGAAAAATACAAGCAAGTGTAATTCTAGCTGTGACCATGCTCTCGTCTAAACGACTAAAATCCCATCGTTCGAGTTGGCCAACTCTTTGTTAAGGAATATTGTTGACAGGAGGGAAGGCTATACAAATACAAGAAGCTACATTCTTTATTCAATATTCACCTGTTTAAAATGTCACTGCAGTGCTCCCCATTCACAAAAGTTAGAATTTTGGAATATTGCCACTGTATAGATCTGTCTTCAAGAGAGTAGTTTGCAAACCATTCCCTTCTTAATGAGGCCTGCTTCGAATAATTATTGTTGCTAATGTTAATAATTATTGGTGTTAATGAAAAAGCGTCATCACCAACTAAAACCGTAGCTTATAGCATGCTGAGTGTTCTCGATTGTAATGCACGCAATATGATATGTAATTTCAGTTCTGGCAACAGTGCTTCATGCATTACAGTACCTTTATTTCTTATCGCATAACTGACTATTTAGAAGAAACGTGAACAGTTCTGGTGACATTCTAAGATAATTAGAAGAACTTCTTGGATCTTCCATTAGAAATTGTTTCAGCAAGGATGCTGAGCAACTGAGCTGACGTCTTTTCTTCATCCAGTCACAAATTGAAACACGTTTATTTATTTATTTTTCGTATGCAGCGATTCCACGCAACAAGCTTTAACTCCATCACAACTAGTGTGACGTGCAGCTCCCAAAAGTTTCATTTCAGACGTGACTCAGGAACCCACAAAATGACGAAACTGAAGTGTATATTGGTGTCGCCGTGTCTACAGTCTTATATGAAACAACTTGAGTGCAATTCATTCCACGCAACGAGTGGCACAACCCAATGTCGTCATGTAAAGTAGGCTTTATATGTGTGAATGACCTTCCACTTAAATTTCATCAAGCAAAATTAGTACTCTTTGTAGATAATGCTACTGTTATAATAAATCCCATTAGAGAGAAAGTAACAGAAGAGTTATTAAATGAAATTTTCCAAAGAATTATTAAGTGGTTCATTGAAAATGAACTCTCCCTAAATTTTGATAAAACACACTACATTCACTTCTGTGCAACAAATTGTCGTATCAACAATTGATGTAGCACATGACCAGGAGTCGGTAAGTAAGGTAGAATGCTTCAAATTTTTGGGTATACGTATTGGTGGAAACTTGAACTGGAAAAAGCACATTACTGAGCTTCTCAAACAGTCAAGTTGAGCTACTTCTGGTATTTGTATAATTGTTAATCTTAAAAACAAATGTATTACCTCCTGAACATATTTTGTGTTATTTCCACTCATTAATGCCATACAGAATAATTTTCTGGGGTAACTTGTCACTTGCAAAGAAAGTATTGAATGCACAAAAGTGATATATGTGGTGTCCACCCACAAATGTCATGTAGGTACTCCCTTAAGAAGCTATGCATTTTAACTGCTCTGTCACAATACACATTTTTGCTAATGAAATTCATCATAAATAATCTATCACAATTTGAGAAAAATAGTGATGTACATATCTACAACGCAAGAGAGAGACATGACCTTTATTAGCCATTGTTAAATACATCAGTGGTTCAGAGATGAGTTTGTATGCAGCAATAAAAATTTTTGATCATTTGTCCAATAACATAAAATATCTGACAAGTACCTAATCTAATTTAAAATCACTTCTCCTGGACAGCTCCTTCTGTGCCATTTACAAATTTCTACTTAAAAACAATTTAGGGAAATAATCTCAACAGCCGTCTTTGGTTGTTTGCAGATGATGCTGTTGTTCATCATCTTTTACAGTCATCAGAACAAATTACAAAACAGATTTAGAAACGATATCTGTATGATGCGAAAATTGGCAATTGACCCTAAATAACGAAAAGTGTGAGGTCAGCCACATGAGTGCTAAAAGGTATTCGCTAAACTTCGGTTACACCATAAATCAGCCGGCCGGTGTGGCCGTGCGGTTCTAGGCGCTTCAGTCTGGAACCGCGTGACCGCTACAGTCGCAGGTTCGAATCCTGCCTTGGGCATGGATGTGTGTGATGTCCTTAGGTTAGTTGGGTTTAAGTTGTTCTAAGTTCTAGGGGACTGATGACCACAGATGTTAAGTCCCGTAGTGCTCAGAGCCATTTGAACCATTTATCAGTCAAATGTAAAGGCCGTAAAATCAACTGAATACCTAGGAATTAAAATTATGAACAACTTAAATGGGAAAGAACATACAGAAAATGTTGAGGGATGGCAAACCAAAGACTGCATTTTATTGGCAGGACGCTTAAAAAAATGTAACAGATCTATTAAATAGACTACCTACACTATGCTTGTCCGTTCTCCTTAGGAGTGCTGCAATGCAGTCTGGGATCCTTAGCATATAGAATTAACAGAGTACGTCGAGAAAGTTCAAAGAAGAGCAGCACATTTTGTATTATCGCGAAATGGTGGAGAATGTCGGTGACATGATACAGGATTTCGGGTGGACATAATTAAATCAAAGGCGCTTTTCGCTCCAGTGCAATCTTCTCACTAAAATTCAATAACCAGCTTTCTCCTCTGAATGCGAAAATATTTTGTTGACACTGACCTGCATAGGGAGAAACGATCATCGTAATAAAATAAAGGAAATCGAAACTCTCACAGAAAGATACAGGTGTTCGTTTTTTCCACGCACTGTTAGAGATTGGAATAATAGAGAATTATTGTGATGGTAGTTCGATGAACCCTTTGCCAGGCACTTCAAAGTGCGATTTGCAGAGTATCCATGTAGATGTAGATGTAGAAAAACTGGTAGCCAGTTAGAGGAAGACATTTTGATCAAAGAATTGTTCGAATTATCTACAGAAATTGCAATTAGCTAACTAATCCTGTCTGTCTTTGCCCTTCATTGAGGTGGCTGGTGGTGAGTGTGGGTTGGGGCTTTTCTCGCAATTGGTCGAGCTCTTGGAGACCCCTTATGTGCTCTGATCTGCGTAGCAGCCCAATCCATACACTTCCTTATAAATTCTTTTTCAGCTCAGTAATACTTTCAGTGCTACATCACTATTTATAGATGAACTACCGCTGGATCAAGGGAATGATGATCTCACTGTTTAGTCCCTTAGATCCCAATCAACTGACTAACCAACATTGTGAGGTAGGCTAGAATTATTCAGCAGCTTCATCATTTTTCTACATACTGGCAGCATAAGATCAAACGTAGAGTTCTGTATTTATTACATTACATCAGTGGCTGCACTCTGCTGTGACATTATGTTGCGTAAAGAATGACTGTAGCTATCCCTTATCAGCTTCCAGCATAAGTAGACCCTCACTCCTTTGCAGAGCATGAAGTGCTCTTTCCTCTGCTCTACTGATATTTGACTTCAGGTGGTGTCGTTGCTAAAGTGCAACTTTTGGTGATCCTTCATCTACATCTACATAGATAATCTGCAAGCCACCATATGGTGCATAGCGGAGGGTACCCTGTATGACTACTTGTCATTTCCTTTCCTGTTCTACTTGCAAATAGAGTGATGGAAAAACGACTGTATGCTTCCATATGTGCCCTCATTTCTTGTGTCGTATCTTTGTCGTACTTACACACAGTGTTTGTTGGCAGCAGTAGAATCATTCAGCAGTCAGCTTCGAATGCTATTCTCTAAATTTTCTCAACAGTGTTTCTCAAAAAGAACGCCACCTTCGCTTCAGGGGTTTCCAGTTGAGTTCCTGAAGCATTTACGTAACACTTATGTGTTGTTCAAACCTACTGGTAACAAATCTTGCTGCCCGCCTCTGAATTGCTTTGACGTTTTCCTTCAAACCAACCTGGAACGGATCCTAAACGCTTTGCAGCATTTCGCCCAGATATTTAAATAACTTGACTGTGTCAAGCAGGACACTAGTAAAACTACATCCAAACATTACAGGTTTTTCTTCCTACTCATCTGCAGTAACATTCATTTTTCCACATTTAGAGCTAGCTGCCAATCATCACACCAACTGGAAATTTTGTGTAAATCGTATCCTCCTACAGTCACTCAACTTTGGCACCATCTTTACACCACGACACCATCAGCAAACAATCATAGATAGCTGCCCCCACCTTCCAAATAATTTATGTATATTGAGAACAACAGTGGTCCTATTACACTTCCCTAGGGCACTACTGACTATACAGTTGTCTCTGATGAACACTCGCTGTCGAGGACAACATACTGGGTTCTATTACTTAAGAAGTCTTCGAGCCACTCACATCTGTGAACGTATGTCACATACTTGTACCTTCATGAACAGCCTGCAATGGGGCATCGTGTCGAATGCTTTCAGGAGGTCTAGAAATATGGAATCTGACTCTTGCCCTTCAACCATAGTTCGCAGTACATAATGTGAGAAAAGGGCAAGCACAGTTTCTCACTAGTGATGAATTCTAAAACCATGCTGATTCCTGGACATCAGCTTCCCAGTCTCAAGAAAGTTTATTATATTTGAATGGAGGATATGCTCAATGATTGTTCAACAAACAGATGTTAGGGACATTGGTCTGTAATTCTACGAACCTGTTCTTTTACTCTTCTTATATACTGGAGTAACCTGCGCCTTTTTCCAGTTGCTTGAGACTTTATGAAGGGTGAGAGATTAGCCATAAATGCAAGCTCGGTAAGGGGCCAATGCTGCAAAGTACTCTTTGTAAAACTGAACTGGGATTCCATCCGGACCTGCTGATTTATTTACTTTCAAATCTTTCAGTTGTTTCTCTATGCCGGAGATGCTTATTATTACGTCATCCATACGGGAGTCTTTTTGATGGTCAAATGATGATATGTGTGTGCAAGTCTCTTGTGTGAACGATTTCTTGAACGTGAAATTTAAAACTTTGGCTTTCATTTTGCTATCTTCAACTGCCACACTAGACTGGTCAACAAGGGACTGAATGGATGCCCCAGACCCACTTAGCAATTGTATGTAAGACAGAATTTCCTCAGGTTGTCTGCCAGATCTTTTGCATGGTGTGATGGTGGTAGTTGTATGCTTCGTGCATAGATCTTTTCACAGACACACAAATCTCAACTAACCTTCGCTTGTTGTCATTTATGCATTCCCTTTCGAATCAAAGAGTGCAACAGCCTCTGCTTCCTCAACATCCTTCAAATTTCGTTATTAAGTAATGGTGGGACTTTTACGTCCTTTATCCACTTACTAGGCTCATAACTCTTCAGACCACAATTTACAATCTGCCTAAACTTTGCCCATAATTCCTCTGCATCCATCTTACTGGAACTAAGTGATGCCAGTTCGCTGTTCAAATGAGATGCTAATAATTGCTTATCTGGTCTGTGTAGCAGAAACACTTTCCTAGCCTTTTTGACTGATTTATTAACTTTCGTAATCGTAATTGCTGTAATGACATAGAGATTGATAATCCCTGTTTCTATACTGGCATAATCGATAAGGTCCAACCTATTTGTAGCGACAAGGTCTGAAATATTTCCATTACGTGGGCTGCCGAGCTCGCTGTGCAAGACACGTTTTCAGAAAATCTGTTCAAAAGTATTTTGAATGACCGCCTGCCTGAAACCCCTCCCCTGCCCAATTAACATGGTTTCACCTACACCTATTATATGCGACAAGATAACTTTACTGTCACACTCCAACTTCACTAGAGACAAAATTTTTGTCAGCTGCAATGAACATTCTCCCTCGTATGGCCTGTAATCTGTCTTCCCAATATATGTTCCATGATTCGCAAAATATTTCAGAGCTTTCCACTTTGGGCTTCAGCCAGCTCTCGGTCCCAAAAATGATCTGAATGTGAGAACTTTCCTGGAGGGCAGTAAATTCGGGAACTTTATTACGAATACTGCAACAGTTTACTGATAAAATTGTGTCAGTCAGAAGTGTCTTTATCCTGAACACTGTTTTACTTCCCTTGCTACAAATTGACTGACAAATGTTCATCAGAGCACCTTAAATTACTGCCTAGCTTAAAAAACCCTCTTGTGCATTCCACAAGTACTCTGCTACCCAAGTAGCTGCTTGCTATATTTAGTGCATCCTTGATCTATCAAGGGGAGTCCTGCAAATCCCCACACAATAATGCAGATCTAGAAGTCTGCAGCCAAGACCTTCGCAGAGTCGACAATGCCTTGGTTGAGAATCTTCACTCTGCTCCAAACCACAGGACCCTGATCAGCTGTGAGAACAATGCTGCAAATCGCGAGCTCTGCTTGCACTCCACACACAGGGCCAACAGTCTTCACCACCTCCACCAGCTGCCCATACGAGCTGAGAATTGCCTCAGAACCCATGCGACAGGCATCACTGGTGCTGATGTGAGCCACTACTTGCAGATGACTGCACCCTGCACGCTCAATAGCCTCAGGCTAGGCTGCCTCCACATCTTGAATGAGGCCCCCTGGCTGACATGCCAAGTACACATTGGCTTTCTTTCCAGCCCTGAACGCTTTCTGCCTAAGGGGCTTCATAACGCACCTATAGTTGTGTCAGTGAGGATGATTACAGTGTATCATCCCTAAACAGGTAACACCAGTCTTCATGTGGCAGCATGGTGCTAAAATTTATTTGTGTTGCTGAGTTAGCTCTGTGGTGGACTGCCTTGATCATATCAATCTGTTTTCACTCAAAAGCTGAGAGATGTGTAGATGAAGAAATGGCAGTTAAATAAACTGCTGGCATTAACATGCTGTTCACACCATGTATCCTTTCTTTAACGGGTAGTCTTCCATAAAGTCGTCTTTGCTCCAGAAAATCTGATGTGATTGACCTCAACAAACTTTGACACTACTTAGTTGTCTTACCGAGCGAGATGCCATAGTGGTTAGCACACTGGACTTGCATTCGGGAGGATGACGGTTCAAACCCACGTCCAGCCGTCCAGTTTTAGGTTTTCTGTGATGTCCCTAAATCGCTTCATGCAAATGCCGGGATGATTCCTTTGAAAGGGCATGGCTGATTTCCTTCCTCACCTTTCCCTAATCTGAGCTTCTGCTCCCTCTCTAATGACATCGTTGTCAATGGGATGTTAAACACTAGTCTCCTCCTCCTCCTCTTCATTGTGTTGACGTTGAAGGAAAGCCACATTGATAAGCAAGCGTAAATATTTGTCGCAGCTTCTCAGATGCCCACTGTGTGCAGCTTCGTCCCTGCATACATTGGATTGTGAAACTTAAAGAAGGTTGGTTACTTTACCATGGAAGTGGGCAGTTGACACACACAGACTAGGTGAATTTCCTGATTAGTTGCATTTCAGTAAGATTGGTGGCAAAACTAGCATACCTTCATCACAGGCATAGACATAATCTCTGGTAGTACATGAGAAATCCTTGCACATTGCTTGATAGCATCATAATGACAAGTGTTAACGTACAAAATATTGTGAGAGTTCATGATGATGATGAAGGACTTTGTCGAATGCTTGAGCTAAAACTTTATACGTAATGATGATTTAAAGCATTTTGTCCAAGAATGTGTAACTTTTCATTGTCTGGTTTAATAATTTCTACCTTCTTGTGTGAAAAAAAATATCTTTAACATTTTTTATAAATATTTGATTTTTAAAATATTTGGTAGTGTACTGGGCTACTTATGTGTAATCTTTTACAAAGTTAGTGTGGACTACTAGTTTATAACAGAGTTGTCAGAGATCGATGACAGTGTTATAATGGAGCTAACCACAGGACAAGGGATGGTTGAAAAGTTTCTAGCCCGAGATAGCTGCCGTAATGTCTCATACAAACACCACCACCACCTACTTTTATGCTGACCCTTTGTGGGTATGCAGGTCAAATTTTGCGGCTCCAGCTTCGTTAGTTTTGCCACTAGGATGCATTGTATACTGCAGTGTAAGCAAAACGGCTAATATTGAGAGAATTGAGAACTGTGCTGTGATTGAATATCTTCATTTGAAGGGAGTGATGCCCAAGGAAATTGTGGAGTACATGCAGAATATACTTACGGATAGTGCTCCGTCTTATGCTACAGTGAAACAACGGGTGTCCGACTTCAAACGTGAAAGAAGGAGCGTGGAAGATGCGCCGGAGAGTGGAAGACTTGTCACCATTGCCACTGATGAAACAGTGGTTGCAATTCACGATACGATTTTGCAGGCTTGTTGAACAACATTGCAGCACATTGAAACCACATTTGGAATCTCCCATGTGTGTGCTCATAATATTGTTGTGGATGTTTCGGGAATGTGGAAAGTTTTGTCTCTGTGGGTCCTGAAAGATTTGAATGTGGGTGAGAGACTGTATTTGTGTGCAGTGTTGTGAAGAAATCGTCCGCCAATTTGAAGCGGATGAAGACGTCTTTCTTTGCAAAGTATGTGACAATGGACAAACGCGGGTTCATCACTTTGATCCTGAGATAAAACGACAGTCACAAGAATGGAAACATCTTTCATCCCCTATCCCAAAAAAAACTCTGGATGCAAGAATCAGCTGGCAAGGTGTTGGCATTGATGTTCTGAGATGCAGAAGGGGTGATTATGGTAGGGTACTTGCTAAAGGGTGTAACTATCAGTACATCATACTATTGCACCTTCCTGCGCCATTTGAGAGAAGAGATAAAGAAAGAAAGGTGCATAAAATTGGTGCGCGGAGTTGTTTTGCATCAGGACAATGCTCCAGCACATAAGCCCTCGCAACACTGGAAACTCTGCGTGATTGTGGGTTCGAGTTGTTAAGTCCTCTGCCATATTCTCCAGATGTGGCTCCATCAGACTTTTTTCTTTTCCCAAACCTAAAAAAAAAAGGAAAAAACCCTCGAAGGACGTTGAATTGACAGTGATGATGCAGTGATTGAAGCTGTGAACACTTGGTTGAACTCTAAATTGAAGACCTTTTATTTGAATGGTTTGCAGAAGTATCAGCGTGCTCGCAAGTGTATTAGTGCACATGGGTATTATATTGAAAAATAAATTGGTATTATGAAATCTCTGTCATTCTTTATTTGTTAGGCTAGAAATTTTTTGACCCTTCCTCGTATATGACACAGTGTACTACAGTATAACCCCACATTTACATACCTGGAATTAACGTTTTCTAGTGGTTTATGCCTTTTTTTAATCATTTCCATCTGGTTTGCAGAAGTATCAGAGCGTGCTCTCAAGTGTATTAGTGCACATGGGTATTATATTGAAAAATAAATTGGTATTATGAAATCTCTGTCATTCTTTATTTGTTAGGCTAGAAACTTTTTGACCCTTCCTCGTATATGACACAGTGAACTACAGTATAACCCCACATTTACATACCTGGAATTAACGTTTTCCAGTGGTTTATGCCTTTTTTTATCATTTCCATCAAATTTCTTATGTTAATTTGCACCTGATTTTGCATTAACATATTTATAATTTTCCTGCAATTTACACTTTATGAAAAAATGTTCTTGGAGAAACAGACTGATGTAAGTGGCATTAAATTATGCTGCCATGGTGCTGGCCATCAAGTAATGCTTACAAGTGTTATGTGGTTAAGTTTCTTGACTCCAAGGTGCTCTACTCAGTAGATCGGAACCGATAAACGGTAAAAGGTGGAACAATTCAAACTTTATCTCCTGCCGCTACCAAGTGTTACTTAGTGTGGTGGCTGATGGGAGTAACTAGCTTCATCTGAATAAAGGTATTGTGACCAATCATAACCGTTTCCAAACTCTCTCTACTTTGCATGTGCAGTTTCGTGGTTGTTATCATCTTGAGTGCATTATTCGAACCATATTTAGTGTGTTTTGTTGTTTGGCCGTGTGTGCTAGTTAACACATTTGCTGACTTTGCAGCAAATGTCTTTGGTTTAAATACGGTGCAAGATACGTATTTTTTTCATGCTTAGCAACACATTTTGAAAGTTTATACTTGTTGTCAAATGCAAATATTTACATACGTATTTTTGCAGAGTTTCACATACAAACAACGTGGTGAGTGAGAGTTTGTGTGTATGTGGTTTTCTGTATAATTGAGGAGGCACAGTACCTGATAAACCCAAAAAGACGATTCCAGTGCAAGAGATGCTGAACAACCCATATGCTGACACCATACAAAATACTTACGCAAATATTTGCACTTGACAACAGGAATATAAATTCTCAAAACATGTCATGATAAGCATAGTGGCTTGGGGGGGGGGGGGGGGGGGGGGGGGAAGAAAGAAAGAATAAATAAACTGTGTAATGTTTCATTATTTACATAATTAATGACAGTTACAAGCTTTCCCAAAACATCGATTATGATGTCTGAAGTAAAGTCAAGTGTTTCTACTTCCCAGATGGTTACCATTTCAAGTTACATAAGCAGTTTTTATTGGATAATAAACAAGTCACTGACAAGTATTTTGATGCTGATTATGTACATATATCTTATGTAAAGTGCGGAAATGCAAAGGGGGGGGGGGGGGGGGTTCCTATACCTAACTTTCAATGCTTAAAACATTATTTCCCACTCTTTACCACATTTTACACCATTTTTTTCTAGTCTCTTGAAAAGTGTAAAGCAAGTTTTCACTGCATGCGATACCTCCCTCAGTTTTTGACTAATTTCCTTTGGAAGTGCCTTCACGAACTGCTTCTATTGCAAGTCACTAACTCACTCCCTTGTCTCACTTAAAAGAAACGACCCCTGACACTGACACATGCAAGGTACACCATTGCCTTGTACAATGTTACTCTATTATTGGATTATTTTCCTTTTTCCCCAATCTGCTTCACTTTTTTTAAATTTAATTAGTGGAATGGCTCCAGTGATTTCATGATAATTGCTGTGTACTGGTGCCACTGACAGCGAGAATAAACCCTTTATTGTAAATGACAGATTTAATAAATGTTCTGAATGTGTCAACAATATTTGTTTGGGAATATTGTTTCTCTCGAAGATTTATCAGTGCTTTTTGAATGTTTTTTCACGCTCCAAGAAGACTGATTGGATCGTAATGACACTGTGACACTTTGGTACTGTACATATAATTGTGATTGAAAACAGTGGGACAGTGAGGACATATCAATGATCACAGGTAAACAAACACAATAAATTTCAGAGTTTATACCAAGAACTGAGAACAGCAAAATCCTTACACACACCATCCATCCAAAAAGTTGAGACACTGACAAGGGGAGGCCGCCAATTGTGAAATTCAGATTCGATTCATACTGCGCATAATAAAAGCTCATGGCCAAAGGTGTAATGTGGCAAAGCGCCAAGATGCACTTCTCAGCCGTTGTCGAGAAAATCGACAGTTAAAAGAAACCGTTCCGGTGAAATACTCTCTACGATTAACATTTTTCTACAGTGTTGTGGCGCAGCGGTAAGCGCTCGGGTTCGTATTCCGAAGGTCGCCGGATCGAATCTCGCACCATGCAACTTTTTTTATTATTATTAGTTTTTTGTAATTCAAACGTGTGTGTGTGTATATATATATATATATATATATATATATATATATATATATATATATACTATTAATGAATTGCTTATGCATGTTGGTGAAGGCGGATCGCTCTCCAATTGTACCGCCTCCATTTTTCCCTTTTTTTTTTTTTAACAGGGTGTACCAAAGCTCTCCCGTACGCACTGATTTTCGACGATGTTATAAGTTGCGCTAGGGACCGCATCTACCTTCTTTCGAAGTTAGCAGGCAACTACGCTGTTATGCGGCGGCTCGTTTCGGCCCATTCAACATCTGTCCTTCAAGTGTAACGAGCGAGTAACGGAGTTTATATTTCATACCTGCCACAGCAAATTTGTGTTTGTGGGGTCTCTATTCTAATTCGAACGTTTGACTTACGCTATACGTATTCGTTTCGGAATATCGTTTCTACGTCTTCCGTTAACTATACGTGGATAACATTATGAAGATAATTAATAACATTTGTGAAATACAACTTTGTTTGCGGAAAACATAATGATGTTCGAAGTCGCCAGTTTTTCCACGACAAACGACTTTCAACAACTTATTATATGCATAATTGTTGCAACTGATTGCCAGGAATTTATTATATATATATATATATATAATATATATATATATATATATATTTGAATTACAAAAAACAAATACTAAAAAAAAAAAAGTTGCATGGCGCGAGATTCGATCCGGCGACCTTCGGATTACGAACCCGAGCGCTTACCGCTGCGCCACGACGCTGTAGAAAATTATTAATCGTAGAGAGTATTTCACCGCAGCGGTTTCTTTTAACTGTCGATTTTCTCGACAGCGGCTGAGAAGTGCATCTTTGTGCTTTGCCACATTACACCTCTGGCCATGAGCTTTTATTATGCGCAGTGTGAATCGAATCTGAATTTTACAATTGGCGGCCTCCCCTTGTGAGTTTATTGCTGGTGTATAAACGTCAATGCTGTAACTACGGTAGCATCTTGCACTAACAACTGTAAACAACAGATGTGCATTTGACCAGTCAGTTCTGCTTCACTTTTTTTAAATTTAATTAGTGGAATGGCTCCAGTGATTTCATGATAATTGCTGTGTACTGGTGCCACTGACAGCGAGAATAAACCCTTTATTGTAAATGACACATTTAATAAATGTTCTGAATGTGTCAACAATATTTGTTTGGGAATATTGTTTCTCTCGAAGATTTATCAGTGCTTTTTGAATGTTTTTTCACGCTCCAGGAAGACTGATTGGATCGTAATGACACTGTGACACTTTGGTACTGTACATATAATTGTGATTGAAAACAGTGGGACAGTGAGGACATATCAATGATCACAGGTAAACAAACACAATAAATTTCAGAGTTTATACCAAGAACTGAGAACAGCAAAATCCTTACACACACCATCCATCCAAAAAGTTGAGATACTGAGTTTATTGCTGGTGTATAAACGTCAATGCTGTAACTACGGTAGCATCTTGCACTAACAACTGTAAACAACAGATGTGCATTTGACCAGTCAGTTGTGAGCAGGCAATGTTAAGTGGTGGGAAAGTTGTAACTGGTACTCATTGCTCTCTTCTTTAATTTCAGATATTACACTACACACAAGTTCATTCCTTTTCCCTACTTGCTTTCCTTGATGTCATATTGAATATGACAGGGCAATTTCAATCTGACCATCCATCCATTGTTTGAAGGGTGCCATAACCTCCAGTATGTGAAATCAAGACATTTGTATGTGGCCGCCAAGGTAACCTTAAGTTCTGTTCAAAAAACTGCGTAGCTCCCTGCAACATAAATTTTCCATAGAATTCTGCAGGAGTTGAAGACTGTTATCCAAACCCAAGGTGAAGCATTTTATCCTGGAAAACTCATATTCGCCATAGGAATGACTCTGACCTAATTAATTGTGTGATGGAAAACTGAAATTAACGCAATAGTTGAGTGTTGTTAGACATGTTAGACATGATTACTTTAGGTTCACTTTGTTGTTTACGATAATTATAACTCACCCACTGAATTGAAAAGTATGAGAAAACTGTTTGATTATGGAGGATACAGTATTTTTGATCAATCCTGTCATCCTGTTTGGAAGTGTTGGTGGATTTTACCATGTTGTTCTAGACAAATGTTGGGATGATTAGAAGCAACAGCCATTACTGGTGTCTTTCCCTTTCATTCCTTGTTATCAAGATTTAGGGAATGAATTTAATTTAATTTTTGTAAGTTATGTTTATTGGTGCTGCTGCTGATTATTATTATTATTGTTGTTGTTGTTGTTTTCGTTCCAAAATTTCACAATTCGACATTTCATTATGCTCAGATTTCTTGTTTTAGTATGTTCTGGGTATATTAGTACTTGTTCAGTGACCACGTGTCATTGATGGGTACCGGCAGTTGTCCAAAAATAAAATAAATAAAAAATTAATTCATCACCTTGAATTTGTCATCACTTGCAAGGATTTTTAAGGTTAAGTAGAGTAGAATCAACATAACTCCAGTACTGTTCTGAAATACTTGTGGTACATAACATTTCCAGAGATTTTGTATTGAAGGGACTAACAAAAGACAATTCCATTGTAATATGGATAATTAGTAAAATATACTCTGGAAATGATGTGGTTGTACTAGAATGATACCTTTGTTCTATCAGGCTCCTAAGTATGTTACTGTAGCATTATCAAGTGTCAAAAATAAAAAATAAAGTTTTAGGGGAGCTAATGGAAGGATTTTCTTTATTGAACTAATTTGTGGAAAATTTAACCTGTGTAGTTTTTAAAATGGAACTTATTGGATGAATCTGCCTACTTTTTAAAATGGAACTTTTTGGATGAAAGTTTGTAATCAGAAGGATAAATTTGTTGTTGTTTCGTGGGGAGGGTCATAAAATAATTGTAGCACTCTTGTAATATATTTTGTTTATCGGACATAATACCAAGATGTGAATTGGCTTTCAGTAGTAGATACACGGGCATTTTTTCCTCATGTCAGTGGAACATGAAGGCTAGGAACTTAATAATAGTATGAAGTGCAGGTTGTCATTTATTCTACTGTGCCTTGCAGAGTATGGATGTGGATCCAGAAAATCAAATTCTCATGTGTTACATTATATGAGAAGTATTATTAAAAATATCTGTGAAGTATATGACTTTTCATATAGAAAACAGTACAACAAAAACAATGTTGCCATGAGCATGATTGTTTTATTCAGATAATGTGAATATTAAATTGTTATAATAATGAAAATGCCTGGATGGAATGTAAACAATGACCAGTAAAACTACCTTTAAGGCGAAGTGCCGAATGTTCAGTAGGCACTTGAAAAATAACAGCAGCTTAGACTATTAAACATTTCTTCATATTCAGTTTGGAAATAACTAAAGTTTGAAAGATCAACCCGCCATTACACTCACATTTGTCATTCAACACTTTATCTTAAAGGTGAGTGAATGTCTGTTCTCCCAATGACTGAGAATGCTAAATCTTTCAGTCTGAAAGCTTCAGTGTTTTTCTATAGATCTTTGTAGTTGCTAACGTACTGCAGGAAACACATTTTATGATCACTTCTAGAAAAATGTCTTAAACTTTATTCATTGTGTTCACATGTCTCTTGTCACTCCCTGACCAAATGACTGTATCTTTATTGTCAGCTGATACTGCAACTCTGCTTACAACATATGGAATGAAGTTTGCAATTCCATTTTGCACACAATTTATTCTTCAGGTACTCTAAGCAGTGATTTTAAGTGTGATCACTGTGCCATCTCCAATCAGACTTTGTGCTTTTGTCACTGTTACAGCCCCATTTATGATAAAGTTCAACTTCAGGTATTCTTTAACTGTCCATATTCAATTTTACAATTTTATTAGCTTAAGAAATTTTGATATCTCGTATTATGAAACCCTCTAATTTTACATTTACTCATTGATTCTTAGATGCAGCTGGTGATACAAATCGCAAAGTGATCACACGCAAGCGAAAGAGAAGGAAGTATTTGCTGAGGAGAAAGAAGTCAGAAACAACGAATGAGAAGATTAGCAGTGAGAAATCTGCTCCCGAACAACGTCAACGAGTTGATCTGAAAGGTCCTCGTGTGAAACATGTTTGCCGAAGTGCTTCTATTGTTCTGGGGCAACCTCAGGCAACATTTCCAACAATTAAGACTAGTGGTCAATCAAAGAAGCGAGGTAAGTGTTTGTTCTAAGACGTATTATTTGGCTGTTTATACTGTTATAAGTCCGCAGCTCATGGTCTCGCGGTAGCATTCTCACTTCCAGTGCACGGGGTCCCGGGTTCGATTCCCGGCGGGGTCAGGGATTTTCACCTGCCTCGAGATGACTGGGTATTGTGTTGTCTTCATCATCATCATTCATCCCCATTATGGTCGGAGGAAGGCAACGGCAAACCACCTTCACTAGGACCTGGCCTAGTACGGCGGTGCAGGTCTCCCGATTCGTTCCCCTACGCTCTGTCAAGGAGTATGGGACGTCATCATCACTGTTATAACTAGTTAAAATACACACACACACACACACACACACACACACAGGGTGATTATAATTAAACTTAAACTTTCAAACCACTGTAGAAATAACACCACTGGTCAGAATGATGTCAAATTGCAATGGAATATTATCGCAGAAGAGGGAAAACGTATGTCAGAAGAAAAATACTTACAAAACGTAGCAATAGATGGCACTGTAAACAGTAATAGTGGTTGACTACAGGTGACAAATAAATGTACAACAATGTCTAAGGTGTACGTTTGATGCTAAACAAACTGTACTACTCAGTGTGCATGGGTGTCCAGTTGTGATACTGTTAGTTACGTAAATTCATCCATCATGCCAAGGTCGTATCACATCGGGAGGGAAAAATCTGTTTTTAATTGTCCTGAGGCCAAAAGCTGCATAGAAATCATCAATCATAATCAAACCAGATTATTAATTTCCATGTGACTGGCACAAAACGTGTTCAGTATGCTGTCCACAGTTTTCTGCAACAAGTTGAAATCAAGAAACAGCATGTTCCACAAGTGATAGAGGTGTTTTCTGTGGTCATGTTCAGAATGTGTTGTGCAATGCGTGCCTTCAATGCAGCTAAGTTTGGAATTGGAACACTGAACACATCATCTTTCAGATAGCCGCACAGCCAGAGGTCACACGGATTAAGATCAGGTGATCAGGACGGCCAGGCTGTAGAGAAATGGCGGCTGATAATTCTAGCATTTCCGAAATGGTGCTTCAGCAGCTGCTTAACTGTATTTGCAATGTGCGGAGGTGCGCTATCTTGCATAAAAATGATTCCGTCCACGCTGTTGGAGAGCTGGAATGACGTAGTTGTGCAAAAGATACTTGTAGCGTTTACCAGTGACAGTACAGGTAACAGAACTGGAAGCACCTGTCTCTTCGAAAAAATATGGCCCTATGATAAGTGATGCCGTAAACCTGCACCACACAGTGACCTTTTCGGAATGAAGTGGTATTGGTTGCTTTGTGTGTGGATTTTCCATTGCCCATATTCAACAATTCAGTGTAAGTACATATACTGCCAGATGGAAGTGGGCTTTGTCTGTCTACAAAATCTTCCACGGCCAATCATTGTCCGCTTCCATGCGAGCAAGAAATTCTAAAGCAAAGGTCCCTCTTGCTGGCAGGTGAACAGGAAGCAACTCATGCACATGGGTAATTTTGAATGGATAGCAAAGAAGGATGTTTCGTAGCATTTTACGCATCATGCTCACGGGTGTGTCCTGTGTTCATGCAATTCTCCGTGCACTACACGTTTGCACACCACCATTTGTCTCTTCCTGCCTTGCTGTGGCCATTGCTTCCACTTACGTTGAATCATTTTGTTTCCTCCCTCTACCAGGTTGCATACCAAAAGAACCCATCTTTTTGAATTTCCGAATCATTTTCTCCAGATCCATGGCAGTCATTGGACCAATGCCTTTTTTCAAACCCTTCAGTGTCCGGAACTTCTGCAG
Organism: Schistocerca serialis cubense; assembly: GCF_023864345.2. NCBI lineage: Eukaryota > Metazoa > Arthropoda > Insecta > Orthoptera > Acrididae > Schistocerca > Schistocerca serialis. Next base: position 775,123,048 of record NC_064640.1, read on the forward strand.
AGCAGTGAGTGCACAATCATCATTCGTGTAATACAGCATTGAGACGGTCATAGCGAACGTTGTAGATGTGAAAGGAGGAAAAGCTGTATACCCGGCATGTTCATACAAACTTCAATGGGTCTTGTGCATAACAGGTGTTTTCATTTACATATTCTGACACATGCAATGCCATCTGTTGATCAGTTTTCGCATTATTTTTTTTTTCTTCTGGCGTATGTTTTCCCCCTTCTCCGATAATATTCCGTTGCAATTTAACATCATTCTGACCAGCGCTGTTATTTCTACAGTGTTCTGAAAGTTTAACTTTAATTATATTCACTGTGCGTGTGTGCGTGCGTGCGTGCGTGTGTGTGTGTGTGTGTGTGTGTGTGTGTGTGTGTGTGTGTGCGTGTGTGTGTGTGTGTAATTGATCTACGAGGGCTTTTCAATAAAGAATGAACTTTTTTTTTTTTACAACATACCTTTACCCATCCTCATAATTTTGATGGTCTTTCTCAAAGTAGTCTCCTATGAATGCGATGCACTTGTCCCAGCATTTTCGCCAGTCTTCAAATACATGCTGGAAACCATTTTTTGAGAGGCCCTTAAAATCACCTTCACCACTGCGTCTGGTGATTGGTAATGCCTCCCATTAACGTGTTTATTCATGTTAGCGAGTAGAAAAATGTCACGTGGTGCTAAATCCAGACTATAGGGAGGGTGAGGGATGCACTTGACATTGATTTTTGCAAGATATTCAGCAACAACTTTGGCAATATGCGGCCACGCACTATCGTGGTGCAGCATCCAGCCTGCTTCACAGAAATGTAGTCTTTTGGGCCTGATATGGACTTGCAATGTTTTCAGGACATCCGTGTAGTATTGTCCAGTTACTGAAGTGTGTCCAGGTACAACATGCTGGTAAACCACTCCATAAATGTCAAAGAATGAAATGACCATAAATTTCCTAGCAGAAGCAACCACTTTTGTGTTTTTGGGATTTGGTGATGAAGGAGATTTCCACACAGAGCTTTGCTATTTGCTCTCAGGATCAGAATGATGTAGCCAAGTTTCATCAGCAGTGATTACATTTGATAGAAACTCCGGATCTTCCTCTAACATCAACTGTAACTGCATGGAGACCTGCTCGTGAATGTAATTTTGTTCGGGAATCAACAGTTTTGCAACCCCACGTGCCATGTGTAATTTTTCTGTTACCAACATGTGGGTGGCACCCATTGAAATATTCAGTATTTCAGAAAGTGATCTTAAGGTAATTTGTTGATCCTCTATCACAATGACAGCAGTGTTGTTGACGTTTTTTTCCGTAAGAGCAGTAACTGGAGCACTGGGTCGGGTCCACCTTCCTTTGAAATTGATTGTCTCCCCACTTTATAAACATTTGAATCCACCTTCGAGCTGTGCTGTAGGGAAGAACAGATTCTCCATAGGTCTCCTGTAACATTGTATAGGATTCAGCTAAAGATTTGTTGAGATGAAAGCAGAATTTCAAAGACGCATATTGTTCCTCACATGTTACCTCCATTGCAGCAGTAGGTGTACTGAACATGTCTAACCTTGCCTGCCTCTCACAGGTGGGAACCAGGAGTCCCAACAATGAAACTACTATGGCGTGTTTGTTGCACGTTAAGCTAACAGAATATCATACGATTAAATTTTAGTGTGAGAAATTAAGACCATAAAAAAAGTGTGCTCATGCTGTATTGAACAGTCCTCGTATTAAAATTTATGCTTCTTAAGCTTTGTTTAAGTGAACGTGACTGATTCACCTGCAAAAGTAATTATGTTGATCACAAAGTGGAAGTGAACTCTCCTTTCTGAAGAGAGGGTTCAAATCCCTTCCCACCGTATATAGTTTCCTAAATCATTCTGGATGGTCCCTGTGAGAAGACCATTGCCCATTTAGTGCTCCATTCGTAACAACCTCAGTTTAGCTTCATTTGACACACACACACACACACACACACACACACACACACACAACCACCACCAACAACAACACACATCATTACACATGAGGAGAGTTGTTTAAAAAAAAAAAAAACGATAAGAACCCAGTTTGTGTTTAAAATTAATTATTTTACTATGTATTAAATTCTTTCATTGCTGGGTAGGTGGTCAAAGATTTTTTTTGTCTGTCTTAGACTACACTAAGTTTGAGTGCTGCATAGTGTAAGCCATTTCTCTTTCTAGTGGTTTATTTATGTACGTTACTGTTTCTATGATTGGTTGCTGACAACACCAACCATGATCTGGAACCAATAACATGCATAAATATAATACGAGAAAGAGAATGGCTTATACTATCCATCACTCAACCTTAGCATAGTGTGGCACAGAAAAAGAGTGAGGTATTCAGTCATTAAAAGATCTTTAACCACCTACCCAGCAATTCAAAGAATTTAATACACAGTAAAATAATTAACTTATTTGTTGTTGTTGTTGGTGGTGGTGGTGGTGGTGGTGGTTGTGGTTGTGTGTGTGTGTGTGTGTGTGTGTGTGTGTGTGTGTGTCCAATTAAACTAAACTGAGGTAATTGTAATTATTCCCCCGTGATGAAATACAGAATTATGAGGGACAGTTTATTGCAGGCATTGTTATTGAATCTCATTGCAATTAAGAAGTTAGAAACAACAAAAATCTTTGCCATTTCCCCATTTTTGATTGAGTAAGTTCACTGTGGGTGAATTTTGGATACACAGAGGCCTTCTGGTCTTACAAGGGAAGCCTGTTCCCACCCACTCTCATCAGTGTCTAGCTACCTATAGAAAGTTTGCTACACATCTCTTGTTCAGAATTGTTTTGCTCCTTTGATATAATTCATGGTGCCATAGTGTAATTGTAGTGGATTAACAGTTGACACAGGAACGACATGTACCACATTTCTTCTTCATGGGGACCATGGAAATGACAGAGGGCTCTCTGATTGATTGACGTTGTTGGTGTCTCACAGCATATTTTCCACATCCTTACGAAATGAAGCTGTCACTTCAATGAGTATACCCTTATGACTATTGACTAATGGGTGGATGTGTCACAATGTTGATGCATTGGTCATCTGAACTACTTACCTCATTTCTAGATTTGAAGTTGTTAAAATCTGATACAGGATGAAGAAAATTCGTTGGTCTTTTTTTTTTTTTATATATATATATATATATATAATCAGACCAGGGCCTATTGGCAATTAGATAATAATTTCTTTGTCAATGATGTCTGTACTAACAGTATTAAGTAATTCTTTGTCAGTGGGTCTGAGAGCACAATGGCAAGATACTGTACTTGGATTTGAAAGGATGACGATTCAAATTCCTGTCTGTCCGTCCGTCCGTCTGCCTTTAGGTAGCCAGCCATGTGTTGATGAGGTAATAGTATGTATTTATAGATATCATTTAAAGTAGCTATTGATGTGAGCTTGGAGATAACTTGAGGAAGAGCATGGCATACATTTGGTGACATGTGGCTCTAGGTTGCGTATTGAGGATTTTGTACTATGGCCGCTTCTTGAGACAGGAAGTGAGAGAGCGAGTCCATTTAGTTCAAACTTTGTAAAGAAGACAAATATGATGTCAGTGACAGCCTTTTTGCAGAAGTTGACTTTAGCAGGAAACTTAAGAGAGGCAAATTATTCTGTAGTTCCTTGGGGAGGTGCATGCCCATAAGCCCAATTGGGTGGGTGGCATGGTAGCAGCCATTGCTGGAGAATCTTTGGAGTCAGCCATTGAAAGAAGGTAAAGTGTTTCAATGGTTGGACAAGTGGTCACTTCTAAACAGTCAGAAGACGTATATGATTTTCACTCAAAAAGATGAGCAAGACACTTAAGACTTTTACTGAAAAACTTGGGCCTCTGCTTTTGGTGCTGGGTCCAAAATCCTCTGATGTCACTTTCATGGTGACAACACACAGTACAGTGCACAGGTAAACTATCTGTGAATAGCAAAACCTTGGTACAATTGTTCCTTTGTTTGCTCCCACACACAGTAGAATTCTTTGTGGTCTTCCATCATTGTTTGTGCTTTTTAAGTAATGAAGAATGTATGCTCATTTCACCAGCATTCCTATTCATAAAGAGTCTTGTAAGACCAGCCCAAATAACATAGTCTTTTGTTGTCCCCCACCCACCTGGCTGCTCTGGAACAGATTCCTGGCCACAATATTGCTGACAAATCCTGCAAGTAAGATCAAATTGATGCTCTTTGATCCACAGCATTTCTGTGAATACTATTTTGTTTAATGTAATTGCTTACTCATTTGAGGACGTTGCCAAGCAACAGAAATCAGGTGACTGTCTTTTATTCATTTGTTTCAACTAGCCAGACAGTATCAGTCTCAGGTGGCGACTATAAGAGGGGGGGGGGGGCAGGGGATAGGTGCAATACCACATTTATCACTGTCACTGCCCCAGTGGTTGTCTAGTTTGGCTGTTCTCATTCAGGTACTCTTGGGATTAAGTTGTGCCTGTTAATGAATGATCCAGACTGGTGCTTGGCTACTTGTGATGGTTATGATCATTACCAGCATGTAGATTGTGTCCGTGTGGTGGAGTAACTTCTTACTGTCTACCTTATTGTCAATAACTGTCAGATAACATTGTTTATAGTGGCTAATAACTGCTCAGAACACCAATTGCACAAATTTGTTTGAGTAGCCTTGCCAGTCAAAAGCTGTGAGCTTCCACACCTGCAAGATAAATCCTAGGATAACATCATCAATACATTTTATTAGAACCATAAATTTAGATGGGTATCTTAAGTCATTGATAGTTGCTGTCATAATATGGCTCCAACATAACCTCCACCGCGGTGTTAAACAGTGACCCAGTGGTCCATGCCCAGGGGTTTGGGCAGCCTTTCATCAGATATAAATAGTGGGACTTATGTAAGTGTCTTTATGCTTCACCAGAAGATGAGATGTGTTAGAATGCCACTGTTATGTGATCTGTTATCGAGCTGGAAATCCGAGAGCTTTTCATCAACTGTCATTTTTTCCTGTCAGTCGGAATACTGTTAAGTTGCACTATTACCATGTTTCCTTTTCGCCCCTTGTGTTCGAAGTACTGATGATTTAAACATCTAGACACTCTGTTACATAACCAACGAGAACATAAATTAATAAATGTGAACAGTTATAACTTCCAGTAATATAGTATAATAAGAATTCCTAGATTACAGCATTTTATTTTGTGTGTTTCTCATCAGTTAATTACTCACCAAAATCTGAAATCAAACCTTTATTTAATGCTCATATGAAATTATGCTTTTCACAAAGTGTTTAACCTCTGTTAAGTAACAGGTTTACTAAACATTTTGCTTCAGTATCTGGGCATATACGCCCCAGAACAAGTGTGAAATCTGCGAAAAACCTGGAATTTCTTTTAGAATTCTGGGAATTTTTATTGCTATAGTTTTCAGTAAAATGTTTGTAATTTTGACCACTAAGGACTCTAACAAAGATTTTACTGTAGACTAGTACTACAGAATAATGCTGCAGCAATAAAACATAACTGAGAGAATAAAACCAAAATAAAACTTCAGTTACCAAGAAAATGTGCCATTTAGAGCAACAAAACACAGTGCACTCACAAACGTATGCCAATAGCAAAATGTGTCAAAGGCTTTAGGACAAAGACTGTGCAGTGTTTGCATTTCTAATGGGTCGTGGGAAAATATTCCAAATGGTGGTTTGAGAAGCGCTACTATCAAATTAAATTTCCTTTTATGCAAGATGAACTATCATACGTATGGGAATGTGTGATGAATATTTTAAATCGTGGAGCATTTGGCTCTTTTTCAGAACTTAATGCTTTGAAGACCAGCCACTTAGAAAAATTTTGGGCCTTGAAGAGCAGCCGTTTATGCCTTTCTTTTAAATTTTATTGGCACATTTCTGTTTGATATATCATAAAGGGTAAGACATGCTAAAAAGACCAATATTATATGTGAAAGGTTAGCTTTTCTTGTAGCTATACTGTACATATATTAATTTAAACCATTAACTTTTCCTATTTGTGTTTCAAGCAACTTAACGTCAATGTTGCTATTGGTTGACTACATCATATGTTTTATGCTCTGAATATCTGCTGTCATTGATTGGTGAGATCATGTGACGTGAGTTATGATTGACTGACAAAAGCGCATCCCAATCTCAATTCCAGTGCTTCGGAAGCTTGCATGCTGTATATGGTGAAATTTGTATTTATACTTTCATAATACGAAAATATGCAGTGTACCTGTTTCCACCCGTGAAAGGTCTTTCCAAAACAAGTTGTTTTTTGCTAGGTTTCATTTCCTAAAGTGCCAGAATGTTCTACACCAATGTATAAAACTTTTACCATTCAAAGGATTGATAAGTTTCACAGCTCCGAGGGAAAGTATATTGTCACTTAACATGGAAAAATGTATTTTCAGCCAGAAAAAACGTGTCTTTAACCAGAAAATTTGAGACTGTTCTTTTTCTTGTCCAAGTATATGCCCTGAATATGGTTCTTCCATCTGTGGAGTACAAAAATTTAATACCTCAGCAGGGCATAAAATTTCTCTTTTTATGACGCATGTGGTCACTTAGTGTAAAGTCTAAAACCCAAACATACTATTATTGAGTACTGAATGTCATTATCTGACTTGCTTATCAAATCAGTGACATGGGGCTTGCAATAGGGAGATAATAAAGAAAAACAATGTGAATTTCCATTTGTCTAGTATCTGTATAGTATGCCTATTTTTAGTTCTTTTTCATGTCCTAGTTGTTATATATTAATCCATAATGGCTGTGTTTTATAACTGATCAAAACCAGTTCATGACCCCATCAGAGCTTCAATTGATAGGCTGTTTAAATGGGCAAAATATATTACTGCCTTTGTGCAGGTTCTAGAGTTTTACAGTATTGTGGAATACAATTAATTTTTTCAGCCTTTCAAAGATGAAATATGAAGAATGTTGTATGTAGTCGAAATTGCCTATTTATTCTGAAGTCCTACATGTGTGTTATTTATTACTTTATTTCTGGGACATTCGTTCGGATAATACCGACATTTTGTCAGAAATTGTGGAAACATTTCAAGAAACAGTAAATGACTCAGAAAGTTGTGTAAACTGTGGTTCAAACAATGATTGTTGCACTAATTAAATTCCAGAGTACCATCCAACTAAGCCTAAAGAGAATATGCACAGTAATGGCATTGAGTGACAAAGAAAAGGCTATGAAGTTTTTGGATAATTGAAGGGGGGAGAAAATGCTTAAACTTAAGCTGTGTACAAAGCCAATTTTGTTTCATAAAATATGAACACGAATTGTGTAAATGTAAGAAAGATTTCTGCGAAGTCTGAATACATTCCAAATTAAACTTACGAAAGTGTGAAAGAAAAACTATTCGAAAGGTATAAAACTGCTCGTGAGAGTCGGTGCACTGCTACCGAGGGAAATCTATGAGACTGGGTGCTCTCAATTACAAATGGAGATGAACGTAACTGATTTCTAGGTGTCTTCAACCTGGTTAAACAGATTTGGGAAATTAAATTATACAGAAAAGGAAGTCGCAAAATTGCGGAGTTTTCCCAAATAAACACATAGAGGAGATGTAATTAACAAGTAATACTATATGGAAATTTGTAGCTGACTTGAAGACAAATCTTCTTTTTATCCCATAAAATGCTGTGTATAAAGTCAGTCAGTCAGGTTTTGTGCAAGGACTGCAGAAAACTGCGCTGTATCATTTCAAACTTGGGGAGAGGAGGGTGAAAGAGACGAGTCACTTGTGCAGTCAAAGAACACTATGACACATTTGTATTGAATAATTCTGGTGATACGTATCAGTGGATTACTGTTTTCTGCAGCTTTAACTTTATACCTGTATTCAGGAACATAAGGCAAATTAGGACCACAAATTTTAAAAGGTGACTGTTTCCTTGCAAAACTCTTGGCATCTGTGTAGCAAAATCTGGAAAAATGGGAGAGAATAGTTTTTAGTGTCACATCTGAAAAATTTTGTTGCATTTACTGAAAATTATTCATTGCTTTTGTTGGACACTTGGCGTGTACATAACGACACTTCTGTCTTTGGGATGATGACGCAAATCCTGTTAATTAAATTCAGATTCCACCTGTAATTAATACTGAGTTTCATCCTCTCGATGATAAAAAAAAGGTTTCTACAGTGTAGAGCGTTTTTCAGAAAATTAACAAACAATATAATTTCTGATAGCTCTTTCTCATTTCAGGTTTATCAGCAGAACAGTATTGTTAAACTTAGTCATTTTTGCGTTGTCAGTTTGCATTGTCGCTTTATATAAATTTGATGAAGTATGTCTGGTACATAGCACAATATGCAGAATGGCAGCCACGACCATTTCTTACTCCATTTCAGTTCTGTATGAATAAAAATAGTAATTACGGTGTTGTACTTTAATTTGTTAATTTTTCATTTATCAGGTGTGCCTGGTGTCAGGAAAATGTTTATTTTCATCGCCCAATAGACGCTTCGCATTTTTGTGACCATTAAAGGGAATAAACAAGAAAATGTTTCATTGTTAGCTGAATATACATTACTCAAAAATTTTCTTAAGAATTGAGATGCAGGAATTGTTACAAAATATTTAATATCAACAAATTAAAGTCCCACTTGATGATGGAATTCGTCTGTAATGTAACATCATACACAGCCGTGATTTACTTTCCACTGCTAGTCACTTGTGTAATAGTTAACAGGTACAACACTTTCAATATGAATTTGCAAGTTATTCTAAAAATTAATGATTTGAGAGACTTAGTTGCCAGCCCATTGGTTTTTAACATATTGGAGCCTAATGGGTCGGCAATCCAGTTAATACCCGTATCCTGAGGAAATTTACTTTAATTTACAATTTCTTAAGAAATTTACTAATCCACTTACCTCTACCTCTTTAGGCAGTATATCAGCTTAACCTTTCATCCTTGCTCTTTATGAATATGCATATGTTTAGCAAAAATAAATTATACAGGGATTTGTAGATATTACTCTAAAGATACAGTTTTTCAGCATTTTTATTTTTCCTTGAAGTGGACAAAATTTTCATAAGTCTTGGGGAATGGTAGGCTATTGATTTAAAATCACTTGTCAGCAGGAAATACTAAATGCTTCAGTTATTAGTAAAGTGTTTATTGTGAAATGTTTTTTTTCTCATTTTTACAAATTAGAGAACTTCACTTGGGTATAAAATCTTTCAAAACACTCAGGTATGAAATCTTCCAAATCACTCGGGAACACAAAAGCCTGTGTTACATGGCCTATAGTAGTACCTGGTCTCTTTCCTCACTACCTTTCCTGTAGCTTTCCCTTGATCCCAACAGACCTTGCATCTTCTAGCTGGGTTTGTTTTCTTTTCTGTTGGTGGCAGTTTCTCAGGAAAATGACATGCTGTGAGTCTGTCTGCACTTGCAACTCCAGATGCTGAATGTGTGCATTTATGTAGTCCGCTCCTCCTTTTTTAACCAATTGCCTTGCTAATTTACAGATAAAGTGTGCTAATGCTCACTTTTTTGATATTTTGACACTGTGAATAATGTTAACGTTCACAACTACCCTCGTAAAAATATGGAAGAAAATCTTTTTCCATCATTTTACAGTCTTGCACTGGGACAGATAGTAACTCACCAGCTGGTCTCCTCTGTCAACACCTGTTTTGTTGTAGTCTAGTACAATGTCTGGCTTTATTACCTCAGCATATCCACTCCTATTCTTCATCACAGTTCCAACTCCCAATTTATTTCTTCCCCATAGTTCTTGAATGACTGCAGGACTTGTATAAAATCTGTCCATGTAAACCACATATCCTTTCCACAAGTAAGAGGAACATAGCCTCAGCAGCAGGGATTTGACAGAATTGTCAACATTTCCTTTTCCTCCAGTATAAACTTCAGAATTGCACATGTAGCCTGTTTGAGCATCACTTACAACATACAGTTTTATCCCATATTTCTCTGGTTTGCCTTTCGTATAAACATGGAATCCATTGTTTCCTCAAAAAGGACACATCACTTCATCCACAGTCAGATGTGATGGATAAGACTTTTCTGCACCTTTCTGTGAAAAAGTCCCAAACAGGTCTTATTTTATGCAGAGGGTCATAGTCTGGTTCTGTTGAGGTATCCATAGTGAATTATTGTTCACATGCATCATCCTGAATATGGCAAAAAATCTGTTTAGTGACATTAGCTGAGAAGCAAATGATTAAGCAAGCACAGGGTCTTCAGACCAATAATCCCTAAGTTCAGGTTTCTTTACAACACACACATGCAAAACAATTGCAAAAAATAGTTATACTTCATGTATCCTCACTGCTCTCCATTTCTTTCATAAAGGTTTTGGTTTGGTTCTGTTCTGATGGCAAAGTTCAGAAATAGTATCAGTAGCATACTTATTTGTCCCTGACTTTACTACTTTTAGAAACCTGCTGTGATCAAAAAATTGCAAAAAACAGTCTAGTTCTATTGATAATATATCTACAGGACCCTGAATTCCACTCATTTTTTCAGACAGAGCTAATTCAGGGAGTGCATCAAAATGACACCATTCATTAAGAAGGGCAGGCTGTTGAACTGAATGACAAACCTGACTTATAGAAACTTGTGCATTAGTTTCTTCATACTCACTCCCATCGTTTCTATCAGCAGCACAAATTTCACTCTCCAGCTCACGTGTGTCATTGTCGTCTTCTGAAAAATCGCCGATGTCATCCAAAGGATTGTCAAGTTCTGATCCATTGTTCTAGAGTACTTCAGTCTCTAAGTTTGACAAGTGATGTCTGTTAGTCATATTTAGTATTTGTGTGTTTTTACACACAGGAAGGATGCACACAATAACACAACACATCAGCGGACATAGAACAAAACAAGCTCAACAATATTCTAAGTGTGCGCATAGTTCACATAACGCGGGTACCATTCACGAGAGACTGGCGCACACTAGCCATCAACAATGCACTTACGACAAGCCAAACAATTAGTCACACCACTTACAAACATAAAACACACATTTAAATCACTGATAAATAAGTAGGAAGTTAAGAACATATGACAGACATCCGTTGGATTTTTATGGTTAAAACATAGTGAACGTATCTAGTATGTCCATTGGCTCCATTGTCTTAAGCGTCTAAAATTTGCTGTGCAATATTACGTTCTTTTGTCATGGCTTCGTCTGCTTATCTGCTGACATGCGTGCTAGCCAGGATAGGATGTAGAAATTGCTGTTATAAGCAGTTCTTCGTGTGACCAAAATGAGTAACTTTATCAGTTTTAAATATACTTGCAGTGTGCTTTAACAACTGAAATTTTGACAGTGCATTTTTTTCGGTGTATTTTTCTCGTGTGAAAAATTTCAGGGTAGGTTTCAATATGTTGGATTTGTGAAAACAAATACCTACAAAATATGTGTGTTGGCATTTCTTATGTAACTCTAATTGCTTTTCTTTGTGTAACAATAATTTTTTGTCTAAATAAGGATTTACTATCACATATTATAGAGTAGCACACAAGTAAGGAAAATGTGTGAAATATGTTAACATGTCATGTACTATTCATTATATATATTCATTGCGAATGGGGTTTCCAGGCCTTGTACCATAGTTAATATTGAAAGTTGCAAGATCAGCTGATTCCTTGTATTCAGAGATGTACTTACATTTTTCCATCAGTTAACATTTTACAATTGGTTGAGGGTGTACCATTACAGAGTTAGATATAGCTGGCAACACTTACATTTCAGGCCCCTGTGCGATGCGATGTTACATGACAGTGATCATTCTATAATGTGTATTGGTAGTCCACAGATTAGGCATTGGGAAGCCCATATGTAAGGCATAGATTTTCATTAATGTGTGAAAAGAAGCACTGTATAGATATGCCTGCTGTTGTTTGTTTACACCCATTTGTTAGGCAGGAAATAATGATTTATGACTCTACTGCTTTACTTTGTATACAGCATTTTGTTTTCTTTGATTTTACCGAGTCACTTCTTTCAGATGCAGCTAAAGGATTGGGCGTTCCACCACATCATCCTGAGCTACCTGCAACTGAAGATGATGGAAGAAAGTCAAACGAAATACAGAAGTAAGTAAATAAACATTTATTTAGCTTTGAAAGTGACTAGGATTTTGTCCATTGCCTCTCATCAAACGGAATCGGTGATGTAGCATTATTAAGTCTAATCTGTTATAGGTTTGAGCAATGTGCACACAAGTGCCTCTAATGTTGAACTTCACTTGAAATTCCATTAAAATCATTTACAAACTTGAAACAGGTATTTGAATACTCTAACGATGACTTTGATAGTGAATTAATGCATCAAACAGTTGCATTTGAAATTTTTAATTGACTTTTCATGATCATCACCTTTCATTGGTTCATCAAATTCAGACACAAAAGAATTTCTCATTGAGGTCCAGATGCTAAAGCTAGGTACCCACATGAGGTTTTCATTCTGTGAGTGTTTGCAATTAATATATGTCATGTAAACAGTGCCATTAGTAACTAATTGGCATGTTGGAGTGTGAAGCAAGATCTCAGATAGTCGTGCTCTGCAAGTTTAGACCTCTTGTGTAGACGGCAACCTTCATCTCTAGAGAGTTGCTCGCTGTAGCTCTTGCACAAGAAAAACTATACCAGCATTGTTGGGAGGGCTGAGAGTACTCAGAGTGTTGAGTGGCCATTTTGTGTCCCAGATTTGTGCCGTATTTCGCAGTTTGAGCACTACCACATATTGCTATTTTGCCATATTCGTGCACACATTAAATAGAAGTACCCACGAAACTGCATATTTTGAGCCATAATATGTGAAACAAAGAAATCGCCAGTTTTACTTCCTAAACAAACAGCACAAGCAGTTAGGCTATTTTCAAAGTTGTAGACTTAAACAGTGCTGTGCAGCAAATAATAAAAAATCATCATGGGCATATTATGCAGACTTACCAAAAATAAAAAGAAATTGTTCCTGAAGAAACTCTAATGCACGTTAATATGAAAATATGAACAAATGACTAATGCTCTACCTACCTCACCACATCAACACTGCAACAATCCTTTTTATAAACGCGTGCTGGCATTGTTGGAACAGTTGAGACTACTGTTGCGATGGATATGCTTCATGGGTGAATGTCAGCAATGTGTCACTAAAAAAAAGTAATGAAGAGGGCTGCCAGAAAATGGACTCCGGATGGGGACTGAGATAAGAAGCAAGTTTTTTGGCTGAAATGGTTAGTTTTTGACACCTTCACATAGAAATTTACCAGAAATCTACAATTTGAGGAATCTGCCAAAGTAGTTTTATAACATATACTAATTAACATAGAGAAACAAGTGAAGTCATATTTGAAAGTAATCATTTTGGAACTTGAAAAATTGCCATTTTACTTCAAGTAATGCAGCTTGTATTTTTAATTTTATATGATGTGGCATCTATTGGTTATATTGGCTGTTGAAAAACACACCTTAAGGAATTTAAAAGTGATTCCTTGAGTCAGTACAAGTAGAAACATTCACGTAAACGTATGTCTGGAAGCGCTTCATTTATCAGATAGCCACCCTATTTGGCTTTTGAACTTGTCTGGGTATCAAGATGATATTACTTTAATTGCAGATGCTAGAAATATTAGTGTTACAAGCAGACTGTTTTTAACATTAATGAATTTACTAACAGTAGTATCTAGTTTGGGAATTTTGGGTCCAATTGTAAATAGTATTCTCTTAAAGTTTTGATATTGCTGTGGATTTTCCATCAGAAGCTTTACAATGACACTCTTGCTTGCTCCAAAATCATCCTGCTGCCTAATCTGCTCTCTTATCCAACATAAACACAGTCATTTATGTTTTTTCTTTGCTATTGAAATTATTAAAATTGCAGCTGCTGCCCGATGTTCTGTCATTGCAACCTCTTCCTTCACGCACAGAATTACTACAGAAAAATCTCATGGAGGGTGATCTCTCAGCTCTCACAGACACTCTTACTCTGCTGTGTGTAAACTCTTTCAACCTCTGCTGTAGCAAGACTGTTAGACACTTTCCTTAAGTACTCACAGGGAACTATCAGACAGTAACTATCACCAAAAATTCGCCCCCAGTGTAAACATTTCTGCGAGTACTGTCCGAGGGTCTGACTGCCTCAGAGCAGTAATGTGCATCCCATATATAAGCAACAGCCTCTAACAAAGAAAACAAGATTAATATTTAGAGAATGAATGAATGGTGTCCCGAGACACTAACTGATGCGTTAGCATCGCTTTTATTTTTAAGGTTTGATATTTTCTTTGTGCTATCCCTCAGTTTTGTTCCGCTGAACAAAAAAATGAGATGTTCTCAATAAATATTATTGTGAAGTAGCTGATAAACCAATTATTTTCATCTCAGTTATTAAATTGGTTGTGTTAACTTCAACAGTTCAATGTGTAGCACTACCGTGTAAAATGTTTGTGAGCTGAATTAGATGAGAAAGTCAAATTTTCTTCTATAAACCCATAGTATTTGATGAAGTATCTTTTTATGGCCTAGGAACTTAATGATGATACTCTGATAACAACCTGAAGTCCATTCTCCTTCTGTTTCTCATTTTTTGTAACTAACTCCAGTGTAGGCCTCCATGAGCTTAATGCCCTGCATCTGCTGGTTAAATTATTCCCTCCTAAAGTTATTTTTAAGATAATTGTTGGACCACAAAATCCTTTATTAAAAAGAAGAAATGTAATATTAAACACACTTTCAGGATATATATTTTGAATGTAATTTATTTATATGACATTTCACTATGCCATCTTCAGGCCACCTGACCAATATGTAGGAGGAATCCAACTTCCCCAGCAGTCAAAATAGGGGCCAGCATTAAGCGACTGGTATCCATAGACTTATGGTTTCAGCAATGCCATTCCTTCATTCATTGTTCTTCAGTTGATGAATGAAGAGATCGTGTTAGTGAAACCAGAAGTTTACGGATACCAGTTACTTAATGGTGACCTCTATTTTGACTGCATAGGTTGTTGGATTCCTCCTACATGTTGGTCGGGGGTGCTGAAGATGGTGTAGTGAATTGCTAAAATTGGTCGCATAAACAAATTACATTCAAAATATAGATTTAAGTGAACACAACATGGCTAATGCACTGAATGTTGTAACATGCAGAGCTCATTAGCATATAGAATAAATGGTAGCACAAGGCTGCCATTTGTGAGTGAAAGGGCTAAAATGCAAGACACTTAAAAGGGGACCTCCCCATCGCACCCCCCTCAGATTTAGTTATAAGTTTGTACAGTGGATAGGCCTTGAAAAACTGAACACAGATAAATCGAGAAAAGAGGAAGAAGTTGTGTGGAACTATAAAAAAAAAATTAGTAAAATATACAAACTGAGTAGCCCACGCGAAGATAGGCAACATCAAGGACAATGGGACTCAAAGAGCGCCATGGTCCCCTGGTTAGCGAGAGCAGCTACGGAACGAGAGGTCCCAGGTTCAAGTCTTCCCTCGAGTGAAAAGTTTAATTTTTTATTTTCAGTATATGTGACAAACTCTTATGTTTTCATCACTTTTTTGGGAGTGATTATCACATCCACAAGAAAACCTAAATCGGGCAAGGTAGAAGAATCTTTTTACCCATTTGCTAAGTGTAAACGTTAGGTGGGTCGACAACATTTTCCTGTCATGTGACGCACATGCCGTCACCAGTGTCGTATAGAATATATCAGGCGTGTTTTCCTGTGGAGGAATCGGTTGACCTATGACCTTGCGATCAAATGTTTTCGGTTCCCATTGGAGAGGCACGTCCTTTCGTCTACTAATCGCACGGTTTTGCGGTGCGGTCGGAAAACACAGACACTAAACTTATTACAGTGAACAGAGACATCAGTGAACGAACCGACAGATCATAACTTTGCGAAAATAAAGAAAGTAAAATTTTTAGTCGAGGGAAGACTCGAACCCAGGACCTCTCACTCAGCAGCTGCTCACGCTAACCACGGGACCACGGTACTCCTAAGCTCATAATCTCCTTGATGTTGCCTATCTTGCTCATGGACTACTCAGTTTGTATATTTTACTAATTTTTTTCATAGCTCCACACAACTTCTTCCTGTTTTCTCCATTGATCTGTGTTCAGGCCTATCCACTGTGCCAACTTATAACTAAATCTGAGGGGGGTACGATGGGGAGGTTCCCTTGTTAGAGATAGTGAATGCTCTTACATATTGAGGAGAAATGATTTTGTACCTGGAAAATTGCTGCCTGATGGGGTAAAAGGAACAACATTGTAGTTACTTCTTGTAATGAAAACACCGTTTCTTGTAATTTGCGTAGCCGAAGGTTGTGTTATATGTTACATATTTCAAAGGCTCTAATACAATAACATAACATTTAATATAAACTGTAATGGTTTGGACATAATTACTATTTTTTCATATGATTTTCATTCGAATGTAATCCCAAATATGATTTTGCGAGATATGTTCAGAATATTAGGAATGCAATTTCCTTATTTTCTAGGAAAGAATTTGCCACTGTCAGTTTTTATGCAGAGAGAAGGTGCAGCTCTTTCAGAGATTTTATTCACTTGATTATAACAACAGAGTTGCCACAGGTTCTGGAAGTCAGGGAATTTCAAACACATCAGGGAAATTTGAAAAAAAAAAGCTCTAGAAAAATCTCATTTTTGGCCTCAGTAGATGAAATGGTTTGTTTAATGAGGTGTCATGCATAGTCACTTGGTGGGTGCAGCTGTGTACGTGCACTGCTTCCCTACTCCCTCATATTTACTGCTTCTCCCCTCAGCTTCAGTCAGTGCTGTCACCACTTCTTGTCACTAGCCTAGCAGCTGCTGATGAGGGGCATGAGTAGTAGTTTGTTTGGATCTGTTCCTCAGAGGCTGATCTGGTTTTCAGAGACTGTAGACACAGCGGCCTTAGACACTGGTCATGTGTGCATGAGTTGTGTTTGAGTGATTGTGTGAATGTGTGTGTAGCCTTGTTTTCTGACAAAAACTATGGCAGAAAATTTAGTTGTGAGAGGATAACTGTGTCTTCTATGTGACCGTCTGTGGCTCACCAATCATCTTGACAGTGAGTTGCTACCTATCTTCATTATTATTGATTCTCAGAGTATTTGAACAAGTTATCTGTTGCAAGGATTGATCATCACAGTCTCATTTCATCGACATGCTGTCTGTGGCTCGTGAATATCTGGCCACACAAGTGGATTTCCGCAACAGGCCAAAACTGCAGGCCGTTTTTGCAGGTATCTGTAATGGATCGGGCCTGCCATCTGAAGCCATTCGTTTCCCACTACTGTGTAGGCCCTGCCCATCGCATCTAGTCCCACTGATCTATCCACCAGCCGAGTGTGTTTGTGTGTTGCGTAATACAGAGGATTTTTGTGGTTTATCCATGGACTGAGGACTGCAGTGCTCCTCGGCAGGCCAGAGGCCACAGGCGATGGATTTCAGGAATTGCAACTGTCTCACCACGAGTACATTGTACAGTGTGGCATTTTATAGACATTCTATTTCTTTTACTACATTTTGGCACTTTGAAAGGAGTTTATATATTAGAAAGTATGGTGGTTTGTACGTTGTGTTCTCATATATTTCTCGAAAGAAAAATCATACAATAACTATAAAGTAATAACACAGTAGGTAATAACCAAAAATAATGAACATAGTAGAACCAACATTTTATTGGTGGTCACCTACAGTGTTGGTTTACACAATTATTTTTAGAGGCCTGCTTTTTTCTGAAGTAATTTCTGAAATCAGTGAAGGTGTTTTAAATCTGTCTTGCAACTCCAAGGAAATCCATATTTTTGTCACGAAATTTGTTTTGTTTTATTGAAATAAAATAACATCAGTTGTCTTAATGAAACACATACACCATTTGGCTTGCTTTCTCCATCTAAAAACATTTAATTACAAAAGATGTTGATGTTAGTACTTATAAGATTTTTGTTCACATCAGGAAACGCCATCTGCTTGCAAGTTTTGTTAGGTATTTCCTCGTTTGTACTATTGTTTCTTGTACCAAAGCTGCAAAGACAGATTGCAACTTACATCTAAACTTACCTTTGAGATCTCAAAATTTGTCAGGGAAAAATCCTAAAACTTTAACATTTTCCCGCAGTTTATGACATTTTTTATCAGTCCTGTCATATTTCCTATGCCCACAACGTTAATTATCACCCAATTTTGCATCAACATATTTATAATTTTCCCGCAATTTATGCATTACAAAAAAAATGTTTGTGGAGAAAAAATTACGTTGGCATGATGTTGGCCGTCCAGTAGTGTTTACAAATATTACGTGGTCAAGTTTCTTGACACTAGGGCACTCTACTTAGCAGATTTGAACCAGTAAGCATGTAAAATTTGGAACAATTTGTGCCGTATCTCCTGCCACTGCCAAGCTCTACTTGGTATGGTGGCTGATGAGAGTAACTAGGTTTGTTTGAATGAAGATATCATGACCAATCACTGCCATTTTCAAACTGCCTCTACTGCACAGACACAGTTTCATGATTGTTGTGATCATTGTGACACATTTGTTGAACCGTATTTAGTGTGTTTTGGCGTATGGCCACTTGGGGCACTAGTTGACACCATCATTGACTTTGCATTGCTCAAATGTTTTTAGTTTAAACACAGTGCTGGTTACGTATTTTATACATGCTGATTAAAACGTGTTTCGAGAATGTATTCTCGTTGTCAAGTGCAGTATTTAGGTATGTATTTTTTGTGATGTTACACAAACAATGTGAGTGATAGTTTGTGTGTGTGTGTGTGTGTGTGTGTGTGTGTGTGTGTGAGAGAGAGAGAGAGAGAGAGAGAGAGAGAGAGAGAGAGAGAGAGAGAGATTTTCTACACAGCTGATAGGCACAGTCCTTGATAACCTCAGAAAGATGACAGCAGTGCAAGAGATGCAGAATAACACACATGCAAACACCACAGAAAATATTTATCTATGTATTTGGACTTGACAGTGAGAAAAAATTATTGAAACGTGTCATGCTAAGCATGAAAAAATATGTAACAAGTGCAGTATTTCATTATTTAAATAAAGAATGGCAGCTACAGACTAACAAAAATGTCGATTATGACACATGAAATTGAGTGAAACATTCCTACTTCCCAAACAGTTATCAGTTCCAGTTACATCAGTGGTTTTTATTAGATAATAAACCTTCATTAGATAATAAAAAAGTCACACATAAAGTGCAAGGGGGTTTCTTTTACGTAACTTGTACAGCTTAAAACGTTATTTCCCATTTTTTCCACTTTTATTTTTAAGTCCCTTGAAAAGTGTAAAAGGGGGGGGGGGTGTTTCACTAATGCTTTCATATGTTTTTGGCATTTCAAGGAGAAGCTCAGCAGAAATATCTTCATGCACTCTGAAGTACGTTCTCACACATTTCAGTCTGCTTAGTGGTGGTGATGTTGGCAATGTGGTAATGTAATCTGGCCCTTGTATTGGGCAGAATAACAACTGGTGGATGATTTACCTTTTCCAAAATTTGATTTTCTGTAAATATTCCACTGCTGCGGACTACAAATACCTCACTACAGAGCAGAGAGCAACACAGGATCCTCAGGTGACTGGATTCCAGTGATTGCCAATGCCAAGGATAACTGATACCTTATTTGGAAGATGAAATGACAGTCTTGGAGGGAGTTCAGTGCACTAGACCAGCGGTTGCATAAAGGCTCATTCAAATTAACTAACTACATCTAGCTATTTTACCAACTGAAAGTGTGAAGAGGAAAGACTTACTTGACATAGCAGTATATCCCAGCTGAAATACGAAATTTCTATCAATACCTACCAAGTGAATAGTAGATTTGTACATGTGTGTGGAAAAACCCTTTGATCGAGGACCAGAAATGGAATGGTGAATGTGCATGTTTAGTGTAATTGTAACAGACATAGTGCTAAAATTTCCAGTATTTTTCTACTGCTTCTTGTTCCTATTTGTATTGCAACAACCATTGTGTGTTTTGATGCCTCTTGTGTACATATATCATACATAAAGTGCAAGGGGGTAGCTTAAAATGTTATTTCCTTTATTTTACACTTTCCTGTGTTTCTGTTTCTACAACAATTAACACAGAAAAACAGTGTATTTGAGCAGTACAATGTTGTTACTGTCCAGATACAACATTATTTGTCCATTAAAATTAAAATATTGCTAGATTTTCAAGGAAAACATAAGCAATTGTGTAATAACTGTTAAAAAATCCAGAATGGTATTTTATCTAATATACACTGCCTGCACCAAGAAAGTCCAAATAGGAAAATGCAAAACAGTTGTTTTTCTGTAAAATTAGCTTTTTGCTAGTTACAATGTTTTGTAGGTGAGCAATTCAGTTCTAGAGCATAAATGATATCTTCATTTTCACGTCTCTGCAAAGGGTCTGTTAGACTCAACACTAAAGTCCAGTCTGGTAAAAAGTGGTCGTGTTTTACACAAATCAAACTGTTCAGTCCTGTTATTGATGTCTTCTGTGATTTGATCAATTTTTACTTCAAAACTTTCTAGATTTTTGTGTGATGGTTCTGCCTCAAGATTCAGTGCATTGACCACTTTCCAATTTGAATTGTAATATAAATTACAATAAAAAATACAAGTATACAATCAACAGGTTCAAGGAGGAAGGTACTATAAATGTTTTTTCTCTTTATGTCAAGCCACATTAGAGATTTCACAATCGACAACCTGATGTTTATGAAGTTTTGAAAGAATGCTGAAATCCATAATGGTGCTTTGGCCGCAGAAGGGGCAGCAAACCACACTTCAGCATACACTCTGTCAATCAAAATAACAAACATCACAAAATATGTCTCTTCCTGTGGTGATAAATTCAAATTCACCATGAAATACAAATATGTTCAAGCAGTAAATGACTTTCAGCAGCCACCGTGCATGAGAGATACTTCTGGAACACTGAAAAACACTCTTCTTTTAATTGTGGTGATGGCATTTTTGAGAGTGTTTCATCATTGCATGTTCCTGGAGGTTGATCAAAATCTAGTAACTTTGATTTAACACTGCAGGAACTTGCTGTCACCAGTTCAGCTAGTTGGTTTGTGTAAAAATGATAGGAAGATCTCGATGATAGCCAGTTAAATGAGGGAAGTACAAGAAAAAGGACCAGTGCTAAATGATTAGTGAGTTTTCCTTTTATTTTCAAATTTGTTTATGTATAACATTTATATTAAAAGTTCATAAATAAATTACTTACCAAATTGTTGAAATTCATATTCACTTCGTTCTCCCAGCTGCTCTGCTTGCTCAGATACTCTTCTCTCTCATTCACAGGTAGCTGGTAAGCAATTCCATGCTTGACTCTTGGCCATCCTGTTAACTGTTGGTTGACCAAGAACTTTTTATCTTCTTCCGTAATTATGATATTAAACACATTAGCATGTTCTATGTGAAAAATGTCAAGAAGTCTTTGAACAATATGTGTTTGTCTTTGCTTATCAGCATTCAGTGATCTTCCATCAAGTTTTTGTAGTTGCCTCCATTGTTGACACAAAATTTCTAATTTTTCTACACAGTTTCTCAGCTCATGTTTTGTAATTTGTGATTTACCCCGATAAATCATCACATCCCATACACAGATAGTGTGGCACTTTGATCCTCAGTTAATTTATTCAACCTCATGTTGTAAGGGAAAACCTTTAACTTTTGTTGGACAGATGGCAGTTTGCTTCCAGTTATTGTGTGGGAATAACACCCGAGTAAATAAAGTTTCTTCGATCATGTCATGTATCGGATTATAAATGGAGATGTTCTCGGATGAGACTCACATGTGTCACGTGATAGGATAAAAATGGAGAAGCTGACATGTGACAATCTTGTCGACTCCACACAATATTATTGAATAAATTTCTAGCTTGTGAACCCCCACATGTACCAGCACAAACAGTTAATTGTAAATTAGGAAGTCACTGTTCATAGGACCTCCACATGTGATTGGATTTTTAAGTGTTGGCTGTGCTACAGTGTAGAGACCAACCACTGCATATTGTCACATTCCTTAAAAAGTAAAGTCACGAAGTTCAAATAAATGCAGGCAGGAATTTACAGTTTTAAATTTTAACAAAACTGAATTTATTTCAATATGCTTGTGCCACTAATACCAAGTTAATAATAATTTAACATTGAATCAATTAATACCTGTACAAGTCTTAAACTAAAAAGAGGACAGTGTTTCACAGTCACGTAAACTTCCGGTAAATTATGAGAAATAATCAAAATTCCTTTAGCGTAAGTTTAAAATCAAAAGTTCTACAGTGTTAGACTAGCTATAATCCTGAGTGCAAATCACTCACAGAAATAACAGTAGTAAAGATTTTAAGAATTCAGACTAGTTAACCTGACATGAAGTCCCCTAGTTAAAAATACTTCAGGGTATTCACTAACAACCTCACGCC
Source organism: Schistocerca serialis cubense (assembly GCF_023864345.2). Classification (NCBI taxonomy): domain Eukaryota; kingdom Metazoa; phylum Arthropoda; class Insecta; order Orthoptera; family Acrididae; genus Schistocerca; species Schistocerca serialis. Next base: position 775,145,481 of record NC_064640.1, read on the forward strand.
CGCAGCTCAACACGATATAACTTCAACACACTTGAGAGGTGAAATAATGCCACTCATACATACTCCCTTCTCCAGATCTCAAAACCAACTGTCAGAGGAATGCAAATCAAAGAGACGTGCATTGCAAATCAAAGAGACGTGCATCAAGATGGCTGCTGCTATTTCGACCCTCACCTTGATGCGAGTCAAGCACTTATGCTTCAGACTCTGCAACACACTCAAAAACTATAAATTTAATGTGATATACATGTATTGTGTGTTAATTTGCACGTAAATTTCCTCAGCTTTCTCGTGCTGTACTTAGTTTTGCTGTAACTTAAATACATCATTCATAAGTAATGATTTTGTCTAGGAAAACACTATTTTGCATTGTCCTGTTACTAATAAATATAAATAATTAAAATTAAGTACAATTATACAGATCAGCTATGTGTTATTCACGACGCTACCGCTATTTTTAGTGTTTCATTCATTATTTATGTAAAAGTTCGTGTCATTACGTGAGGAATGCTCAATCATGCCTTTAGTTTAAAATAGGTAATGTTTATGAAAAACCTACTATGATAGTCAGATTGTGCTCAATGAGACCTATTAGTGAACACTTCGTTTGTGAAAATCGCTTAAGGCTTTGTCAGGATATTAGTTTCTGAAGTTAACTTTGCACATGAAACATTTAACATGAAATAACTTGAAACTACACTTTGTATTGACAGCATGTTTTTACCCACACACTCATCTTAATTTTGTCTTTGTAACCATGTTACTGGCTTCTCTGTCACTAGTTGAATTCAGATTCTATTGGATTTAGTCGTAATTTATATTTATTCTTGATACTCATTCCAGCCATGGTGGTTACCACTCCATGTTTCACTCCAGTGACCCGGATTTCCCTGCCATGTGGTCAGAGCCTGAGGTTACCTGACCTGCAGTCTTTGTAATTCTCATACTCAGTGTTGCGCCAGTCACTATGGCTCAAATGGTGCCGCCATCTTTTGACAACACAGCAAAACTCGTGTGGCTACTGGGCTCTAACCAGCTAGTCGTCCTCTCGCATTTCATCACAAACAGAATGGGGCACATGGCCACGCCTGTTTTTAGGGTTTCTAGTCTCAGTAACTGGCATGTACTGTCTTAGTAAATAAACTGAAAATGAAGACATTTCCTCAATACAGCTGCTGTCTTCTCTCAAAGTGATTCTATTTGAGTGGCCCGGGTTGTGTTGTAAAAGAGAAATACTTCTCTCCCTCTTACCTTCCCTCCCTCCCTGTATTGAGATTACTGACCTGTTGTGTTACCCAGTCAACGTGGTCTGCAATGTGAACATGTTCACTTAAGGAGACTGAAGCATATGAACTGCCTGCATTGAGTAATGAGTGAATCTATCATGCATAGGAAATATTTTGCGAAATTTATGGTCTTATTTTTATGAATTGCCTAATTTTGAAGGTCCCCCTTATTGTAGTGAGCCAAAATTTCACATAGCTCATTTTTTACATGGAGTGGAACTAAATGTGGTGGTTAGACAAAGAGAAATCATCAAATTTAAAAGTTCCAAATCGGAGCCACCCAACTGATGCATGTTAAAGCATTCTGAGGTCATCTCCAAGCTCTTTGTGTTGGAAACATCCTCAGCTGGTGTATGCCTCATAGTCTAACATTGGAAGATATTGGTTGGCGTTTTATATTCTCTCAGTACTGCCCAGTAGATACAATTTCTGTAAATCAAAATTGATATTGACGTGATGAACAGTGACTGGTGTGAATTTGTGATTAAGCTTGCATAAGCATTTTAAGATTTGCATAAGAACCTGTAAGAAGTTGACAAAAGTGGGCTTCCAAAGGCACAAGATTCTCTGCAGTTATTACAAATTATTAAATTTGTTGTTGTTGTTGTTGTTGTTGTTGTGGTCTTCAGTCCTGAGACTGGTTTGATGCAGCTCTCCATGCTACTCTATCCTGTGCAAGCATCTCCCAGTGCCTACTGCAACCTACATCCTTCTGAATCTGCTTAGTGTATTCATCTCTTGGTCTCCCTCTACAATTTTTACACTCCACGCTGCCCTCCAATACTAAACTGGTGATCCCTTGATGCCTCAGAACATGTCCTACCAACCGATCCCTTCTTCTAGTCAAGTTGTGCCACAAACTTCTCTTCTCCCCAATCCTATTCAATACTTCCTCATTAGTTATGTGATCTACCCATCTAATCTTAATAAATTATTAAATTTATTAAATTAATATCAAACATTATGGATAAAAACTTTGCAACTTGCTGTTTTCATTGGTATAAAGAGTGTTCATTTTGGATTTGTGCTTGAATAATATGAAGTTTTGAAAATGGGTCCCTCATTTAGAATAACCCTGTAAGATGATTAATGTTGAAAAAAATATAAATTCAAATAAAAAGATCAGTGGGGTTCGATCCAGTGATCCAAAGATTACGGAGCTCGAACGCTAACCACACTACTGCTTCCAGTTCGTGCGCAGGGTCGCAATGCACCTGTACACCATTTACGTGAAATACTTCTCTTGACGGTTTCTTGAACTCACCTCAGTAGTACTCCTTACTGCTTGAATGTTGTTATCCTACTGGACTACTAATAGTGTACGAAGTTTGAAGTATATCTGTGATCTGTACATTTTGGGCTCTCTTTGTTAGGCACTTTAGATCCACATTTGGCCCTCCATGAGTTTTAACTCCTCCAGGAAATGACAGTGTTTTGATTCGTGAAAAGCTTAAAAAACACGCATGAACAGTTCTCTCAAGAAGGCATATCATTATATCTTCATAAGCAACTTACCACCAGAGTGCACAAGTCACAGTACTGTCGATAAAAACACTTGTAATACAAAAAATTTCTGGCTTGCGGAAATATGTAAATTGCTCAAAAACAGGTTTGCACCACCTGCATATCTGTGAATGTACATGGGCTTAGATTCGAGGGGCACATAGAATAAAAGAAAAAGCGTTATGGAAACTAAGAGATACTGTACTGTGAAATAAAAACAAAACTATAAACAAAATAAAGGCTGTGTGTTTAGAAATGCACTTCTCTAAAATTGTGCTGCCAGATAGCATTCAATACTGTGTTCTTCGGCATGCTGTCTGATGGTGGTACACAAATCACAGTCAAGCCCGTCCCACTAATTGAAAACGGCCGTCTCAGAGTCATCCAGCGACCTGTGAGGGTTCCTGCAATGTCACAGTCTCACCCAATCGAGTTCATGACAGCAGATACCGCAGGCCATTCCATTTATTCAATTCCTGTGTCTCTTAGGAAAGTGTTCTTGATGTGGACATTGTGTGCTTGTGCATTATCTTCACCCAGGACGAATCCATGGCTGAAATGTCGGACATTAGGCTGGAGAATCTTGTCCCAATACTGCACAGCCTTCAAATTGTCCTCAATAGCAATGAGTGATGTCAGTTATCCATACATGATACTGGCTTGTAAAGTGACTCACCTCTCTGCCGAACCCTCGGAACTACGTGCTCGAGATGAGCATCGGTACCCGGCCACCTTTACACGCTACTACGATTATTGTCAGGCACTGGACAAATGCTCCATTCATTGATGGAGGAAACCAGATGCTACGCACCAATGTTCTGTTCGAGGGATGCTCTCGCACACCACAGTGCTGAGGTATTTGTTCCGCTGTTTGAAGTGGATGCTTGAAGGTCAAATTGATAGCACATGTGAAGATGGTTGCTATTTGTTGGAAATGGCAGAAAACCCAGTTTCCTCCAAAAAGGCAGTTTGTTTTTCTATTGCACTTTCCTAGGGTATCTGTGAGCCATAATTTTTGTGTGTCAGTCATTAGCTGGTGGTGTTAACTGTGGACAGTCACTAAAAGGCTTACCTTTAATATTTTGTGTCTCACTATAGTGGTAGAGTGTTGCAATGACGCTGCTGTGTCATATGGCAATTTTGAGGACAACTTCCATGCTGACAACCTTTCTTGCTGTGTGTGTGATCTAAACTCAGGGCTTGTTGACTGACTGAACAGTGTGCACAAGCTGCAGTGTGCGCACTTGGAGGCACATTACACTTGGTTGAAGTGCACTGAGAATGCGTGTATAGTTGTTACCTCCACTACCCAAGTAGTGGCTGTTCCATGTCGATAAAAGGTTATTGGGGAAAAGATGTCTGATCAAAAAATACAAACTGTGCAAGTCACGAGAGTGCTGCGAAAGGGTTCGAAATCTGGTTTTACTTTTTGTTGTGAGTTAAGAAAGGAGATAGGAAGTTTGAGAGGTTGACAAGAAGTAATTAAAGCTTTTGGTTGTGGTGATTATAATGACAACTGATAACTGTAGAAGTTACATAAGGATTCTTAGGAAGGGGGATGCAAGAGATAGTCCACAAAATGAAGAGTATTTATGAAGTGAAGTGAAGTGGACACAAGATGGTGTTCGATGTTTCTATATTGTTACTGAAACAGAAAGGAAAAATGAAAGATAGAATGGTGCAAGGGTAAAGGGAGAACTAATGGTGAGGGAAAATCAAGAATTGTAATGAACAATTATCTAAAGGTCCAAACATGCTTCTGGGATTTAAAGTAGGCATTTGTTGTTTATTGTATCTGTAAGTCATTACCTGGTTAGGACAGCAGTAGCTGTAAGACTGGTGTAAACTGTTATGTGAGGGGTAGTCAACCTTTTTTAACTAATGCCTACATTTGTATATCTATTAGTATGATTTTGTAACCATCCACAACTTCCGCAGTAATGGTGATTGGTAGGAAAGTAACTCTACTTTATAAAATTTATAAAGCAGAGTTGCAGCTAGTTAAAGTGCATAATAATGTAATTGTTACTAAATACTTTGTCAAACTTTTATGAAAACTTTATCTGTACAATCTGTTGCCCACCCTTAAAGCTGGAACGGCCACTAGTGAGTGATAGGACGAGGCTGACTGCAACTGCGTTACACTAAACACTGTAAAACAATGTTTGTAATAATAGCATACATTTTGCATAAAACATAAGATTTTTTAACAACCTTGTGATATATATATAGTGTATCCATTCTGTACTTGGCACATAATTTCTTCAGGATACGAAAGAAACTTGTCTACCTTTAAATGAAACGTCTGCTATTTTTACTTTTTATTCTACTTTATTTTACATGTCTAGTCCCGAAGGACCAAATTGATTACCAATCTCAAAGGTCATGGAACGTGTCAGTACATGAAATTACAACATAAAAGTAATAACAGATAAAATAAAATGTTTATGAACCCAAAAAAAGACAAGCCATGAATGTATGTAAATGCAATCAATAATATAACACTGGAATCAGCTTAATTTTTCAAGGAGTTCCTTGACAGAATAAGAGAAATGACCCATGAGGAAACTTGTCAGTTTAGATTTGAAATCGCATGGATTACTGCAAGATTTTTGAATTCTTGTTGTAACTTATTGGAAATGGATGCAGCAGTATACTTCACACCTTTCTGCATAAGAGACAAGGAAGTGTTATCCAAATGCAGATTGGATTTCTGTCTATTGTAGTGAAAGCTGCTAATTCTTGCGAATAAGCTGATACTGTTAACAAAAAAGATGAAACATATACATATTGAGAGGCCAGTGTCAGAATATCCAGACTAATTAACAGGGGTCAACAAGAAGTTCATGAACTTGTACCACTTATTACCCAAACCACCCATTTCTGAGGCAAAAATATGAGGGCTGTACCAAAAGTAAGGATCTCAATATTTTACAAATAGAAAGCATTGTCTGTTGTTGTTATTTTATACATTGTTGCAAAGCTTACACTTTTGTCTGTGTTTCAACATAGTCTCCATTTTTTTTTGACACACTTTTGAAGATGATGCTCCAACTTTTGTATTCCTAAGTCAAAGAAGTCTCCCGCCAACCGGTTGAGGAAGCGTGTGGCCTCTGCTCGGACTTCATCATTGCTCTTGAAGCGTTTGCCATGCAAGTGTTCCTTTAGCTTGGGGAGGAGGTGATAATCGCTGGGGGCTAAGTCTGGGCTGTACGGGGGATGGGGCCTAACAGTCCACCCAAATTTATTGAAAAGCTCCTGTGTTTGATGAGCAACGTGGGGTTGAGCCTTATCATGAAGAAGCACTAATCCCTCACGTCAGTTGTCCTCTGTGGTGATTCTGGATTGCTCGCTGGAGTTTGGTCAATGTTTCACAATATCTGTCTGAGTTTATTGTCGTCCCAGGTTGCATGAAATCGATGAGGAGTACCCCCTTCAGATCCCAAAACGCCATCGCCATAACTTTTCCTGCCGAATGCATTTGTTTGAATTTCTTTGGTGGCGGTGAACCAGAGTTATGCCACTGACGAGATTGTTGTTTTGTTTTGGGGGTGTAATGAAATACCCACGCTTCATCTCTCATGACGCTAGAGTCCAACAACTTCTCCTTGTTGTCTCCCCCCTCACATTGTAGAAGAAATTTGCAAGCACAGTCAAGGCATTGCTCTTGTGTCCGTCAGTCAGCATCCATGGGACCCAGCGAGCACACACCTTGTGTTAACCCAACGTTTCTGTTAAAGTTCTTTCAGTTGTGCTGTGGGAAGCTTCAGGAATGCATTCAGCAAGTTCATGGACAGTGACCCTCTGATCTTTGAGCAGCTCACTGTTGATCTTCAGGACAATTGCATCCGAAACCAGCGGTCTGCCACTCCGTTCTTCATCGTGAACTTCCGTGCGACCCTCAGCAAAAGCCCTGCACCATTTGCGGATGTGCTGAACGGACATGCACTCTTCACCATAAACCTCAGTCAGTTGTCGATGAATCTCCACAGGCGGTAAGTTCCTTGCATGGAGAAACTGGATACTGCTTGAACCTCGCTCTTGGCGGGAGCAGCGATCAACACTTCCACCTCTGATGGCTGCCAGGCCAACACTGGGAGACATAGTGAATCGCAGAAGGGCAGGCTCGAAAGTGGGGGAACCACTGCGCACAGCACTGTTGTCGGATTTAGCCTAGTACCTTCCCTAGAGCTCACTGGGAACCTTACTTTTGTACAATCCTCGTATCCTTTGAGAATGGAAAGAGTTACCCCAAAATATAATACCATATGTCATAAGCGAATGAAAATAAGCAAAGCAGCCTACTTTTCGTATTGAACTATCACTAACTTAAGATGCCATTTGAATAGTAAAAATGGCAGCATTAAGTCTTGAACAAGATCTGAACTTGGCTTTCCACAGCAGTTTACTATCTATCTGAACACCTAGAAGTTTGAACTATTCAGTTTCACTAATCATATGCCCATTCTGTGAAATTAAAATATCGGGTTTTGTTGAAGTGTGTGTTAGAAACTGTAAAAATTTGCGTTAGTTTATTTTCTTCATGCCATGAACTTTGTCTTGAACTGAACTATTTGAAACAGTGCTAATGTTGCACACAACATCCTTTACTACTAAGCTAGTGTCCATCAGCAAACAGAAATATTTTAGAATCACCTGTAATATGAGAGGGCATATTATTTATACAAATAAGGAACAGGAGAGGCCCCACCACTGATCCCTGGGGTACACCCCCCCATCCCATCTCCTTTAGTCTCGCCCCACTCAGACGCCCCTCCATCATAGCCATTCTCGACACTGTGGAGAACGACCTTTTGCTGTCTGTTATTGAAGTAAAGGTAAACCAATTGTGAGCTACTCCCCTTATTCCGTAATGGTCTAACATCTGGAACAATATTTTGTGATTAACACAATGAAACACCTTAGTTAAATCAAAAAAGATGCCTAGCATTCGAAACCTTTTGTTTAATCCATCCAGTACCTCGCAAAGAAAAGAGAATGTAGCATTTTCAGTTCTTAAATCACTTCTGAAATCGAACTGTACATTTGATAGCAAATTATGTGAAATAAAATGATTAATTATCCTTACATACACAGCCTTTTCAATAACTTTAGCAACCACTGATGGCATAGATATAGGTCTAAAATTGTCTACATTATCCCTTTCTTCCTTTTTGTAAAGCGCCTTTTGCTACTGAATCATTCGGGAAACTGACCATTCTAAAAGGAAAAATTACAAATATGGCCAAGTACAGAGCTAACATGCGCAGCACAGTACTTTAATATTCTGTTAGGTACTCCATCATATCCATAAGAGTCCTTAGTTTTCCATGATTTAATTACTGATTCAATCTACACCTTGTCAGTATCACAGAGGAGTATTTCATACGTCAGTCGCAGAAAGGTGTTTTCCAAGAGAGTTATATGATTCCCTGTAGAAACATAAGTTTTTATTTAATTCACCAGCAATGCCCAGAAAGTGGTTGTTAAATACTGTACATGTATCTGACTTATCGGTAACAGAAAGCCGTGCGGTTCTAGGCACTTCAGTCTGGAACCGCGTGACCGCTACGGTCGCAGGTTCGAATCCTGCCTCGGGCATGGATGTGTGTGATGTCCTTAGGTTAGTTAGGTTTAAGTAGTTCTAAGTTCTAGGGGACTGATGACCACAGATGTTAAGTCCCATAGTGCTCAGAGCCATTTTTTTGGTAACAGAAATATCATTTTAAGCACCTTACAATACTGTTTGTAATGGGCTACTGTAGCTCAGTTGTGACTACTTTTAACATTTTGATATAATTCCCACTTTGTTCTATAGGATATCCTTATCCCACTAGTCAGACACTCAGGCTGCCTTTTACTGCCAGTACCCTGTTTAGAATGTTATAATGGAAAGCAACTTTCAATGAGTATGAGAAATGTGTCAAGGAAAGAATTATCTTTGCTATGTTATCAAGAGAAGCAGTATTTAGTGTACGAGTATTGTTCCAAAGATGTAGGGACATCAATTGTGATGTATTTGCTTGCCTCATTATCAGAAGGCATTTGATCATGTGGAGCATGAACAAATGATATAAGTACTAATGGAAACTGGGATTGATGGGAAAGAAATTATAGCCAATTTATACTGGAACCAATCTACAGCCATGAGAATAGATCAAGACCAATCAGAACAAGTGAGAATACAACATGGCATCAGGCAGGGTTGTATAATATCACCAATACTCTTTAACCGGTATTCAAAACACACATTCAAAGAAGCCTTTCTTGACATGGAAGACGGAATCTCAGTGAATGGGGTCACACTCAACAATTTTCGTTATGCAATTGACACCATGGTTTTTATGGATACAATGGAAGGGCTGCAGAAGCTGTTAAAAATTTCTGAGACAAGCAAGAAATAAGGCTTTGACATGAACACAAACAAAACAAAACAAAATTTATGATCATCAGCAGGAACGACATTGGAGGTGTGAATCTGTACATTGGTGGCACAAGCATAGAGCAAGTTTCACAGTACGGTGTCTGGGCACCATCATTAACGAAGCATGGGACAACTCGCAGGAGATAAAGTGCCGCATCGGAAAGGTGAAGAGTGTTTTCAACTCGATGAGCTCAGCCTTCAAGAGTCATGATCTTACCATGAACACAAAAATGTGTTCTCAGTTCTCTTGTATGGTGTGGAAACATGGACCCTTACAAAGGCAACCATTACCACACTCCAAGCCTTTGAACTCTGGCTATACAGAAGAATGTTGAGAATATCATGGACTCAAAAAGTGACAAACATCAAGGTTCTCTGTCGAGTTAACAAAAGCCCAGAGCTGATCAACATCATCAAGTGTCGCAAACTACAATACCTTGACCACTTCATGAGTAATTAAAAAAGATATGAACTGCTTCAACGCATCCTGCAAGGAAAAATCGAGGGAAAGAGACCTCCAGGACGAAGAAGAATTTCCTGGCTCAATAACCTTAGATCTTGGTTTAATATTAGCTCTGAAGAACTGTTTGCATTGCAACTGATTTAGACAGAATAGGCATGAAGATCGCCAACGTCAGAAGTGGACATGCATGATAAGAAGAGGAAGATCTATGTTATCGGCACTATAAGCATCCTGTCACTCTTGTTCCATAACGAGGTTTAAAAAACTCTATTGCCATTGAATTAGCTTTTCTACACAGTTTGTAGTTATATATAACATTTGCTTGAGTACTAGAAACCTTTTAGTGTTAAATTTTGTGCACCATGGTTTACTAACAGAATGCCTGTCTTGTAATGAAGAATGGATAAAAATATTGTCTGTGTCTGTCCTACTGTTCCCATGCATTCCATCATTCATTCTTTCTTTCTTTTTTTTCCCCCACATACAAAATTAAAGTTGAGGTCACCACATACAATTAATTTTTGGTACTTCCTATAAAGTGAACCAAGAATGCTTTCTAGCTTGAGCAGAAATGTTCTGAAGTCAGAATTTGGGGACTTATAAATAACAATAATTCAAAGTTTTGTTTCACTAAATTAAACTGCTGCTGCACAACATTCAAATACCTGTTCAGTGCAGTGCCATGATACGTCTGCGGACTCAAATGGAATACTGCTTTCTACATAAATGGCCACTCCCCCCCTCCCCCTGCCCCCCCCCCCCCCTCCACAAAGAACTCCTTGAAAACAGCCAACTAATCTGTATCCTGGTAAAGGAGGCCTATAAATTGTCAAATTATTTAAGTGGTGCTCCAATATACCAATGATGTTAGTCAACGTCTATAAGCAGTTCACTAACTTTGGCTCTAACACCTCATATTTTGATGAAATATGCTACTCCTTTGAAGATGATTCCTTTATTGGAGAGACTTCTTTTAAGTGGGGATATCTATCAGCTGACTTCAGTCTAAAAAAGATTCAGCTCTAACACCAACTACTACAGGAATTTTCCCACAAGTGATCCCGCCACTGCCCACTACGCTGTTACCTGTAAGCTTTGCCAACCTCCCCTTCCCATACCTATTGAGGTGCAGGTGAAACCCAATCTATTGATAGATTCATCTGGGACCAGTGCAATTTGAGCCATCCCCTCCACCATCAGTGCCTTCTCCAGCATGCCTGACTGCAGCATTAAGATGAAGCCGATCGTGGCGCTGAAACAAGTGCATGAAGTGCTCTTTCGTGCAATCGGGTTGAGTAGCTATTGTTTCAAGCTCACCACCTACATCATACTCCCCACCCTTAATCACTACCTGATCCTCTTTCGTAAAATTCCTATGTAACTCCACTACATCAACAGTCACCTGAGCCAACCCCGCACTAGACTTCACAATGCTGATGATCTGATAGTCACTTCCCAGCACTTCATGCAACTATTTGCCTGAGGTATTATTTTGGGCTGTAGCTGTGTTGGAAGGGTCTGTATTGACATCATAAGGTTTCAGCAAACATTTTAATATTTTATGTTAAACTTACAAAATTTTCCCACTTGTGTGAACAACTTAAGCTTTAAACCAACTATTGTTGATGGGTACAGTTCAGTATATCAGACAAGAAGTGACTTCTTGGTAATATGTTAAATCTGCTACAATGCCTCTGTGTCAGATTTAGTTTTGTGTGTAATTTTTATGTCAACATATTTTATAAAAAAAGAAATCCTGCCAAATCTTCGTGTGTGTAAAGCAGGAATGTTTCTTTGTTGTTCGGTGTTTTTCTTTCTTCTGTAATTTTATTACGTGCAACTTAAATGAGCTTTTAAATATTTATTGCTGTTACAGAAAACATTCCTCCCCACCCTCTCATTTTATAACTCTTTGTCAGTTCTTGCTAACTTTCAGTTGCTTCATTGTGTACTAGCAATGTAAGGGAGACTTAGGATCCCTATGGTAAGTTTTAATTTCCATGTCGGTTCCTGTATATTTACTAGTTTTGGTCCTGTGTTTCATGTCGTATGTTTGCAATGAATTGTCCACTCCGCTCAATAGTTTATTTGCATTGTACTGTCTCTGTTTTTAAGAGCATCAGCATTACAATACAAGGTAATAGAAATAACTAATTTTGTTTGTTGTTGAAGTCGTATGTAGATAGATGTGTGGCAGTTATATAATAGGTATTGCATAAGATTGTAAGTTAATGAAGCATCCACATTTAAGATTTGTTTATGATGTTTGTTAAATGAACAATCTTCATTTGAATCTCAGTGCAGTGTATCACCCAGTTAAAAAAAAATAGTGCAGTAAAAAAGTCCCTTTCGTTTCATATGACCTTATGCTATGTTTGTATATTTTTATTGGGATAAAGTTGTTTCGAAAATACAGATTATTCACTGTTCTGTTTCTGTATTGATAAAATTATATTTTGTTTTTGGAGGCTTTGCTTTTATTTTTCAAGCAGATTTTCAATACCGCAAACAAGAGCAAGCAAATTGTATCCAAAGTCTTTGTGTTGAACCACTCCTGTGATGGGTGAAGTGGAATTAAAAGTAAAGGTTTTGACCCGTAGGATTACCAATTCAATTTCTGTTTAGATTAATGCTTCTGGATTAAAACTGTGTGAAAGGCGAAGGTCTGGAGTTGAGGTGCAATCCAGCATGCAGCTTTAATCTGCCTGCGTACTTCACTGTTGAGTGGCAGTTTTAATCTTATACTGATTAATTATGTAAAACATTTTTCTAGGAATCAGCCAACAGCAAAGTCAGGAGTAGAAGAATCTGACTCTACAAAATCATCCACACATGGATCATCTGGGATACAAGTTGATGCTCATTCATTACTTTCATCAACTTCTTGCAGAAAAGTGGTAAGCTTCATTTTATATTGAAAAATATTCTCAATGTTGCTACTATATTTCCAGGTGATCTCACGTAGTATTTGCTGTCATCTATGTAGAGGGTTTGCCGTAATTTCTTTGAACGCATTCAGTTCAAGTGTGATAGTAACTCTGTATGTCACATCTGCTATTGTTTTCTGCCAGCTAAAGTTGGCAGTTACTATTAAGCTGTCATTGTCAGACCTCTGTTGATTTGACAATTTCTGTTGGCCACACCGCCGCAGTATTACTTTCCTCTCAAGAAGGTTTCATCTTCTGTATTGTTGGTTGGGCTTACCCCCGTAAGCAAAACCATGCACGCACGCGCACCCCCCCCCCCCCTCCACACACACACAAGTCATAGACACGGCAACTTGTGTTCCTCTTTTTGCCACTTCCAAACCATGTTTGATTTAGGAATTGGTCACTTTAGGTACTTGCCTGTCCAACCAAATTCTCTGTAACTTGTCAACCAGCATCTATGGCACTACATCAAACACATTACAAGAAGGTTTGTGGCCACTGTCAAGCATATTTACTAGAGACAGTTGCCGCTTTACAGGGTGATTGTTCTCCCCATTCTGGTGGTTGGAGTAGTTTGGTATGCTACATGTTTTTGACATCACGTTTAGCTTTTGCCACATGGGTAATAGTCCTGTATTGGAGGATTGGGATAAGAGAGATTGGCACATTTGTTTGCTGCCATACCTGAGAGACATCCCATCTCCAAAGTCATATGACCATTGTACTTTTTGTGGACCATCGTTTTGAGGGTTTACCGAGAATATCGTGTTACAGTTAAATGACCACCACAGATGTCACAAGCAACAGTGTGCAGACCATATGATTTGTTGCTGTTCACTTATGATTACAAAATTTGACAGCTGGGCCACAGTGCAACAGATAACTCACTACTACTGTGCTGGAGAACAAGAGCAACATTAATGTCAGCTTTTAAGTGGCCATACAGACAAGAATTATCTCCTGACTGTGAGCAGCAGGAACAACCATGCTGCACTTTTTCCTCTGTTAAGTGTGCATCACAGGGCACTGACATTAGCACGTCTGCAGGACTTGGCAAGTTCAGCAGGGCGACGCATCCCTCTGGCATGACCAAATGTTCTTCGGAGTGGTATCTGCATCTTCATAGAGTCTCCACAAGCCACCAGTTAGTGTGTGGCAGAGGGTATCCATACCACTACTAGTCATTTCATTTCCTGTTCCACTTGCATTTAGAGCATGGGAAAAATGTCCATCTATATGCGTCAATATGAGCCATAATTTCTCTTATCTTATGTTCCTGGTCCTTAAGTGAAATGTATGTTGGCAGAGGTAGAATCATTCTGCAGTCAGCCTCAAATCTTGATTCTCTAAATGTTGTTAATGTTCCACAAACAGAATGTCACCTTCCCTCCAGGGATTCCGATTTGAGTTCCCAAAGCATCTTCATATTACTTGCGTGTTGTTCGAACCTACTGGTAACAAATCTAGCAGCCTGCCTCTGAATTGCTTTGATGTCTTCCTTTGATGTCAGTTGCTTTATGGATTCTGGACTATATAGTCACCAGAGCTTGGGCTTGTTACTCATATTGAGGGTGATGTCAGATTAAAAGATGGTGCGTACTTTGGATTGCTGCCGTCATCCCTCCCAATCATCTGTGGAGAGTAATGAACTGGTGTGTTTCGTGTGGAGTTAGAGCTACATTGAGTCCATGGTGTCATCTGGGCGAAAAGGACTTACTCATCCTTGCTATGCAGATACGTGTAATTCAGTCATTTTGCAGGAAAATATCATAAAGGTACAGTCATTTAATTGGTATTACAGTCGTGTTACGTTTGTGGAAATGATGACATACAGTTGCATATTATTTCTCTCCTTTTTTGTTGTACTTACATGATCAAAAATTACAAATTAAATGGAAATTGGAATACATAACACTTACTTAACTGCCTGTTCAATAACAGTTATAGGTTCACACTGTTGTGATGTAAACAGTGGTATTAATTATCGTGTTTGGAGAAATCTGTGCTTTATAGATGTGTCCCATGGAGAAGCTGTACAAGAATATGAAAACTGTTTTAGTTCAGCAGTTAGAAGTACATCCTTAGCAAATAGGTATGAGCCCCACAAGAGGACTGCATGCAGCTAATGCAGGTGCAGACCAGATATTTAGGCATCTCTCCGCCAAATTTTGGAGAAAATTTGAGAATGTGGATTGTAGTAAAAATAATTATTTATTTTACACCACATAAAGGAAACTAACAAGACTGCACATATAATGTACCTTTCTAATGACAGTTGCAATGGAAATGATAAAACACACAAAAAATACTAATTACTCCAATGTGTTGTATTATTTTAACAGATTTTATATTTCACTATGCCCCTTACAGCCACATATTACTGCCTCCCCAGTGATAACAATGAGGTATTTCTCTGGGAAGTGCACTGTATGTCCAGTACGTGTAGCTCGTTGGTTTGGCTGATGACACTCTGGAGTTTTCGTGACTGGAGCTGGTTGTTTACATGGCACAGATACAGAATCCATATTCTTCAGCAGAAAGGCCAGCTTGAGTCTGTCGATGGAGATGGTCTTCTAACCAGGAGGTGTTTCAATAACAGTGTCTTTCAGTGTGTGAATGTACCAGATATGGTCCATCATAGATTATAGAGGTTTTCTCTGTGCGTCATGTCTTATGAATAGGGGTATGTGAAGAGATCATGAATTCAGGATGGATGAAAGCAGACATAGTGTGATGTCAAACATTAATTGGTTTAAGGACACCATGTGCAGTTTCAAGTTGATAATGAGAATTGGAATGTCACACTCCACTGGTGTAAGATCAAATTAATCAGCTGGAAGACTAGTTGTCATGCCACAAGTCATTCATAGAGTGCTGATTTCATATTCTGGTATCTCACAGGTACAGAGACTCATTAAAATCGTTGGTAAATTGTCAACTCAGTCATGTGAAAGTCATGCTACGTTGTGATGCTGCCATTCAACTTTGCCATTCAAGTAAGCTGTGGCTTTGATGTGGTGTATACCTGATGTCTTTCAGAGGTGACTGAACAGTTGACACTGAAACTGCTGTCCTCTGTCAATGGTGACGATTTTTGGGACTCCAAAATGTGTGATGCATGATGATAAGTGAATGCTGGCAACAATTTCTGCAGAGATGTCTTTCAATGGAACTGCCTCTGGTCAACGTGTAAACCTGTCAGTCATTGTCAAGAGATAGGTGAAGTCTTGAAAGCAAGGTAATGGTCCCATTAGATCAGCATGTGTATGTGAGAAGAGATCTTCAACTTCACCGAAAGCTACACAAGCTCTATTTTTATGTTTTGAAATTTTTGATCGTTGACAGTATGCACATTTTTGTCTACAGCTGTGTATCTTGTTTCAGCGAAGGCCAATTGAAGCACTGTCGAATCAGTTCTACTGTGCCTTTGTTGTCAGGGTGAGCCAAGTCACATAATGCATGGAAGACTTGGTTGTTGGTAGGATGGATGGACGTATGGGCTGAGTTTACCTGTAGAATTCTCATAAAGTAGCAGTGATCTATCAGGTAACAATATTGTTACAAACAATAAGGAAAAGGGATCGGAATTCTTCACCTTGACCAATTCTAGGTTACTGCTTTGTGCCTTTGCACATGAAATGGTGGCTGGTAATGCCTGCAACACTGGAACATGTAATGGCAGGAATGTTCTCTTCTCAAAGAAGATATTGAATACCTGTGGAGAAAGATTAGATTAGATTAATACTAGTTCCATGGATCATGAATACGATATTTCGTAATGATGTGGAACGAGTCAAATTTTCAAATACATGACATAATTAAGTTAATTTAACAATATAATTAAGTTAATATAACAACTTTTTTATTTTTTTAATAATTTTTTTTTCTTTTTTTCTTAATTTATATCTAAAAATTCCTCTATGGAGTAGAAGGAGTTGTCATTCAGAAATTCTTTTAATTTCTTCTTAAATACTTGTTGGTTATCTGTCAGACTTTTGATACTATTTGGTAAGTGACCAAAGATTTTAGTGGCAGTATAATTCACCCCTTTCTGTGCCAAAGTTAGATTTAATCTTGAATAGTGAAGATCATCCTTTCTCCTAGTATTGTAGTTATGCACACTGCTATTACTTTTGAATTGGGTTTGGTTGTTAATAACAAATTTCATAAGAGAGTATATATACTGAGAAGCTACTGTGAATATCCCTAGCTACTGTGAAATGACTGAGAAATTCCGTATGGTGCAGTCGCCTGGACGTTGCTTTTTCTGGGCTCTGTTAAAAAGCAAATGTTAATTGCTTGTGGCTTGTGAATATTGTGAATTTTCCACCTTCCAAAATATAATGAAAATGTTTGACTGCCTAATCTGCTGCCAGTATGCAGTCATAGGTACTATAGTTGTGTTGTGTATTGGTGAGAGACCTGTAGAAAAATGCAAGAGGTTCAGGTGTTCCTATGTGCAATTGGTGTAGCACCTATAGCATAGTCCAAAGCATCGACCATCAAAATTAAGGGAAGATCAGTTGGGTGAGGAAGCAGAGTTCCGTTAGCTAGTTCTTCTTTTAACTTCTTGAGCAATTTGTCTGGCTTGCCAGTTCATGTAACAAGGAGATTATCCTTCCCCTTGGTGTTTTTGCACAAGTTAAACAAAGGTGTTTGGGATTTCTTCAGTATGTGGTAGCATATGTCTGTAAAAAATCAACAGTCCTAAAAAATAACATAGTTGTGCTACTGTTTTGGGGTGATGGAAGTTCTTGGTTACTTTCACTTTTTCTCACGATGCAGAAATTCCTCGATGTGACACACAAAAACCTAAGAATGATCATGATCTCTCTTTCTCTCCAAAAACACATTTTGCTATGTTGATGTTAAGATGATATTTATCTAGCCATTGAAGAAGTTGTTGCAGATGCATTACATGCTCTTCATCTGATGTTGAAGCAACAAGAATATCATCTAAATTGGAATACACAAAAGGCAGACCATTCAGAATGTATGAATAATTCGTTAGAATATTAGCGCTGCATTGTATAGAACAAATGGCATTTTCAGTAGTGCAGAAAGTCCAAATGGTGCGATAACGGCAGTTTTAGGCTCATCTTTTGTTGTAGCAGAAATGGGGTGATAAGCTCAGATAAGTTCGATTTAAGGGAATATCTTTCTGTTGGAGAGCGGACAGTTGAAATCTTGTAAATGTGGAATTGGGTAACGATCTAGCACTTTGTAATTTCCACAGGGACCCAAGTTCCATTTTTCTTTGGAATGGGATGGTGAGCAGTAGACCAGCAGCTTTTGGAAGGACGATGTATGCCAAGATTGATTGTCTCCTGAAATTCAAGTTTTGCTTGTGCTAATTTTTCTGGTGATCAGTGTCCCACCCGTGCATACACTGGAGCTCCTGTTGTTGCCATTGTGTGTGTACATTAACTTCAGGAAAATCATAATTAGGTTTCTTCGTGGGAATTTTAGGTTATGTCTTTAGCGAGCTTTGATGTTTATGCTGTGGGTCAATCAGAAACACTAAGCTCTCCATAGGTATGTCTACAGAGCCTGTACTAGCGATTAAAGTTTCTTGGTCAAGTAACTTTTTTGACTTAATATCAAGCAACAGATAATAATTGGTTGGTAAATATCTGCAAGAAAGAATGGCCATGGAAATCTTTCGAGCTTCAGTAGTCTTTCACCGTACATGTGTATTACGAAACCATTTGCAGCATAGAATTGCTGTTTCTGAATGTTTTTGTGATGTAATACTGTTGGCAATACAGAAATCTCTGCTCTGGAGTAAACTAGAAATCGAAGATGTCTGTTGCGATCAGTTAGTAATAGGCAGCAAGATGACTTGGCCTCCTCACTCTGTGCAATGCCAAGTGAGTAGCATACTAATTTTCTGTCTGAGCATTAGCGGACTGATGAGAAATAAATGAACATGGTGGTGTATACTTCTTCGCATTCTGTTTGACTGTATAGTGGTACCAGCACACAGAATGTTTCTGTGCACACCACGGTGATTTCAATCTGCGTTATGATCAAGACCCAGTTTGTAGTTTCTGAATTGCGGTCGTTACTTTCAAAAGCTGTCTTTCCAGAGGGGGAAAGTCTGTCATCTTGAGATGGAGACAAAACAGTTTCTGTACTACATATGACAGGGTGTCGTAATCTTTACAATTTTGTGGCCATAGAAACTATTGCTTCGAGATTTACATCTTGACTAGTTTCTGTTATAGAACATGCATTGATTGGTAGTCATTGAAGAAATATAGTTCTTAAAAAATTGTTTGTTACTTGCGTTCCAGCAAGAACACACATCTCATGGAGCAAAGTAGATGTTGTCACCTTGTTCTAATTTGGTTAGCAACTTTTTAACCTTGCAGTACTCTGATTCTTCAAATTCTGCGGTAAGCTGATAATGGTTTGGATATGAAATTTCAAATCAGCGCAGCAACTTTGCTGTTAATTTAAGTAATAATGATTGCGTACTTGTGGTGGCCTTATCATACCAACTACTTACCAATAGTATTTCCCAACTGCACAGTGAGCATGACAAACACACAACTGAATAACAGCAAGCAAAGAAAGCAATTCTCATGTGTATTTTAGTGTCTCCAGTGCTTTTACTGTTTGTTTACTTTTACAGACTAGGTTGCATACCTTGCCTCCTGCTATGGGGAAGGATAGGTCACAGGAATCTTCCCATCAGATGACCATAGACTTTTGGGAGAGCTATGACCCAGATGAGGTTTGCAATACAGGATTTGCTTTAATTGCGTCTGAACCATTCCCAGTACGAGCAGTTTGTTTTCTTTGTGGAAGTGCTGGTCAAGAACAAGTAAGTTATATTTGTATTGCTAGCTTATACTGAAAGAAAATTAGTTGGGAGGCTGCTGCAATGCAATTTATGTAGCTGACTAGTAAAATAATTCATACTTTGCAGGTTCAGTTTGTTTTTCAATTGTGTGTAGAAAATAGAAAGAAAGCTTAGCACATTATGTTTCCTTTGTAATGTTTACCACATGAAAATATTATTTAGTGTATGTAGAATTTCAAAGAACTCAAATGAGATGATGTCATGAACTCCTAACTCATTCACTTACAAGGACAAGTACAGCTGTTGTGACAGTTCTGTTTATGCACTATAGTGATGGGTACAGCTGTCACAGTGCTGTAGACATGTAATGTGTTTCTTCTGTAGATCAGTGATTTTTGTAGTAGTTCTATTGTAATACCAGTAGCCGGAATGAGTTTCGCGTCCATGAAACTATGCCCAAAGTACAAGCTTACACTGTTTAGTCTGTGTTTCACAAGCTCAGTGACAGCATGCCGTACCCGTATGAACAAGAAGTCATGATATTATTGCATTTTTATTAGAAAGGGATATTAATGATTAGGAGCTGGTGAAGATTATGACAGTGTAAGTGATAAATGGGAAAGCAACAAGAATGTTAGGGTTATTGACTCAGAGGAAGCTGTAATGTTCATAATAAATATTGCTGATCTGACAAAAAAGTGTTCTGCAGAATGTTTGCAGGTGAGTGATTGGAACTGGGCCACTGTAGTTCATCATCTTGAAATATAACCCTGTTTGATGAATCTGCTGTTGCTGAACATAGCTCTATAAACAGACATGATCACATTGATGAAATGAAAATCTTTTGCATCCATCTACCTACTGGGACTCTGCCATTAAAGATGTCAGTGAGATCGGAATGTACTACTACTACTACTACTACTACTACTACTACAACAACAATAATAATAATTACTACTGCTGGTGGTGGTGGTGGTGCTGCTGCTGCTACCACTACCAGGGCAATGGCTATACCCTTAGTGGTGCATGGAAATGGACACTCAATCCTTAAAGACTACAGAGAAATAAGGTGAATTATTTACCATCTAGCAGAATCAGTGTTACACCATAGGTTCCTCCATCATAGACATCAACATTATCTTTGGTAGCATATGGAATTTCGTTGACTTTTTAACATATCTGCAACATAATTTGGCCAACAAATACGAACACACTATTAATATGACAGACACATTATGACTACAATTACAGAGCAAGTCATTGAAAGCTTGAATTTATTTACAAATCATATGAAGCAAGAAATCTGAGAAGCATTTGTACAAGAATATCACCATAAGAACTATGTTCTGATATAGATTTATATGTTGGAGGCAAGTGGATGCATTCTCAATAGAGTCAGCATTTACTTATGTGGATATTATCAGCCATTGTGGAGCCGAAACTTAGACTGCTGGTATTGCTACTTGTTAGAGCGAATTTGTATTCAATAGGAAGTAATTTAGCACATAAATTTTGAAATTCATTTTGCGTAGTGGGAGCTTCAGTGGTCAACAAATGTACAAATCTATTAGCTGACTGGTAACATCATGTCACTTGACAGTTCTCCCAAATTTAATTAAACTGTTTATTTTCCTCATCAGTGTGTGTGTGTGTGTGTGTGTGTGTGTGTGTGTGTGTGTGTGTGTGTGTGAGAGAGAGAGAGAGAGTGTGTGAGATAGGTTAGTGTTAATGGAGCAGCCTGCTAATTTTATGATTTTAATGTTATTGTCGTCAAAGAGGGTTATCACTATTAGTTTCATGCGCCAAGTCAGCACCACAAAATATATCTGGCACTGGAATGAAGGTACCAATAAGCACTGGGGTTTAATGACTGGTATTGGAATGAAGTGACTCATTGGCACTAATTAGGGCTGATTGTATGAAAATCACTGACTCGAGATCAAATTTGACATAAAATCATAAATTGAATTATGTTCAGGATTCAGCTCTGTTGTATATCGCTAAACTTGGATCCACCGAAGCAGGTTCATATTTGATCTTACCCATACTTGGCAATGAGGCTAAAATTGGCTGGCGTGTGATTATTGTACTTCAGCTGCAAATATTTATCGTACATCATAATAGGCAGCATTTATTATCGAAAGTGTCTTGCTATAAACCTGGGAGCAAGTAAACAGAAAAAGGAGCAGTCATCAAACTACTCTCAATACGAGAAATATTTGTTGCTGGATATTGTGTTGGGCCAGTATAAAGATATAATTCACTGAAAACGAAAGGTTCCTGTGGTGTGAAATCTCAAGATTAACAGCAACTTGTACGTTGCAGTCAGGGGTTAGTTTCTTTTGGATGATTTCATCAGACAGTCTTGGAGCCTTAGTTCCAGTTGCTTTACAGTAGTTTTCTCCAAAGAAAACCTCAACTTAAATGACTTGTTATTTAACTCCGAAAATGGGCTCACCCTTTTATGAAACGTGTGGTGAGCTTGTTGGGTCTTGCTATCATCATCCTCAGTGAACACATCAGAATGCTTAGATATTTGTAAAGTAAACAAAAGGAAACAATGCAATTCACATCGCATAGGGTTATTGCCGCAGCTCGTGGTCTTGGGGTAGCGTTCTCACTTTCCACACATGGGGTCCCAGGTTCGATTCCCGACACGGTCAGGGATTTTTCCTGCCTCGAGATGACTGGGTGTTGTTGTGTCGTCATCATCATCATCATCATCATCACTCATCCCCATTACGGTCAGAGGAAGGCAATGGCAAACGACCTCCACTAGGACCTTGCCTAGTACAGCAGTGTGGGTCTCCCGCATCATCCCCTACGCTCCTCGGAGTATCGGACATCATCATCATCATCATCATCATCAGGGTTATTGCACACAGAATTTTACCCAATAGTGATCCAGAATGCTCAGGAAGCAGAGAGTAAGGTATGGTTTCAGTGGTATGGAATGGCATGTTAATGATGTTATGATTATCTTTATGATCCATAAAGTAGAGAAAGTAGTAAGAAATGAAAAAAAAATGTTTCAAGAATTGATGTGGATTTGAACATGTGATCTTCTGCACTGCAGGCCTCAGCATAACCTCAGCAATCGAAATTAATGAGACAGTATTATGAGGTTAGTGTATTTCAAAACACTTGCTTATGTTCTATTTATCAACACACATGGAATTGTCATAGCAATTTAAGGATATGTTCAGTAGTTAAAAATTTAATACAAATTTCATAGTTACTCCTACTTGAGCTGAAAGAGACCTTATATAAGTGATTTTGAATTATTATTGGCTGCTGTCAAAATTCCCATACTTAACTGTTTACTGCAAATATTTTGAATTCTCCTTTAATTAGTCTGCTGCTAAGTGTCTATAAAATGCCTTTGAACTAATCACATAAATTAAGAGTCATCTCCCAAGAACTCTCATTAAGTACACACGATAGCCGGTAATTTCCTTAACCTAACATTCCAGATCGAAAAACAGTATTTTGAGCATCAGCGACATGGTAATGGCATAGTCACATATTTACATGCCATTTTTGTGTTAATAACAACTTTTTTATTATTATTTCAGTTGGTATCTGCTAAAAAAAGCCATGAATTGTAGTGCCACTACACTATAAACTGGGAATTAGAGCTGATCCTGACTTTGAACTGCGAATTTTCACCGTCAAATATGATCAGATTTCATTGTGATATGATCGAGGACTAATGTTTATGCAATGCAGATTTCCAGGTTAACTTTGATCTGAGGTCATTTTCTGTCTTAACCAAAGGTTAAATGCTTTATACAATCAGCCCTTAGAGTGGTCAGTGCCAAAACTGAACCAAAATACTTAGTATTTGATACTGCTTAAAATGAAAATGACAGAATTGGCAATTAGGTCCAGGTTTCATTTTTCAAATAGCAATTAAGGTAGGTGGTTAGTGTTCAATGAACTGTCGATAACAAGGTTGTTGGAGATGGAGCACAAACTCGGATTAGAGAAGGCTGGGAAAGGAACTTATCCATGCTTTGTCAAAGGAACTGTTCCGGCGTGAAACTATTTAGGGAAATCACAAAAAACCTAAATCTGGATGGCCGGACGTGAACTGAGGGAGGCTTATGGCAAACTACAGATATACAATAGTCAAAGATATTGGGTCATGATGATGTATCATAAAAAGAAAATCTTATTTGGAACATGATTTGGAAGGTGAAGCTAATGTGGAACCATAACGAATTATGTGCAAAAAACTACAGTGGAATTGATAATCCCTCAGTGGTTGTTGAAGACCATGTGAAACTGAGTCTTGTATAATTATCCTGAAATAAAAATGGTTTCAGGAGATATAATGCTCCGATATCCTCTTGACTTGTGTGGAAGTCCTTTAATGTATCACAATGACAGATCTTCCCAAATTAGATAAACTTCATGATAAGATGTTTGAAAAGAAGAGTTGTTTTGAAAACTAATTTAGAAGCAACTAGAAGTACATTTGTTGATGAAATGACAAAGAATTCGAACAATAAATGTCATTGGATTTCAGATTTATCTATTATCTGGAACATTTTTTATTCACAGATCCTGAGTAAATGTCGTTATTCATGTTAATGAATAACATTTTAAATAAATATTTTTATTTGTCATTCAACATTTGAATAAATGTGGCCCAACTCGGGTCATAATCAATGTCCTTTGTGCATGTGCACACTGAATATTGGTAGCCTATGTACAAGTGAATGTAAAAGTGTGACATCCATGTGACCGTGGGCAATCGCTCAGTCATTTATGTTATTAGGTGAGGCAGCATCAGACATTGTCGGCAACTTCTGCAGACATACACAAAGTGTATTCACCCTCTCTCTCACACACTGCAGGCATGTGCAGACCCTGCAGATAGTATTACAGGGCTCTAGTAGACAGTGCAAGGTTTTTGCAGAACTCTCCTTTAACTATGACACGTATAGTTCATTAATTCCATTATCACACATGTCCTACTTTGAGTGCTGGACTGGAGAGCTCTCAAGCCTTCTGACTTCATCCTGTTGTACTGGGTAACTAGCTTTTTGTATTGCCTTAAACTCGTCAGCTCACACTGCCCGTAGCACTACTGTCAACGTCTGCTGGGAATCACCACAGAAAATACCCCTAATATTACTGTCTTTGGGCCAATGATTTTATCTGATGGCATTGAAAACTCCTGTTAACTGCCTTTATCGCCTTGCAGTGTACTGTACTGTATTTGTTCCTCACATTCAGTATGAGATACACGAGATCAGAGCTCAGATGGATTTTTACCATGAATGTTGTACCACAAGTACTCTCCAGCACATACCATAACGTGGCTTCAGGATTATAGATGTAGTTATAAAAGTTCTCATAGATTTGCAGTTATTTGAAAGGATTCCATGTGTAGTGTAATTACTGTAGAATATGAAATACAGTCTACAATTTTGTTGACAGATGACCTTGTGGCTTTTATATGTAATGGAGCTGCAGGGAATACTTCGTGGCTTTATTTAGCAGTTGCATCATGATCAGTATAGGAAACTTACCTGGTACTGCAGGGAGCAGACAACATTTCTCCTAAATCACTGTTAAGTTTTTGGCCCTTGATTATAGAACTTTTCTTTGTCCTTTCTTCATTACACTTCTGGTTCCTGGCAGTTACAGGCATCATGGTCCTTCTCCTGATTCTTGTAATTGTATCTTCCTAATTCTTTCAAACTATCTAATGCACTAAGGAACGTCTGATGGCAAACAGAAGGAAAACCTTAGTAACATACATATAGGAGGTGGTCCCCAGGGTTAAAGACCGAAGGGACTAGATCCTAAATTCAATTGAGTTTTATTTGAAGGTGTTATCAGTTTGAAACAAATGTCACATTTGTGAGAATCTGTGCTCATTCATTACAGAGAAACACACATTCCTCCTCGTATCTTAAGAATATCGATAAGAAAACTTTTTGTTAACGATAATGCAAAAAATAATGTGAAATTGGCAGTTTTTTAGCGACATGTCATGAATTGGCTGTTTTAACAAATTGTCATGCAGTTTGGCTATCTACCATTTCCTGTACAAAAGACTATCATAAATGGCAACAATTAATTAATATTGATGACTGAAGGTAATTTAACGTTGAAATTGAATCTTGACTTTAAGGTTTACTTTCGCATGTAACCTTAAAATTACCAATCTTTTGTGCTTGTTCATTGCTTGTTTCATTTTCACTGATGTAATGTTTCAGCATATTATTATTATTGAACACATCAGTATGAAAGGCGATAAAAATTCTGATTACTTGATATACACACATCAATAAAAGTTTTGCATCACCTCGGTTCCGAGAGTTCCGGAACCTGTACAGAAATCTGGAATAGAATGTAAACATCATTTCCGGCCTTTTTATTGCTCATGAAAACCACACATTGCATGTTGTACCACCATACAGCAAGACCTTCAGAAGTGGTGGTCCAGATTGCTGTACATACTGGTACCTCATAATACCTAGTTGGTCCAGATTGCTGTACACACTGGTATCTCTAATACCCAGTAGCATCTCCTCTTGCATTCATGTAGGCTTGTATTCTTCATGGCTTACTATCCAAAAGTTCATCAAGGCACTGTTGGTCCAGATTTTCCCACTCTTGAACTGCAATTCGGCATAGATCCTTCAGAGTGGTAGAAGGGTCACGTTGTCCATAAGCAGTCCTTTTCAGTCTATCCCAGACATGTTCGATAGGGTTCATGTCTGGAGAACATGCTGGCTACTTTAGTCGAGTGATGTCGTTATCCTGAAGCAAGTCATTTACAAGATGTGCACAACGGGGGCTTGAATTGTCGTCCATGAAGACGAATGCCTCGCCCATATGCTGCTGATATGGTTGCACTATCAATCAGAGGATGGTATTCATGTATTGTACAGCCGTTACAGCGCCTTTCATGACCACCAGTGACGTACACCGGTCCCACATAATGCCACCCCAAAACAGCAGGGAGCCTCCACCTTGCTGCACTCACTGGACAATGTGTCTAAGGCACTCAGCCTGACCGGGTTGCCTCCAAACACAACTCTGACTATTGTCTGGTTGAAGGCATATGCGACACTCGTTGGTGAAGAGAACTTGATGCCAATCCTGAGTTGTCAAATCGGCATGTTGTTGCGCTCATCTGTACCATGCTGCATGGTGTCGTGGTTGCAAAGACGGACCTTGCCATGGACGTCAGGAGAGAAGTTGCACATCACGCTGCCTGTTGCGCACAGTTTGAGTCATAACAAGATGTCCTGTGGCTGCACGAAAAGCATTATTCAACATAGCGGTGTTGTTGTTGGGGTTCCTCCAAGACATAATCCGTAGGTGGTCATCCACTGCAGTAGTAGCCTTTGGATGACC
This sequence comes from Schistocerca serialis cubense, assembly GCF_023864345.2. NCBI lineage: Eukaryota > Metazoa > Arthropoda > Insecta > Orthoptera > Acrididae > Schistocerca > Schistocerca serialis. Next base: position 775,172,275 of record NC_064640.1, read on the forward strand.
AGAGCAAGGCATGTCATCGACAGTTCCTCTCTCTCGCTCTGTATCTCCTCCATGTCCAAACAACGTCGGTTCGATTCACTCTTAGATGCCTGGACACTTTCCTTGTTGAGAGCCCTTCCTGGCACAAAGTAACAATGCGGACACTACCAAACCACGGTATTGACCGTCTAGACGTGGTTGAACTACAGACAACACAAGCCGTGTACCTCCTTCCTGCTGGAATGACTGTAACTGATCGGCTGTCAGACCCCCCTCCGTCTAATACGCACTGCTCATGCATGGTTGTGGGCAGGTTTAGTGACATCTCTGAACAGTCAAAGGGACTGTGTCTCTGATACAATATCCACAGTGAATGTCTCTCTTCAGGAGTTCTGGGAACTGGGGCGATGCAAAACTCTTTTTGATGTGTGTATTTTAGCATTCGTTACTGTTTACTTCTGTGTGATGCCTGTGCATTAGTACTTGCTTGTTTTGCTTGCTAAACACAGAATATGTAGTATTCATGGTCCTTCCCCTACATTAAAAAATTCTAAAGGCACAGTCACAGACTGAAAACAAATATATTTATTGTACATTTTGTTTACCTGGATAAAGGCACAAAAAACTCCATGTTTGTCACATCGTGAACTCAGCTTGTACTCTGTACAGACTAAGCAGCCGAGGTTCGTAATTAAGAGCTCTGAGGTAGAGCTGCCCAAAACTGTATATTAAATTAAATTTTTCAGTAATATATTACAGAATTTAAATTATCAGAAAGCATTTAATGTATTTCCCATACAAATTTAAATAATGCCAGTCAGCATTTTTTTGGAACTGTTGATATGTGATATCAAGTGATTTTTTTTTTTTTTTCAAACAGGTAGTAGATAGTCACAAGGCTGCGCCTTGAAATGCCACGGAGCTCTATGTAGCAGATTTTTGGGAGCATGGCTTCCTCAGGCTCTGGTGTTTCAGCCTAAGGATGTCCTACCAACCTGCAAACAATTTCCATGTTTCACTGCTTACATCAAAAGGGAATGGACAGAGTTTCTGAAACTTTGGTATTGAATCCCTGTCTCTGTATATCTCTCTTAATGTTTTGGTGCATCATTACTGAACATTTAGTGTTATTGTTCTGATAGTATTTCAGATAGTCTTTTGTTTCTGCCATTGACTGCTCAATGCAGTATGGAATAAGTTTGCAGGTGTATCACCAGAGTGCGCTAGAGTGTGGTACCGTAAGTATCACCACGTAGCGAGAGTTCCATGAATGATTAGAGGAAAAGACACACAAAATATACTCTGTGCACGAAATGTGCCGTGTTACTTTAGTTTTCTTGCTTGCTGACTGTAGTAATGTGCGCTATTAGCAAGTTTCTTTTTGTTAGTCTATTATGCATGAATTTAATGAGTGTTATGTTCTTGCAAATAACAGCAGTGTGCTAAGAGTTAGAATACAACACAGTCTGAATTCAGTGTGCCATTTATCACATAAAATTTTGAAACATGCGATTAGGATGGAAGTGAAGAAACTAGGTGCGCCCAGACTGGATGCAAGCATCAATCAAGAAAAAAAAAAAAACCAGTGTAACTCCAGGCAAAGTATACACGCAATTTCAACAGCGCAGTGTACAAGGGGGTACCAAAAAAGAAAAAAAAGTTGGAACTATTTTTTAAAAGCTGTATATTTTCAAATTGTGTAAAAGCAACCTTATCCCCTTCAAAATACTCTCCATTACAAATAATACATTTGTCCCACTGGTGCTTCCACTTTTTTTGCAGTCATCTGTAGAAATGGTTGACAGCTCCTCCCTCGTTTTTTCTTGACTCCTTCAGTGTTGTCAAATCAATTTCCTTTCATGCCCCTTTTCATGCGTAGAAATAAGAAAAAGTCGCATGGAGTGAGGTTAGGCAAGTAAGGTGGATGGGACAGCGGAACCAAGCAGATTTTAGCCAAAAACTGTGTAACAGAGATGACTGTGTGTGTGTGTGTGTGTGTGTGTGGGCGCGCGCGCGCGCGCGCGCGCCACAATCTTTTTTGATGAATATTGTTGCCCAGTCTTCTTAAAACTTCCAAATTGGCTGTCTACAGTCTGTGAACACAACCTTTAAAATGTTGTCAATATTTTCGTCAATTCGGACAGATGATGGATGTCCAGAACAAGGTTTGCGATCACTCAACGTGTTGCCACTTTTAAATTCAGCAAACCGCTCGTACACTTGAGTTTTTCCCATGGTGTCATCTGGGTAAGCTGTTTTCAACATTAAAACAGTTTCAGCAGAATTTTTACTGAGAAGAAAACAAAATTTCACAGCTGCACCTTGTTCATTAAACTTATCATAAAAATGAAACGAGGACAAAACAGTGGTAGCAAGAACAGTCACTGCAGTTGAACAGAACAAGCCGTGTCACCAACACAGGTGGCACTGAACTGGCAATGAGTTGCGCTATACACGCCTAGTGGTAGAAATGTGTACTACATAAGCTCCACCCACGGCAATGTTATTCTGGTTTTTTGTGTGTGTGTGTGTGTGTGTGTGTGTGTGTGTGTGTGTGTGTGTAAGGGGGGGGGGGGTTACTCTTCTATACAATACAGCTGAGTGATTGTGTGCACTTTATCACTTAAAATGCATATATTTGTAATACACAAGTATAAATACAGTGTGTAAATTACCATGGCAGTTGCTCAGGTTGTTAATGTCAACCAGTCACAGCACAAGGTCCATGACATCATGGAAACATCACTGTTTCATCACACGAACTCATAAACACTGCTATTTGAGCAGACAAAACATTAAACATGTGAAGTTTAGGAATGAAAATACCGAAACCATTAAGCGTGTAGCGAATCTTACACACATTGCATTAAAGATCTCTCCAAAGCACATTTTTAGTATGATTTGTTGTGGTAAACTGTCAGGAAATGTAACGTTAAGGGATAAATTAGCTTCCTAAAGATTTTATGTTGGAGTTAGATTTTGAGATTACTTAGTAGTGGATAGAAAAAAGGTACAGTATGCAAGTGTTCGGCTAGTGTGTGACATTGCCCCCCCCCCCCTCCCCATTTGAAGTCGTGGTTGTGGTGACAAACCACAAGCTGCACCTGATATTAACTAACAGAAATGTTATTTAATAGTGACTGAATTTTGTAGACATTGCCATGAAAAGTAGTTCGAAAAGTTTCTATGTTATATACAATTGTGTTTATACAAGTGACTGAAATGACGACACTGTAACCACGTGTGAGGTCACGTGACATCCCTCGCTCCCTTAAATAATACAGTTCAATCTGTTGCCACAACATGTATTTGGCATTCACATTTGTTGTCCTAGCCAACTCACCACCAGATTCTCATTTCAACCTATCTTAGATTGGGTTATGCTACAGATCGATCTGTCACCTCAACCAGATCTACAAATTTCAGTCTAACGTCCAATGTATGTCCTCACTGAAGCAACTCTTATTGAGTCAAAATTCATCTTGATGCAAGATCTTCGGCTGCTCAGAATGATTGTTTCAGATCTTTCTCCAAAGAATCAAGCCTTGTCCAGTGTCCACATTTTCTTGAGATTTCTCACTGTTTACTTTGAGATTGTTCACTGAAGTAGGATTCGCAATTGTAAAAACATCATGCTCGCAGTTACTGCAACAACAGACCATGGACATTTGAAGTGATGCTTTGTATGCTCCCGATAAATTTACAGTGTTCTGTAAATACATCAGCAGCGAGATATTGTGGGAAAGAAAAGATACTGAATTAACACGTGCCAAGTGAAACACCCAAGGGAAATAAATCAAACAATTCCAGTCTGAAAATGAAGGACAAGCTTTGAAGTGGCTGAGAAGGAGAAAAACTGTTGTGTCGGTATCTGGGCCGACACCGTGAAGTTGAGATGGCTGAAAATGCAAGCTACACTAACGCTGTAGCCGATAGGGCACGCAAGGCTAACGCAGACGGGCGTGAAGTCTGGAACATGAGAACTTATAAATGAATAAGAAGAAAAGTATGTAGATGCTTATTACTTATCTTTTAATTAGTCCTTGGAATACATCTCTCTTGAATACTCGTAAGCTATAGGCACTGATACAAATGGCGCCTTGCTAGTTCGTAGCCATTAACTTAGCTGATGGCTATTCTGTCTCTCGGCTAATGAGAGAAAGGCTTCGTACATCTGGTCGGTAGCTATGTTCTCGTACAACTGGGGCGAGTGCTCTCTCGTATCACGAGACCTGCCTTGGTGGTGGCGCTAGGTCTGCGATTACACAGTGGCGACACGCGGGTCCGACATGTACTAAATGGACCGCGGCCGATTTAAGCTACCACCTAGCAAGTGTGGTGTCTGGCGGTGACACCACATTCCTCCCCCGCAAATCGGCGAACGGTCGTGTGATAAGGCTTCCGCCCGCCGTGGGGAGGACCACATGTTGACGTATGCGATGAGGTGGGGAGCCTTACAACAGGCGAGGCTGTGCCACCCGCACCCGGCCATGCGGTCCGAGGGGAGCTAGGAAACGCCTGCAAAACTAGTCCAGGGTGCACGTCAACATGCGGTGTATGCGCCCGTAAAGAGACAGGAGGGACCGAAGGGTCAACCTCCATAGCGTCGGGGTAGCCGACGCGCGATGACGTCACGTGGTCCGGAGCTGGCGGGAGTTCCATGGCGGAGGACAGCTGGTCACGGGAAGCGATCGGCGGCGCGTGACCCTGGGAGGCGCTTGGCGGCTGCAACGAAGCGTCGAATGTGGGCGGCGCCGGCGGGAGAACAAGCGGCGGCGGCGGCGGCGGCTGCTGCTGCTGCGGCGGCGGCGGCGCGTCGCCATGGGGCAAAATGGAAGGCATCTTCGGTAACACCTGGGGATGAGGCGAGCCAGTAGATGGGTCCCCAGGGCGCTGACCGGACGGCACCGTCGCTGAAAGCAGACGGGGAGCGGCAGAACCCGAGCGACGACAGAGGCGCAGCTGATTGAGATGCCGACGCACCTCACCAGAGGCCCCCAAAACCAAATACATCGCGCGGCCGAGGCAGCGAAGAATGCGCCCTGCGAGCCAACGCCGTGAACCGCGATAGTTGCGATAAAATACAACGTCGCCTGGGGCAAAAGCAGGAGTCTGCCGCTGCACAGGAACCTGATGCGGCGGATGCAGCAAAGACATCAAGGTGCGATGAGGACGACCGTGGAGCAACTCAGCCGGCGAGCGACCATCTCGGGGCTGAGAGCGATACGAAGACAAAAAGAGCAACAATGCGTCCTCCCGAGAATGCGACTCTTTCAATTTCAACATCTGTGACTTGAAAGTCCGGACCAATCGTTCAGCGGCACCGTTGGACTGAGGCGAAAACGGCGCGGATGTCAGATGTTGAATACCATTGGCCTGGCAGAATGACTGAAATTCTGCGGACAGGAATTGTGGGCCATTGTCGGAAACAATACTCTGCGGAAGACCTTCAATGCAAAAGATAGCAGACAACGCGTGGATGGTGGCGGAGGACGTCGTGGAAGACATCCGGACAACAAAAGGAAAATTACTGAAGGTGTCGACCAGAACCAACCATCGAGCATTCCAGAATGGACCAGCAAAATCAATGTGCAAGCGTTGCCAAGGGGAAGTGGCTTTTGGCCACGCAAAAACTTTCCGCAGCGGTGCGGACTGTTGTTCGGCACACGCCGGGCACGAAGAACACATATTCGTAATCGCAGCATCGATTCCGAACCAAGTACAGTGCTGACGAGCAAGTTGTTTCGTTCGCACTATACCCCAATGTCCTTGGTGAAGAAGCCGTAAAACAGAGGACTGTAACGAACGTGGGACCACGACTCTGGACTGATCATTATCAGAACGCAACAACAAAATACCACGTCGAACAAAAAGTCTCTCCTTGTGAGCAAAAAATCGGCGAACCAACGGATCCTCGATCCGAGACTTTGACAAAGGCCATTGCGTAGCAACAAAACGTAAAACAGTAGCAAGGACAGGGTCAGCAGCTGTGGCTGTAGCGACACGACGAAAATCAATCGGAAACGATTCGACCACTTCATCGGTTTCCGAATCAATGAACATGCAAGCAAGTTCGGAAGAATCGAATGCTTTATCCTCAGCAACAGGCAAACGGGACAACGCATCTGCGTTTCTGTGCTTAGCAGTGGACCGATACAAGATATCGTAGCGGTACTGCGAGAGGAAAATAGACCAGCGAATGAATTTCTGCGCTGTACGTGGAGGTACAGGCTTGTTCGGATGAAAAAGCGATGTCAAAGGTTTGTGGTCTGTGATGATGGTAAAGTGACGACCATACAAGAAATCATGGAACTTAGTAACACCAAACACGAGAGCCAAAGCTTCTTTCTCTATCTGTGAATAATTTCTTTGCGCAGACGAGAGCAATTTGGACGCAAAGGCAATAGGGCGATCATGGGAGCCAACTTTGTGCGCAAGCACAGCACCGATCCCGAAATCCGATGCATCTACCATCAACAAAAGGGGTTTCTGGGGATCGAATGGCGTAAGGCATGTATTAGAAAGCAACGCCGATTTCAACTGGCGAAAGGCGCGTTCGCATTCCGTCGTCCAGAGAAACGGAACACCTGTACGGCGTAAGCGATGAAGCGGAGCTGAAATGAAAGAGGCATTGCGCACATTCACTCACACCTTGTGATTCTACATTGTTCAATGTTCTTGCGACCTCCTGACGCAATGCGTGGGGAACATTGCGCGCTCTGAAAAATTTCGGTTGCGCGTTTCCTTCCAGTTCCCAATGTGCTTCATAGTTTTTAGCGCAACCTAAGCCCGGTGCAAAAATGTCTGCAAATTCGTCACACAGCCGAGAAACACTGTCTGTAGGCACAGTCTGATTCACTGATAGGACCTGATTTACAATAGACATGTTAAACAACTGAAATGAATCTAGACCAAACAAGTTCACTGCAGAAGAAGAACGAAGAACGTAAAATGACACAAGTCTTGTTTGTCCCTTGTATGTTGCAAGAAGGCTGCACTGTCCTAACACAGGAATTTTCTGTCCGGAATATGTAGTTAGCTTAACATTTGCGGAACGCAACGGAGGTTTGCCCAGTTGTTTGTACGTGTCATGATTGAGCAATGAAACTGCAGCTCCGGTATCGAGCTGGAATGGTATCACTTTGCCTTCAAAGTCTAAGTCCACAAAAAGTTTATTGTTCTGCTGACGACAAGAGCGACTGTTTTGTGCAATTGGAACAGACACTGGTACAGAATCACAGGGTGTAATTGAACGTGTGCAAGCTTCTCTCTGGGCCTCACCCTTAGTAATTTTGCCAAAACCTTCCGGAAAATTGCGACTTTGCGTGGACTTCAAGGCCACAGTGAATCCACAGCTCGTGACTGCTACTTTTCCTTTGCCCCGCCCGGAAGATCTTTTTGCTAAACTGTGCCCGGGAAAATATTTTTCAAAGTTGGACCTAGCCGATGCGTACTTGCAAATACCGGTGGACGATGAATCCCAGCGCGTATTGGTGGTTAACACGCATCTTGGATTGTACCGCTTCAAAAGACTGCCATTCGGGTGTGCATCCGCCCCTGCCTTGTTTCAGCAATATTTACAAACTATTTGTGCGTCGGTCCCTACTGCAGCAAACTATCTGGATGATATAGTGATCTCCGGACAGACAGAAGAAGATCATCTTGCGAACTTACGAACATTATTTCAGGTCTTGCGGCAAAATGGTCTTCGCTTGAGGAAGGACAAATGTGTGTTTTTTGCTCGTGACTTACCATACCTGGGACATGTCATTAATGCCCAAGGCATACATCCCATCCTCGTCGCCAATGTTGTGTCGGTATCTGGGCCGACACCGTGAAGTTGAGATGGCTGAAAATGCAAGCTACACTAACGCTGTAGCCGATAGGGCACGCAAGGCTAACGCAGACGGGCGTGAAGTCTGGAACATGAGAACTTATAAATGAATAAGAAGAAAAGTATGTAGATGCTTATTACTTATCTTTTAATTAGTCCTTGGAATACATCTCTCTTGAATACTCGTAAGCTATAGGCACTGATACAAATGGCGCCTTGCTAGTTCGTAGCCATTAACTTAGCTGATGGCTATTCTGTCTCTCGGCTAATGAGAGAAAGGCTTCGTACATCTGGTCGGTAGCTATGTTCTCGTACAACTGGGGCGAGTGCTCTCTCGTATCACGAGACCTGCCTTGGTGGTGGCGCTAGGTCTGCGATTACACAGTGGCGACACGCGGGTCCGACATGTACTAAATGGACCGCGGCCGATTTAAGCTACCACCTAGCAAGTGTGGTGTCTGGCGGTGACACCACAAAAACAACTGTGAATATGTGGCTCAAAGGGGTGTCGGAATGTTTTTATAAGCCAACGTTCTGCTACACAAACTAGAAAATGAAGATTTTCTGCAGTGTGCAAACGAATTCATTGAAGGTAAGCTAGAATTACTGATAGTAAACAGCATGATAATTCAGATTGTTGTTTTCTGCTTGCCACTGTATGTTTAATGAATGAATAAATTTTGTTAGTACAGATTCAGATTAAATTATTTTTAAACTGAATGGTAACAGTAGGATAATTTTGTTTAAGGTGCTGGTCCCATGTGTCAAGACAATGAGGACAACTGTTGTGCCTTCTGACAAGAGGTTGTGTTTTTGCAGTTAGTGAAGACAGATGAGGCATAGAATGAACAAAAACTTTTTGTTGCTAGTGTACAGATTCTCAACACAAACTCAACACAGTGTGTTCATGCAATGTTCTGTGTTTTGCAGAACTATAACATTTAGTATGACAATGTAAATCTGTTACTAGTGACAGTGCAAGGTGCACGAACAAATGTGTCAACTCTTTTTAAAACAATTATAGGAGACCATTTGAGCTGTGTTCAGTATTGGACACACAAGCTGCATATGATTGTAAATGTTTCTTCATAGGAACTTCTCAAGCGGAACACTGCAGTAACTAAATGAAAGGGTGCTTTCCTGAATACTAAGAAGAGAAAGCATTTATATCTGCAGGTTTCAAAGAAGTGGAGAGAGTCAAAGGCATTTCCTCTTAAAGTGTTAATGTTTTGGAACTCTTGGCTTTCCACAGTCACGTAAATGACAGATTATTTCCACACTGATGATATGCAGAAGTTCTGTTGATTATCTTAATCCACATTTCGGTGATGACATAAATTCAATTCTTGTGGAGGCCTCATTTATTTAGGAATATGCAAATGGTTTTATGAAAATAAGTGCAGACTTAGTCTTCAAAGTATCGTATCGTCCATGAATTAAGTTCAAAATTAAAACAGCTGGAAAAATCTGTTATTGTGGCAGATGACTTTTTTTGGTGAAGAACCCAACAAGATTATGAATAATGTAAAGAAACATATACATGAGGTGGAGATGGAAGAAATACTTAAAAGCACCGGATTATTCCTACAAGCAAAGCTGTCTGTGCTCATGGCTACAGATTGCATGCAAATTTTTATTCTCAGCCTTATGGTTGTGTTTCATTCATAGGGCAGTAATCACAATTTCTGTCAGTGCTGACATGGCCAAGTGTCTGTCAGGTATACGTGGTGCAACAGCTCTTAACAATATAGATATTCTGAAGGGATACAGATCCCATCAGAATATACTTGAACAACAGCTTTTAGTGCGAAGTATGGATGTCGTGAAGTATCTGCAGTCAACTACACTCAACAACCCACAGTTAGCTGCTGTTGGGTTGAAGGCAGTTCGGCTTCCATGTTCCAACATAGACACGGAGTGGTTATTTTCCCAATATATTGAAGTAGTGACAAATTAGAGGCATATCTCTCAGAAGAGAACTTGGAACTGATGACACTTGTTTCATGGGAAAAACTTTGCTTGTTATGTAGTTAAAAAGAGTCCTTTTTCCTTTGAGAAAATCAATATGTTCAATGTAAATATATAGTTTTCAGACCAAAAATGTGAATAAATTTAATGTTTAAAATAATGTAATTGAGGGGTATATTTTCATTTTTCAACATAGTACTGAAAAACAATGAAATGAGACAAAAATAAGGAACAGGCTTGAGAAATACACATTGAGAAAAATCAGCAAAAATGACAAAAATAACACATAAGTTGGCTATAAAATAAAACAGATTTTTCCCTGACCTGTCACCTAAATAATTTTTGTGTGTGACATGAAGAATATGTTGTGTCTATCACTTGAAGTGGACGTCTGTTAGAGATTGTCACAGCTTAAAATATAATAGAATTTAGAATTCTTTAATTGTAAGAGATTTTGTTCCGTCTTTATTATATTATGGTTGCTGCACTCAAAATTGACAAATAATGCTTAGCTGACTTATAATGCCAGATGCCAAACCAGAAAGCATAGTGTCTGAAAAATCTGTATATGATGATGATGATGATGATTATGATGATGATAATTTAAGAAACGTATCAATGTTACATACATCCTGATTCAAAAATGGTGATATTTAAACCGTAAAGTAAATTCTCTTCAAATCCCAGTCTGTAAGTGGTCACCTACTTCTAACAAATATCTAAATCGCAAAGCAAATTCCTGACATACCCCGTTGGTACAAGTATGACAGTATTCATCACAACCTTTGAAAGAACAACATGATATAAGCACTTTCATTATACAGGGTGATTCTAAGAAACATTTACAAATGGACATGGGACATCAGGCATACAACAAGGCTCAATAATCACATACGAATCGGGTGTCATAAAGGCCATCTGTGGCTACTAAATGGCATTGCAGGCAGCAGCAACCAGCCAAGACACAAGTAGCAACAGAGAAGTAACTGATTTTGTGACATTTTACGACTTCCTAACAAGGAGCAAATTGTATATTTTCATCTGTGTGCTTTGGTGTTTTAGTTTTGTCAGTTTCCACATGTTAATGTAATATTTAATTGACAAAGTTCTTACATTTTCGTTTGCGTTGGAAAGTAAACCGATTTTGTGACATATTACTAGTTTCTAATTAGGAGCGAGTTATTTAGTCTCAACTGAGTGCGTTGGTAGTCCAGTTTTTTAATCTGTGTGGATTAATCTAATTTCTTAGACAGGGTTCTTCCGTTTTTTTCAGTGTCTGCTGTAGAGTTCTGCAGTACATCGCTCTTCCGTTTGTCAGCGTAGTGTAGTTTTCCATAGCCTTTAGTATGGATTGGGACTGTGATTGCTGCGTGTGGATGCGAGCCAAGTTGGTGACACTTCGCTCTGAGCTCAAGGCTGTGATGGCTTTAGATACACAGCCTGAACCTGCAGTGGATGGGCATCACTGTTGTGGGCTGACCATGGGGATCCGGTGGACGTCCAGCACTCCTGAGTCCTCCAGTCAGTTCGCACTGGTGGCCATCCCAGTTACTCTTTGCACTGAGGTTGGCCCCTCACTCGTGGTCGAGTGGGAGGTCGCCTCGAGACATGGCAGGTGGCAAAAGACAACCCAGGAGGCCACACTTAAGGCGTCCATGATTAGTCTGACAAACAGTTCCCAGGTGCTGTCTGTGGCTGACATGTCGTAGCTGTGTTGGGAAGGTACTAGAGCTCCAAGCGCTAATAGAAAGCACTGATGCTCAAATTGTTATATGCACTGAAAGCTGGCTAAAACCAGAGATAAGTTCAGCTGAAATTGTTGTGAAGAACCCAACTGTGTTTAGAAAAGATTGGCTAAACACAGGTGGCAGCGACATGTTTGTAGCTGTTAGAAGTAGTTTATCTTGTTGCGAAATTGAAGTAGATGGTTCCAGGGAGTTAGTATGGGCAACCCCAGTAAAATAATAGTAGGATCTTTTTACCGACCTCCCAACTCAGGTGATACAGTTGCTAAAAGGTTCAAAAATAACTTCAGTTTAATTTTAACCATGTACCCAACTCATAACATCATCCAAAATTGTGCTTGGTCCATTCTCTGAAAATTATTTCAAGCAGTTAGTTCATGAGCTCACGCGAATAGTAAACAGTTGTGAAAACACACTTGACCTCCTAGCAACAAATAACCATTAGCTAATAACGAGTATCAAAATGGATACAGGGATTAGTGAACACAGGGTTGTCATAGTGAGATTGAATATTGTAATCCCCAAATCCTCCAAAAATAAACGAAAAATATACCTATTCAAAAAAGCAGCTAAAAATTTACTTGACTCCTCCCTGGGAGACAATCTCCACTCCTTACAAATTAACAGTGTAAGTGCAGACCAGATGCGGCTTGAATTCAGAGAAATAGTATCGACAGCAATTGAGAGATTTATACCAAATAAATTAATAAACGATGGAGCTGATTCTCCTTGGTACCCAAAATACTGTTGCAGAAACAACAAAAAAAAAGCATGCCAAATTTAAGCGAACCCAATACAGCCAAGTTTGGCGATCTTTTACAGGGGCTTGAAATTTAGCGCGGACATCAATGCGAGATGCTTATAAGTTTCCACAACGAAACTTTTTCTCAAAATCTGGAAGAAAATCCAGAGAGATTCTGGTCGTGTGTAAAGTATGCTAGTGGCAAGACACTGTCAATGCCTTCTCTGCACGATAGCAATGGAAATACTATTTACAAATGTGCTGGAAAAGCAGAGTTGCTAAACACAACATTCTGAAATTCCTTTACCGAAGAAGACAAAAGTAAATATTCCAGAATTTGCATCAAGAACAGTTTCCAGCATGAGTAACTTAAGAGGGGACCTTCTGGAAGGTGCATTGAGTTATGAGCTCCCACTTTGCCTGCTTATAGTGTGGGTAGGCACCTAACACACCCTAAAATTGTAGGTGCCAGTGCGGCCACATTTTTGAAATATTGCCTGTTAAAGTTTGGGCAGCTCTTTATATACAGAAAAGTTTCACTGTTGTGTCAAGTGAGCAAGAAGCCGAGTGGCAAGCGAGCGATACTCCTTTCCAGGCGACCCTGGTTCGAGACCCGTCTATGCTACTTTGTATGCTTGTAATTCTTGTTAATCAATTCCTTACGGAATTTTTATAATTAATTATAAATTAAAACAGGCATTTTGGGGGGGGGGGGGAAGTGTCATAGATGGGTCTCGAACCAGGGTCGCCTGGACGGGTAGTATCGCTCGCTTGCCACTTGGCTACTCGCTCACTTGACACAACAGTGAAACTTTTCTGTATATAAAGAGCTGCCCAAAGTTTATCAGGCAATATTTCAAAAACGATGCCGCATTGGCACCTACAATTTTAGGGTGTGATAGGTGCCTATCCACACTATAAGCAGGCGAAGCGGGAGCTCATAACTCGATCCACCTCCCAGAAGGTCCCCTCGTTAGAAGTAGATATCCTCGGAGTAGTGAAGTAACTTAAAATAAATTAACAAAAGCAAGTCTTTGTGTCCAGACTGTATACCAATTAGGTTCCTTTCCGAGTATGCTGATGCAATAGCTCCATACTTAACTGTCATATACAACCGCTTGCTCAACGAAAGATCTGTACCCAAAGACTGGAAAGTTGCATTAGTCACACCAGTATTCAAGGAAGGTAGTAGGAATAATCCACTAAGTTACAGGTCCATATCATTAACGTCAATATGCAATATTTTGGAATGTATATTGTGTTCAAACATTATGAATGACTTCGAAGTGAACGGTCTATTGACAAACAGTCAACACTGATTCAGAAAACATTGTTCTTGTGAAACACAACTGGCTTTTCTCGCACACTAAGTGTTGAATGCTATTGACAGGAGATTTCAAATTGATTCTGTATTTCCAGATTTCCAGAAGGCTTTTGACACTACCACACAAATGGCTTGTAGTGAAATTGCACGCTTATGGAATATTGTCTCAGTTCTGGATTTGTGATTTTCTGTTGGAGAGTTCACAGTTCATAGTAATTGATGGAAACTCGTCGAGTAAAACAGAAGTGATTTCTGGCATTCCCCAAGGTAGTGTTGGAGGCCCTCTGCTGTTACTTATCTATATAAACAATTTAAGACACAATCTGAGCAGCTGTCTAAGGTTGTTTGCAGATGATGCTGCTGTTTATTGGCTAGTAAAGTCATCAGAAGATCAAAATAAATTGTAAAATGACTTAGAAAAGATTTCTGTATGGTGCGAAAATTGGCGGTTGACTCTAAATAATGAAAAGTGTTAGTGCTAAAAGGAACCCGTTAAACTTCGGTTACACAATAAATCAGTCAAATGTAATGGTGGTAAATTCAACTAAATACCTAGGAAGTATAATTACAAACAACTTGAATTGGAAAGAACATACATAAAATACTGTGGGAATGGAAACCAAAGACTGCGTGTTCCTGGCAGAACACTTAGAAAGTGTAACAGATCTACATAAGAGACTGACTTATACTACAATTGTCCATCTTCTTTTAGAGTACTGCTGTGTGGTGTGGGATCCTTACCAGATAGGATTAACAGAGTACATCGAGAAAGTTCAGAGAAGGGCAGCACATTTCATATTATTGCGAAATAGGGAATGTCACTGAAATGATACAGGATTTGCGGTGGATATAATTAAAACAAAGGCATTTTTCATTGCGGTGAAATTTTCTCACGAAATTTCAATCACCAACTTTCTCCTCAGAGTGCAACAAAATTTTGTTGGTGCTGACCTACATATGGAGAAACGATCATCATAATAAAATAAGGGAAACCGGAGCATGATAGGAAAGATATAGGTGTTCGGTTTTTCCACGTGCTTTCAGAGATTAATAATAGGGAAGTATTGTGTAGGCGTTTGATGAACCTTCCAGGCACTTACGTGTGATTTGCAGAGTATGTCACTGTAGATGTAGATTTAATCAGAATGCTACAAATGGACGTGCATTACAGGAGATAGTCAACGTTTTAGCCAGATGCATTGAGACACCCCCGACATTGACACTACATTGAATGGCGCACTCTCTCAGAGGTACCTGGTGTATCTCGAAGACATTGTGCTACCACGACAATCCTGCCCACTAGATCCTCCGGCGATGTAACTGTTGTTTCATACATAAGCCTCTTTGGGTACCTCCACAGGAAAAAATTGATTGGGGACTGGTTGGGTGATCGTGGTGGCCACGCAACTGGCCCACTGTGACCAATCCAGCAGCCAGGAAATGTCGCCAGCAGATGTTGTCACTTGTCTGCTGAAATCCGTGGGGGCTCTGTCATGCAGAAATTGAATGCGGTGACAAATAGGCGTGGGAACATGATTCAGCATGGTCGGCAGGACCTCTTGCAGGAATACGAGATACGTGTGACCATCAAGTCTGTCCGGGAGATTTTATGACCCAATTAAACAGTCCGCGATGATTCTGGCCCACATGGTAAGGGTAAATTCGCATTGTGAGGCATGCATATGTGTAGCATGTTGGTTCACGTCCACCCATGTATGCAGGTTGTGAATGTTCAACACAACCTAGAGTAAGAATGCCACTTCATCGGTGATGAGGACACTATGAAGCTTCGATCTGCGGCGGATTCCTGCAGAAACCACTGTGCAAATCTCATGTGCTAGTTGCTGTCCCCTGGTTGCAGTTCCTAGGTGCGTTGAAAATGAGACAGATGTGCTCCTTTGTTCTGTACAGTGCACCAATTGGAGGACTTGGGGATATCAGTGGTGCAGGATACACTTCGTGTACTTGTTGATGACGCATGCTCCACCCTTTCCAGAATGCTTTTTTCCGTCCCGTCCGTCTGTGTTGTTTGTTGGTGACCAGCATCTGGCTTGTGCTCATGGAACAAGCCGGTTTCATACAATCGGTGATGTGGGGTGGCAAATAATGTGTGGCACAACACCTTTCTATCATGATATTTCGCATGATACAATTGTGTGGCCTCTCGTCCATTGCAATGCATTTCAGCCGTTTTGTGGTGCATATAGCTAGCTAGCCATATTGCTCCCAACCCTTCTATGGCATAAATGGTGATGGTCTTCTTGCGCTCCACCCATGTTTGTATCTAAAAATCCTGTCATGACTATAGCACCCTTTTGTGGCATTTGCGACCTCTGGTTCCTATGTGATTACTGATTCTTGCTGTGTGTCCAATGTGCCATGACAGTTTGTAAACATTGTATTGAATCACCCTGTATATTTCAAGTAAAGCGAATAACTGCATGCTAATGTACATGTTCCACAAATTACTTCAATTAACATGTTGGTTTTTGTGTATGGAAAAAAGTCTCATGTAATGAAAAGTGCACTGATATTTTTTAAGAGGTCATCACGAGCGTTATTCGCAAGCGCACTTGTGTGTGTGTGTGTGTGTGTGTGTGTGTGTGTGTGTGTGTGTGTTGGATGAGGACTCTTTGGATGAAGGCTCAGCATGCCATTTCCTATTTCTATATGTCTGTCTGCTGCTCAATGACTCCCATTTAATAACATATATATTTTGATTCTGTCCTGCATTGTATGTTTGTACCTGCAGTACCTTGCTACGTACCATTTCCTCCTGTTACTGTGTCCTGCCTACAGTTGCAATACTTTGTTCATTGTAAGATTAATACAGAAGTAAACATTGCACTGTGTATTTCTCGAAATTTGTTGTGACCTCATTGGTGTGTCTGTTTCGTTAAATGTACATGATGCCTTGTTGAGTACAGTTAGTGCAATCTTGTTGTGCCACAGCCACACAGCTCGTTTGTTGCCTTGCTGGCACATTTCTGTATTTACAGACATACTCTGCAAGCCACCAAACAGTGTGTGGCGAAGGGTATCCTGTAGTGTTAATAGTCCTTTCCTGTTCCACCCACAGAGAGAGGAAAAAAATGACTTTGTCTATGCTTCCCTATGAACCCTAATTTCTCATATCTTATCTTTGAGGTCCTTATGTGAAATACAAGTTAGCAGCAGTAGGATCATTCAGCAGTCAACTTCAAATGCTGGTTCTCTAAATTTTCTCGATAGCATTTCTCGAAAAAACGTCTCCTCTAATTCAGGGTTCTCAGTTGAGTTCTCAAAACATCTCTGTAATATCTGTATGTTTATTGAACCTACCAGAACACTTAAGCAATACTCAAGAGTAGGTCGCACTAGCGTCCTACATGAGGTCTCCTTCATAGGTGAACCACACTTCCCTAAAATTCTCTCAATAAACTGAAGTTGTCCATTCACCTGCCCTACCACAGTCCTCATAATGCTTGTTCCATTTCATACTGCTTTAGAGCATTGCATTCAGATATTTAAATGCAAAGGCCACTATTAATGCTGTGTCTGAGCATTACAGGTTTGTTTTCCTACTCGTCCACATTAACTTATATTTTCTACGTTTATGGCCAGTCCACTAGTTCATTCATGTAGACAGAAAATAATAGTGGTCCTATCATACTTCCCTGGGGCACTTCTTACAATACCCTTGTCTCTGATGAACACTCACCGTCTAGGACAACGTACTGGGTCCTATTACTTATGAAGTCTTTAAGAGCCACTTGCATACCTGAAAACCTATTCTGTGTGCTCGTACCTTAGTTAACAGTGTGCAGTGGGGCTCTATGTCGAATACTTTTAACGTGCAGCTGTGCTGAACTCCCCATAGCTGGAATCTGCAGCACACTAGGATTAGGCTATAAGTTGCAGCATTAACGCACTGCTACAGCTGAACAATAAAACATCGAATTCTGTTTATATGTGATTTGAGGTTAACTTCAAAATTCACTTAGTGCAATTTGAAGAACAATGAAATAATGCACAGTAAAACTCTGTAATACGCTGCACAAGAGATCAAGTGGAAAGTGAAAGTTACGAGAGAGTATGAGCAGCAGAAAAGCCTGTTGCAAACCTACAATATTCTATCTACATGAGATAGCTCTGATGTAAAAGTATATTGCTGATATATCAAAATTATACTGTTTACCTGTGTTCCATTTTTCTTCCCAACCACCTAATACACTCGTCACAAAATCTCCAGTAAACTTGAATGTTGTTTCCGAAATCTGCTGTACTGGTAGCAAAGGATAATATTTCCAAAAAATCTGGAAATATTAACCACGATCTGTTCTTCACTGCTTTTTAATGGTTTTCTGTGCTTTTTTTTCCCCTTACATAACACGAGGCAACTTCACTAATTTCCACAGCATGTACAAATGATAAGACCACATGAGCTACAGAAGTAGCGACTGTCCAATGAAATTTAAAACAAGAACTACACAAGTTAAATGTTTAGCATGGTGATTGACCAAAACAGTAAATAATGCAATACTTTAGCTCATGTCGTTGAATAATTCACATTAGAATAAGAACAAAATAACTATTATGTAAGTAGGGCCCATTTTCAGTGGCGTCACAATATCTGGTGTGGGTAGACTGAGCCTGACCATCAATACAAAGCCACAGAGCATGTCGAGTAGACATTTGTTTACATTAGATTTAAACATAAGATGAGCAAAGTATAGTGATCACAGCCGGTGTTGTTAAAGGGAGGAGTGGGAGTATCACATCAGGGAAGGGTGTTGCAAATCATTAAGCTGGTGCGGAACTTGTAGGTGTGCATGCAGCAGAGAATGAAAGCAGAGGAGGAAGTGGCTTGGAGAGATACTGAGGAGGATGTTTTATGGAATAGTTTTATCAGGTTATCATTTTGTGAAGGAACAGTAAATGGCAATAGTACTTACCTTCCATAAATATATGTTTAAAATGATATACTTGGATTTGACGTACCACATATACCAATTCCTGAAAATGGTGCTAATCACAAACGTTATTTTTATCTTTCGCACTAGTAAACACAGACTCTGTGAGCCATTGTACAGTGAATCAGTAGAGTACAGCTTACCAATGTTAGCAACTTTGTCCTATTTCATTTGCATATGGAGTGAGGGAAATTTACTGCCTCAGTACACACTTATCTCTTCTGTCTCTAATGACCTCATTGTTGATGGGTTGTTAAAACCCAGTCGTCCTTCTTCTCATATCCTATTTTGTGGTCCATACATTCAATACACATGAAACAACAGAATGCACAATTGTATTCTAACACAAGTTCACTACATTTATCTGACAAGGTTTTACAACCTCAGTGTTGCTTTTTCCTCCAAAGCTTTTCATTGAAATTAGTGTAGCATCTCTTTTAAGCTTTTGTATAAGGTACATTGGCCTTTTATGGTTCTAGCAAAACGTGATTTCATTCAGTATCTATTATGCAACCTAGTTGATAAAAGTCTGGAGCAGTACTGTAGAATTGGTCAGAAATTAGTTATTCTGACAACAGACTTTCAGCTATATCTGGGTGATATGCTCTGAGACAGCTGAGAAAACTACAGGAATATTTTCATGTGAGGAAAAAATTCCCCAAGAGTTTTTCATTGTTCCTGTTTTCAGTTAAATTTGTATAATTTTGATTGACGAGAATTCATGGTCTAACAAAGAATTTTACTTTAGGCCACTACTGCAGAATCGTACTGCAGCAATGAAACAAATGAGAGAATAACACCAAAATAGAATGAAGTTGCAAAGAAAATGCACCGTTTACAACAACAAAACACGGTGGACACACAGGCATCTGCTGGCAGCAAAGTGTGTCAAAGGCCTTAGGACAAAGACTATGCAATACTTCATAACAACAAACTGCTTTTGGTGAACATGACGTCACAACTGTTTACATTTCTAACAGGTTGTGGGCAAATATTGGGAATGATGGTTTTCAAATTAAATTTCCTGTTACGCAGCATGAATTACATTACGTGTGAAAATGTGCAATGAATTTCTTAAGTCACGGTGCATTTGACTCTCATTCAAAACTTAGCACCTTGAGTACCAACCACATAGAAATATTTTGGACCCTGATGACCAGCCATTTATGCCATTTTTAAAATTTTAGTGGTACATTTGTGTTTGATACACTGATCAGCCAGAACATTATGACCACCTGCCTCATAGCTGGTACGTGCACCTTTGGCACAGGTGACAGCAGTGATGTGTCATGGCATGGAAGCAATGAGGCCATCGTAGGTCGCTGAGGGGGAGTTGACAGCGCATCTCCACACATAAGTCACCTGATTCCATACATTCCAGGGAGGGAGCCAATGAGCCCTGACACCATGTTCAATCAAATCTAGATGTGTTCAATCGGGTTCAGATCTGGTAAGTTGGAGGGCCAGCACATCAATTGGAACTCACTACAGTGTTTCTTGTACCACTCAATCTTACTCCTGGCTTTGTAATTGGCGCATTTTCTTGTTGAAAAATGCCACTGCCATTGGGAAACATGATTGTCATAAAGAGTTGTATGTAGTCTGCAACCAGTACATGATACTCCTTGGCATCATGGTGCATTGCACGAACTCCACTGGACCTGTGGATGCCTATGTGAATTGTCCCCAGAACATAATGGAGCCGCTGCCAGGTTGTCTACACCCCACAGTATAGGTGTCAAGGAGCAATTCCCCTGGAAGATAATGGATTCGCAACCTCCCATCAGCATAGTATTTCGAACACCCGACAAGTCGTGCAGTTTTTGAAATGGTCACAAGCCTATGGGTCATCACAGTCTGCCCCCAGTCAAACTCGGATAGATTGGGCGTCTTCCCCACACTTACTGATATTGCATATAGTATGTGTGTGTGTGACTAGCAGTCATTCCTCACCAGGTGATGCTGCTATCTCCTGGATGGGTTTATATTGATACTAGGTCAATCGTCATAATGTTGTGGCTGATCAGTGTATGTGATCACGTGACATGAGCTAGGATTGCCTGAAAAAAGTGCATCCTAATCTTGATTTCAGTGTTTCAGAAGCTACCATGCAGCATTTGGTGGAATGCATATTTATACTTTTGTAATGGGAAAATATACAGTGTACTTGTTGCTGCGTGTCAAAGTTTTGGTTGTTTTTTGCTGGGTTTCATTTCCTAAAGTGCCGGGAAGTTTTACGCTGCTGTATAAAGCATTTACCGTTCAAAGGATTGGTAGGTTTTGCAGCTCAAAGGGAAAGTATGTTGTCACTTAACATGGAAAATTGTAGTTTCATGCAGGAAAAATTGTATTTAAATTAGGAAATCCGGGAATATTTTTTGTGTTGTCTGCATGTGTGAAATCAAATTGCGTGAGAGAACAGCCAGTGATGGAACAGGATAACATCACTATTGAGCAGAATGTAACGGCTATAAATGTTGAGTCACAGGGAGCAAATATATATTATAATCATTGCTTAAGTATTGTAGAAAGTATAGGGACAAACACACTAAGAGAAAAATCAGAGCAGTATGTTGAAAACTTAACTTTCTACAATACTGTCTTACCTTAGAAACAAAAATAGTCCAACAAATCACAGTTCAGATTTCAGAAGAGTCGCTCTGTTGTGCATGCCATTTATGTCTGCACTAAACAAATTTTACAAGCATTAAATAACTGAACGCCACCACCTAGTATTTTCTGAAACCTATCTAAAGCATGTGACTGTGCGAATCAGAATATTCTCCTAGATATACTGAAGTTTTATGGGATTGATACTTTAGCCAACCGTTGGATAATGTCAGATGTAAGCCAAAGAATGCAGAAAGTTGTACTTACAAGGGAACCTCCCCATCGCACCCTCCTCAGATTTAGATATAAATTGGCACACTGGATAGGCCTTGAAAAACTGAACACAGATCAATCGAGAAAACAGGAAGAAGTTGTGTGGAACTATGAAAAAATAAGCAAAATATACAAACGGAGTAGTCCATGCGTAAGATATGCAACATCAAGGGTAAGGTGAGCTCAGGAGCTCCGTGGTCCCGTGGTTAGCGTGAGCGGCTGCGGAACGACAGGTCCTTAGTTCAAGGCTTCGCTCGAGTGAAAAGTTTGATTTCTTTATTTTCGCAAAGTTATGATCCATCCGTTCGTTCATTGACGTCTCTGTTCACTGTAATAAGTTTAGTGTCTGTGTTTTGCGACCGCACCGCAAAACCATGTGATTAGTAGACGAAAAGACGTGCCTCTCCAATGGGAACCGAAAACATATTGCCCACGAAATACATCTCACATATTTAATGCACTCTCTTCCAAAGTAGCGAACAGTCAACTGCCAGCCAGGGAGCCTCGTTAGCAGGAATACTCTCTCTTCCGTGCGCTGTAATCGACTGACGTCGTGTGTTTCGATGTTTGTTTAAGTGTAGCGTCCCCATACTACGGCGCAGTTACCTCGCATCGGACGTACGGACGGACAGATAATAATTGTCTGAAAATAAAAAATTAAAATTTTTCGCTTGAGGGAAAACTTGAACCGAGGACCTCTCACTCCGCATCTGATGACGCTAACCACGGGACCACGGCGCTCCTGAGCTAACTCTATCGTTGTTGTTGCTTATCTTTTGCATGGACTACTCAGTTTGTATATTTTGCTTATTTTTTTCATAGTTCCACACAACTTCTTCCTGTTTTCTCGATTGATCTGTGTTCAGTTTTTCAAGGCCTATCCACTGTGCCAACTTATAACTAAATCTGAGGGGGGTGCGATGGGGAGGTTCCCTTGTTAGTAATCCAGCCAGTGTGGTTTGGGGACATTATTCAGACTGGGAACAAAGCATATATGGGGTTCTCCAAGTCTCAGTCTTAGGTCCACTAATGGTCCTCATATATGTATACATTCTTTTTGCAGATGACACTAGTATTGTAATCAGCCCAAGCATACATACAACAACAGAAGATATGTTAAACAATGTTCTTAAAAGTATCATTGACTGATTTTTTGGGAATGGTCTTGCCCTCCATTTTGAAAAGGTACAACATATTCAGTTCTGCATAAGCAGGGGAACCATGCTAGTAATAAGTGTAACACATGGCAAGGAAATAATAAATAGGGTGAAAACTTCAGAATTCTTAGGTGTCAATGTTGATGAGAATTTAAACTGGAAAAATACACGTTTTGGAATTCTTAAAATAACTTGGCTTGGGCACGTTTGAACTTAGAATCATTGTAAATCTTGGGGTGAGACAGATCAGTAAGTTCACATATTTTGTATATTTGGAATAATGAATTATACAAATGTGTGGTGTCTGTTCTTTCGGCCATGTTCGGAGCTGTGATACGTATTATGAAATTGTAGGTGACGGAAGGGAGGGGGGCACAGAAAGGAGAGAACAGACACAGTGCATTTATGTAATTTATTCTCCTCAATGGGCTATGAATCCAACACCTTCACTGCGAATGAAATATCACATTTGACCTCCTGTGGGAATCTCAAAGTAGTAAGCAAAGAGGACATAGACAGAGACTGTGGACAGGTGGTGCTGGATGGGAATGTGGGTTTTCTGAGTGGCGTACCAAGATAGCCCATGTAATTGCGATAAACACTGTGTCCGGGTGGCACAATGGTTAATGCAACTGCCTAATAAGCAGGAGATCTTGGGCACAGATTCCAGTCTGACACTCATTTTTGCTTGTCGCCACTGAATCCACATTAAGTCCGAATGCAGCTGACATTCCTTCCCTCTCCTTCCTCTCCCATCCCCCCATCAGCTTCAGTTTTCATAAAATAGAATAATGTTTTGCGGTAACTCACCTTTATGAAACTTAAAGTGTGCGTTGCTCAAAAATGTGGTGTGAGAATAATATGGGGTGCTCACCCACGATGATCTTGCAAATATTTTTTAAGGAATTGGACATACAGACTACTGCTTTACTTGTATATTTATTCCCTCATGAAGTCTGTTGTAAATAATCTGCCACAGTTGAAAAGAAAATTAAAATTGAGAAAATAAACCCAAAAAGTATCTCCTCAACAACTCCTCTTGTTCTGTAGAATTATTTCTGTTATTGTATGTGTACAAGTTGGTGGGACGGAATAATCAACTCCAGTCTTCATATTTGATATTAGTACTAACAACAACTTAAAAAATATGTATAAATGTTCAATTTGCAGCAATATTTACAAATTAATTTGCAATGTGAATGTAATATGACTCATTCCACATCGTTATGATTTATCAAGCAAATGGTCCATGGAACATGAAACTAACTTGCACACGGTTTACTTACAGATGCACTCCACTTTCCCAGGAGCCTTTCAACAAATCTAAATATTATGTTTGCCTTCCCGTTTTTTGAAACATATTTCTTAGGTGTGTGCCATTCATATGACTTGTTGAAATGATTCAGAATTGAGAAGAAAAGGATTTTTAATGTATCTACTACATCCCTTTAGTGGTATTACGAATGAGTAAAATAAGAATGGACTCTTGACATTTAGTTGTACATATTATAACAGTCCTGGCGAAGAGTGGCTCAAGAACCATTCTCCTCCAGCGAGCAGCAGCTGCCCCCCACCCTCGCCACCCCAGTACTACTTGTGCGGTAACATCAGCAACCCAACACAGCCATGCCCACCAATTGCAGAGATGAACATCAGTCATTGGGGATCATGAGCCCTACTTACTCTCCATACAAAAGAGTCACAAGATGTAAGCTATTAAAACATAAATTTTAAACAATGTAAGTTTACACTGAAATCCAGTAATATCTGCAAACTTATGAGAAATAGTGCATTTCTTTCTGTGCAGCTGTAGGTTCAGAAAATTTCACCAATTTGCAAAATTTGTTAGAAATGTTAATTCTGCTTTTTAAAAAAAATGAATCCTTAAGTTTATTTTAAAATTCTGTAGCATCTAATTTCACATCTTTATTTAAAAACTTGAAACATTCTGTTCTAAGTGGGGTGGGGTGGGGTGGGGGGAGGGGCAATTTGCTCAACCAATGAATTTCGGAATGGAGTAGTACATTTCTATATTCTAAATCAACTTCTTCCAAAAATTGTGTAAATTTTCAAGAGATGGTGATTGTTTTCCTCCACCTATTACTTTTGCTTTTCATTGCCTTCATTATGGACAGCACTCTGAGGCTTTTCTCAATTTGTGCTTCTTGCTGAACAGTACAATGAAAAGTTAAACAATTTGTTCTATTTCTTTTGACCAAGGAAGCAATGTTCGCTGCACACTGTAGCTATTGTGCCGCTGGTACAAATTGCAGAGTATTTTCTAAAACTACCAATTTTGTGAACACTCCTTTTAACTGCACTAAAAATATCCAAACATGATATTCTGGAACCAAAGTGAATACCTCTTCGTCTTAAAAGAAAAAAGTTGTCCAATATTAGGCAAATAAAAGTAGAAAACCAAGATACGTTCGATCAGCACTCTCTTCTGCATACCAAAAATAATACTGGAAGTTTGCAGTTAAAATGTTAAATATATTTTTAATGTTATCATCCATATAAAGAATTTGATTTTTTAGTGATATGTGTCAAAGCATCATAGTGACAGAATGTTTTTGCCATTTCTGTTGCACATTCTCTCACGAGTATGCCACCGCTGTAGCAATTGTGATTGTCTGAAAATTTTAAGCATACCATACACGATACAGCTAAACTCTTTTCTTAAGGATTTACTGGTTCAGACAACTCCTGTATTTGTTTTTTTAACTTGTTCACTAAAACCCATCGTTTATCATGTGAGTAATACCCATGTGTTGCTTCATGTAGTGAAAAGAAATGTTTTGACTTGAGAATTTTTTACGTATTAAACGTTAAGATTTTTCATCCAAATTGTGTGCAAAAAAATACTTACTCTACTCCTCACAGAAAAGACGACTTTCAGTATTCTTCCTTTAGACATTCCCAAGAACTGCAGTAGAGATATTGAGAGGTAGTGCAATATTAAGATACGAGAGTGGAGCAAGTGGACCATCGAGTCAGTTATGCCTGTTCATAGTCCAAGAATGAGTGGATATGCAGGAGCTGGGAGCCTTTGCTTTGAGTAAATAATCAAAGGGATGCTGCCTCCCTTGATCGCTTACAGACAAGCGAACTGTAGTCTGCAGAGAAACTGTTATGGCACCATGGAAGTAGAGTTTGAGGGGGAAGCACTTGGTAGAGGAGAAAGTCTCGTAAGACGTGCTTCGCCATAATTATATTATAACCTAGACAAGAGAGAAATTTTTCAACACATATGAAAAATAAACACAGGTTTACACCCAAACAGGATGGGCATTTTTTTATAAATTCAAATTCTACGACACAAATTAAGAGCAACGTGACTGAAAGTGACATTTCAGTGAGCTTTCTGGTTGTGTTATGATGGTCATTAAATATTGAGGATGTGGGTAGTTTCATGTTAACACTAAAAAACTGGTGGCAGTTAGGGATGTGTTGTTGCTATGCCAGTAATAGTTGAAGGTAAGATATTTAGATGCTGCACTGAGTGGGGTAACACAGTGGTTAGAACACTGTGGACTCTCAAAATTATCGTGTGGTCTGTGATTTAGATTTTCTGGGATTTCCCTAAATTACTCGGTTCTTTTGAAAGGGTATAGCTGGTTTCCTTTGCCATCCCACCTTGATCCAACCTTGTGCTCCTTCTCTAATGACCTCGACACTAATGGGATGTTAAACACTTATCTTACTTACTTACTTACTTTAGTTACCACAATCAGATCAGAATCTAGATGTAGGTACAAAAGTACAAATTGTTATTCTCTAAATTCTCACATTTATTGTGTTAATGATCAGCAGTATGGAAATATTTTTTTGCTTTGCCAACAGAATTTCACCAGTAATAGTGTGTTGACTTAATAAGTGTGCAACAAAGTTTATCTGTTATGTTTCAGAGTTTATTTACTGTGCATCACACAGGATACTTATGATATACTTTTTCTAGTTTAGCTTGCATTATTAGGTTAGCGGCATCTTCAGCTTCTCAAACAGTGTACTGTGATATTTCATCTGACGCTTACTGGCTTAATATTTTGAATTTTGATATTAGTTTTTAACTTACATATCTTATGTCTGAATGTATCATTTGCATATTTATTCATATTTCCTTCCTCTTAACCAGCTTATCCACTGTGCCTCATGTTGCGAGCCATACCACAGATTCTGCCTGGAAGACGGCCTTCGTGATCCAAACATAAAAGCGTTTGGCGGCACCTCACTGTCAAACTGGGTGTGTCAACGCTGCACGGTGTGTTCAGTGTGTGGTAATGGGCAAGGACAGCAGCTCAGCTGTCAGCGTTGCCATCGCACTTACCATACAGATTGCCTGAGTGGTCGACGACTCCATAGTGCCGATAGACCATGGGTAAGTACTGTTGTATATACATACAAACTAAACTTGCTGGTACAAATGAATATTAAACTTCAGGACCTTACACACTTCTGTTTAGCATTTGCCAGTAAATTTAGACTGTGCAAGTTAAAGGCTAGACTGTGCAAGTTAAAGGCGAGTAGACTGTGCAAGTTAAAGGCGAGTTGGTAGTGGTGGTGGTGGAGGGAAAATGTGAGAAGGAACTATAAAGTGAAACTCAGAAACTTAAAAAAGATTTAATTTGTCTGGATAAAATAAACACTGGTTAGATAATTAGTAGAATGTGTATGTCAGGCAAGTTAATTCTTCAACTTGGAAGAAAATGAAACTTTTTATTGTCTTGAGGTTGAAGCACTTCTGTCTGTCTGCTTACAAACAAATTTGGTGTTGGAAGGGGTTCTCCATGAGGTAAACATTTTTTTTCTTCTATTACCAAAGCAGCAGCATCAGTGGGCTTTTATTCTCTTTCTTGTTACCACGTGCTGTGGTTTTCTTGGTTTTTTATGTTTTGCATTATGGTTTTCCTTTCACAGTCCCTCATTTTTTTTCTGGGTTTCTCTGTTGCCTTCATTGTGAAAAACTGCACTATTTAACTTTCACTGTCACTGTTTTACAGACACTGGACCCCCTCCAAAAACGAATTTGTATTGTCATTTTATGGTAAATATAGAAGGTTTTAGGTAAAAGCACACAACGAGCAACTAATGGCATTGACAAATGAATGTAGAGGTAATTTACAAGACATAGAAACTGTATCAAGGAAGAACTGAAGGGAGAAATGTACAAAAAATACTTGAAATAGTGATTACTTCTGAATATTGACAAATAGTTATTACGTTGAAACACACATCATTTGAGGTACAAGATCTGTTCACTGGCCAGGATTTTAAAATTGTTGGTTTACACATAAGATACTCTCTTTGATGTTAATAGTGATTTTCAGCCATTTGGAACTGGAACCATTCACACTATTTCTTTGTTGATAGGCAGATACTAAGGAGGAGTTTGTACAACCATTATGAATTACAATTAACTTACTTTGAGCTCTTATTTTTGGAAGTGACAACAACTGAGGAACCAGCGCATTATGCAAAACATTTAATGCACTATAGGTTCTACATGTGTTCCTGTGCACGCACATTTTCCCACAACCCAGTCCACTTGGGCTGTGCTTAGTCATAGTGAGTGGCAAGGCACTGCCAAATTGGTCATCAAAACAGACTATGAACGTGGGACTGTACACCTGAACACTTCCATCAGCAGTATAGGTATTCTCAGGAACTATAAGATTAACTGGGCCAGCCCATTTACCTATTGTGCTACTACAGCATCATTGATGGGAGGGTTCTCGTAGTTATTGGGAACATCATTCTTAGCAGAAATTGATGAAAGAGAACTACCTACCTACTAATTGTTTTAGCTGGGGCATCTTGTAGAGAGCTGTGCTTCCATTGAGAGTGTGATAGCTGTTATTTTAAGGTATCTTGATCTTCATAACAGAATTTCACACTTTCAGAATTTTTATTATTTTTAGATGTGAGCTTTATATCTGTGACCACATCTTCTTTCTCACTGTCCCTAGATATAAATGTCTGCACATACACTACAGTGATTCTTCTAAAAAAAAAGTTCAAGGAAAGAGAAATCATTTACTAGAAAGAGCTTTTTGCACATACCTTTGTGAGACAAAAGACATGCTGTAGGCATGCTGAAACAAAGACTTACGCAGGTACCAACTGCCAACTACCGACTGATAGTCAGTTGTATATATCAAAACATGGACTTCTTGAATGTTCTAGAAGCTGTATTGTTCAAATTAATGATTATAGTGACATTCGGCTTGGGTATTATTAACAATTTTATGTTAACTTATGTTTCTTCTCTCTTGCAAAAATGAGAAGTATAAAATAATTGTAAAAGTTATTTTATAAAGTTGTAAAATAGAAATTTTGGGTGTAAAAAAATGTGCCACATTTAAAGGGCAGTATTTAACTGCACAGCACAATTTAAAGATCTCCTTTTTATATCACATCACAGTGCATAAGCGTGAAGCTTGGCTCAAAGGTGCCTATGGCCTTCCTCTGTAATGGTGCAAAACGTGGCGCTCTGTGACGTCACCTTCAGGCGCATTGACAGTTCTAACTGCAAGGTGTTGACAAATGTGAGAAAAAAAGGCCAGAACTCAGAAGTTCATGTAAGGTGTAAGTTGGGTTAATGATCCTCATGCCAACATTTCACACTTTCTTTTGACGCCTCTGCAATGAAGGTTAGAACTGTGATTCCTAGTGTTTAAAACGTATCATTTTCACATGAGTGGCCGAGGAAAGCATTTCACACACACCACTGCTCAGAATTGACCCGAAAAGGCTTCAGGGGATGGTATAAAAGGTGTCAAAGAAACCATCTCTTCCTCTGGGATATTGATTCCCACATGTTTTACAGTCAAAAACGACAGTTCGCAGTGTGATGAGCAACAGGACAACGTCCGTGACAACGTTTTGTACTGCTGACACCTCCTGGATGGTTCAACACCTCTTTACTTTGGAGTGTCATGAGATGGCAATCAGTTTTTGCTGTTGAGTACAGGGCAGAACCGCTAGAGGCCATTCATTCCTGTCTGACAAAATGTGAATGTGATCCAAAGCAGCAAAGGATGTTTATACTTTTTTAGTCCTCATGTTTCACACCTTTATATGGCATGATCATGGGAGGGGGGGAGGGGGACACGGACATTGTTATATGTTTGAATAAAATGGCAGGTTGTCCCTCTACATTCCCCATCCTCAGTTTGGCGACAGCCTCGGTGTCTGTGGTATAGGCAACCCTTTTGACACAATTATATCTCACACGTGGCCAGCAAATGCCAGTGCAGTGGTGTAGTGCAACTCACTTGTTTGGTTTTGATGGACAAGGAAATCATTTTCATTGCAAAGAAAGATACACATTCCTATTTCAATGATTTATTTATTGGTTACAATGAATATTCAGAAACAGGTGATACCAACTCTGGTAGTAATAACAGCTTGGCATCAATTTCCCACCTTTTCCTGGTTGGAGATGCATGTGCCTTAGCATTCATTTCATGTATTCCCACACACTTTCAATTGGATTTAAGTCGGGGTGATTGGCCACTCCCCAACCTGAATGACATATGGCTCCTCTGTCTCATTCCACTAGCGCTCTACACTCAGTGCTGGAGGTGGCTCAGCAAAAAGGGCATTTTCTTGTTAAGTCTGGTGCCTCCGCAAACTGCGATAGGCCTGCAGTGTGTTGGGAAATGACATTCGACTGATTTCTTGCTTCCTCATCATGATTGCCAAACATCGGTCCTGCAGTCATGACCTTCTGTGGAGAAATGTGACTCACCCATGAATAGCATTTAATGCCTCAACGCTCCATACGCCACTGAATGTGTTGTTTGGTAAACTCCAACCTGACCAGGACATCACATTGTAAGGCCTGTCTCCTGATAACATTGCAGCACTCTGGACACCACACGCTGAGAGACGCCAAACATGTCCGCAATATAACACTGTAACCTACCATCTCCAGACAGAGCATCATCTTGGATAACTCCAGCTGAAGAAAGTTGTCTCCATAACACATTTCTGTAAAACACAATAAACATTCTAAGTCCTTTGTGCTGAAGTGAGCCAGAGTGTAAGGAACACTTTTAACATTTTTTTATTCCCAGGTTTCGTACAATGCACTGAAAAGAATGATTTTTGTCCATCAAAGCAAAATAGCTTGGTTGCACACTTCTCTGCACTAGCATTTGCTGGCTGCATACGAATTGTTGTGTTTGTGGAAAGTGTTACCTATACTGCTAGTGCTTTGGTATCACTAAAAGGCCTATCACCATACAGGTACATGTTAAATGTGGTCAGGTGCTCTACCAACTGAGCTACCCAAGCACGACTCACGCCCTGTCCGCACAGCTTTACTTCTGCCAGTACCTCGTCTCCTACCTTCCAAAATTTACAGAAGCTCTTCTGCGAACCTTGCAGAATTAGAACTAATGAAAAAAAGGATATTGCGGAGACATGGCTTAGCCACAGCCTGGGGGATGTTTCTAGAATGAAATTTTCACTCTATAGTGGAGTGTGAGCTGATATGAAACTTCCTGGCAGATTAGAACTGTGTGACGGACCGAGACTCGAACTCGAGACCTTTGCCTTTTGCGGGCAAGTGCTCTACCAATTGAGCTACCCAAGCACGACTCATGCCCCGTCCTCACAGCTTTACTTCTGCCAGTACCTCGTCTCCCCTGTAGAGTGAAAATTTCATTCTAGAAACATCGCCCAGGCTGTGGCTAAGCCACGTCCCCGCAATATCCTTTTTTTCATTAGTTCTAATTCTGCAAGGTTCGCAGAAGAGCTTCTGTAAATTTTGGAAGGTGGGAGACGAGGTACTGGCAGAAGTAAAGCTGTGAGGATGGGGCGTGAGTCGTGCTTGGGTAGCTCAGTTGGTAGAGCACTTGCCCGCGAAAGGCAAAGGTCCCGAGTTCAAGTCTCGGTCCAGCACACGGTTCTAATCTGCCAGGAAGTTTTATAAAAGTTAATATCAGGCACAAAAGCACGATACAATGATAAATTCAAGCAGTTACGAAGATTTTCGTCAGTAATACTCGATCGAAACTTTGATTTATTCATTTTCATTACAGAGAAAAGTCTTTCACACATGCATAGGTTGAAACCAGACATGGACATAACCCTCATGTCATCATGAGACGGGCATGGGAATTCTTGCTGTGGAAAGTTTTCATAGAATTCTTTTGTACTTTGTACTGCAAAGAACTTGTTCTTCAGCCGTGTATTGCACTGCAGGTCGATCAGTTACATCTGAAAATGGCTGCGCAAAGCAACAAATGATAGGAGACACACTTGTAACGTCTACAAATTGTGCTTAAAATTGCTTCTTAATTTTTTATAATTATTGACACACATTCTTGAAATGCAGCACTTTCATGTACCTAACCAAGGGTAGGGAAACTTTCAGTGTTTTCAGCCAATAGTTGGATCTCCCAAAGAGCAAGCTGCCTATCAAAAGTGTTTACTTGTTCCAAAATGTCAGAAATTAAAATTATTTTCACTTGCAAACTGACGCCCAGGCTGTTCATGCGAGATGTAATGTCCATGAGAAGTATGAGGTCTGATATCCAGCAAGGATCTTCCAAATTTGCTTCACTCTTTCCTGTCTCATGTAAGAAATGTACTAGACCAAACATAAATAAAAAAAATCTTTCCAGTATCTTACCTCAACTGACCCAGTGTCCTTGGTTCTAGTAAGGTATGTCACTGTACTCCTCTTCTAATTCCTCCAAGAACTGCCGAAACTGGCAATGTGTAAGCCCACGTGTTTTCAGATAGGTTATAGTGCGTGTAATAATTTGCGTGATGTTTTCTAACATTACTGATTTTGCACAAAACGGTTCTCGATGTAGAATGCAGTGAATTCGTGTGTGTGCATTCTACCTTTTTGCGTATCAGGTCTATGAGCCCTCTCTGATGGCATCACGTTGCTGGTGCTCCATCCGTGGTCACTGATATTAACAGATTCCAATCCGTACCGACACCATTGATCGCTTGCTTGACAGCTGCTAGGAAGTCCACATCTGTCGTAGGCACTTTGAAAGGCAGTAACAAGGGGACATTCTGGTCTCGGAAATTCAGTTCGGGATGAGACTTCACAGGTTGGTAGTGCACCTCAGGGGTGTCCACTCATAGCGGTCTTAAAGCGTGCTTTCAAGAAATTTTTTTTTTAAAAAAGAAAGGGGGGGGGGGGGAGGATCGAAAGTCTTAGGCGTAGCTCATACGCACCTCATATATGGTAAGAAGTAGCATTCCAGCATATGGATAAAATAGCCATGCTAGAAAGGCATACGGACAATCTGGGTGTGATCCTACCTACCTGCTGATACAATTCAGTTTATTTTTTAATCGTTTTAAAAATTATAACAACTTTTAAATGAAGTTAGTGACCTAAAGTATTATCAATTAAATCATAAATAATTTTATTTAGCTTATGAAATGACTGTCACAGCTACTTAAAATGTGAATTACACTTATCAGTATTTTCTTTTTGAAAAGTTAAATAATTTCAAATGCATTTTTAATGGAGGTAAATTAATTACTACTGTCACAAATTCTGGGTGACGTTTCAGTCATATAAAATGTTTTACAGTGGCATGGTCATATGTCAATTTTGTATTTTATGTCCAAGCACCAGAATGATAATTGGCAGAAAAACAGTGAAAACAAAAAATATTTTGGCATTTTGCACAATTTATGAAGGATGATTGTTTACAGGAACAATGCTTTTTTTAAAGGTCTGTTGAAAAACATACTTTGTTGACATTCATGAGAACTGCTGTTTCATCAGAAACCCTGGAAGCATACCAGTCATATCGGATCATTTCCTTTAAAATTGGCAGTGTCAGCTGATGATGGACGGACTATTGATAGTATTTTTATACAGTCTTCACGAGAGTTTGTCAGTTTATGTCTCTACTATTATCAATACAATAAGGGCAATTTTGTATATGCTTCATCAATTTTTTTTCTTGTCTATAAAAATAGACATCAATGTTTGAATAAGTGGAGTACCTATCGGAGGAGTCACTTTAATTGTACATGTTGATTATTTCTCATCATCCTGAAGGATTTCATCGTATAATTCAGCCTTTGCTTGTCCACCCCAAGAGTCAATAATTAACAGAAACTGTTCATGACCCACATAAAGACTTCAAACACTGGGTGAGAAAGTCAGTATACAGCTCTGTTGTTAGCTTCCCAGATTTGGAAGACATTATTACAACATTTTTATAATTTCTTTTCCTGTTTTTTTTTAACTCGGGGGCCAAAGTTACCAGTTGCCTCTTGTGAACACACACACACACACACACACACACACACACACTCACACTCACTTTAGGTAGGATTAGGTAGGATGTTTCCAGACAGATTGAGAGCATATAGAGCAGTGTATGTATGCATCACTTTATTCATGCCATGTCTTTTGATGAAAATAGTTTGTACACAAACTAATACTGACATCTGGAAAGAAAGAACAACCAAAATCGAAGAATTTTGTTAGAGAATCGTAAAAACTGAGAGAGCAAAATGAATTCTTAAATATGGCGCAGTAAATCCTGTCTGGTTAGTGTTGATAAAAAAATCTTTGTTGAAATCCGGTATCAGTTTTAACATCTGGGTTCGAAAAGCATGTGCTGCAGCCAAAGTTTCTTCGATCATCGCTGTGTTGTCTTTTCTTGAAACAAATCTTGTCACTTTTTGCTGACAAATTCCATATTTATTTTTGAATATATGAACCCAGTTGTCAGAAGCTTTAAATTCAAAATCTGTAAACTGTTGTGCTGCTACTAAAGACCACTGTTGTAAATTTCGTGTAAACATTTACTGATAATTGTCTTTGGCTTCAACAAAAAATGATAATATGTCCAGGAACTGATTGCTGCATACTTATCAAATTGATAGCCCCCCTTTTTTATGTCTTCTTCCCATTGGGATAAATATTCTTTCTTTCTTAACTGGCTGCATCCTTTTTTTGTAATATTTGTAGTTTGCACCTGGGCTGAGACTTTGCGAGGATCTACTTCTCTTTCCTTCTTTTCTTCTGTTTCGTATTCATCGGATAACTTGTGGTCTTCGTACTTTTCAAATGGTTCACATTCACAGTTTTCATTTTTGTGAGCAAGTTCATCAGCAGTCACAAGCATTTTTTCAGCCAACATGTCCATAGTACGTCTATAAATTTCTTCACTCATCAACATTGCTTCACGAGAAATTGTCGTTCAAGATTCTGATGCAGTCAAATTATTTGCAGCAAGCAAGCTTTTGTAATAAATAACTGCATCTTTTACATCATCTTCATCACTTCACTGTAAAATTAGTCTGCAGCTTCTGATACTTATGCATTGTCTTCATTGACAAACATTTTTAATTCACTATATTGTAAAAATTGCAGTAATATTTCACACTACAGAACGCTCCAGTCTCTGCAAAAGTCAGGAGTGAAGTGGTACTGTAGCAGGTAAGGTCCATTGCTCGATAAGTTCAGTGCAAGCCTTGACATTTCCTGACTGACTGCCTGTTTCTATATACAATAGGGCAACAACTGTACTGTTTTTTTCCATGAATACACCGGTTCCTTGAATTTACAATGAATATTTATAACCTTTCCACAGCTTACAATATCACCAAATTTTATTATAATATTATAATGACAGTACTTAACACTTTTAATTTACCTCCATTAAAAATGCAATTGAAATTATTCAACCTTTTAAAAAGAAAGTATTGACGAGTGTGATCCACATTTTAAGTAGTACAGCCATTTCATAAACAAAATAAAATTATTTGTGATGTAATTGATAATACTGTAGGTGATTAACTTTATGTAAAAGTTGTTATAATTTGTAAAACAATTAAGAAAACAAAGTAAAATCGAGCCTCCAAGTAGGATCGAACCCAGATCGGTCATATGACATTCTAGCACACTACTGACTGAGCTATTTCACCTGTATGCTGGAATGCTACTTCTGACCAGATATGAGCTGCACATGGAACTATGTTTAAAACTTGGAGCCCTTTTTCTCAGAATTTTCTAAAGTCTTCTATGAGTGGGCACACTTGAGGTGTGCCACCAACTTGCAAAGTCTCATCCCAAACTGAATTTCCGAGACTGGAAGGTCCCGTGGTAAGTCCATACATCCTCCGTTACATGTAGAGCGTTACACATCTGATACGTATATTACTGCGTGAGCTGTATTTGTAAGATCTGTTGCTTCATCAAGTGCAACTAATGAAGCAACAAAGCCCCTAGTGAGCCATAACACTTATGGCCCGTGTCACTGTTTCGAAAAACCAATTTCTTAAAACCTGCTGATGTTCGTGGACACACAAGTTATGCAGCATCAAGGAGACAGTCTTTTACAAACTCCCCTTTTGAAAGCAGTTTCCCGGATCTTGCTATTTTTAATTCAATTTTGAGACTTGCTTGCAATGCAGATGTACTGTGATTGTCATTCTGGATAATTGAAAACAGTATGTTGTACAGTAAAATACACTGAAGAGCCAAAGAAACTGGTACACCTGCCTAATATCATGTAGGGCCCCTGCGAACATGCAAAAGTGCCACAGCACGGTGTGGCATGGACTTGACTAATGTCTGAAGTAGTGCTGGAGGGAATTGACACCATGAATCCTGCAGGGCTGTCCATAAATTTGTAAGAGCGTAAGAGGGTGG
This sequence comes from Schistocerca serialis cubense, assembly GCF_023864345.2. Taxonomy (NCBI): domain Eukaryota; kingdom Metazoa; phylum Arthropoda; class Insecta; order Orthoptera; family Acrididae; genus Schistocerca; species Schistocerca serialis. Next base: position 775,208,510 of record NC_064640.1, read on the forward strand.
AGATCTCTTCTGAACAGCATGTTGCAAGGCATCCCAGATATGCTCAATAATGTTCATGTCTGACTGACAATTGGGGTCCATGGATCCATGAGGTTGTCTCCATACCCTTAAACATCCATCCACTTGATACACTTTGAAATGAGACTCATCAACAAGTCAACATGTTTCCAGTCATCAACAGACCAATGTTGATTTTGATGAGCCCAGACGAGGCGTAAAGCTTTATCATGCAGTCATCAAGGTTATATGAGTGGACCATCGGCTCTGCAAGCCCGTATCGATTATGTTTCATTGAATGGTTCGCATTCTGACGCTTGAAGATGGCCCAGAATTGAAATCTGCAGCAATTTGCAGAATGGTTGCATTTCTGTCACGTTGAACAATTATATTCAGTTGTTGTTGAACCCATTCTTGCAGGATCTTTTTCCGGCCCCAGTGATACCGGAGATTTGATGTTTTACCGGACTGCTGATATTTAAGGTACATTCATGAAATGGTTGTCTGCGAAAATCCCCACTTCATCGCTACCTCGGAGATGCTGTGTCCCATCGTTCTTGCACCAACTATAACACCATGTTCAAATTCACTTAAATCTTGATAAAGTGCTATTGTAGCAGCAGTAACCGATCTAACAATTTTGCTACACACTTGTTCTATATAGGCATTGCCGCCCGCAGCGCTGTATTCTACCTGTTAACATATCTCTGCATTTGAATACGCATGCTTATACCAGTTGCTTGGGCTCTTCAGCATAGTTTACTAATTACATTTTTTACCTTCCTTTCATTAACGCAATATCACAAATGCCATTTTTCAATAAGTTAATAACATTTTAATTAATCAACAGAAAATGAAAATATTTTATTTTTCGATACATATCATGTGAAGAAACATTCCACATGGGAAAAATATATTAAAAAAATATGTTGTGACTTACCAAACGGGAAATCGCTGGTAGACAGACACAATAAAAAACACACAAACACACACACACAAATGTCAAGCTTTCGCAACCCACGGTTGCTTCATCAGGAAAGAGGGAAGGAGAGGGAAAGATGAAAGGATGTTGGTTTTAAGGGAGAGGGTAAGGAATCATTCCAATCCCGGGAGCGGAAAGACTTACCTTAGGGGGGGAAAGGGACAGGTATACACTTGCGCGAACGCGCGTGCGCGCACACATATCCATCCGCACATATACAGACACAAGCAGACATATTAAAGGCAAAGAGTTTGGGCAGAGATGTCAGTTGAGGCGGAAGTACAGAGGCAAAGATGTTGTTGAGTTACAGGTGATGAATGAGGGGCGCCAACTTGAAATTAGCGGAGGTTGAGGCCAGGTGGGTAATGAGAAGAGAGGATATATTGAAGGGCAAGTTCCCATCTCCGGAGTTCTGATCGGTTGGTGTCAGTGGGAAGTATCCAGATAACCTGGACGGTATAACACTGTGCCAAGATGTGTTGGCCATGCACCGAGGCATGTTTAGCCACAGGGTGATCCTCATTACCAACAAACACTGTCTGCCTGTGACCGTTCATGCAAATGGACAGTTTGTTGCTGGTCATTCCCACATAGAAGGCTTCACAGTGTAGGCAGGTCAGTTGGTAAATCACGTGGGTGCTTTCACAGGTGGCTCTGCCTTTGATCGTGTATACCTTCCGGGTTACGGGACTGGAGTAGGTGGTGGTGGGAGGGTGCATGGGACAGGTTTTACACCGGGGGCGGTTACAAGGGTAGGAGCCAGATGGTAGGGAAGGTGGTTTGGGGATTTCATAGGGATGAACCAAGAGGTTATGAAGGTAAGGTGGACGGCAGAAAGACACTCTTGGTGGAGTGGGGAGGATTTCATGAAGGATGGATCTCATTTCGGGGCAGGATTTGAGGAAGTCGTATCCCTGCTGGAGAGCCACATTCAGAGTCTGATCCAGTCCCGGAAAGTATCCTGTCACAAGTGGGGCACTTTTGGGGTTCTTCTGTGGGAGGTTCTGGGTGTGAGGGGATGAGGAAGTGGCTCTGGTTATTTGCTTCTGTACCAGGTTGGGAGGGTAGTTGCGGGATGTGAAAGCTGTTTTCAGGTTGTTGGTGTAATGGTTCAGGGATTCGGGACTGGAGCAGATTCGTTTGCTACGAAGACCTAAGCTGTAGGGAAGGGATCGTATGATATGGAATGGGTGGCAGCTGTCATAATGGAGGTACTGTTGCTTGTTGGTGGGTTTGATGTGGATGGATGTGTGAAGCTGGCCATTGGACAGATGGAGGTCAACGTCAAGAAAAGTGGCATGGGATTTGGAGTAGGACCAGGTGAATCTGATGGAACCAAAGGAGTTGAGGTTGGAGAGGAAATTCTGGAGTTCTTCATGAAGATACCATCAAATGTGTACCAAACTTTGCATTGGCAGGCCTGGGTAACTAAGAAGGCTTCCTCTAAGCGACCCATAAATAGGTTGGCATACGAGGGGGCCAGCCTGGTACCCATGGCTGTTCCCTTTAATTGTTGGTATGCCTGGCATTCAAAAGTGAAGAAGTTGTGAGTTAGGATGAAGCTGGCTATGGTAATGAGGAAAGAGGTTTTAGGTAGGGTGGCAGGTGATCGGTGTGAAAGGAAGTGCTCCATCGCAGCGAGGCCCTGGACATGTGGGATATTTGTGTATAGGGAAGTGGCATCAATGGTTACAAGGATGGTTTCTGGGGGTAACAGATTGGGTAAGGATTCCAGGCATTCGAGAAAGTGGTTGGTGTCTTTGATGAAGGTTGGGAGACTGCATGTAATGGGTTGAAGGTGTTGATCTACGTGGGCAGAGATACGTTCTGTGGGGTCTTGGTAACCAGCTACAATGGGGCGGCCGAGATGTTTGGGTTTGTGAATTTTAGGAAGTAGGTAGAAGGTAGGGGTGCGGGGTGTCGGTGGGGTCAGGAGGTTGATGGAGTCAGGTGAAAGGTTTTGTAGGGGGCCTAAGGTTCTGAGGATTCCTTGAAGCTCCACCTGGACATCAGGAATGGGACTACCTTGGCAAACTTTGTATGTAGTGTTGTCTGAAAGCTGACGCAGTCCCTCTGCCACATACTCCCGGCAATCAAGTACCACGGTCATGGAACCCTTGTCAGCCGGAAGAATGACGATGGATCGGTCAGCTTTCAGATCACGGATAGCCTGGGCTTCAGCTGTGGTGATGTTGGGAGTAGGATCAAGGTTTTTCAAGAAAGATTGAGAGGCAAGGCTGGAAGTGTGAAATTCCTGCAAGGTTTGGAGAGGGTGATTTTGAGGAAGAGGAAGTGGGCCCCACTGTGATGGAGGACGGAACTGTTCCAGGCAGGGTTCAATTTGGATAGTGTCTTACCCCTAAGGTAAGTCTTTCCGCTCCCGGGATTGGAATGACTCCTTACCCTCTAACTTAAAACCCACATCCTTTCGTCTTTCCCTCTCGTTCCCTCTTTCCTGATGAAGCAACCGTGGGTTGCGAAAGCTTGATATTTGTGTGTGTGTTTTTTATTGTGTCTATCTACCAGTGCTTTCCCGTTTGGTGTGTGTGTGTGTGTGTGTGTGTGTGTGTGTGTGTGTGTGTGTGTGTGTGTGTGTGTGTGATATATATAATTTCCGGCATACTTTGAAATATTGATATTACACATTCACACTTGTCCTGTACAATTTGAGATGAAATCGGCCTATAAAAATTTATGTAATAGTTTCATGCAATCTTAGTGGAGACATGTTACTATGTTACTTTGGCAGTCTTTCTATTTTAGAAGTTTTTATGTTGAGATTTCTTTTTCTTTTTTCGAAATGCGTAATTCTCAGCGTACCGTACAAAAAATGCCACCCTTCCTCCCTGGTGCCAACTTTGAAGTATGAAGGAAGTGGTGTTATGGTATGGGGATGTTTTTTGCGGTTAAGATGTGGTCACTTATTGTGCTTTAAAAAAATGCTAAATGCTGAAGGATATGAACTCATTTTATAGCATTTTATTTTGCTTATGGCGGATGAACAGTTTGGAGACTATAACTGTTTGCATTAGCATGGCAATGCACGTGGTGATAAGCAGCATCTTTGAGGCAATGGTTTGTGGCCAATAACATTCCAGTAATGGACTGGCCTTTCCCAGAGACACAACCTGAACACAACGGAACACCTTTGGGATGAGTTAGAACTCCATACCTGAGCATCCAGCATCACTGCCTTCTATGGTTTCAGCTCTTGAGAAAGAATGAGCTGGCATTCCTCCACAGATATTCAGACACATAATTGAAAGTGTCCCCAGCAGAGTTCAAGCTGTCATAAAGGCGAAGGGTGGATGCACTCCACATTCATGTCTACTAATAGGTGTCCACATACTTTTGATCAGATAATGTAGATAACATACACAGAAATACCATACTTGTAATCACAGTCTTCACTTATGTCCCTGTTAACTTCACAGCTGGTGTTTGTTTCATCACTCCCAGTATTTACATCACGCTCCGCCCTGAGTATGTTGAAGAACATTTCTCGGAAATCAAATGGACGTGCCTGACAATCATAATGGAAAAAGGAGCAAATTGAGCCAACTCGTAAATTACAAACTTAGTCTGTGGGGTACCTGACGCTTAATGAACTTTGATGTTTAAATAAGAGTTTTTTCGTGAAACTGGCTCTTCATTAGGAAAGTTGGTTCTCTTCTGCTATTCTTGCTGTGAATTTTTAGATCTTGGAGTATGGGAGAGAACAATTCTCCACACTTTTCAAGAAAAGCTCTTGCGTTGTAGACAACTTTCTTTTCCAGTGTCGCTCAGAAATATGAAGAACAGTCGTACATACCTTCGCCATTTTATCAAAAACTTCGAGAAGTCTTAAGTGAATGGCAGTTTTGAAAACCTCTTTCTCTATATAACATTCTTCTGCAGTTAATAAAAACTGCAAACCTCTTTCTCTGTATAACATTCTTCTGCAGTTAATAAAAACTGCAATCTTATCCTTTAAGATAGTACTCCTCATTTTTAAAACTCAAAATGTACCATTGGCATTAAAAATGTCATAACTCTCACAGTATTAAGGGAGGATGGTCATTGTATCTGTGACAGTTATCACCCTATACTGTTGCTGTTCAATTTGGAAAAAAAAAAATTGTTGTAATTTGGTTTAAACAACTCTTAAGCTGTTTGAGCGTCATTGTTCTAAACATCCACATACACTGCTCACATGACCTTCTGAGCAAAACAACTGAAAAAAGTATAGAGAGTACATAATGAGCTTATGTTCTAGATATTTCATGAAAATACATTTGCTCCAATCCTGTGATGTAGTAAAGTGATTAGTGTAGTCGTTAGGTCAGTTCACAAATGTCCATTCTTCTTGGTGATGAAGGCAATGCCACTATTTTTTACTGATTGATGTGTACATAAAAAAGGTGTACAGGGCATGTGCTTCATCAACATTATGTAAAACTGAGAAGTTACATAGTCAGTGTGCATAGGAACTCCAGCTGCAAACCACAGGATATATCCATGTGTTTGAAGCCACATGGCTCTGTGCCTTCCTGATTATTATGGCCTTTGCAAGGGTCACAAAGTCGTGCAAAAACAGTTGATGATAGAATGAGGCAAGCTTAGTGGATTAAAGAGTACTTAGGCTACAGTAAGTGAATTGAAGTGTTACTAGACTAAGAACAACAAACATGTTAAGAAGAAAGGGAAATGCAGACATCATGCTTAGAGTTACTCTTAAACACACTCCTTTTAGATCAAAAATGAGCAACCAAATTCAGTCTATAATTTTCACCACATATTTAACCAAATTGCTGAGGCCTTTTGTTGGAAAGTGCACACACAGTGTTAGTCTTTCCACTGCTTTTATTTGTAAATAAAACACTTAGCTGTAACAGATCAAGTTTATTAGTTAGCTTTAATGCATTTCCTTGTGTGCTAGAATATGGCTGTTTGACTCTTGGTCAGTGATTGGTAACTGCTTGGATATAATCTCATAATTTAAGCACACACTAACCTCCACATATTTCTTACTAACATATATTTTGAAGAGAGAGACTGTTACCATGGGTAGCCCTCATTCACTTCTGATAGATAATTTACTCATTGAAAATATTAAGGAGAAATTGCTGAGTGCAGCAGTATTGAAGCGAGTTGTGTTTTGGATATAGATTGTTGAGACATTCATATTGTGGTGCCAATGTGAAGATAAATAGATAAAGTTCTTCGAACATTTCAACCGAATCCGTGAAATGAATATGCTGTGAACATCGAAAAATCTGTTTCAGAGTAAGACATGAACTCCTATTTCCCATCTATGATGAGCAATCACCTCGACCATTATGCTGTCTGATCACGATTCTGTTCCCACATACCCTGTGGAAGAAGTGCTGGCTGTAGTGTTCAGAAGTAATATTAGGAAATGTCAGTGACAGTAAAAATTGGAGTCAGGTATGGAGACTCACTCAGATAGTCCAATGATTAAGGTGACTTTTTGCAATAAGCGAGAGACTTAAATTTGAGCCCTAGTGTACCTCACATTATCCTTTATCTCAACATAGTCATTCTATTTCAGGTTCAGCAATAAGGAATGGTTTTCACAGGACATCATTTCATCTGAGTGCATATTCATTAATTTCAATTGACATTGGTAAATTGAATTCAGTTGATATTGTTCAGTTGGAATATTAAGCTTACCATGGAATGTGAGAATAATAGAGTTCTGGTATTTTTGGAGTTATTCATTTTGGGAGAGGAAGATTTGTAGACAGGACATTCTGTTTACCACAAGCTTGTCCGTATGGACTTGCAATTGCAGACATTGAACCACTGCTATGCTCTGCAGCCTACAAGCACCCTTAAAATTTTATTTCCCAATATACTGTCTGTATTGTTAAGCAATAATTGGTATATGTAATGCCAGAACTCTAGAAAGACTGAGGGAAGGTGAAGAGGCTACTGGTGTTCTCTAGTTGATAGCTCTTCTTTTATTTGTGAAAACTAGTTCTTAAAAAATAATCATAATCATAAAGAACCTCAATAAATCAGGGGTGCACTACACAAACGAAGCAGCCTTTCGGGTAGTGAAGTACTTTTGGAGTGCACATGAGTTTATTTTAGACTAGGTGGTGGTTTTAGATCCCCTGACGAACTCTCGCTAGAGAACGAAAGTAGATCGCGTGTAAAGTAGCGACACTTCAACTGTCAAAATTTTAACACTAAATTGTCGAAGTATTCCTAACAAAGTTCCCAAATGTACTGCCTTCCACGAAATTTCCCTCCACACTGCCCAAAAACAGTCAATCTTCTGAGAAATGTAGCGCACAATCTACAAACACAAATTTGGGAATCTTTAAAATTCTGTTTGCGTATGGTAAGTGTCATATAGATCAAGTGATAAAGGTTAAAGAATGGTGCACTGAACATCAGCAAAACACCCAACTTCTTCGTATAAATAAATCAGTGATGGTATAGTCTTATAATTTCTGCTGGCCACTGAATGAATTGTGAAAATTCAGATCTGGGCCACAGCTGCCTCTGTTTGAGCTTTTGCGCTCAATTAACTGGTGGAAATATGTTAGATACATTGCAAATAAAATGGAATGATAGATTCCATTTAGACAAATTCTAGAATTTTTCTCTGTCTCATTTCCGCTATCACAGCAGTTTTTAAGAAGTGGCTTTGCTGTGTTTACATTCTGAAGTCTGCTACCATTTTTACAATGTTCCACCTGACTCATAACCTATCCAGACTTGCAGATGTTGTAAAGTGACTCTGTACTGGTATGTATGAGTTGCAAAAATTGATATTTGGTGAATTCTTGTTAAGCTGCGTAAGGTTGATATGTGTGTGTCACTGTGTCAGTTACGTTGTCTGAGATGCCCGCCTGTTGACATATCGAGGACTAAATAGGTTCAAATCTCCACTCAGTCACCAGTTCACCTTGGCAGTAGCTGTAAGACTTCAGTTGGAAATTTGGAAGAAGAAGAAGAACAAGAAGAAGAAGAAGAAGAAATGATAACCCAGATGTGTGCATGCCTGCAAATGGAAAATGGTTGAGGGTCTCTGGAAAGCAATCACATTTCTCACATCGTGTAACTGAAATCTTTGCTGTTCCTTTCATACTGAGACAGGGCTGTGTGTACATTGCATGTTCAGTACGGCCTAGGCATCATTGCAGGTTGAGTAGTGCACACTTTGTATTTGCATTCAGAGGCCAAGGTCAATGTGCAATCAAAAACCTGACAGACTTCCAGAGAGGGCAGATTGTGGGGGCTCGATTAACTGGATCATCAGTAACCAAGACGGCCAACTTATTGAATGTTTCAAGAGCAACTGTTTCAACGGTCATCACAGCTTGCACAAATCATGGAAAGACATCATCGTGTAAACGTAATAGTGGGCGCAAATAGAAACTAAATGGCAGAGATCATCATACACTAACAAAAATTGTGTCAAAACAACACAAAAGTATGGCGGTCATAGTGACTGCAGAGCTCAATAGCCACCTCAGAGAACTCTATACAGCAAATATTCATGGATGAGCTGCTATACCAAAACCATTAGTGATGACAACCAATGCAAAGAAGTATAAAACATGGTATCAGGAATGCAAATCCTGGATGGCTGATCAGTGGAAACACGTCATATGGCCTGATGAGTCAACCTTTTCGTCATTTCCAACACTGGGCCAGGTTTACGTCTGGAGAATACCAAAAGAAGCCTACAATCCTGATTACTTGACTCCAACAGTTAGGCATGGAGGTGAAAGTGTGATGGCATGTGCAGCCATATTACGGTATCCTGCTGACGCAGGCATTAGTCTCAAAGGTCACATTACAGCCAGCGATTATGTGAACATGTTAGGTGATCATGTGCACCCCATGTTTCAAATGTTATTTCCCAACAATGATGACATATTTCAGGATGATGCACCTTTTCGCACAGCCAGGACAGAACAATCCTGGTATGAGGAGCATGCAATTGAACCACAGCGTCTTTCCTGGCCAGCACGGTCCCTGGACTTGAACGTTATTGAACCCTTGTGGGCGGTATTGGACTACGGAGCAGATTTCCGACTCCCTCATTACTACAGGAGTTAGAAGAGATTCTGATCGAAGAGTGGCATAACATTCCACTGGAGACTATGTGATCGTTATATGCCAGTATTGCAAGAAGCGTCACAGCTGTATTACAGGCAAATGGGGTTCCAACCGTCATTTCCCGTGTCGTGTGGAGGCAAGGGCATATCAGTTCCAGTAGCAGCATACCTGGTAGAGCATGACCAGAGTTCAAGTTGATGACTAGCTTATTTTCCTCCAGAAAGATATTCATTACGTACAACCCTGTGTACAGAAAATGGAGGTACAATTATATCGATTATCTTCCAAATTGTGTGATGCATAGAATGTAACACGTATTCCCAGAAAAGAATTGTTTTCCAGTGTAGTGATAATTTATATTAAGAGAATAAATGAGCAACTATCACGGTTAGCAGTTCAATTTCTTTGTCAAGTGCCATTGCTGTGTAACTGTTAGAAAATTTCGGAAGACATAATTTACATTCTGTGTAGTGAATAGAAGCTTGACATGATTAGGAATAAATGCTAGTTAAAATGCACAAATCGGAGAAAGAGTCAAGTAGTATGTGACAGAAGCTTCATGGCATATCAACAAGTTGAACGATTTGAAGTGGAATGATCATATAAAATTAATTGTTGGTAAGGCGGGTACCAGGTTGAGATTCATTGGGAGAGTGCTTAGAAAATGTAGTCCATCAACAAAGGAGGTGGCTTACAAAACACTCGTTCGACCTATACTTGAGTATTGCTCATCAGTGTGGGATCCGTACCAGGTCGGGTTGACGGAGGAGATAGAGAAGATCCAAAGAAGAGCGGCGCGTTTCGTCACCGGGTTATTTGGTAACCGTGATAGCGTTACGGAGATGTTTAATAAACTCAAGTGGCAGACTCTGCAAGAGAGGCGCTCTGCATCGCGGTGTAGCTTGCTCGCCAGGTTTCGAGAGGGTGCGTTTCTGGATGAGGTATTGAATATATTGCTTCCCCCTACTTATACCTCCCGAGGAGATCACGAATGTAAAATTAGAGAGATTAGAGCGCGCACGGAGGCTTTCAGACAGTCGTTCTTCCCGCGAACCATACGCGACTGGAACAGGAAAGGGAGGTAATGACAGTGGCACGTAAAGTGCCCTCTGCCACACACCGTTGGGTGGCTTGCGGAGTATCGATGTAGATGTAGATGTAGAACAGTGTTTACTGGAACAGGACTCAAACCTGCAATCTTTTTTTAATGTCCTAGGTTTGTGTCCTGGTATGGCACACAGTGCCAGGAAGTTTCAAATCAGCACACCATCTGCTATCGAGTGAAAATTCATTTTGGAAAGTGTGTGTGTGATACAGTTATCCTTCAGGGACTGCACATCGATTACAAGTGTTGGGTAAAAATTGTGCTATAATATGAACGGGTTTATGGCATAATGATGTAGGCCAGGTGTGAATGAAAATGAGTTAAGCACCATGTTATGTAGTGAACGCTGCACTCATTTGCATGGCATAGTGATATATGTCTTTATATGCACAATAGCATCACAGATGGCAGCACAAGCTCTACTTTGAAATGGTTTGTATGATATATGTTATGGCAAAATGAAGTAAGTCTCACTCGCAAAACGATTCCATGAAACAAAATGAGACATTCTGTTTATGTGTTACTGCAAAGTGAAGTAAGTGTGACTGGCACCACAATGCCATAAAACAAAATTAGATTTTCTGTTTCACCACCAGAAGTTTTCCTTTCTTTATTATTATTTTGCAGAAAAGTTTGTTTTATTTTAACAGTATAAAAACTCTTTTCAGCTAAGTTTTGTATTATAACGCTGTCTAAACCCTTTTCAGAAAAGTTTTGTATGATAATATTGTCTAGACCATTTTCAGACAAGTATTATATTATTATATTTTTGTCTAAACCATTAGCTTGATTATTTGGCAGTCGTTACTGGTGTTTGAATGAGCTTATGTTTATGGTAATATGAGTAATTTAGAAAGGCTTAGAGAAATCATGAACGAAGAGGAAGAAATATTGGGTTCAGCTTCAGAATATTGTTCATCTGAATGTGAGTACAAAGAGGATAACTAATGCCAAAGGTGTGGAAGAAAATGACAGAGAGAAGATACAAGACAGGAGATGAAACTGGAAAGGAATCGAGGTGAAGCATATAGTACCAGAAAAGATGAAACAGTTTTTGCTAATATATTTTGTAATTATGGTTGCCGCTGCACACTACATTGTGCTTAAAAAATAACCAAAAAAGAAAGGAAAGGAATTTTGATAATTTTAGAAAAATGGTATCTTTTAACTCTGGAAGTGCCTACCTATGTGAACTAATCAAATCAGAAACGCCTGCAGCAAGTAGACCACTAACTGGATCTTGATCTCCAAATGCCCTTTACATTTTCAGAATTATTGTCTGTAAAAAGTGTTTTCTGAGACCTTTTCGAATTTCCAACGGCAGAATGAGTCGATGTACACGAAGAGTAAAGCAAGCAGAGAGGTGCATTAGTGATTAGAGAGGTCATCATAAACCTTCCAACAAAGCTGCGGAAGCTACAGTCCATCATACTCATTCCCGCATTAAAAGTTTTTCATATTATCAGTTGTGTTATTCTCCATTGAAAAACCCTAACATATGTTACTGAGTCCTGAGTTGAACATCACAGTTGTGTAAAATTTATTATATAGAAAAATGTGTTTGAAGATAACATTAAACCTGTGTCAGAGCATATGTATAGAAAGATTTTCAATCATGATTTCAATCCAAGTTCTCACCCGCCAAGAAGAGATAAGTGCACATCATGTACTTTGTAATAGAAGCAAATGTAAGTTGCTGAAGGTGAAAACAAAAAAAAACAGACAGTTAGAAATGCCACATGAATTTCATTTAAGGAGAGCCAAATCTGCATAAAATTTGTTGAAAGTCCGTAAGGAATGATCAAAATCCAACTCCGAAATTTTGTACACTTTTACATTAGAATTGGAAAAAGCTCTGGCCTTTTCAAGTTAACATGTTCAGTAGCACATTATAAATGCAATGTATATTGTTATAATCTTGGCTCTCACGACCTCAGAACTGACTGTTGTCATGTATGTATGGTATGAAACTGTAGCTTTGAAAGGAAAACAGGAAATTTCATTATGCATAGTGCATCACGTAAAAGAATTGGTTTGTGCAAGAAAACACCGAACAATGTCCAGTAATGCCTGCACTGGACGAAATAGAAATTTTAAAATTGCACTTTGCTTTTGAAACATGTGACAGATCACTACTTCAGGTGGATGCTCTTGAGCATATTTTTATGATAAGTGGGCATTTGTATCTCCCAAACTCCCAAATGATGCTGATTTTTTTATCTGTGGAACTCCAGGCAGAAGGAAAAACTATCTACACACTGTCAGACTGGGGTAAAATCATTGCTGAATCACAAAGAAGGAAGCCATTTGCACTGAGGTGACAGAAGTCATATAGGATACCTCCCAATATCATGTTGGACCTCTTTTTGCTCGGCGCAGTGCAACAGTTCAACATGGCATGGACTCAACAAGTCCTTGGAAGTCCCCTGCAGGAATATTGAGTCATGCTGCCTCTATAGCCGTCCATTATTGCGAGGTAGAGTTGCTCACGTCCGTAGGTTTAACCTTAAAATACCCTACACGTGCCTCCTGGGTGGTGCTAATTGAGCAACAGTGATTACAGGCAGCCAGACTATCCATAGGATCTCCTGGCAATGACATATCAACTAAATAGCAGAATCAGTTCTTTTCAGAGCTCATTAACAAGAAACATTGGACCAACTATCAGACTCCTTCAACTGAATATCGAAAGCATTAGCAGGACAAAGTGTGACTACCTGTCAAAATTTTTGCTGGACAACAATATCGATGTTGTCGCCATTCAAGAAACTAGTGTTTCCAGCGAAGAAATATTCCGAAGGCGAGGTTGAATTCCTGGATATTCTGCGCTTGGTGTAACTTACCAAGAGGTGTATGGAGTTGCTACGTATGTCCGTAACAACATAAACGAAGCTTCACAGATTTCTGTAAGTGTGGAGGCAGATATACATACAGTTGTCATACAATTGCACGGCATTACTGTTACAAATGTTTACAAACCACCCAAAACAACATGGCCCAATTTTGTCCTACACACAGCAGAACATCCTGCAATTTACATAGGAGACTTCAATAGTTGCCATGAACTTTGGAAGTACTCTCAAAATGATGAAAATGGGAGCATGCTTGCAGAATGGATTGAAGAGAATAATCTTCATCTAGTGTTTGATGCCAAAGATCAAGGCACTTTCAGGTCAGCTGCTTGGGACAAGGATTCAAATCCTGACTTACACATTGTTAGCTGCAACGAAACTGGCTTTCCCATCAACACCACAAGGAAAGTGATAGATGCCTTTCCTCACAGCCAACACAGACCTGTAATAATACAAATTGGCTGCACTGTTCCTGTCATACGATCAACTCCGCTTGCTCGATGGAATTTCCAGAAAGCCCACTGGATGAAGTTTTCAACGGAACTGGATAAGACCATTCGATGGATACCTCCATCACATAATAACTATCCAGTGCAGTAACAGCAACAGCTAAAAAGTGTATGCCAAGAGGATACTGAAAAGAATATGTTCCAGGATGGAATGAGGAAAGTGAAGCACTGTACCAATACTTCCAGCAAAGTGGTGACCCAGAGATAGCTATGGAACTATTGTCCAGCTTGGACATGTCTCGGAGGCAGAAATGGGCAGAAACAGTCAAAACTATGGACTTTACCCACTCGAGCAGGAAAGCATGGAGTCTTCTGAGAAAACTGGGAGGAAGTGCACCAGCATGCAGAAAAAATTCCGAAGTAACACCAGACCAAATTGCTTCCCACATCATTACTACCTCAAGAGTACCTCGTGACAAGAAACATAAAAGACATATCAGGTGACAGCTTCGTGACCTGAAAAAGAAGGCATCTCCCTCATCTGAGTATACCCATCCCTTCACAGTTTCGGACATTGACTCCGGACTGAAGGACCTCAAACCTCTTAAGGCACCTGGATTCGATGGTATCCATCCAGAATTCCTGATCCATATAGGAGGAAAAGCTAAGAAATGGCTGGCAGAATTCTTCACTGACATCCTGCTGACTGGTCAACTTCCATCTGAGTTTAAAAAGGTGAAGATAATATCTGTTCTGAAACCTGGCAAACCCAGCAACAAGGTAGAAAACTATCGCCCCATTTCCCTACTCAGCTGCTGCTACAAGATTTTTGAAAGGCTAATATATAACAGAATAAGTTGCGCTATCTTAGAGAACGTTCTAGTTGATCAGGTCGCTTCAGACCAGGGCGTAGCTGCTGCGACCAAGTATTGTCTCTCACATCCTTCATAGAGTCAGGATATCAAATGAAGCAGAAAACATCTCTGGCATTTGTTGATGTAACTGCCGCCTTCGACACTGTGTGGAGGGAAGGCCTTATCTACAAATATCTCCGCATCATACCCTGCAGAACAATGGCTCGACTGATTAACAGCATGCTAAGTGATCGGAAGTTCCAGGTAATCACTGGAAGCAACATAAGTAAGGAGAGGAAGCTGAACAACGGATTGCCTCAAGGATCAGTTCTCTCACCCTTACTGTTCAACCTATATCTATCTGATCTACCTGACACTTTGTCCAGAAAATACTGCTATGCCGATGACCTGGCTCTAGCCGTCAAACACCAGGAAATGAAGACAACAGAAGATATTTTAGCCGATGACCTTTCTGCATTAGACAATTACTTCAAAATCTGGAGACTCCAACCCAGTGTGAGTAAAACAGAAGCGTGTTGCTTCCATCTAAATAACCAGTTGGCGAACGTAAAACTGGAGGTAAGTTTAAGAGGCAGAATTCTTCGTCACAATTGGAACCCAAAATATCTTGGTGTCATCCTGGATCGTACACTATTCTTCAAACAAAACCTTCTTAACTTAGCTCAAAAGCTGAGGACTCGAAACAACATCCTCCATAAGCTATGCGGAACTACCTGGGGATCTTCAGCAACCACCCTGCGAACTTCAGCTCTGGGCTTGGTATACTCAAGTGCTGAGTATTGTGCACCTGTTTGGATGAATAGTCATCATACAAGGCTTGTTGATACCCAGCTGAATACGACAATGCGCATAATATCTGGCACAATCAGATCTACTCCAGTTTATTGGCTTCCACTGTTAACCGGTATAATGCCTCCTGATCTACGCAGATGTACTGCCCTTATGAGAGAATTCCACAAGATCTCCAGGAATTCTAACCTACCCGTGCATGGCGGCCTGCCACTTTTAAATCGCAAGAGACTGAAATCACGTCATCCAACTCTGTGCGATGCTGCTGACATGGTTGCTAAGAATTTCAAACCTCTTGAAGAATGGAAAGGTCTGTGGGAAGTAGTGACAGATGTGCACCTGCATAACATCTTCTCAGGTGCTAAACTTCCAAGTGGATTCGACTTACCATGCAAGACCTGGTCTACTCTCAACAGAATCCGTACCAGCCATGGGCGATGCAGGGATGCTCTCTTTAAGTGGAAGAAGCTGCCTGATCCAGCTTGTGACTGCAGGGCTCCATACCAGACTGTTCACCACAATGTCAGTGAATGCAGGATTCGAGCCTATCACGGCGCCAAAGAGGACTTCCTGCTAGCAACTCCAGATGCAGTGCGCTGGATTGAAGGATTGGATAATCAGTTGTAATGACAAACTTAAGTTTCTTGTGTGTCAATATGTACATATGTATATGTAATTTCGTGATATGTCTGTATTAGCCATACGCTAAATAAATAAATTGCGAATGTGTTGCTGATGCAGGATTTAGTGCATGAACTGACCCCTCGATTACGCCCCATAAATGTCTGATGGGGTTCATGTCTGGTAGTATGAGTTGTCAGATCATTTGCTCAAACTGTGCGGAATGTTCTTCAAGCCAAGCGCAAAGAATTGTGGTCTAGTGACATGGCGCATTGTCATCCATAAAAATTCCATTGTTGTTTGGCTGCAAATAGTCTTCAAGAAGCTGAACGTGACTACGTCCAGTCAATGATCGGTTCAGTTGGACCCAGTCCATTCCATGTAAACACAGCCCACAGCAGTATGAAGCCACCACCAATTTGCACAGTGCCTTGTGACAACTTGGGTCCATGGCTTCGTGTGGCCTGTGCCAGACTCGAATCCTACTGTCAGCTCTTATCAACTGAAAACGGGACTCATCCGATCAAGCCATGGTTTTCCAGTCATCTAGGGTCCAACCGATATGGCTACGAGCCCAGGAGAGATGCACTGTTGATGTCCTGCTGTTAGCCAAGGCACTCCCATCGATCATCTGTTGCCATAGCCCATTAACACCAGATTTTGCCACAGTATCCTAATGGATTTCTGTGGTTATTTGATGCAGTGTTGCTTCTCTGTTTGCACTGACAACTCTACATAAATGCCGCAGCTCTCTGTCGGTAAGTGAAGGCAATCACCCATGGTGTTGTCTGTGCTGAGAGTAATGCCTGAAATTCAATATTCTCGGCACACTCTTGACACTGTTGATCTCAGAATGTTGAATTCCCTAATAATTTCTGAAATGGAATGTCTCATGCGCCTAACTTCAACTACCTTTCTGTGTTGAAAGTCTGTTAATTCCTATTGTGCATCCATTATCACATCTGAAACCTTTTTACATTAATTACACGAGTAAAAATGACAGATCTGCCAATGCACTGCATTTTTATGCCTTGTGTACGTGATACTACTGCCATCTGCATACATGCATATCACTATCCCATGACATTTTACACCTCAGTGTAGAGTAGTACAGATGAAGCAAGAAAATTTGTATTGACAGTAGCTTTGCAGAAGGCAGTAGTTAATCCCAATACGAATGAATTGCAGTGTCCAGTTTTTTGGCTACAAATTCAGTGATTGCAATATAAAAGATTTGAACCTGCAAAAAAATAAT
The DNA here is from genome assembly GCF_023864345.2 of Schistocerca serialis cubense. NCBI lineage: Eukaryota > Metazoa > Arthropoda > Insecta > Orthoptera > Acrididae > Schistocerca > Schistocerca serialis. The sequence goes on from NC_064640.1 coordinate 775,225,514, forward strand.
ACAAGACAACTGTGCTAAAAAGGAATTTTACACCATGCATATATGAAAGGGAAAGAAGGGATGTCTAGTCGAGCTCAATGTTATAAAACAGGAACCGCTCTACTGTGAAATACAACCAGCTGGTAATTTGAAGAAAAAGGACATGTTAGCCTTATTACCATACATCCTCCTGTTCACCATGTGTTCTTTTATTCCCTGAAAGAAACTATTGAGGGCAAGGATAACTGAATGTATCTTTGTTTTAATTCAGACTGAAATTCATGCAATTTGTACACAGTTATGATGTTGATGTTAATATTGCTATATGTAATTGTGCTCAGGTATTGTTAATTCAAAGTGAAATTGTTAGTTCAAAATGAAATTAAATTCATAGACTTTATTAATTATGGTCATAATAGTAATATTACTACACTTAATTTATGCTCCATTATTAATAATATCCCTTACTAGACTCAGTATCCCTATATGCACTTCATTTAGGCTTTCCTGGTTTTTCTGTACAATTTTTCACCAAATGTACAATTTCTCAAAATGAGCAGAATTGACTTTCATAATTATGCCATATATCCCTTCATATGAACTGTAATAAATGCATGAAATTAGTTGTGAAAAGTTTGTGGTTCAGGTTTAATCCACACAAAGATCTGCAGTGGCACTAACTATTGTTTTTATGAGTTGTGTGGCTAGTAGTGAAACTTAAATATGGAACAGCTAATGAAGCACACATACTCAATTGTATTGAATTGTAATGTTAGTTGCTACTTTGTTGCATACCTGCCTGCTCTGTAATGGTGGTGATTTTCCACCAATTGTCTCAAAACACACTCTGCAAAATAAGTGTACAAGATTATTTTGAGAACAGGTTGTCTTGAAAATTGTAAACTTTTTACTGTGATTTGAGCAGTTAACTGTCAGTTCACCACCTTCCACAAAAAGCATAATAGAGTTGAATTATGAAGTTCAATTTGTTGCAGGAATACCCAAAAGAAACATCACAAAAGATGATATGAAATTAGGGACAAAACACTATTAGAGTTCCCATTAATATACAAAAAAACATAATCTCACCTCTACCATATTTGCAAAGATGGTATAATGTTACTGACACCTAGGATAAATTTGTTTTAGGTTTGTTCAACATGTCTCCGATGCAAGAGCTGTGGTACTGAAAATGTGACTAATTTTGTGGGTAACATTCCACTCTGTAAAGCATGCTTTAAACTGCGACAGAAAGGGAACTATTGCCCTTTGTGCCAGCGTTGTTATGAAGACCATGATTATGATACCAAGGTAAGTTCCCTGTCATTAATAATAGCCTGATTTAGCAGTTAATGCTGCTTTCTTTGTGTATGTTACCAAAAAATATCCATAACATAATGTCCTGTAATTGATTACCTTATTTTCCTGTTAAGTGTAGAATACTTATTTTTTTTTTTCAGTCAACCATTGAATGGTATTTTTCCCACTGCATATAAAAGTGTGATCGCTCACAAGCTATTAGTTTCATTCTTGTCTAATTTGTTCTCTTGGCAATTCAATTTGCCATTATATTGATTGCTGATGGCTGCATTAGATTTTGGATACCAATGCTTCTTGCTCTGTGCATAAAGTAGGAGTGTACAGCTGCTGGCAGCTGCAGTAAGTAAATAGAGTTCTCGGTCTCAATTTTTATTTCACATAAATATGCTTTTGACCAAATAGCAGTCATTATTTCTATATGATTGTGATCTGCCCTGATAGCAGTGTGCGTTAGCATGACGGCACTTCCAGGATTCTGGGGGTACATCGTGAGCTGGTCAGCGTAAATGTGGTTTTTAGGCAGTTTCGAATATCTGACTAGGTAAATACCAGACTGGTACCCATGTCAGTTACATGACTCACAAAAATTTAGAAAAAACTTTCACAGACTTTCCTATTGTATAACGCTAGATGCAGTCTGGTGAGGTACTCAAAATTGTCAGGGGGGGGGGGGGGGGGGAGACATTGCCAAATCCAGTAATTGATGTGGTGACCCTGTGAAGATACAGGAAAAAGATTATTTCTTTATGACTTTGTAATCAAAATTTATTTTAATTTTTATTTCCTAATTTTTTAAATCACAGTGTTTTGTGTAAATCCCAGGAGTATAGGCATGAGATTACCTAACAACTTACATTTTCTTTGACAAACACGTTATATTATTATCTAGTAATAACTGTGTCACATTTCTTTTGTAAAATAACTTGATGTTGTTGTGAACTGCTCTGAAACAAGCAACAGTGCTGCTCAGGAGTATTCTGAATCATCAGAATACTTATTTCTATAACACTTGGTGAAACATTGATGTTGGACAACAATGAAAAAACCTTTTAATGAAAGTGGCTTATTCATTAGGTTTTTTAGTGTTCTGATTACTGATGTGGTAATTAAAAAAGGAGAATTATGTGCACAGTCACAAAATATGTGTGCATTCTTGCACTGTCAAACTACAATACATGCATGATCAAGTGAAAAATACATTAAAAGATGCACTATCATTTTTGTTCTCAATTTGTTAATTCACTTCCCTTTTTGCACAGTTAACAGCTAACATTATTTTTAAATTTGTCCTGTGGGGTTCCTGCATGTATCAGTCAAAATGTTTTTGTAGGAAAAAAATGACCCCTCTACATCAAAAAAGCTATAGGTACAAATTTGAACAAACATACTTGTGAGTGCCAGATGAGGTTCTTCATTCATACTTCAATCACAAAACACTTCCATCACTAAACAAAAGAATCTGTAGTCTAGGTTCCTGCTTATGACACTGTTTGGTTTGTTCTTTGCCTCTCCTAATCCATGTAAAAAATATTTTATGGTGCCTTTTTGTAATCCAAAAAACCGCATGCGGCTTAGAATTGAGTGCAAAGTAAGCGGAAGTTCTGAAAAATGTTGGTAGGTGCTGCCACAACTAACTTCTGCCATCGAATATACGTAGCGCTACTCAGACATGCTTAGCAGGCACAAAGATAAATACTGGCGCCAAAACCTCTACGTCAGTAAATAAATTAAAACAAAAGGTAGAAGAATGTAAACATTATGCCATGTATTCTTTCGTGTTTGCTGCCTAATGAACTACGAAACTGGAGTGAGACAAGAGCAAACGTGGAAGAATATACATATTATGTCATGTTTATATTCATATTATTCTTATGCTGAATAGTGATACAGTCAGAAATGAAGCATGGCAACTGACTAGATTTTTAAATCTAAGATGAATCTAATTTTTGTGCAGAATGTAATGTACTTAAGAGGCGTCTGCAAAGATTTTCAAACGGAGAAAAATTTTCGCTAAACTCTCGTTCAGAACATCTTCTATCATACGCAGTCTATTATTTGATTCCTTGTTATCAAAGAAAGCTGCAGTGTAAGTAACAACAAACAGCAGTCTCTTGCCATTATTTTGCTAATGAGACAGTTCCCCTCTTCTTCTTCTTCTTCCTCTTTTTTTTTTTTTTTTTTTTTTTTTTTTTTTTTTAGTTTAAAAAATTGTAAGTGGCGGTAGCACGCACAAAAGCAAGACATGCTGCGAGCAGCAGCAGGTCGTGCACAATCATTATCAGAATGCGACATTTATGACACAGTACAATAATGCATTTTCAGCTTATAGTGACGTAAACACATATAACAAAGAGAACGGCACTTACCAGATCATAGCAAAATAAGCAATCGATTCAAACCAGATGAAGCACGTGAAAAAGGAAGGGTACCTGTATAAATACGGACGGAGCGCCTGGCACATAGCAATGGCTACTTGGTAAAGCTTAAGAGTTAAGCTTACGACTCGAACCAAACTATTGTAGCTGTATCTTCATCCATTCGACCTCAATTGTGTCTCATGTTACAATGGACTAACTTTGTTTCGATTTGGAAGTGCGGTCTAAAACTTTTCTCTCCCCTTGAATTTTGAGTCTCAAATTTCAGATGCGGCTTCGATTCGGGAAAATTATTTTCCTCAATTTAGAGTCTCATTTTTCAGGTGCGGCTTAGATTCGAGTAAATACGGTAAGTGAATGTCACTAATAGTGAAAGGTGGACAGTGAATATTAACAACATCAGGTGTAATTTCTAAAAGGAAACCAAAAGTGAAAAGTCAAATCATTTGATTACAACTGATAGAGTAAATGTAAGTAAAATGCACTATGGAAAAAAAAAATTATTATTATGTTGTAGGTGTGTGTGTGTGTGTGTGTGTGTGTGTGTGGGGGGGGGGGGGGGGGGGGAGGGGGGGTTGCATCAGAACTAAGATAAATTTTTCATTTAGTAGCAATCAATCATATCTCAATTGAGTGCTCGCTCTCAATCTTTGACTGTTACGGGGTGTTGAACTGACCAAAATTACACAGTCTTAGGACCAAAAAATACACACACCATGGAGAAATTATCCAAATGGGACAGAAATTGTTAGATATGGTGTACATGTACGGACAAAGAAATGATAGCAATTTCAAAAAAATTGGAAGGAATTTCGCAGATTGAGGAAGTCGGTAACGTGTTCATCCACCTCTGGCCCTTATGCAAGCAATTATTCAGCTTGTCGTTGTTGGCTGTCCTACTGAGGGATATGGCACTAAATTCTGTCCAGTTGGCACGTTAGATCGTCAAAATCTTGAGATTGTTGGAGGGCTCTGCCTGTAATGCTCCAAATGTTGTTAGTTGGGGAGAGAGCCAGCGACCTTGCTGGCTGAGCTAGGGTTTGGCAACCAGAAGACGAGCAGTAGAAACTCTTGCAGTGTACAGGAGGGCATTATCTTGCTGAAATACAAGCCCAGGATGACTTGCCATGAAGGGTAACAAAACGGGGTAGAATGTAGTCAACGTATCGTGCTGTAGGGGTGCTGTGGATAACAACCAAACAAAATGAAAAGAAATGGCACCCTAAACCATCACTCCTGGCTGTTGGGCCGTATGGTGGTTGACAGTCGGGTTGGTATCCCACTATTGTCCAGGGCATCTTCAGACATGTATTTGCTTGTCATCGGACTAAATTCGAAGCAGGACTCATCACTGAAGACAACTCTACTCCAGTGAATGAGATTCCAGGTCAAATACGTGTCTGGAGACACCACAGACAGTGGTGGGATACCAACCTGAACCATACGGCCTGACAGCCATAAGTAACAGTCTGGGGGTGCCATTTCTTCTCATAGCAGGGCCCATTTGATTGCCATCTGCAGCACTCTTGCAGCACAGCAATACATTGAAGATATTGTGCGCCATGTTCTGTTGCCATTTGTGACAAGTCATCCTGGGTGTACATTTTAGCAAGATAATGCCCACCCATAAAGGGCAAGAGTTGCTGCTGCTTGTCTTCGTGCTTTCCAAACCCAACCTTGGACAGCAAGGTCACCAGATATCACCCCAACTGAAAATATTTGAAGCACTATGGGTGGAGCCCTCCAATCAGCTCGGGATTTTGATGATATTAACGTGCCAGTTGGACAGAATTTGGCACAGTATCACTCAGGATGACAGCCAACAACTGAATCAATCAGTGCTTGCACAAGAGCCAGAGGGAGGCCAATATGTTGTTGACTTACTCAATTTGTGAAGCTCCTTTCCTTGAATAAATGATACAATTTTTGTGAAACTGAAATCATTTGTTTGTCTGTACATGTACATCACATCTACAGATTTCTGTCCCATTCAGGTAATTCCTTTGTAGTGCGCCCTTTCTATTTATTTTTTAAAAAGTATGCATAATTGACATATCTTGCCTTGTAACATTGGCCAACAAGTCCTTAATATATTGGTATTTTGGACATCAGGAACTGATGGTAAACTGCAGCTGTTACCTTTTCTGGGGACATGCAGCTGTATTGCATAATTAAATGATGATGGTATCCATTCTGGAGGTAAAATCATCCACCATTTGGATCTCTGGGAAGTACTGATCAGAAGGGTGATGTGAAAAGAAATCACCTCTGTGGGTAAGAGTATGTTATATTAAATCATTTAATCAAATAGACAGGTCAGAGACATGGATAGTTTGAAGTTGGATATAATGAAACCAGTAAATGCTGTTGCAGGAAGACCATGATTTTTGGTCACATGGCTACAAGTTTATGAACACGAGATCATATAGGGGTAATACAGGAGTAAGGATAGTTAATGTGAGTACACTATCACAAACAGTGAAGTCAACAAATCATCATAGATGAGATACACACAAAGCCACAACCCACCACAGTATTGAATGCATACCAGCTCTGCAGATGCTGAAGTGATTGAAAGAATGTCTGACGAGATTAAATGAACTATACAGTATATTAAGCAAGACGTAACTTTGTTATGAGGGACTAGAATTAAATAGTAAGAAAAGATGAAAATGAAAAAAATAGCTGGAGAATGTGGACTGGAGGAAAGGAATGAAATTGGAAACTGCCCAGTAGAATTTTGCACAGAGCACAATTGCATATATGCAAATACTTGGTGTAAGACTCATAAAAAGTCAGTGCAGATGATTATGAAGAACAGGCCTGTAATGTTCGCATACAGTATTAATAGTGTCCTGCTTGACACAGTGAAGTCATTCAGATATATGGGCGTAACGTTGAAAAGCGATATGAAATGGAACGAACATGAGAACTGTGGTAGGGGAGGCAAATGATCAACTTCAGTTTATTGGGAGAATTTTAGGAAAGTGTGGATCAACTGGAAAGGAGACCACATACGGGACGACGGTGCGACCTATTCTTGAGTACTGCTAAAGTGTTTGGGATCCATGCGGATCAGACTGAAGGAAGACATGAAGCAATTCAGAGCTGCTAGATTTGTTACCGGTAGGTTCGAGCAACATGTAAGTGTTACAGAGGTGTTTTGGGAACTCAAATGAGAATCCCTGGAGGGCAAGTGACATGATTTTCGAGAAACATTATTGAGAAAATTTAGAGAACAGACAATTGAAGATGACTGCCGAACAGTTCTACTGCTGCCAACATATATTGCGCATAAAGGCCTCAGAGATAAAATTCGAGAAATTATGGGTTGTATGGCGGCATATAGGCAGTCATTTTTCCCTCACTCTATTTGCGAATGGATCAGGAAACGAAATGACTAGTAGTGGTACAGTGTACTCTCCACCATGCACTGTATTGTGGCTTGCAGAGTATCTTTGTAGATGTAGATAAAGAAGATTGTGTATGTAAAAGGCATCTGGAGACAACAGAAAACTCAGTTTGCATTATTAAATGATATTGTCAGCAAACATAGTTAAATAAAACATGCGATCGTGACTATTATTTGTGGGCAAAAGTGTGAACAGCAACCATAACAACATGTAGGTTTTTGGAACTGAAGAACTGTCTTTTACAAGGGAACAGCGTGTACTATGCTGTAGTAAGGACAGTGTAAGTAAAAGACTGATACACATGACTGATTCTGTGTTCATTTTATACGGCACCAAACAAACATTTTTTTGAATGTGTTTATACAGGGTCTCTCTCTCCCAAGAGTCTTCAGACACATTTTCTGTGGTATATCTGCAGATATTTGCAATTTTGTTTGTGTGTAGCTGGAGTCAGCCCTAACAAATACAGCTCATCACATCTATTATACAACACCCAGTGTCAACGGAAAGTGTCAGTCTGTTTCCTGTTGCAAACAAAATTATTTTTAAAGCTGAATTTTATGTGCTCATTTGATACAGTGGTCCCAAATTAGTCAAGAGTGATATTTTTTTCATCAATATCAATTAATAGGGACAGTAAAACACAAAGAATAGCCAGTACTCGAGGAGTGACTGAGCAACAGCACTGCTGCATGGCGGTAGCAGTTGGCACTGGCCGGGGAGTTATGGTCACTACTGAAGTACTGATTATTCTTCGTGTTTTACTGACCCTGTTAATACATACTGACAAGACAAATATTGTGTTTGACTAATTTGGGACCACTCTACTGAATGAGCACATAAAATTCCACTTTAATAATCAATTTGTTTGTAAAGGGAAACAAACTGACACTTCCATATCTCTCTGGGCATTGCATGAAAGGCATGGTGAGAAGTGTTTGTTTGGGCTGACTCCAGCAGCAGCAGCAGCAGCAGCTGCTGCTGCTGCTGCTGCTGCTGCTGCTGCTACTACTACTACTACTACTACTACTACTACTACTACTACTACTACTACTCGGCTCTGCAGCCCTTGAAGGGCCTTGGCCTGCATCATAATATCCTGGCACTCTATCTGGTACATGGCTTTCCGTATCCATCCTCTGACACCCAACTTTTTCATGTCTTCTTCAATTCCATTCACCCATCTCTTTCTGGGATGTCCCATCCATTGTCTGCCCCCAGCCTAGCCATCAAAAATCTTCTTACATGTTCTATTTTCCTCCATTCTGACCATGGGTTCTGCCCATAGCAGTCTTCTTATTTTAATGGTAGTGACAATTTCAGGTTTTTCAAAATGTTGTTCTAATTCCGCATCCGTACGGATGTGCCAACCTTCTTGATCGTATATTGGGCTGTATATTTTACGCAGAACCTTTCTCTCCCAAATGCTAAGGATCCTTTCCTCATTTGCAGTCATGGTCCATGTCTCAGCACCATACATAACAACTGGTCTTATAATGAGGATTTTATATTTCCGTGATAGAAGTGAGCTGCTAAGCATGAGTAGTGTGGCAAAGTAGCATCTGTTGCTTGCTGCTGTTCTAGCTTTCACCTCGCTGCTGATGTCATTTGTCTCTGTGATAGTCGATCCGAGTTCCTTGAAGTCTCTCACCCTTTCAGGGTTGTCTACAGAGTAAGTTCCATTTCTATTTCTATCCACAGTAGCGCTACAATCGCCGTTCCGAGCATGCACGGCAGTTACTCTGACTCTAGGAGAAGACATGTATGCCATTTTCAGATCGCTGCTGCCGACGTGTGCTTTGTAGTGCTTCTTTATAATGTCAGCCGCCACATGTGAAATCAAATCTGTGATTCATTTTCTAAATGCAAAGAAAGTTAAACTGAAAGAAATTCATTGGCAAATCTGTGAGGTTTACGGACAAAATGCTATGAGTTCAAATGGTTCAAATGGCTCTGAGCACTATGGGACTTAACATCTGAGATCATCAGTCCCCTAGAACTTAGAACTACTTAAACCTAACTAACCTAAGGACATCACATACATCCATGCCCTAGGCAGGATTCGAACCTGCGACCATAGCGGTCGCGCGGCTCCAGACTGAAGCGCCTACATCCACTCGGCCACACCAGCCGGCCTGCTATGAGTGATTCAATGGTTAGAAGGTGGGTCAGACTGTTCAATGAAGGACGTGATCAAGTGCACGATGATGATGATTGGCTTGTGGGGCACTCAACAGCGCGGTTATCAGTGCCCATACAATGAAGAACGAAGTGGACGTCCGTCTGTGGTTACTGATGAACTGGTTCACACAATTGAAGAGGAGATTAAGCATAACCATAAGTTTACACTTAGTGCCCTTGCTATGGAAGTCCCACAAATGTCACGATCACTAATTCATGAAATTGTTACTGAAAAACTGAAATTTTGAAAACTTTGCTCATGTTGGGTACCCAAAATTCTTACTGAACAACACAAAAAACAATGGATGGGCAGTGCACTTCAGTTTTTGACACACTACAATGAAGAAGGCAATGGTTTTCTTTCTCGGATAGTCACAGGGGGTGAAACTTGGGTATTGTACGACACCCCTGAAACAAAACGGCAATCAGTGGAATGGAGGCACACTTCATCCCCAACGAAGGTTAAGCCCAAGCAAATCTTGACACCACGAAAAGTCATGTGTACCGTTTTTTTTGGGACAGAAAAGGCATTTTGCTGATTGATTTCTTACCACGAAGCCAAACAATCAATGCACATTGTTACTGTGAGACCATTAAGAAATTGTGCTGCGCAATACAGAACAGGCGCTTAGGATTACTGTCAAAAGGTGTTGTTTTTTTCCACTATAATGCCCGACCCCACACAGCGAATTTGACCAAACAACTCTTACAGGAATTTCACTGGAACGCGTTTGATCATCCTCCATACAGCCCGTACCTCACTCCTGTCGACTTTCATCTCTTATTACACCTAAAATCTGTCCTTGGTGGTCAACACTTCAGCAGTGATGACGAGCTGAAAGAACACGTTACCATGTGGCTGAATACATAGGCAGCAACCTTCTATGAAGAGGGAATACAAAAACATGTGCCATGCTATGTCAAGTGCCTACAAAATTTCGGAAGCTATGTAGAAAATTAGTTTAATAGTTGTAGATTTTTGTACAATAAATATTTTTTCTGTATCTGTACACATTTGTTTTATATAACCAAACGGAACTTACTTTGTGGGCATACCTCATATTTGGTCTTTCCCTTGCACCTCTCTCCATTTGTTGATAGGCATCAGCCAGCACAGCAGTGTTTCGTGCAAGTAATGCCACATCATCTGTGTAGGCTAGGTACTGCAATGAACGATTAAAAATGGTTCCTACTCTATTTATCTCTATCTGACTTAGACTTTTTCTAGGCAGAGGTTGAGTAGCAGTGAGGAGATATTGTCACCGTGTGTCAGTCCCTTTTTTTGCTTCCACATCTCTGGAGATTCAGCCCTGTATTTTTACTTTACAGTTGGTTTCACTGAGGGTCATCATAGTAAGTTTAATGAGCTTCTTAGGTATCCCAGCTTCTTCCATCACATTCAGCAATGTCATTCTTGAGATGCTATCATAGGCTTATGTAAAATCAGTATAAAGCTGATGCATGTTTACTTGATGTTCATAACATGTTTCAAGTAGTATGTGTAATGTGAATATTTGGTCAGTTGTTGACCTATTTCTTCTAAAGCCACTCTGATGGTGTCCAATTCTGTCTTCCAGATAGGGAGTAAGCCTCCTAGTTAGGATCGTGGAGAAAAATTTATAGGTAGTATTTAGCAAGGATATTCCTCGGTAATTCTGGCAGTTTAATTCATCTCCTTTTTTATGTATGAGGCACACAATAGCTGTTTTCTACTCCATTTGCATGCTCTCCTCCTGCCAGATCTTCAGTATTACTTTATGTATTGCTTTCCACAATGCTTCCCCACCATATTTGAGAAATTCCGCCTGAATCTGATCTCCTGGTGCCCTATTATTTTTTAATGTCTTAATGGCTTGTATCACTTTCTCCAGTGCAGGTTCTTGTGTTACAACCTCTGGTCCGTAATAAGTTTTCCCCCCAGTTCTTCTTATTCTAATCCTACTTCCGGGTTCAGTAGCTTTTGGAAGTATTCTGCCCATCTGCCAAGTGTTTTATTACTCTCCCCTATCAAATTCCCGTCTTTATTTCTGCATACATTTGTTCTGGCTTGAAACCCAACCTTTTCTTCTTTAATCTTTTGGTACATTTCACGTACTTTACTTCTCTTCTCCTAGCTGTTCGGTTTCTTCCATTTTTCTTTTCTAGTGCTCTTTTCTTCTTTCTGCAAACCCTTTTAGCTCCAAGGCATTTCTCATTATATTCATTCAGATTTGCTCTAGTTCTTCCCTGAAATAATTTTGTTCATGCTATGTTACACTCCTCAAGTCTTCTCATACACTCTTCATTCAACCAATCTGCCTTCCTTTGAACCCGTACATGTCCCAAAACCTCCCCAGCTGCCTTGAAGATTGCAGTCTTACATTGTTTCCACATTATTTCTATATGTTGATTTTATGTGTCAGTATCGTTCTAAAGCCCTTCTTCTCTTTTCATCTGATATGCTCTCCGTATTTCTTCTGACTTTAGTTTCTTAATGTCAAAACTTTTCTGTTTGTGGCCTTTTTGTTTACTCAGTAGCCAAATCCTTTGCCTGTACTTAATTCTCACTGAATTGCAGTTAGCTCTACATGGGCTCCTGACATCCATGATGTCTGATCCATGCCTTTAGTCAATCAATATATGGTCTATCTGATTTCTAGTTTGTCCATCTGGTGACATGCATGTTTTTTTGTGTGTCTTTTTATGTGGAAAACATGTACTGCTGACAGTCATGTTTTTACTTATAGCAAAATCCAAACCACTAATTCCATTGTCATTTGATATTTCATGGAGGCAATGTCTTCCTATAGTTGCCTCTTCTTTTCCTGTTTTTGCATTCAAGTCTCCTATTAAACTCTTAATATCATGTTTAGGAGCCTGATCATACAGCTGCTCTACCTTTCTATAAAACTCATCCTGTTGTTCATCTGCCTCGTCTGTGGGTGCATGTACATTTACAATTGTTATTTGAAAAATTTTCCCCTTATCTTAATATGGACATCCGTTCATTGATTGGTTCGAAGTGCATTACAGCATGTTTCAGTCCTTTAGCAACTACAAAACCTGTACCAAAGGTATATGTCCTCCCGCCACTATAGATGATTGTGAAATTTCCGGAGTCCATTGTGTCACTTCCCTTCCACCTAATTTACTGGAGAGATAATAGTAGTATACCGTAGTTGTTTACTTGCATTAGCAGCTGCCATAGGGCTCCAGCTTGGTACACGCTCCGCACATTCCATGTTCATATGTACATATCTCTTATCCTTTTTTTGTTTGATGGGGTCATCATCAAAATATCTGTTCGGCTTATTCCTTTGTTAGCATTTGCAGCAAGTGATTTTTACAGGGGAAGATGGTTAACTTTCCACCCAACCATTTGAGGGGTTACTCCTTGCAGCTCGCCGGGTAGCTGGTTCCATTTTCAGAGGAACATCCTTAGCCTTTGTAGATCCTTCTACTGACTGCAAGGCAGCATTTGATGGTTGGGGCTTCTCTGCCTTTCATCCAAGCCATTGGCCCACATACCTGGAGGACGTTCACCTATCCGCCACTTGGGGAGGCACGCGATGGGGGACCAGCAACCCCACACGGGTGGCTCCAGCTACACATTGCAAAAAAACAAAATTGCAAATATCACCAAAACACCATAGAAAATGCACTCGAGACCCTGTATTGTAAGGATGACATGAGGGTATCATATGTACTACATAAATATATAGTAACAGCTGTTTTCTGATGAACTATAGGAATACAAATGAGCAGATATTTTTAGAATTTTTTTTATCACGGTTGTCTGACAATCCTTGTTCTTGTATTGTCATATATGTGATCTTTGTTATACAGATCGTTCGTTCACATGTATCTTTTCTAGGTGTTCCAATTTTCAGAAATGTGGGTGTCTTATTTTGTGAGGCATTGTACTTGATGAGAGAAAAAAATCATTCTGAGCTTGTAGTATTCTGTTCCAGATTCCAGGAACATTCAGTGCGCTTAAACAGTATATAGGTAGGACTGGGGAGATAGAGTATCAGCAGGTGTTACTGCACTCTACAGATTTTATCTGTCTGCTCTGCATTCAAAAATTATATAAATTGTTATGGTGTACCAATGTAACATGATATTATGAGCACCAGTTTGAAGACAGGTAGATATTGATGATAAAAGATATTTTACCAGTCCACTTCCTAATTAGTGATTTTGTCACTGCTACAAAAATTATTTGATTTCGTTCTATAAGGGTTTTGTTTGTGTAGAACCATGTGTGTTGTGCTACTTTCATCTTGCAACATAGTGTTCAGATATTTAACTTTTTGTTATGCTTTATGCTCTGTTCTGTATGTAATATGTGATACTGTCTTACCCTAGATGATGGAGTGCGTGAAATGCAATTGCTGGGTCCATTCAAGATGTGAAGGACTTTCAGATGAAAAATATCATATACTCAGCTACCTTCCAGATACTGTAGAGTTTATTTGCAGGTAAGTTTGCAATTTGAAATAGTAACAGTAATTCTGTGAAAATTATTTAACGAAAGGACTTAAACTGTTTCGTTTGTGTCTGTGTTTGGTATCTGGAGAAAAGGGAATGCATTTATCTGGTTAAGTTTTGGATTGAAGACAAGGAAAATTTGCTTTATCATAGCAATCTCTCTCTCTCTCTCTCTCTCTCTCTCTCTCTCTCTCTCTCTCTCTCTCTCACACACACACACACACACACACACACACACACACACACACACACACCTTATTTATTTATTTTTCCCCTACTCAATTTGTCGTTACTGATTGGTATGGTCAAGCAAATTCTCATTGTCTTCAATCCATGCACACGCGACATTTCAGTCCAGTAATGGTCTCACTTTTCATCACCATTTTCGGCAAATTTTGGATCGCACTATACAGTTTCGTGTTGGACATTTTTCCTAGGAATTTATGGAAAGGAAGTCCATACATACTCAACTGTACCAGATTTCTTCCTTAAAGAAGGATTCTTAGTGTCCAAATATATTGATCTTCTGTTAGCACTCAATGAAATTATCACAATTGGAGACGTATTCTTCATTACCAGGCAATATTGATTTCCACTGTGATTTTTAGATCTTTTTGTCATTTTTACTTTGCATATAGTTGTGATATTGCTACATATCGTTCCCTGATGAAAATTTCTCAATATTGTCTTTGTCTGGTGGTATTGCTTCCAAGTGCAGTGCTTTATTGTGTTTCATTCACAGATATTTTTCTGTAGGATCTCGCTTTGCTGCTGGATAATGGAGTGTGAAATGTGTAGTAGCTGATTCCCTTCAATTTGACACAGGGTTATTGCTTTTATGGTAATTTTTTCATATATTTTGAAAATAATTAGGCCCATGGTGCTTCCTCATGTGCAGTGTTAGGTTTTAAAAACATCACTGTGTACTGTTGTCCACTTAATGCTTTGCGTCTAAGGAAAGTTTGTCCATGTGCTTTTTCATTTTCGTGATTTTGGCTGTACAAAATACAAACAAAATTACAATGCTTTTTCAGTTTCACAAGTATACTAGGGACCAGAAAAATTCTCATTTGTGATAAATGTGAATTTAGATGCAAATTTTACCTCAAAATGTGAACTTAACTAATAAATGCTATTTCACAGCAAATTGTATCTAGATGCACTATTTTATCAGAAGTAGATTGAAATAGCTTTATTTTCTGCATGTAAATATAAAAAAAAGTAACAAACATTTGGTTACTGGTATTGCACAACATATGGTGAATCTCTATTTGAAAGGAGAATGTGCATAAAAACATATTTTCAAAATAACAAAACACACCGTGGCACGAACACAGCGACATCAGTGTGCTTGCTCTCATAAATTACGCTCTGGTGGCACGTCAGCCATGAGCAGAGTGATTGAATTGTGTCTCCGTGGTACATGCCTTATTTCAAGTTGTATTTAAAAATCAAAACAGATATGGTTAATCATAGTGGCTCCACCTCTCAGGGACTTGTGGGGAGTTGTATTAATTTTAGTAATTCTCATGGAATCAACTTTAGCTTATTGGACACTTAAAATTATCGTTACATCACAAACAGTGACAGCAGTGAAGATCCACGATGTCTTTCAAAATATTCCTTGTGGAGCTATTGCAATTGGGGCCGCTAAGACTTTAGCAGACTCTACCATATCTCGTGTTTGAGTCATACGTCAGTCTTTTCATATCACATGAATTTCATCTGAAGTATTATTTCTTTCAACAAAGTATAGTGTTTTCATCCAAGAAAGGTACATTTTGGCTTGACACACAGCATCACAGTTGATTTAAAGGATATAAATTTGGCGAAGAGCAATCTATGTATTAAAGACACTAATTTGTATCATCTAGATTCAATTACTTTTTTAACATTCTAAGCAGTATATTTGTCTACACAGAATGATTTACAGCACAAGTGATCCATACAAAGTGTGAACTGTAAGTATTGTCATCATTATGGAAAATGTTTCTTCTACAGTATCTCCTACATCAGTCAGTGTTGCTCGACAAACAAATTATGGCAGCTGTAATAGGTACTACATGCAAGTGGGCTGTGAGCGGTGATGTCACAGGCAAGTCGCGCTACAGAGAAGCCCCCAAAAATGTGGCATACAAGAACACAAATTTACAACTCATAGTAGTATAAACACACACACACACACACACACACACACACACACACACACACTGTCTTTCTCATTCGTAGTAGCATAGGCTCACAGACTGACTGGATACCGTCGCCTATCTACCAAGAAAATTGATTTTCGATGAAATGTGAAAGTTAGAAACATATCATTTTTTTAAATGCGTGATAGATAATTTTATTCAGTACACATTTCAAAGATTGGTCTATCCACTCACACACTTGAGACAAGCTGGCATGCTTAACACTTCGTGTATGTGTTAACTGCTGAGCTTCTTTTGTTAGCCATTGTGTGTACATATTTTTAAGTCTCTCGTTAAATGGTTTTTTTGAAACAGACATCTAATGGCTGTTAAATTGATGTCATCCCTCCTGGAATTACAGCTAAATCTGTTCTACTCTCTACTGATTTCCTCTTTACAGCTGGGTAGTATGACTAGCATATGAATCTGGTACCAGCATGTTTGGCAAACCTAGCTAGGCATCAGTACGATGTTGTTATACAAGTTTAATCCACTCTAAACCAAGTCCTCTGTGAACCAGCCATTCATTAGCATGTACAATAACACATTCTGGAAATACCTCGGACTTAGGTAACTTCTTGCATTTAAAAACATTGAATTGTGGCAGTTTGTGACCATTGGCTGTGCAGGCAAGCATGTCAGACGTGCGCTGCATTTCAGCACCTACAGAGATTATCTTGACATCTTTGTTCTCCAGTTGCTTCTAGGATGTAATTTCTTGGCATATCGAAATATACCAGAGTTTGGTCCACATTACCTATCTGACCAAGAAGATAATGGAAGCTCCATATAGGAATACCAACAATGTAGGAAAAGATAGATTGCTGTGTACAGTCAACAAAACAGAAACACACACAGTTCATACACACAAGAATGCTCACCTCACACACACGACTGCCATCTGAGGCAGCTTGGGCCAGAATGCCATTAGACTTTGCCTCGAGTCTAAGCCACAGCTACATTTTTGGACACCAAAAATTAGAAATAAGGTTGGCTTGCATTTGGGAAAATACAGTATATAAAAAATGACAACAGATGAGGTGTTATCTTTAAGATACGAACCACTGCACTTCTGGAGTTGGTGGTCACGTGTGCATGAGGTTTGCTTTCTTGTGTTTATGAACAGTGTGTTTTTCTCTTTTGCTGATGAAGGCTATGGCCGAAAGCTTTGTGTAAGTGTCTTTTATTTGTGCCTGTCTGCCACATAACGTGTCTTCTTCATGGAGAGTAGCAATCTGTCTCTTCCTAAATTGTTGACGAGGAAGATAATTATTTTTGGTGCACCTTCTGATTATGAAATGTTGAAATTCAACGAGTTTTTCCTCATAGTTTTCTGGCAGCTTCTGTGCAGTTGAAATGTGCCTACGAAGAGAAAATCTTCAATTTTTTATGATACAGGCAACCCAATTGCGGATTCCTTTGAAATTCATGATTTTCTGCTATCGAGCAACTCCGTGTACTTTCACTTGGATAATTTCTGCATTCATGGGTAAGCACGTCTGTCAGTGTTACCTAACAGGATCATTCAGCACAACTTCTAATGTATAACACCAGCCATCACTTCTCTTTTCAACTTCACAGTATAGTGAACATGTTTAATCATGGTAGACTAAAACCTGGCACTGTACAAAAGTACTAAAGTAGCCTGAAGCAAGGGGTGAAATCCAAATGTATTGTCTCAAAATGTTGAGCAAGCACTGCTCTCATTCTCCTAGGGGTCAATGGAAAAAACAAAAATGGTGTTAGGGATGACATATGATTCATGTCAGTCATGTGCTATAGTAGAAGTCTCTCATGGAAGTAACAAGGTTATGTAAAAGCTTGTTTATAAGGACCCTCTTGTTCAGATGTGGAAATTATTGGTACTCACGAATATGAAATTAATTTAAGGCAGTGAAACATTTCTTATTGTTATATCATGAATATTAGCAGCATGAAGAAATGGCTCAATGTGCATCAGTGTGTGCCGGCACCTTCCGAATGGAACTGGAGCTGTTGAAATGCAAAACTGCGCTTACCATGCTTGCCAACTTCTGCAGGTTTCTTAAAAACATCTGTTTTGATATATATTTTTGTGTGTGTGTGTGTGGGGGGGGGGGGGGGGGGGAGGGGAGTCGTGCGTATAGGGGGGTTCATTTGTGTATTGCTATAAATATTTGAAAAATTGCTAAATTTAAAGATGAGCTATATTAAATTTGAATTTCCGCCCTGATAAAAAATACTTAGCATTCAATACTCAAAGTATTAAGACAATGGCTTCTGTGGCAAAATAACTGCTTGCAGAGGCTTCTAGCGGCATTTTTCAGAACTTCCTTCGACTTTGCCTTGAGTCTAAGCTGCAGATACATTTTTGTACCATGAAAATTGCAAATAATGTCAGCTTGCATTTGGGTAAATACATTACATAAAAATGACCACAGATTGTATCTTTAAGATACAAACCACTGTGTGATTATAAAAGGCCTAGTCAGAATTAAAATGGTTTACACAACAGAAAAAGCAATTAAGTATGCAAACAGAGTGGTGGGCACGTACAGACCAAATTAATAAAAATAGTAGGGAAGTAACAGGGCCATAAAACAGAACAAGAAATGATGGTAAAGAAACAAATTGAATTTTGGCAACTAAGTACTGCATGTTCCTTCAGGCTATTGTGGGGTATTTAGTGTGCGAAAAGATACTTGTTTTTGATTGTTGTGTAAACGTTCAATTTTTTTTTGCCAGATTTCAGTCTTGAATTAGTTGGTAACTTACAAGTGAAGGGCCTGTAGCAAGATCAGTTTTGAATTATTTACCTTTGCGGAGGGTTTGTAATTAAATTCAGGGCAAGCATTCTCTTTTTATCATACTTTTCCTCCCCCATACTGCAGCCACTTTGAGTTACCATCACGGCATTCTTGGAATCTGAGCTGTTTACAGGGAAGAAATCTGACCTTACCAAATGATACTTCATATGCCCACATGCAAAAGGAACCAGAAGACGCCAGATATTGTAAAAATTATGATATTACTTACTCTGTGTAATATTTTCGTTACATCTGGATATGTCTCATACTAATATTATGTCACTATTTCTGTGTGGAATATTTTAAAAGATTCTAGAAGAATGGAGTACCTCCCTATCACTATGTGCATTAAATATTAGTAGGTAGTAGATACAAAGATTGTACATCTTCATACTGTCATCAGGAATGACTTTTCTGTGCTTCTGCTAATCACCAATCCTGTGGTGATAACTTAGTATTGCTGTAAATTTGCAGGTTTTTTTTCATAACCTATACACTTTTGGGGCTGAGAATCTATGCTGTCGAAGATCATTGTAGTTGTACATACAGTTACATATTGTAAATTATTAATGTGCGAAATTATTAGTACGTGAGGAACTTTATACTTGTCTTTTAACATTTTCATTTTGAACACTGTAGATGGCTAGAAAGATTACTTTTCCCTGTAACTTTCTTCTCTCATTGTTTTTTCCTTTGTATAACTTTTTAAAATTCTGCAGCCATTTTAAACTAGCCCCTTTGTTCTGTGGTAGTTTTGTTTTATTGTTTCATTTTTGTCTGCAGTGATCTATCAAGATATTCTGATTTTTATTTGTTTCGAAAATATCAGTAATTGTACACTTCAAATTTTGATGGTTTTGGCTACAGAAAGCTCTATTGGTTTGCTTCCCTCTCAGCCTAAATATATGTTTTCTCTATGTAAAAGTTGCTGTTAAATGTGTGTGTAACACATGCCCTTGTGTGAAGGATGTAGGTTGGACTCCCATTGGCTTTCTCCAACCATTTAATACTTTTAGTCTCCAAGAAAGAAAGAAGAAAATAAGGTGATAATTTTGGAAGAATTGTATAATTTGTGATGGGTTTATGTGGTTGATGCTTGAGCATCAGAGAGATGACAAGATAACGTAAATGGCTTACAAAAAGTTGACCTTCAAAATTTCACAATGTTTTTCTATGAATGTAGTGCTCACCTTCATTCGTGTGGTTATAAAATTGGGGGGCGGGGAAGGGGGGCTTGCAGGCAAGATGTACCTTACAAGAAGCACCAATTTGCAGAACGGGTAAGGGAGTGCATTTACAAGTGAAACTGACATGAGGGACCTGTGTGCATCATAAAACACTTTGTGGCTTGCAGAGTATGAAAGCAGTGGCAGATTACAAACTTCATAATTTTTAAAACTTTAGATTGCACAAAGCAGTATATCAATGGCAGTCAGTGAAAACCTCATAAGTCCATCTGTCTGTGAAAACTTGTAATTGCTGTAACCAGTGACTCCATAATCAAAGGAAGATTTGAAAGTGCTCAGATTTCTCTAATCTGTCAGTAACTGGACTTCTACTATACAGTTACACATGTAGCAACTTTCTGTATTGCTTTACATTATTTTTAAGAAACCATTTTATTTTTTAAGAAACTGTTTTTGCTTCAATTGCAGAATTTAATAAAATCGACTTATGAGGTTTTCATTGCATACCGTTGATATGACAAATGTACATTAATAAGGAAGAATGTAGCACATTTTACCAATAACTTTCCAAATTTTTGTACATGTGATAAATGGATATAGTCTATTCGACCCTTACACATTGTAAAATGTCCTTTTAACAGCATCTGCCGCCCCCCCCCCCCCCCCGCCCCCCCTCTTTTTTCCCCTCCCCCTCCCCTGTAGGTGTATAATTTCCAATATAAAATGAACATTTTTTTTTTTAAAAGTATCCTGGCTGGCTTCTGTGCTTTCTCACCTTATAGTTATAAACATTGTTCAGTGCTCTCTCTTTTCAAATATCTAGTAATCCCTTTTTCTTCCCTACAGGAAGTGTTGTGAGAAGCCTCCTGCTCCATGGTGGTATGCTGTTGAAGAAGAGATGAAAGCAGGATACCTAACTGTGCTGAAGTTACTGAGCAAAAATCGTAAAGCTTATTCGATGCTCAGATGCAGTCCAAAGAAACACTGTGAATATCATCCCAATTTAATAGATGATGATAACATAAATACACATTCGGATCCCACTGCCATTGGAAATATGTGCTTGGGTGAAAAGACTGACTCAAATTGTGAAGACAACACATTTCTCAGTATTACAGATCTGCATGTTGAGAATGTAGAATATAGTGTGGAAGTAAAAACGACGTATGAAGTTGATGATGACAACAATGAATTTTTGGCAGATTCAAAACGTGACAATATCTGTGCCAGAGATCAGAGATTGTCAAATCGTGAATATAATTTGCATAATAGCTGTTCAGATGAAAAATGTTTTCCTCACTCCCAAGGGCAAACTGTTGTACCATACCTGTCAGAAAACTCTCTTAGACTTTGGCGAGAGAAATATAACTTAAAAGAATGTTCTGTTCGCGTAAAGGACTGTGTTTCCAAGGACTTGCAAAACTCACTTTTCCCAGTTAAAGTTGATGTTCAGTGTACAGAATTATCTGATACCTCTGCCTACGATACTACTAAATCGCCTTCCAAAGTGCATCAGGTTTCACTTGCGACACCTACAAGTGATTCTGGCATTAGCAGCACTGATGAAGAATTGAAAATTTGTGGGGGAAATGATGCAGAGGAGCTGAAGGAACATGCATTATCATGTTTGGGTTTTGTAGCTTCCAGCCGTTTGCTGTCATTAGAACAGTGTAGCAGCAGCAGGAGCTTTGAAAATTTTACTGAGGCCAGTTCCAAGAAATTGTGCAGTGATGATATACCAAAGGATGAGTTTCTTGAATGCAACTGTTTGGAAAATTTGAAACACAAGTCATCCTTAACATTTCTGTCTGTAAAAAATAAAGTTAATTCCAGTGAGTACACATCAGTTCTGCAGTTTCATCAGGAAATGGAAGACATCCTAAATAAATCTCACTGCTCTGATTTACTTCAGCTATATTATCACAATATGCAGGAAGTTTTCCCATGGTTTAATCCTAAATTTGCACGTGTTTCAAATAATCCTGTTTGTGAACGTAACTCACAACCAAGTAAGAGGAGAAGAATAATTTCAGAAAAATCTAGCAGTGATGATCATAATAGTTCAATGGAAGTGTCAATATTGGATGATTCTTTTCATGCTGTTCCTGATAAAATGTTAGGGAAATCCTTAGATGATTTCTACAGCGGGTATTCTGTCCAGGATAATAGAGTTTGTGTCCTTTGTAAAGGTGTTGGTGATGGGTTGCCCGCTGAAGAAGGCAGACTTTTGTACTGTGGACAGAATGAATGGGCACACACAAACTGTGCTCTGTGGTCAGCAGAAGTGTTTGAGGAAATAGATGGATCACTACAGAATGTTCACAGTGCAATGTCTCGAGGCCGTCAGATACGATGTGATCATTGTGGAAAAAGAGGTGCAAGTGTAGGATGTTGCACACGAAATTGTCCAGAAACCTTCCATTTCCCCTGTGCGAGGAAAGTGAATTGCACTTTTATGGATGACAAAAATGTTTTCTGCCCATCCCATGCAAAAGGTGCCACTGGTAAAGTTCTGCACAATGAATCAGATTTTGAAATATGCCGCCCAATTTATGTGGAACTAGACCGTAAAAAGAAGAAGTTTGCTGAACCTAAAAAGGTTAGGTTAATGATTGGTTCACTTTCAGTTGAAAATATAGGAGAATTTGTTAGTGAAGTTTCTGATACTCCAGAGGCTATTATACCAAATGGATTTTCGTGTACAAGATTATTTTGGTCTTCGATAGAACCGTGGAGAATAGTTCGATATCACATTAAAACTGTGCTTTGTAATAAAAATGTACCTCAGTCTCCTGACTGTGGAAAAAACATGACAGTAGATCATAGTCAAGAAAGGCATGTAGTCGAGGAAAAACTTAATGAAATTTCCAAGTGGAGACATGAAATTAAAACAAATGACTCAAAGAATCTGAAAGATAACTCAAAATTATCTTCAAAAATTAACCAGAAGAAATTTTCCAAATTTAAAAGACGAATTCCGTACCGCAAGTATCAGAATAAGCGAAAGTGTCATTCACTTGATGATAAAATTGTTTATCAGGTTGTGAATTACATGTTAGACATTGTGAGCAGTAAAGATGTTGATGAGAATTCACTTCATGACTCACAAAATGCAGCTGATCTTTTGCCTCCTGAACTAAAAGAAGCTATTTTTGAAGATCTGCCTCACGACCTTATAGATGGCATTTCAATGCAGGATATATTACCGAAGCTGATGGTTTATGAAGAAATGGGGGCTATGGAGAAAAGTGATGGATTTTATGGGAATGATCCATCAGTGACAGAAAAAGAAATTAGTAGTACAGATGAGGCTAATCTCATAAATAATCACCATATGGGAAACACCAAAAAACCTGGTTTTCTAGAAGTGAGTGTGCAAGATCAAGATGATTTGTGCCACAAGAGCACCCTTTCAAAGCAAAAGTCTGCAGAGAATGCCGGTTTGAGTAAAAATAAAGTAAAACGAACCAAGAGAATGAAACTGAGAAGAACAAAGCACAATAATGTTGTCGACATTACATCTGATGAACCTCCTAAAAGACGGAAACGAGCGTGTAGTACGACATGGAATAGTAAACCTGATGGCAACTACTCTTCGGCATACAAAAGACGGAAATTATCTCACACCGTTGGAAGGAGTGTGCGTGAAAATCCTTTTGTTGTTATTGTTGATTCAGATGCATCACATACTTTGCAGGAATTGCGCTTGCCAGAATGTGGTCACGTAACACTTTCAAGATCACCGCCCTCGGGTGTTTCATCTACTGCAACTGAGTCACCTGCAGAACTTAAGTGCGGAGTCGATGAGGAGTCGCCGTCGGACAGCAGTAAGGGGAAAGTCACACTCACAAAGGAAGAAGGGAAGGAAAACAAATTCCTACCTTGGAACGGCCGCCCACAAACACGATTCCTCCAGTTAGATGGTACTGTCGATCCCTTGAGTAGCAGTGGCAGTGAAGGTGGTCGATCTCCTCGTTCTGATGATGAAAAGCTGTCAGACTGTGCTTACGAAGCAAGTTCCTCATCATTGAGAAGTTGTGGCAATTGTCAACGTTGCAGTTCAGATTTTAATTCTGGAGGTAATTTTGGAGCTGTTTGTAACTGTAGCTCTAGCTCAAGCCAGGCGCACGGAAAGAGTTGGTACAAGACATATGATACTGAAGAAGAGCCAGTGCGCTGCACTCAGTGTCGCTGTACCTACAGGACAAAGAAAAGTTTTGAGCGCCATTTGTCAACATGCTGCAATAATTTTATGCTTTCGACAAGTGAAAGTGATTCAGAAAATACACGCTCTAGTGAGGAAGAATGCACCAAAAGGCAGCAGTTTGATACAACTGAAACTTGTTGTAATGTAGGTGAAAATGTTCTGGGAGAGACTGATGCCACAGATTTGTCTATGCGGAGTGAAAGTGTTGAGTGCTCTGCTGCACCTCCTCAGAACTCACCTGTACTTGAAAGACTGAAATTGAAATCATCCTCGAAGTTTGAAGTTGAGAGTAATGTGGTCGACGGGGTGAGTACCCATACGTCGATTGTAGATACCGATCTGCATTATCAACAGCATCTGTGTCAGGGTAACAGCTATGTCCAGGTTCAGTCGAGTCAGCATTCTAATGCACCAGCAGTAATAATGCAGCAGGTACCATCTCCAAGCGTTGTTCCTACATTTATTGAAGCTTTCCAGCAACAAACAGGACAGAACTTACAGCTGGTTGCAACTATTGATACACATACTAATGGGTATAACAAACAACAGTTTGTCAGTGCAAATCCTTTAGTCTCAGGAAATTACCCTGTTCAGGCACCAGAAAGTTTTGTAAGGCTTCCCTTGGTGCCAAATGTCCAGTCACCAGCTCCCCATTCTGCATTTCTTGGGACAGTACTTCCTCCCACACAGCAAAATGCGGTTCATTGTGTTTCGGCAGAGCAGACAATGATTGGTTGTACGCCATCTATGGACATGTATGGGACACAGCCAGGAGGAATGTATTTAGCTGGACAGCCTATGTATATTTCAAATTATGAGACAGTAGTCAGTAATACAGTTATGTCTTCGAGCCAACTTGTCTCTGCTGCTCTACCTGGTGTGGTTGCTGCGAGTAGCAGTTTTTCAGCAACTACGACACAAGTGTTTCAGGCTAGCAAATTAGGACCTGTAATTGAATTAACATTAGAACCTGTTGTGGAAGTCCAGCCAAGTTACCTTATTATTAACCAACAAACTCCTATATCAAATTCTCCTGTTAGAAATACAGAGTATGTAAACTGCCCACCTTCGACTGTCAGCATGCAAGTGCCTTCGTATGATCACTCTTTCTTGCCAGTTCAACAAGTGTGCACAGAAGATCAAGCTGTTCAGTACCCTGAATCATCTAGCACGTGTACATCAGTTACGTTAAAGACAGTTATGAGAAGTGAGAATCGCAGGCGAACAATCCCTGAAATGACAAAGATTGTGACACCCAGATGTGCGAGCACCAGTGTTGATGTGGCCCCCGAAATGTCTAGTGTTGTGACTCCTAGGTGTGTAAACAGTGGTGGGCATACGTGTTTTGAAATGTCAAAGGTCATGACACCCAGATGTGTGAGCAATAATGGTAGCCCGATTTCTGAATTTCCAAAGATCATGACACCTAGACGTGTGAGCAGTAGTGTTGGCACAGATCATGAATTTCCAAAGATCATGACACCTAGACGTGTGAGCAATAGTGTTAGCACAGATCATGAATTTCCAAAGATCATGACACCTAGACGTGTGAGCAATAGTGTTAGCACAGATCATGAATTTCCAAAGATCATGACACCTAGATGTGTCAGCAGTAGTGTTAGCACAGATCATGAATTTCCAAAGATCATGACACCTAGATGTGTGAGCAATAGTGTTAGCACAGATCAAGAATTTCCAAAGATCATGACACCTAGACGTGTAGGCAGTAGTGTTAGCACAGATCATGAATTTCCAAAGATCATGACACCTAGACGTGTGAGCAGTAGTGTTAGCACTGATCATGAATTTCCAAAGATCATGGCACCTAGATGTGTGGGCAGTAGTGTTAGCATAAATCCTGAATTTCCAAAGATCGTAACACCTAAATGTGTGAGCACTGGTGTGAACACATCCTTTGATATGTCAAACGATACAAAACCTGAATTTCCAAAGATCATGACACCGAGATGTGCTAGCACAAAACCTGAATTTCCAAAGATCATGACACCAAGATGTGTTAGCACAAATTCTGAATTTCCAAAGATCATTACACCTAGACGTGTGAGCAACTTTGTTAACGCCGATTCTGAATTTCCGAAGATCATGACGCCCAGACGTGTGAGCAACTTTGTTAACGCCGATTCTGAATTTCCGAAGATCATGACGCCCAGACGTGTGAGCAACTTTGTTAACGCCGATTCTGAATTTCCGAAGATCATGACGCCCAGACGTGTGAGCAACTTTGTTAACGCCGATTCTGAATTTCCGAAGATCATGACGCCCAGACGTGTGAGCAACTTTGTTAACGCCGATTCTGAATTTCCGAAGATCATGACGCCCAGACGTGTGAGCAACTTTGTTAACGCCGATTCTGAATTTCCGAAGATCATGACGCCCAGACGTGTGAGCAACTTTGTTAACGCCGATTCTGAATTTCCGAAGATAATGACACCCAGGCGCGTAAGCACTGGTGTCAACACGCCCTATGATAAAACAAAGATCATGAATCCTAGACTTGGTGCCCACACACGTTTTGAAATGGCAAGAATTATAACACCTAGATGTGTGACCAGTGGTGTTAACACGAGTCCTCCTGCGTCACCTGTCAGAAATGCTTGTGACAAATGTTCAGGCAAGTCACAGTCTGACCGTGAGGACTGCCTTATCCAAGCAGAGCAGCAGCTGTCTGAAAACAGTGGACATCAGATATTCTGCACATGTCTGCAATCTAATACCACTATCCTTACAAAGCGTGCAGAATCAGTGTCAACAAGAAAGAAAAACCAAATTTGCTGTTCATGTGTGTATTGCTATGCATTTGATGTTTGCTGTGCATGTAAGAAGCGCTGTGAGGCAGCAATAGGAGGACAAGTGCTGACGCATGTAGTAACGGAAGACGGAGCTCTCAGTTTTAATCAAAAATCTTCGGATATTCCAGCACATCTGACAAATAATC
This sequence comes from Schistocerca serialis cubense, assembly GCF_023864345.2. NCBI lineage: Eukaryota > Metazoa > Arthropoda > Insecta > Orthoptera > Acrididae > Schistocerca > Schistocerca serialis. The sequence goes on from NC_064640.1 coordinate 775,252,577, forward strand.
CTAGCGAATTGTGGGTAATCAATAGAGAACCGGACCACAGTCTAGAAGTTAGCACAGAATATAATGAACCAAAATGTATTGCTAATTTGCCAAATCGAGCAATTAGCTATAACCACAATCCTTCCTCTAAAGATCAACTTTGCAATAATGATACGTCCACGTTCAATACGTCAGCACCTACAGTCATCAGTAGACGCCCTGGACACAAAGTAACAGAATCTCCCTGCAAGAGGGAAACACTGTCACATGGAAAATACAAAAGATTGGCTACTAGACAAACCAGTCCAGTTAATGATAATTCAGTTGAAGAGCCGGATAAAGAAGGGAACGGCAGGTCAGTGTTACACATTACTGACGCAATCCCACCCTCTAAAACAGCTGTAAACAGACATAATAATATCAAAGTTAAAGCTAGTAATTTATCTGACAAATTATCTTCATCAAAACCTATTTTGCAAAAGCAGGGAAAGTTCAGTACATCTCTAACAAATGACGAAAGCCGTATTTTGAAGCTGCAGAATGTTAAGTTTGTTGATGTCATGGAGAGTGATACCTTTGCAGAAGCTGTACATTTGAACAGAGACGAGGAGGAGGATATAGAGTGTACCTCTGGAATCAGCTTGGACCGTTCTCCGAAAAGAAAGCCTTCCTCAGAATGTAACACTTCTGTCAGCAGCCCACAATATGATGAACAGAATGTGGCACAACTGCACACTCAGACAAATTGTCCAGAAGAGAGGAAATCCTTTTTCACATGCAACACTGTTCCACAAGTAAATGCTGATGTGTCTGTATATAGCAGTGACACTGAAAAAGAAAGAGCAGCATCTCCATTGCCAAAAGATGACTGTGATGGCAGTAGCTGTGGCGGTGGTGGTGGCAGCGGCGGCTGTGGCGGCGGCGGCGGCAGAAGTGCTACCAATAACGGGGGCAACTACATGGATGTCAGTGATGAAGATAATGCTGGTGATGCTTATAGCAGATTTGGAGCTCACAGTGATTGTAATACTGGTGGCAGTATTGAGAAAGACAGTAGGCCAGATATACGTGATTTGACTACTGAAAAGAATGTCGATGACAGTGGTACTAATGGTTACAATGATGAAGAGGATGACGATACCGAATGTTGTGAAGATGACGACGAGGAGGAAGAGGAAGAAAATGGTGACAATGATTGTGACGAAGGTGACGAGGATGAGAATGAAGACGATAGTGGTGACGAGGATGATAATGGTGGTGATGACAGTAGGGACACGTCACCAGTATACTGTAATGGAGAAAATTCTGAAGAAAAATCATCTTATATTATGTATGAAATCTGTTCTCAAGATGGTTTTTGTTGCACTTCAAAATCGTTTAGTGAGGCATGGCAGAAAGTGTTTGATGCTGTTCAGAATGCTCGAATTGTGAACAAAATGCCACCACTACCACAGAATCCATTTAGTTTGACGCAGAAAAGTTTACAGATTCTCGGCTTGAAGCATAATGCTGTTAGATATCTCGTTGAACAATTACCAGGAGTTGGTCGATGTGTGAAATACAAACCTCGTTACCACAAACAACGGACATCACGACCAGAGGATGACTTGGACACTTTGCCACCTCCTAATAAAAGTGGATGCATTAGGACTGAACCTTTTAAATCTCGAAGACCTTATGACATGTTCAGTTGGCTGGCCTCCAGCCACAGGAACCCTCCGAAATTTGTTCAACAAAATGACAGCGAGTTAATGAGTAACAGGTAGGTTTTGTGATATATTGTAGTGTCATGCATTTATGTAATTACTTAAGTAGTAATATGGTACTGAAAAAATCCATTCTTCCTAGGTGGAATAAAAACAACAGAAAGAGTAAAAATAACAACTCACTATATAAAGTTCTGAGCAATAACGGAGGCACCAATAAGAAAAAAAGAAGGGGGGGGTCATCCATTTGGACCAAGACACCCCCCCCCCCCCCTCTCTCTCTCTCTCTCTCTCTCTCTCTCTCTCTCTCTCTCTCTCTCTCTCTCTCTCTCTCTCTCTCTCTCTCTCTCTCTCACACACACACACATCTACACACACCCACACTCACTCACTCACTCACTCACTAGCATTGAAGGTCACATGCCCAAGAACTTAACTTTAACTGTATATTGAGTCGTCTGTATGTGCCTTGGTTATATGGCAAGAGGCTATCTTCACTCTTTCCAATGTTTAAATTCTATTTATTACAAATATGCTGTAATAGCAACTAAGTGTGAATTTATTAATCTATTCTATCTAACCAATTTATAATTTCATGATATCATCTACTGTTAAATTGGGGGGGAGGGTGGGGTTGAGGGGGGGGTTTCATCACATACACTGTAAAACAACTACTTCTATTAAGCAATAATATAGAAATAATTTTGACAGTAATGATATAATAACCTCTCTATTATTGTAACATAGCATGAGCAAACAGTGCATCTGGTACAGAAAAGGAAAAAAATGAAAATTGAATAGAGACCTAACAACTACCACTGGGATAAAAACACTGTGGGCTTTACAGATGTGTGTTGGTGTGTAAGAAGGCTTGTGCAGAGGAACTGTGAACACTCTCTTGTTATCCTATGATCCGTTTCGTGTTTTCTCTATAAACTGCAGAAATGGAAAATTTAGTTCATTTTGAAGCAATGTAGAATACTTATTTACATTCATAAGGATGAAAATAGTCATCACATTCACAGCGGCTTAGATGTGATAGGTACATAAAAGAAACGGTGAAACTTGATTTTCTCTTTGGGCCATTCCGTGACAAGTGGTCTAATTTTGGAAGTAGTTCACCCATGAACATCACTGATTTAGCTGAAATTTTTGTGTGAACATTCACACATGTTCCCAAAGAACACACATTTGCTAATATAATACTGGCAGAGATATAGTCATTTGTTTGACCCCATAGCACAGCTTTCAACAGAGTATCCCTGACTGTTTGGCAGTTTTGATGCATAGTCTCCAGCAACTTGAAAGAAACAAAACTTGGCCACCTTGTACAACTTTTTGCACTCTCTTAAGCAAAATAATAACACAAATTTTTGATCAGTTTTTATGTGGATAATGTGAAGCAAAGTAAGCTGGGGAAAAAAAGGACACTTGTGGAGAAATATGAATTTTTGCTTTTTATATCTCTGGATGTAATTATGGAATAAGCCTGAAATTTGCACATAATAACTTAGAATATAAAATTTCATTCCCCTACTGCTTTCCAATAGTTTACAAACTGAGGAAAACGTTGACATACATTGGAAAAAAAACTGCCAACAATGGTTTTTTTTAGCCCATTCATCATTAGTTTTTACACATTGCTGAGTGTCGTGACCTCATTTTCTCATTCATTCTTATGTAGTTGAAACTTTAGACAGATGTCTCCTTTCACAGCGATCTTTGGCCTTTCTTAATATGACGTGAAGCTGCAGGCTGTTAATCTTCTTCGCTTGATCCAACCATCTGTTCGCTGCTCTCCCACGTGGTCTCCTGCTGTCAATTTTTCCCTGCACGTTGGTCTTCTCTAAATTATCCCCTTTCCTTCTCAAGATGTACCCAAGGAACTGAAGGTATCTTTGGCTGAGACGAGAAGATAACCTTCTTGTGATTTTAAATTCTTCTATTATTTGTTCTTTTTTGTGTCCACAATACATGTAGCATTTTCGCCAACACCACATCTCAAAGGCATCAATGCGGTTCTTATCACTACCTTTCACGGTCGAGATCTTGCATCCATATAAGAATACAGGAAACACCAATGCTTCTAACAAGCACATCTTCATTGTCTTGGATATTGCCCGATTCTGCCATATCTTAGTGAGTTTGACCATTGCGGCTCGGCCAGGAATGATTTGTCTTCTTATCTCTTTATCACACTTTCCTTTGCAATTGATCAGAGCGCCTAGGTATACATAATCACTCACTATCTCCAGATTCCTTAAGCATCCTGTAAGTTGATTTTGATCGATGCCTTGGTGATTTATAACCATTATTCCCCCCCCTCCCAATCCCTCCATGTTTATCTATAGGTCAAGGTGTAGACTAATATCTCTCACTCCTGATTACAAAGTTCTTCCTCACGTCCTGCTATGACCTGTAGTATCATCTGCAAAGTATAAATTGTTAATTTTTCCGCTGCCAATTGAAATCCCAACATCCCAGCCATCCAGCACTCTCCTGATTACACTCTCTGCATAGATATTGTATAGCTGAAGTGACAGTATGCAACCTTATCTGACGCTGTTAGTCACATCAAAAAATTTCCGAGTATTCACCATCTACGTTTATGGTTGCAGTACGAGGTGCATTCAAGTTCTAAGGCCTCCGATTTTTTTTCTCCGGACTGGAAAGAGATAGAAACATGCACATTGTTTTAAAATGAGGCCGCGTTCATTGTCAATATGTCCCAGAGATGGCAGCACCGTACCGCAGATGGAATTTTACCGCCAGCGGCGAGAATGAGAACTGTTTTAAATACTTAAAATGGTGACGTTTTCCTTACTTGAACAGCGTGCAATCATTCATTTTCTGAATTTGCGTGGTGTGAAACCAATTGAAATTCATCGACAGTTGAAGGAGACATGTGGTGATGGAGTTATGGATGTGTCGAAAGTGCGTTCGTGGGTGCAACAGTTTAATGAAGGCAGAACATCGTGTGTCAACAAACCGAAACAACCTCGGGCTCGCACAAGCCGGTCTGACGACATGATCGAGAAAGTGGAGAGAATTGTTTTGGGGGATCGCCGAATGACTGTTGAACAGATCGCCTCCAGAGTTGGCATATCTGTGGGTTCTGTGCACACAATCCTGCATGACGACCTGAAAATGCGAAAAGTGTCATCCAGGTGGGTGCCACGAATGCTGACGGATGACCACGTGGCTGCCCGTGTGGCATGTTGCCAAACAATGTTGACGTGCAACAACAGCATGAATGGGACTTTCTTTTCGTCGGTTGTGACAATGGATGAGATGTGGATGCCATTTTTCAATCCAGAAACAAAGCGCCAGGCAGCTCAATGGAAGCACACAGATTCACCGCCACCAAAAAAATTTCGGGTATCTACCAGTGCTGAATAAATGATGGTGTCCATGTTCTGGGACAGCGAGGGCGTAATCCTTACCCATTGCGTTCCAAAGGGCACTACGGTAACAGGTGCATCCTACAAAAATGTTTTGAAGAACAAATTCCTTCCTGCACTGCAACAAAAACGTCTGGGAAGGGCTGCGCGTGTGCTGTTTCACCAAGACAACGCACCCGCACATCGAGCTAACGTTACGCAACAGTTTCTTCGTGATAACAACTTTGAAGTGATTCCTCATGCTCCCTACTCACCTGACCTGGCTTCTAGTGACTTTTGGCTTTTTCCAACAATGAAAGACACTCTCCATGGCCACACATTCACCAGCCGTGCTGCTATTGCCTCAGCGATTTTCCAGTGGTCAAAACAGACTCCTAAAGAAGCCTTCGCCGCTGCCATGGAATCATGGCGTCAGCGTTGTGAAAAATGTGTACGTCTGCAGTGTGATTACATCGAGAAGTAACGCCAGTTTCATAGATTTCGGGTGAGTAGTTAATTAGAAAAAAAAATCGAAGGCCTTAGAACTTGAATGCACCTCATATGGCTATTATAAAGACCTCTTAGTAAGGATACCAGGTGTTTTGGAACCCCAGACTCGTTGAGCTAGACCATATATGCTTGATAATATTGAAATCGGGTGACTTGTTGACACGGGAGATGTGACAATTCATCCTCATGCTTAAAAACCAGTTCTGGATGATGCGAGCTGTGTAAAAAGGGATGCTGTCAACTTGGGACACAGCAACACCATTGAGGAGCAACCATTGTACCATGGGATGGACAAGCAATCCTTGGGAGTAATGTGGCCTTGTAGATTACCCACAGGGCCCATGCAGTACCACAATATGGCTGCTCAAATCATCACCGAACCTCTGCCATGTTTCACTTTTCGGATATAAACTCAGTTAGAAGTTAGAAACAGTGTGAAGCAAGACTCGTACAACCAAATGACTTTCTTCTGTTGCCCCATTGTCCAGGTTTTACAGCTTCAGCACGACGTTTTCCTGTTACATCCATTTGTGTCACTATGGAACTCCTTTAATTTTGTTTTGGTGCTGATATGGTTGATGAGTGTGACATTCAGTTCTGCAGCACTTTGCATGTGTTGTTCCCTTATTTTTTGTCACAATTCTCTTCAGTGGGTGTCTGTCACAATCACTCAGCACACACTTCTGTCTGCATTGTGACTTAGCAGATGATGATTTTCCACTTTCATAATGTGTGGTATAAATCTTCTATATGGCGACTCTCGAAATGTGAGACATTTCAGGTACCTGGTTACAGAATCATCCACCATACTAGCACCAACAATTTGCCCATGTTTGAATTCACTTAGCTCTGAAATAATGCACTCGCAACTACACAGTACACTGTTCTGAAAACGACTGACACTTGCAATGCATTGAGAACATTGCACAATGCTGTTCATGGTCAAATATAACAGCGAAACCTGAAGGCTTGATTGGTATCTGCATTTGCATTCAAGTGTGCTTTTCTCTTCGTGTTTCCATATTTTTGTCCAACCCTTGTATATTTCCGATAATTATGCACTATATAATACTTGTGTGAAGAAGCAAGTGTGTACGTAATCACATCTCTCTTCAGTCCCCCATAGAGCACTACATGCTCCTACTTGGAACTGTGATAGCTGCGATGAGTAGTGATGACACATCGGGATGTCAAAAGAGTGAAACAGATAAAGAATCTTTGCCCTCAATGACTATAGCTACTGAAATATGTTTTTATCCAGTCAGTATTTGTTTGAGCACAGCATCCAAAGGGTGCACTGACAAAGACTGAAAATCTCAAGTGTGTCCAACTTTGTCACAGCAGGTATGCGTAAAAGTTACAAGAGTTTAAAAAAATTTCTTCTGAGATATGCAGATGTGCATGGAGTGGGTTGATCCCTTCTTCAAACATGGGAATCATCTTTCTGAGACTGGTATTACTGTTTAATCTGGATATACTTATTCTTAGAGGTGGAATGCAACTGTTTTACTCTGTCTTTCATCTTTTTCTTCTTCTTCTTTCGAAAAATATTTTATTACCCTTTGAATTATTATTATTGCGTTCTTTCTTATTAACTTTTGTTCTGATAGGGGCAACACTATGCTTTGTATTACATGGTTTTTATATTTTCATGTGCTCTTTGATTCATGGTAGAAAGTTAATTGGTATTTTAAGATGCCAAGAATATTCCTGCCAGACAGCATGTGTAAATGTAATGTGTAATAAAATAACTGAAATAGTGAATTATTATTTGAATGTTGCAGAAACATGTTGCATTAAACTTTGAAATAAAGGATAGCAGTTAGAGTGCACTTATTGCTGGAAGAAGCGCCAAAAAGTGATAGACATTCGCAGAATGATAGATTGTGTGGTAACAGTGAGCTACTTTGCTTATTTGTATTTGCACATTGCATTAGAATTGCAGGCAAAGTTAATTCACAGTTTAGATTTTGTGTCTTGAAAATCATTCACTGTTCCATACAACCTTTCTGCATTTTATTCCTTTAGGATGATTAGATTCTGTGTTAAAGAATTCAGTTTGGAGTACTCTTGAGTTGAGTGTTGGATACAAAAATGAAGGGGGATATCATTGTTTTCATTTAGCCCACACCAGGACTTTGTAATTTACACATGATGTTATCATAATACAGTTTCATTTTTGAGTATTGAAATATCTTTAATTTCAGGCGTGCAACGAGCTCCAACCTGCCAATGGCTATGCGTTTCCGGCATTTGAAAGGAACAAACCCAAACAAAGCTGTTGGTGTTTACCAGTCCCATATTCATGGAAGAGGACTGTTTTGTCTTAGAGATATTGAATCTGGTGAGATGGTTATAGAGTATGCAGGTGAAGTCATTCGTTCAACTCTTACAGACAAGAGGGAGAAATTGTATGAATCTAAAGGCATCGGTTGCTACATGTTTAGAATTGATGATCAGTTAGTGGTGGATGCTACTATGCGTGGCAATGCAGCGAGGTTCATCAATCATTCCTGTGATGTAAGTAAAGTTTTCCAGTTTCATTTATTATATCTTTGTAAGCAATACGTATTGATGATTATAAAACCTTTTTATTTCTGTGTATCATTTAATACAGCTAAAATTTTGATATTGTCATACTTGTGGTCAAATAATGGTAAGAGATCTATTATTTCCAACAAATAAACTTACTTGCAACTATTCGCTGAAACAGGCATTGGATGTTAACATCAAGAACTGATTTCTTAATTTTCTATTTTAATTTTGTCTTCCCCTCCTCTCCACCCCTTCCTCCTCTTATGAGAGGTATAGGTAAAAATGAAGAGATGGTTGAATGTATTGATGGTAAGAGTGTGACAAAAGGACTTAACATTTACATATTTACACAAGTGGGCAGCATGCATTGTATATAGGGGATGGGGGTATAAGTATCAAGAAGTCATTTCTGAAAGTATTCGTATGGAGTGTAGCCATGTATGGAAGTGAAACATGGACGATAAATAGTTTGGACAAGAAGAGAATAGAAGCTTTCGAAATGTGGTGCTACAGAAGAATGCTGAAGATTAGATGGGTAGATCACATAACTAATGAGGAAGTATTGAATAGGATTGGGGAGAAGAGAAGTTTGTGGCACAACTTGACCAGAAGAAGGGATCGGTTGGTAGGACATGTTCTGAGGCATCAAGGGATCACCAATTTAGTATTGGAGGGCAGCGTGGAGGGTAAAAATCGTAGAGGGAGACCAAGAGATGAATACACTAAACAGATTCAGAAGGATGTAGGTTGCAGTAGGTACTGGGAGATGAAAAAGCTTGCACAGGATAGAGTTGCATGGAGAGCTGCATCAAACCAGTCTCAGGACTGAAGACCACAACAACAACATTGTAATGTAGACTACTAAAGTTTCAAAAGTGAGACACATTCGTAGGGTCACCCACCAGAGTTTATTGAACATCTTTGTGATGCTCTTGCATTGACTAAGTAGTTTTTTTGTCAAGAGAAACCAGTGGCTCTATCTAGACCTAGTTGTGGTGGCTATTGAATAATTCCTAAATGTGGTATGGAAAGCTCTGACAGAACGTAAATAATTGAGGAGTAAAGGAAACAACTCACCGAGTAGTGGAAGTGTTAAGTCCTCAACAGGCACACATTGCCATTGTGGATATTTTATGGATGTTGATCTATTCTCATTTGTACTTCTTTTTTTGTAAAATTCAATCAGCTGTATGTATTTTGGTTCTTTATGAATCCCTATGTATGTCAGAGAGCAAGCTCCTTCAACATTTAGATTTTAATAGAGATCCATCATCGTGGGTAGGTGGATTTGTAAACCTCTGTTTAATGGAAACTGAACAGGAGGCAGGTACCATGAACGATTTTCCAGTTTTTATAAACCTACAAGAAAGTTTGACATGTATAAAGTATTAGAGCATACTGAAAACTAAATACAGTGTTCTGGCCTCAGAAGTGGCTTAGAACCATGCCTCAACATGCACTGCGATAAGGAAAATACAAAATCACAAATTTCATTCTCTTCTTGTGGTCACAAATCAAATTGCTTCTCTCACACGAACATTTTCAAGCAATAAACAGCTTCGCCATCCATTTTCAATAATGGTTAACCCCTGCAGCATTGTAAATACTCCTCGAGATGGTACTTTGACAAATGAGATCACAGTTAATTCTAAAACTACACATGAATGGGTTTTCCAGTTCTCTTAATTCAAATATATTTATGTCTAAAATTTGAATTATAAGCACATAGACACACAGTGCATATTCACTTCACCCTCAGCTCTTCATGACTGCCTCTGCTAACTCAGAAGATCTTATCTGATTCAACTGTTTATTGATCAAGAACTCACTATCTTTTTCCATAGCAATGATTGTTGAAGTATTAGCATAATCTTTTTCCTCTTTGCTTGTGAGCTTCTGACAATCCTCCAGGATACTCTTATAGGTTCTTCCATTGTTGATGCAAAGTTTCCAATTTTGATACGAAGTTTTCCACCTTCTGTATCACAGTGTGTTGTTTTCCCAATAAATCACTTCCTGCACTACTAGTGTGGCCCTAAGATGCACAGTTAATTTACATATGCCCTAATTGCAGAGAAAAACGGTTGTTTGGCAGATGTCAGTTCACTTCCAATTATTTGAAGTGAGGAATATACAAGTAGACATATAACATGCTGTAAACAAATTAAAAAGATATTGTACTTGCTAATGACTGTTACTCTTGCTCAAAAGTTAAAACTAAGGAGATGGACCGGGTTGGTTCGTAAAACGACTTGAGTCAATCTGCCCTGTCTCTACCTGTTTTGAAATCACTGACCCCTCATGTCATCTGACCAATATCAGTGAAGGAAATTGAAGTAAACAATCTACCTACATTTAGGCAATTGATGAATTTATCATGAAGTTGATGGTATCTCCCCTCTCCCCCCCCCCCCCCCCCTTTATTTTGAAGTCCTAGGTGCCTGTCCCCTTTTCCTGGTGATCCCCAATTTACTGAAGCTTGTTTTTACATGGAACCGAACTAAAAAAGAGGGTACCCAAAAAATCATCAAAGATTTCAAACAGTGCCATATGAGACACAACTAGCTTAGATCTTTTGCATGTTACATTTATTGCATGTGTAATAAATTATTGAGAGCATGTGTAATGTTCCTTCAAAATCCTTTGCCTGCATATTGGTGATAACTGTATCTGACAGATCCCAAGAACTGCAATATGGCAGCCTTTTCTTTATGTGATTGTGTAGTTGATACCAACATTGTGGTATATGTCTGTAACAGTGTTGACATGTTGATCCTACCTGCTATTAACTGCATATGATATTAATGATTTATCGTTACATTTGACTAAAAACAATAACAAAATGATAAAGGAGCAAAATTACAGTGTTTGAGAATGAGAATGAACATTAATGGTATCTGCAAAGTGGAGGTCTTCCCAAGGGATTTCCAATATTGTGAATATTAGCCACTGTTTTTGTAAATCGTCTTTGAAAGAACAACCACACAAGAAAGATACAAACTGTAAAATTCAAATACAAGAAAAAAAACAAAATAATAATTTCATATTAAATGCATGCTAATATAATAATGACCAACCAGAGCTGCATGTTATATTTTATGTACTGCTACCAGTTTAAAGTGATGACTCATTCTCAGGCAACAGGTAGATACATAAAGCTATTGTCAGCACACATATATATACCGGGTGATCAAAAAGTCAGTGTAAATTTGAAAACTTAATAAACCATGGAATAATGTAGATAGAGAGGTAAAAATTGACACACATGCTTGGAATGACATGGGGTTTTATTAGAACAAAAAAAAGTTCACAAAATGTCCAACAGATGCGCTGGACAGCAAAACGTCAGTGACTGCGCGTGACAATCGTGTATAAAAGGATCTGTAATGAGAGAGAGAGAATCAGATGCACCAGCAGTCACAGCATGTTGACGTTACCTGAAAAGGCACTTTTAGTGAAGCTGCATTATCAGAATGGGGAATGTGCTAGTTCAGCGTTACGATCCTATCGCCATAGGAAGGGGATTTGAATGGGTCAAGGTCCGTTGACAAATGCAGCTGTGGCGAGAATGATTTCGTAGTTCGAAGCCACGGGTTGTCTAGATGATAGACCTCATAGTGGCACAAGGCGTAATGCTGCTGAGACAGTTCAGGAAGAAATGGAGACTGTAGCGGGTTCATCTATGCACAGGGAAGTCAGCACTCGTGCAGTCGCACGTCACACCGGCATTCCATACACTACTGTTTGGTTGGCACTTAGGCGTACCCTCTGATGCTATCCGTACAAAATCCATCGGCATCATGAACTGTTACCTGACGATTTAGTGAAGCGGAGGGCATTTGCGGTGTGGGCGTTTCAAAAGATGGCGGAAGATGACGATTGGGTGAGTAACGTGTTGTGGACTGACGAAGCTCATTTCACACTCCGAGGGTCTGTCAATGCCCACAACTGCAGAATTTGGGCTACCGAAAATCCTAGAACTGTTGTGGAAACTCCATTGCGTGACGAGAAAGTCACGGTATCGGTTCGATTTACCACATCTACCGTTATCGGGCCTTTTTTCTTCGAGGAAATGTGTGATTCTGGTTTCGTAACTGCTACTGTGACGGGTGAGAGGTACGCCGATATGTTATAGAATCGCATCATCCCCAGCCTGGCTGATAAACACCTGCTGGAACGTACGATGTTCATGCAGGATGGTGCTCCACCCCATATTGCTATACGTGTGAAAGATCTCTTGCACGCATAGTTTGGTGATGGTCGTTTGCTCAGCTGCCACTTTCGTCATACTTGGCCTCCCAGGTCCCCAGACCTCAGTCCGTGCGATTATTGGCTTTGGGGTTACCTGAAGGTGCAGGTGCAAGTGCAAGTGTATCGTGATCGACCGACATCTCTAGGGATGCTGAAAGACAACATCAGAAACTAGTGCCTCACCATAACTCCGGACATGCTTTACAGTGCTGTTAACAACATTATTCCTCGACTACAGCTATTGTTGAGGAATGATGGTGGACATATTGAGCATTCCTGTGAAGAACATCATCTTTGCTTTGTCTTACTTTGTTATGCTAATTATTACTATTCTGATCAGATGAAGCGCCATCTGTCGGACATTTTTTGAACTTTTGTATTTTTTTTTTTTTTTTTTGGTTCTAATAAAAACCCCATGTCATTCCAAGCATCTGTGTCAATTTGTACCTCCCTATCTACATTATTCCGTGATTTATTCAGTTTTCAAATTTATACTGACTTTTTGATCACCCGGTGTGTGTGTGTGTGTGTGTGTGTGTGTGTGTGTGTGTGTGTGTTAATTTTTTAATCTGTTAAATGTCGTTTTTCATATTTGATCTACTTTTGTTTTGTCATGTTCGTGCATGGTTGTTACATTATCAATTTTTGTGGCAGAGACATGGTTTGGTATTAAGTTATATCTTTGATGAAAATCAATTTATGTTGTGTGTAAAACATAGGATTGTATGTTTTTCTGAATTATCTGCCACTGATCTTATTAATGAAACCTGTGGATTTGTTGCTTATGTGGTTCTTTTCCATTGTTGGTAACTTTGCTGTATCTATAACAATATGCCAATTTTATTTGCTGTATCTAATGATAATTTACTATGGGCAGTTAGGATTTAATACTAACATCATTAAATGTTGGAGTTATGTTGTAACTTTGTCCTCTTTGGAATAATTCTACTTCATTAGTTTCAAAATTTGTCAATAAGAATGATCAGTCTTTCATAAAACTTAAAATTACAATCAAACAATGCTACAGCAATAAAAGCAGTGAAATTGTAATAATGCATAAAGAAGACAATGAAATTGAGATAATGCATAAAGAAGACTTTTTTGTGTAAAAATAATTTTTCAGAGTTAATAACATTGTGAGATTAGAGAGAGACCGTACAAATTTCAGACATGTATTAAACAAGCAATTAAGAAATGTGATTTTCTACGTTCTAGCAAGGAAATGAGTTGTATAGCAGTGAATCCACAAGCACCTAAACTAAGAACACAGTCTAAAATACACAAATAGGAGATTTCTCTGAGGCCTGTTGTAAATTACATAAATAATCCAGCATACTTACTAAAATCTAAATCAGTTGCCTAACTAATAATACACACATACAAAGAAATGTACAGATAAAAACACCATGGACCTAATAAATCAGATTAAAGATACAAAAGGATTAGTAAGTGGCAATTTCATCTCATTAAATGTCACTAATCTGCACACAAATATGCAAATTATTGGCGCTATATACATAATAAGAAATAACCTATTACAATTTCGCAAGAGTAGCCAGCCAGAAATATATAAACTGATCAGTGTGCTATCACACAGTTATTTCACTTCCCAAAGAGAGACATACAGGGTGATAACTAAACTTAAACTTTCAAAACACTGTAGAAATAACACCACTGGTCAGAATGATGTCAAATTGCAATGGAATATTATTGGCAAAGGGGGAAAACGTATGGATCGGAGAAGGGGGCCAACATATGGCAGAAGAAAAAAAATAATGTGAAAATTTATAGGTGGCGCTGTATGTGTCAGAATACGTAAATGGAAACACCTGTCATGCGCATGACCCATTGAAATTCGTATAAACATGCCGGATACATGGCTTACCCTCCTTTTGCATCTGCAACATGTGCCACGACTGTCTCAAAGCAGGATCGCACTCTGCTTTTAAAGCTCGTTACAAGAATGATGACTATGCACATGTCTCTCTGCGGAAGTTCAGGACACTGAAGGGTTTGAAAAAAGGCATTGGTCCGATGACTGCTGTGGGTCTGGAGAAAATGATTTGGAAATTCAAAAGGATGGGTTCTTTTGGTGTGCAACCTGGTAGAGGGAGGAAATGAATTGATTCAATCTCAGTTAAAGCAGTGGCCACAGCAATGCAGGAGTCGTCGTGGTGTGCAAACGTGTAGCATACGGAGAATTGCCCAAACATTGGACATACCTGTGAGCATGGTGCGTAAAATCGTATGAAACATCCTTCTTTGCTATCCATTCAAAATTATCCATATGCACGAGTTGCTCCCTGTTAACCTGCCAGCAAGAGAGACCTTTGCTTTAGAATTTCTTGCTCGTATGTAAATGGAAAATGATTGGCCGTGGAAGATTTTGTGGACAGATGAAGCCCGCTTCCATCTGACAGGATATGTTGATACACAGAATTGTCAAATATGGGCAACAGAAAATCCATGCGCAAATCAACCAGTACCACTTCATCCTGAAAAGGTCACTGTGTGGTACTGGTTTATGACATCATTTATCATAGGGCCATATTTTTTCGAAGAGACAATTGCTTCCAGACCTTTTACCTGTACCGTCAGTGGTGAGTGCTATGAGAGTCTTTTGCACAACCACATCATTCCAGCTCTCTAGCAGCATGGATGTGTGGATGGGATTATTTTTATGCAAGATGGTGCACCTCCACACATTGCAAATCCAGTAAAGCAGATGCTGAAGCGTCGTTTCGGAAATGCTAGAATTATCAGCCACCATTTCCCTACAGCCTGGCCGTCTCAATCACCTGATGTTAATCCTTGTGACTTCTGGCTGTGGGGCTGCCTGAAAGACGTTGTGTTCAGTGTTCCGATTGCAAACTTAGCTGCATTCCAGGCACACATTCATCTACATCTACATCCATACTCCGCAAGCCACCTGACGGTGTGTGGCGGAGGGTACCCTGAGTACCTCTATCGGTTCTCCCTTCTATTCCAGTCTCGTATTGTTCGTGGAAAGAGGGATTGTCGGTATGCTTCTGTGTGGGCTCTAATCTCTCTGATTTTATCCTCATGGTCTCTTCGCGAGATATACGTAGGAGGGAGCAATATACTGCTTGACTCTTCGGTGAAGGTATGTTCTCGAAACTTTAACAAAAGCCTGTACCGAGCTACTGAGCGTCTCTCCTGCAGAGTCTTCCACTGGAGTTTATCTATCATCTCCGTAATGCTTTCGCGATTACTAAATAATCCAGTATCGAAGAGCGCTGCTCTCCGTTGGATCTTCTCTATCTCTTCTATCAACCCTATCTGGTGCGGATCCTACACTGCTGAGCAGTATTCAGGCAGTGGGCGAACAAGCATACTGTAACCTACTTCCTTTGTTTTCGGATTGCATTTCCTTAGGATTCTTCCAATGAATCTCAGTCTGGCATCTGCTTTACTGACAGTCAACTTTATATGATCATTCCATTTTAAATCACTCCTAATGCCTAGTCCCAGATAATTTATGGTATTAACTGCTTCCAGTTGCTGACCCGCTATTTTGTAGCTAAATGGTAAGGGATCTATCTTTCTATGTATTTGCAGCATATTACACTTGTCTACATTGAGATTCAATTGCCATTCCCTGCACCACGCGTCAATTCGCTGCAGATCCTCCTGCATTTCAGTACAATTTCCCATTGTTACAATCTCTCGATACACCACAGCATCATCTGCAAAAAGCCTCAGTGAACTTCCGATGTCATCCACAAGGTCATTTATGTATATTGTGAATAGCAACGGTCTTACGACACTCCCCTGCGACACACCTGAAATCACTCTTACTTCGGAAGACTTCTCTCCATTGAGAATGACATGCTGCGTTCTGTTATCTAGGATCTCTTCAATCCAATCACACAATTGGTCTGATAGTCCATATGCTCTTACTTTGTTCATTAAACGACTGTGGGGAACTGTATCGAACGCCTTGCGGAAGTCAAGAAACACGGCATCTACCTGTGAACCCGTGTCTATGGCCCTCTTGAGTCTCGTGTACGAATAGTCCGAGCTGGGTTTCACACGACCGTCTTTTTCGAAACCCATGCCGATTCGTACAGAGTAGATTTCTAGTCTCCAGAAAAGTCATTATACTTGAACATAATACGTGTTCCAAAATTCTACAACTGATCGACGTTAGAGATATAGGTCTATAGTTCTGCACATCTGTTCGACGTCCCTTCTTGAAAACGGGGATGACCTGTGCCCTTTCCCAATCCTTTGGAATGCTACGCTCTTCTAGAGACCTACGGTACACCGCTGCAAGAAGGGGGGCAAGTTCCTTCGCGTACTCTGTGTAAAATCGAACTGGTATCCCATCAGGTCCAGCGGCCTTTCCTCTTTTGAGCGATTTTAATTGTTTCTCTATCCCTCTGTCATCTATTTCGTTATCTACCATTTTGTCATCTGTGCAACAATCTAGAGAAGAAACTACAGTGCAGTCTTCCTCTGTGAAACAGCTTTGGTAAAAGACATTTAGTATTTCGGCCTTTAGTCTGTCATCCTCTGTTTCAGTATCATTTTGGTCACAGAGTGTCTGGACATTTTGTTTTGATCCACCTACCGCTTTGATATAAAACCAAAATTTCTTAGGATTTTCTGCCAAGTCAGTACATAGAACTTTACTTTCGAATTCATTGAATGCCTCTCACATAGCCCTCCTCACACTACGTTTCGCTTCGCGTAATTTTTGTTTGTCTGCAAGGCTTTGGCTGTGTTTATGTTTGCTGTGAAGTTCCCTTTGCTTCCGCAGCAGTTTTCTAACTCGGTTGTTGTACCATGGTGGCTCTTTTCCATCTCTTATGATCTTGCTTGGCACATACTCATCTAACGCATATTGTACTATGGTTTTGAACTTAGTCCACTGATCCTCAACACTATCTGTACTTGAGACAAAACTTTTGTGTTGAGCTGTCAGGTACTCTGTAATCTGCTTTTTGTCACTTTTGCTAAACAGAAAAATCTTCCTACCTTTTTTAATATTTCTATTTACGGCTGAAATCATCGATGCAGTAACCACTTTATGATTGCTGATTCTCTGTTCTGGGTTAACTGTTTCAAATAGTTCGGGTGTTTTTGTCACCAGAAGGTCTAATATGTTATCGCCACGATTCGGTTCTCTGTTTAACTCTTCAAGGTAGTTTTCAGATAAAGCACTTTAAAAAATTTCACTGGATTCTTTGTCCGTGCCACCCGTTATGAACGTTTGAGTCTCCCAGTCTATATCCGGCAAATTAAAATCTCCACCCAGAACTATAACATGGTGGGGAAATCTACACAAAATATTTTCCAAATTATCCTTCAGTCACAATAGCTTTGCTATAAACATGCCTCCCCCTTCACTGTCCAGCCTGTCTCTGCAGTATACATTCCAATCTGAGTTTAGGATTTCATTACATTGCTAACACATTCTGAACCTCACCTCGGAAATACTTCAATTAGTTGTGGAACATGCTGTTTCTTGATTTCAACTTGTTGCAGAAAACAGTGGACAACATAGTGAACATGTTTTGCGCCAGTCACACATAAATTAATGATTCGATCTGATTTTGATTGATGCTTTTTATGCCGGTTTTGGCCTCAGGACAGTTAAAAACCAATGAGATTTATGATTTTTATGCAGTTTTTGGTCTCAGGATGATTAAAAACCGATTTTTCCCATCCAATGTGATATGACCTTCCCGTGGTATATGGGCTTACGAACATACGAACATACGAACATACAACTTAGGCATTGTTGTATGATTCATTTGTCACTTGTAGTCAACCACTATTAAATTATGATGCTTACAGTGCCATGTATTGCTGCATTTTGTAACTATTTATTTTTCTTCTGTCGTACGTTTTCCCCCTTCTCCGATAATATTCCGTTGCAATTTGACGCCATTCTGATCAGTGGTGTTAACACTATCTCACCTGTACACCCATGCACACTGAGTAGTGCAGTTTGTTTAATGCCGAACATACAACTTAGGCATTGTTGTATGATTCATTTGTCACTTGTAGTCAACCACTATTAAATTATGATGCTTACAGTGCCATGTATTGCTGCATTTTGTAACTATTTATTTTTCTTCTGTCGTACGTTTTCCCCCTTCTCCGATAATATTCCGTTGCAATTTGACGCCATTCTGATCAGTGGTGTTATTTGTACAGCAGTTTGAAAGTTTAACTTTAATTGTAATCGCCCTGTACGTGGTCATGGGTAGCTGCCTTGCAGGAACCCAGGCAAATATTTTTAGATTAATGGGAAAGTAAATTTTTCTGTGAATAAATCCAATGGGCAGATAATGTCATTTATCATTGTCATGATGTTGATGATACACTCATTCTATTTCTTGGAAATCATGACAAAATTTAACTAATTTCACCAACAAATTAATAAAATGCATAACAGCATCAAATTTACCATTGGATATGAAACTGGCAAGAACACAAACTTCTTAGATATAAAAATAGCTAACGATAATGGTGACCATAAATTTGCAACATGTTGTAAACCACCAACAAATGACTATAATTCATCATGTGACCCACCAGCACATAAAACAGCACAACAGCTATGATTCTAATATACTCCATGTACAGAAAGAAAACCAGTGACCATAAATTTGCAACATGTTGTAAACCACCAACAAATGACTATAATTCATCATGTGACCCACCAGCACATAAAACAGCACAACAGCTATGATTCTAATATACTCCATGTACAGAAAGAAAACCAGGGCCAAATGTGCAACAAAAATGAAGAAATTACTGTAGCAAAAGTAGAAGGAAAAAAGAAAGAAAAAATTGTGATGCCTCCATGTATGGGAAATATTTCTCAAAAAATAAGTAAAACCTTCTGTACTACTTATGTTAAAATTAGCATCTGCACAGAGAATAAACAAGGAATGAAGATAACGGACAAAACTCAAAAACATGACCAATCAAAATTATGCAAAGACCACTCAAAAGTATATAAAATTAAGTGCAGTGACTGTGATGTATTCCAAATGGGATAAACAGGATGAAAATTTACAACATACAAAGAACATATAACCAAAATCATAAACAACATCTCCACTTGTAGTACACATCTACGAGAAAAACTACACTCTGCAGTAGACATAGTGCTTATGTCTACTGCAGAGTGTTCCAGTCTTCATAGAGCAGAAAAAGAAAGCTACATGAGCATCTTGGCAAAAATTCCAAATAACACCTAAAACAAACAAACAGAATTCAGAAATAATAAATATATTAAGAACTTAGACAAAATTCTTATTGGTGACAAATAATTCAGAACAAAAGACAATCCTGTATTTTACATACAATATAAATTGATTTTTATTAAAGATGTAAATTTAATAGCAAACTATATTTTTGACACACGAATGGTTAATGTAACAACTATGCACAAGTATCACAAAATAAAAGATCATATTTGAAAAATAATATTTAAGATCTTATTACCTAAGTAAGAACTTGCAATACAACCATATGTACATAGATGTATGAGCTAACAATAGCTTGAGTGTATCTAGGTACTCTTTGAGAGTGAGCCAGTACTCAAAACCAGTAAAAAAAACTGAGCTCTGGTGCTCCTTTATGATATATAAATCTATACTACATTTCATACAGTTTTTTGAGGATGTAAAACAGCATACACAAAAAAGTATTCAAAATAAATTTTCTTGGCATAGCACTGACAAACAAAAATGGTAAGATAGTGTTTCAGTTTGTGCAGGAAACAAACAGACATAATATTATGCTTCACATTGACATACATCTGCTGCTTTAAAAAGCGTCTTTTCTGGACTTTTCCATGTGTTAAAGACTTCATGAATGTGCAACCATGTTACTGCTGCATATTTTATCAGGTAATCTTCCAGTCGTTTCTTATCTCTCTGAATCCAGAAAAGAACTTCCTCAGTCCATCTATCACGCATTCCTTTAACTACATGTCTTTCCAGCCACTTCATTCTTATAACGGTCCAAATTACGTCTTCTGCTCCAGTCCCCTCTGAGTGAGACGGTGCAAGAGTTAGACACTGGACTCGTATTTGGGGGAAATCCTCATACAGCCGGGGTGGCCACCCTTTTTGGCAGGTGTGCCAAATTTTTGAAAGGGAATTTCCTCGCAGGCTGCATTACCAGTTTTTGTTGTATGAACCAAAACAACTAAGAAATATTAATTTACTTTTTAAAGAAAATAAAACAAATCTGAGGAAAGAACATTTATTATAAAATTTAATGAAATACATTGTTAGTGGGATGTCTGGCTTTGACTGACTAAACTGAGCAAGCCAGTGTTGATTGGTACATGCAAGCAATTTTTCAGATGGACATCAGTAATTCGTGTTCTCATTTGTGATTTGGTGTAATTCATCCAACTAAAAAGCTGTTCACACTCATAAGCGTTTCCAAATAATCAAATTATTTTTAAAGCATGTTTGTAAAATGCTGACTATTTCTAATTGTCCAAATATGTTTTATAGAACTCTTCCAAAGCAACTTGATAAAATTTCTCTTTTAACTGTGCATCACATCATATCGCATTTCGCAGCATTTGCAAAAGCCTCTGTGAACTCATTTCTATGGAGAATGGCATAGAAAGTATAGAAAAATAGCAGACGATGTTTCGTAAAATTTTGAAATCAGTGTTTGAATTCATGTTTTAAATCAGATATCAAAAAGCATATTTAACCACTGCCGGCTGTTTGACATACGATTGCTTTGACAGTGTAGGAAAATGGGTGAAGTTTTTTGTTTGTAATTGTTGTTCCCGAAACCCAAGTTTCATTTTGAATGTGAAAATAAAATCATCCAGGACATTATTCGGTTGATCTTTCCTTGGAGTTGAGCATTAACATCATTTAGGTGGCTAGTTATATCGAACAAGACCGCAAGTCGGAAAGCCATTCTTTATCTTCGAACTCTAGGAGCCTCATTGACTTGCTTTCAAAGAGGATTGTATTTCTTGCTTCAAATCAAACACTCATTTCTACATTTTTGCACTGTTTAGCCATCTTACTTCTGTATAATATGAAATGTTATCATGCTCTGCATCTGAGCACCATGTATTTTTAGCCCCAATAGGTTCTTAAGTTTTAACAAAAAGTTACCTAATGTCGATATAACTGCTTCCAACAATTCTCTTTGCTTCATCGTATCCTCAAGTGGATACAATTCTGCTAATTCTTCTGTTTTATTAAAACAGGCATCAACACCTCTGACATAAATCACCACTTGGGCAGTATCTGCCATATCTGTGCATTCATCAAAAGCTAGAGAATAAGGTATAAACTCAGATGCACCATTTTTTAAATTATCTCAGTTTTGTCTTCCAATGTCGTCCACACTTCTAGCATCTAGTAATAGTTTGACGAGGCAGGCGTATTTCTTATAAATACTTTTTCTTTCCTGGAGACACAATTTCAGCGAGTATTCCTTAACCATTTTGCCTTCTGAATATGGCTTTGATTTCTTTTCCAGTATTAGAGCTACTGCATAACTCACTTTTACATAGCAAGTTGACTCTGAATTCGCCCTTGTAAGTATCTGCTGTTGAGTAGAAAGTTTCTTGTTTAAGTCATTTACCTGGTCTTGTCGAAATTGTCTTACCAAATGTAACTGCATGTTTAGTCTCATAATGCCATTGGATATTATATTCTTTTGGAACTGAGACACATTCATTACATGTCAGACGTATGGGTTTTGTTTTATATTCCTCAAAAAAATAGTTTGCAGTACACTTGTCTTGAAAAGTTCTCAACTCTCTGCAATTTTCCTTTTCTTAGGTCCTATTTGTTTATTAGTTGACATCATATGAAGTTTACTTCTTGAACTGAAACAGACATTTTTTTACCATAAGTCTGAAACTGACAAAGAGACAACACAGGAATCAGAGTTTGGTAATTTTTTTATATGTACGGTACCTGACATTCAGAATCAAATATCAATTACCTAAAGTAGTTCGATGAAACTCTCAGAAATTCCTACAAAATCTTCTTTAAAGTTCCCTGAAGTTGAAGTTGTTTATCACTATAAAGCAAGTGGACAGTTTTGTTGGGCTTTGTGGCTCTGTGGTAGGATGCCCAACTGCCACATGGCTGGCCTTCGATTCCCAGTTGTGTTAAATACTGAAAGATAGATTTGTGTTCCACAGGCATTTATATGAAGTGTAGGGTACATAACAATGGAAAAAAAATAATTTGAAACGTTTTTCTTTTTTTGAAACAAATTTATTTATAAAGGATTGGTGATTGGGGATTTATATCTACAATGAAAACTGGATTTTTGTGTTTGATTTGTAATTATAAATAAAAAGACATGTATTTTTCATAAAAATGAAAATTAAATATGTGCTAATTAACATATATTTATATGACATAGTTATTCGAATTGAACAGAAAAAACTAAAGTAGTAATTACTGCAACTAGGCTCAAACCAGCAATGCACAATTACCTCTCGAGCAGTACTCTTTTTCATTTTTTTCCAATCTTTATGTATTTCACGCTTCACAGAAGTGGTTGTAGAGCATGCAACTATGTTTGAAAATATAAATCAACTATGTACATACGCTAATTCTGGCCCTCCACATGGAAGGCTGTCATTCTACCACAGAGCCACACTGCTTGTCGAGTTATCGGTCTTTCATTTGAGTATCATCCGCACTTGGGAAACTTCATAGTCTTCTCTCTTGAGATTTTTGAGAGTAATATTCAACTGCTGTAGGAGGCAATTGATATTTTAGTTCTGAACATCATGTATTGTAAATATAAAAAGTTACATATGCTTCACTAAACTTAGCAGTCTTACTTTAAAATTTCGACCCCCATTTCAATTTCTTTTTTATGATTGTTTCTTAAAACTATTATACATTTCAAATCGATAACATTATTATTAGTTGCTGTAAGTAAGAGAGAAAGGCAAGTGGCTGAAGTTGCGCTAGATGGTCCCTTTTCTACCTTCGTAAGGCGGAATCCTCAAAAGTCATCAATAAAAATGGATTTTACAATTATTTATTTATTTTATACTACTAGAATAAAAAGAAGGTACTGAGGCAGAAACCATTGCTAATGTCGATTGGTGTACCTGCTCACCATAATTGAAAGCATAAAATAAATGCTAGCATACTAAAATTAAAGGCGAGCATTGCAAATTATCTATAAAAATATGAAAGTTGGCTTTATGTACGTGAAGTGATGGTAGGTCTATTGCGATCAAATATGCACCAAGTATACACATGAAGGGCTATCTTTATGGCCAGTAGTATTGCGAGTTAGCAGTAAAATTAAATATGGAATGTATTGACTACTTCTGGCACTTGTTTAACCTGCACTGTGCAAGAAACGTATCCAGTTGTGCAGTCCGTACTGCTCTGAACTTTTTTGGAGGTTTCACGTGAAATAGAAGTAAATTTTTCTTTCACAGGAAACAGCTCCACGGACCAAAAATTTGGGCCACATTTGGCCTGCGGGCTGCTGGTTTGCTACCCCTGCTCATGTGGCATCCCCAAATCACTTGAATCATTTGAATGTCAGCACATTTCCTATGAAAGGGCATGATCAATTTCGTTGCCTCTCTTTCAACAATCCAACTATGTGGTTTTCTTCGTACCTTCATTAGATTTTCACACCTCAATTGGCATTACATGCACAAAGTCATTATTCTCTTCATTAACTATCTGTTTTCTTACCTGTTTCATAACACTCTGAAAACATATAAGAAAAGGTGAGATGCTTCTATAATTTTCTTTCTGTTTTTAGTGTGTGATCTGCCATATTTCCTGATGAATTGTGGTGTCTACCCAGAATGAATAGCTCTTCTCATTTCTTCATACTGTTATACTTTTCTGTTGTTTCTCATACATTGTTTTCATTATTTTCCTCACATCCTCTAAAAGATATGCAAATGTAGTTTTGTTACATACTGTTAGTAACAAAACATACATTTGGCTAAAATTGCCAGAGTTACTTGGTGCTACAAGTGAGCATAAATGTACATACTACGAGAGCGTGCTGAAAAGTAATGCCTCAAAATTTTTTATGTGAGAGCCCTTGAAGTTTTTAAATAAAACAAATGTCATTAACATTCTACATCTTTATTCTTCATGCTATGTATTTATTGTTCAGCATAGTCACCCTGCTGATGAACACATTTTTCCCAATGAGAGACCAAGTTTCTTAATATCATCGCTGTAGAATGTTTGACTTTAATTAGGGAGCCACAACCTCACCTTTGCTTGCACTTTATCACCATCAAAGTGAAGCCCTCAAAGATGTCCTTTAAGTTTTGGAAACAGATTACAATTGGATGGGGGCCAAGTCAGGACTGTGTGGAGGATTATGATGATGACAGTGAACCCAAGACTTTGGATTATTGCAGCTATCACAGCACTTGGGTGTGTGGTCTGGCATTATCTTGCTGAAGGAGGGGATGCTCCATGTGCAAATAAACTCTCCCAATCCGAAACTTGATTATAGCATGGTGTTTCTTGTGCACAGACATAGTTATGTTACATGCTACAATTTGGAGCCCTCTAGCGGCAGAGGGTTGCAAACATGTAGACATGAAGAATAAAGATGTAGAATGTTAATAACATTTGTTTTATGTACAAAGCTTCAAGAGTTTTCACATAAAAAATGCAGAGCGAAGGCATTGCTTTTCAGGATGCCCTCATACAAATTCCAGACTAGTGAGGATACATCTTAATAAAAATAAGCAATTAAGTAAAATACAAATTGTATTTCTTTTTAGTTGAACAAGACCATAGTCTCAAAATATTAAGATATAGATTCCTGTCATGCTAGTGGAATGGAAGAAGTGCCTGTTTGTGCATGTCCATGGACGATGAGATAATTAATGTCTAACGTATTTCGGAAGTAATAAGAATGCCAGTGCAATAGTAAGAAAATTCAGACTTCCACAGTTGTCAATATCCATTGTTAAATTTCATAAACTGTTTGATAACTGTTGTATCCCAACCTCCCCCCCCCCCCCCCCCCCCCCCTCCGCTCCTCCCCTCCCCTCAAGGATTGTATTCAGTATCGCTGTGGGCTTGTAATTCATATACGGCACTCAGGTCTGGAAAAAGAATCCGTATTGGTTTATTTACCGATGGGAATTATGTGGCGAGGATTACCAGGGGACAGGAAAAGATAACTCTTAATTGCTCCAGACTCATCTTGGAGGTAAACGCAAAATTCAAAGCTAAAGGAAATAAGCCATTCAGCATCTTCTCTAGATGGTGGGCCGAAATGGAAGACAGAGTTTTTTTAGTTACAGCTCTGAGAGCCCTCTACCTCGCAGGTCGGGTCTTCCTGCAATGTGATTTGATTGGCAAGGCGGCTTTGGTGGTGGTGGTGATTCACCCTGAACTGACTTGAACTGGTTGATTGCTGTCACATCAGCTGAAAGGTATCAGACAAGAATGGTGGCCTCTGTAAATTTTGAATAATAAAAATTACTCACATTTGAAGTGTGATGGGCACCTTGTACATCTCCACCCCTGTCCGTGAAAGAGTTCACTACACGTAACTCAGACAATCTCTATGAGCCTTATAGCCGGTAACAATATTTGGTTTTCATTTATCAATTCAGTAGAACAGATAACATTTTTGATACAGTGGTCGTATATAAAATTATGTACTTGATATAAGAGAGATACAGGTCTCAGCCGCAATTGGGCATAGAATTAAATTCAGTGGCAACAAGAGAAAATTTGTGCCGGAGTGGGACTCGAACCCAGAATTCTCGCTTTATGCTAGTAATCACCTTGACCGCTTCAGCTATCTGGACACACTTCCCCTGCAGCCCAAATTCTTAACTTTTCACACACACACACACACACACACACACACACACACACACACACAAAATCTACCATCTATTGTCCTCATTGCATGCCCCTTTAACTGATTCCTGTAGGAGTTCAGACATAGTGTGCAACCACACTGAGGTTATCATTACTATCAAGGTGTCTGTTCTGTCAGATACGTCCAACAGAAGACTACACATACAATAATATAGCCTTTGTTTTAATGACTGCCACCCGAGCTCACTTAATCATATCCACAACACTCTCCCCCCTATTTAGTGATAAACGAGCTACCCTTCTTTGATCGTTTTCAACATTCTCCATCAATCCTTGTCAAACATCACTACCTTTTTTGGTTCCCTCCACAGTCATTCGGACATCCCATTGAAAGCTTCCCCAGCAGAATTCAAGCCGACACAAAGGTGAAGTGTGATCACACCTTAAACTAATGTCCTCTAATAGGTGTCTGAACACTTAACAAATACTAGTGAACTGCCCCACAGTAACCATAGTGGTTCACTATCAGCATTCACATGCACCATAGTGAACCTTTGGATACTTAGGCTTCCATATTTTCTGTATGCTTGCTTATCTGCGGCTGTTGGCAGGAAATGAAATGAATGAGGGCATGCTGACAAGTAATGCCTCTGCATTTTTTATGTGAAAACTCGTAAAGCTTGTTAATTAAAACAAATGTTATTTAACATTCTAAATCTTTATTCTTCATGTCAACATACTTATTTCTCAACGTACTCACCGTGGTGATGAACACATTTTCCCCAGTGAGACACGAGTTTCTTGATTTTGACACTGTAGAATGTTTGACATTGTTGCTGGAGCCACAATCTCACCTCTGATTGCACAGTTTCATCACTGTTAAAGTGAGGTCTTCAAGATGAAAACAGATGAAAATTGAATGGGGCCAAGTTGGGGCTGTATGGAGGATGATCTATGACAGTGAACTCAAGGCGTCGGATTGTTACAGATGTTGCAGCACTCGTGTGTGTGGTCTGGCATTGTCATGCTGAAGGAGAGGGTTCTCCATGTGGGACTGAACACTTCGAATTAAAACTCAATTACAGCACATTGTTTCCCATGCATGGTCATAGTTGTTACACGCTACAATTCGGAGTCCTCTTGCGGCAGGGGGTTGCATATATGTAGACATGGAGAATAAAGATGTAGAATGTTAATAACGTTAGTTTTATTTATAAAAAAAAACTAGGCATTACTTTTCAGCATGCCCTTGTACATAGGTTATGTTTGCAACAGGGTGTTTGCTTTTTAAATCATCAGTGATGTAATCTTGTGCCATTCATATGATTTTTGTTTAGAGTATAAGTCACTTGAGACACATTCTGCAGCTTCTTGCATCCTTTGACGTAACAATAACAAGATAATTTTGTGTGCAACATAGTGTCTGATATATAGCGCCTAACGAAAAAAAGTGAAGCACGCAGACGACATTGTCGGATGTCGACATACAGTTGCACCCCATTAGGGTATGTGTAAATGATTTGAGTTGCAATTCTCTAAGGCAGGTAGAGTGACCATCAGAGTGGATTAGTGTTCAGTGTTTTACTAGGAATGGTAGAGAAAATAAAGGGTCTGAAGAGTTGCAGATATTGAATGGTATCGTAAGGAGACATTCCGGTCTTGGAAATTCAATTCGGGATGACACTTCGCAGGTTAGTAGTATACCTCAAGGGCGTCGACTCATTGAAGTCTTTAAAGTGCACTATCCAGAAAATTCCGAGAAAAAGGGCTGTAAAGTTTTAAGCATAGCTCATACACACCTAATATACGGTCAGAAGTAGCATTCCAGCATACAGGTGAAATAGCTCAGTCAGTAGCGTGATAGAATGTCATGCGGCCGATCTGGGTTCGATTCTAGTTGCAGGCCCAATTTTATTTTGTTTTCTGAATTATCTTACAAATTATAGCAACGTTTAAATAAAGTTAATGACCTAAAGTATTATTAGTTAGATCATAAATAATTTTAGTTTGTTTAAGAAATGGCTGTGACGGCTACTCAAAAAGGGAATTACTCTCATCAATATTTTCTTTGTAAAAAATTGAATAATTTCAGATGTGTTTCAGTGGAGGTAAATTAATTACCACTGTCACAAAATTCTTGGCAGAATTTCAATTATATAAAAATTTTTACAATAATGTGTTCATTTGTCAATTTCATATTTTATGTGCATGTACCAGAATGATAATTGTCGTAAAAACATTGAAAACATAAGGTCTTTGCGATCTTGCACAATTATGAAGGATGATTGTTTACAGGAACAATGTTCTTTTAAAAGATCTGCGGAAAAACATACTTCAATTACATTCCTAAGAACTTCTCTTTCATCAGAAAGCCTGGAAGCAAACCAGGCATATCAGATCATTTCCTTAAAAATTGGCAGTGAGAGCTGATGCTGGACTATTGATTAAATTTTTATACAGTCTTCACGAGAGTTTGTGTGTCTCTTATTTTCTATATGATAAGCACAATTTTGTATACGCTTTATCAGATTTTTTTCTTGTCTATGAAAATAGACATCGGTGGTTGAACAAGTGCAGTACATATCAGAGGAACCACTTTAATTGTACATGTTGGTGATTTCTCATCATTCTGAAAGACTATGTTGTATAATTCAGGCTTTGCTTGTTCACCCTAAAAGTGAATAGCTAACAGAAGCCGTTCTTGACACACATAAGAATTCAAACACTGGGTGAGAAAGTCAGTGTACGGTTCTGTTGTTAGCTTGCCAGATTTGGAAGACATATTACAACATTTTTATAATTTTTTGGACCAGTGTTACTGGTTGCCTCTTGTGAATACACACACAGTTGAGGTAGAATGTTTTCAGATAGAGTGAGAGCATATAGAACAGTGTATGTATGTGCCACTTAATTAATGTCGTGTCATTTGATGAAAATAGTTTCGCTTTCTTTGACAGCCCGAGTCCTGTTGTACACCGACTGATACTGACATCCTGCATAGAAAAAACAACCAAAATCGAAGTATTTTATCAGAGAATTGTAAAAATAGAGAGCAAAATGAGTTTTTAAATATGCTGCAATAAATACATGCCTGGTCAGTTTTGATAACAAAATCTTTGTGGAAATTTGGTATCAATCTTAACATCTGGTTTCAAAAAGTGTCTGCAGCAAGTAAGATGTCTTCGATCATCGCTTTTTTTCCTTGAAACAAATCTTCTCTCTCTTTGCTGACAAATCGTACTTATTTTTGAATCTATGGACCCAGTTGTCAGAAGTTTTAAATTCAAAATCTGTAAACTGTAGTGCTGCTGCTAAAGCGCACTGTTGTAAATTTTGTATAAACACTTGCCAATAATTCTCGTGGGCTTCAACAAAATTATGATACATCCGAGAACTGATTGCTTCATACTTATCAAATTGATAGCCTCCTTTTTTTGTTTCTTATTCCCATTGGGATAAATGTTCCTTCTTTCTTAACCGGCTGCATCCTTTTTTTTAGTTACCTCCTGTGGTGAGCCTTTGCAATAAGAACAATGTTAATTTCATGCTCCAAAGAAAGACAGTCTACTTCTCTTGCCTTCTTTTCTTCTGGTTCATATTCATCCAATAAGATGTGGTATTCATACTTTTCAAATGGTTCACCTTCACAATTTTCATTTTTGTGAGCAAGTTTATCAGCAGTAGCAAGCATTTTTTCAGACAATATTTCCATAGTACGTCTGTAAATTTCTTCACCTATCAACAGGGCTTCATGAGAAATTGTCGTTCAAGATTCCAGTGCAATCAAATTATTTGAAGCACGCAAGCTTTTATAATAAATAGCCGCATCTTTTAACATCATATTCAACACTTCACTGTATAATGAATCTGCAGCTTCTGATACTTTTGCCGTGTCTTCATTGACAGACATTTTTAATTCACAATATTGTAAAAATTCTGATAATATTTCACAGTACATAATCCTGCAGTGTCTGTGAAAGTCAGGAAAGAACTGGCACTGTAGCAGGTAAGGCCCATTGCGCAATTAGTTCTGTGCAGGCCATGACACTTCCTGACCATCTGCTTGTTTGTATGTACAATAGGGCAACTGCACTTTTCTACAAAGACACCAGTTCCTCGAATTTACAGCGAATATTTATAACCTTTCCACAGCTTATAATATCGCCTAATTTTGTAATAACATTGTAATGATAGTAATTGACACTTTAATTTACCTCCATTAAAAACGCATTTGAAATTATTTAACTTTTTAAAAAGAAAGTATTGACAAGTGTTATTCAAAATTTAAATAGCCTGTGGCAGCCATTTCATAAACAAAGTGAAAGTATTGATGATTTAATTGATAATACCTTAGGTCATTAACTTTATTTAAAAGTTGTTATAATTTTTTAAACGATTAAGAAAACAAAATAAAATTGAGCTTGCAGGTAGGATTGAACACGGATCGGCTATATGACATTCTAGCACCCCACTGACTAAGCTGTTTAGCTTGTATGCTGGAATACTACTTACAACCATATATGAGTTGCATATGAGCTACGCTTAAAACATTAGAGCCTTTTTTCTGGATAGTGCGCTTCAAGACTTCTGTGAGTGGACACCTTTGGGGCATTCTACTAACCTACAAAGTCCCATCCTGAACTGAATTTCTGAGATCAGAGGGTCCCCATGTCAGTGAAGGACAGGGAGTTGCTGCAGACTTGGGTGAGACAGTGTTAGCAGCACCTTGACGGAGTTTGAAAGGGGCCTCATCGTAGGTCTCCATTTGGCCAGCTTGTTGCGTCATGCAATATCCAGACCTGTTGACCATTTGCACGTAACAGTGGTTTGATATTGGACTACATGGGAATGTGAGGCAGGTATTCTCGTCAAGATTCCGGTTGACCACGTCTGACCACTGTGAGGGAAGATCACCGTATTGTGCACCAAACATATTGTAACCCTTTCACATCTGCAACTACTTCTGATTGCAAGTAATAGACTCCCTGCAACATTCTGTGTCACCCTGCAGCACTGGTCAGATACTAGCAGCAGTCAGACTAGGTAATTGCCATCCCATGTGTGGGTTGCCATTAACACAACACAGATGTCTACCTTTGGAGTGGTGCCATATCCAGAAAGAGTAGACCACTGATGAATGGTGTCACGTTTTGTTCAGCGATGTCCCATTCTTCCAAAGTTTGGAGTCATGGCAGTTTTACTCTTGGTGTTGCGACATGAGGAGCCATCGGATATGATTTCAGGTTATGGCTGGTAGAGACTGAGGGAACTTGGACAACAGAAGGGTAAATCATGGACATGTTGCATCCTCACCATGTGTTACCTCTGCCCCCAATAAAACATAAATGGGGCAAACTCGGACATCAATTTCGTCCCAGTGGCAGTACCCAGGATATAAAGGATGAGTTGCAACAGCTGTGGACCAGCTTGCTGCAGGAGAGAATACAACAGCTTTATGACACCTTTCACAACTGAATCGGTGCATGTATAAATGCCACAGGGGGTACATCATCATACTGATGAGTGTGCTCTTACTGCAAAATTCTATGCAAATTTGATTTCTTTTTTTTTTTTTATTTCATTTTGTAATTGTTGTGGTAACATCACAATCGATCTGAACCCGTGAAGTTTCATGTCATTTTCTCCTCCCTTTCTGGGTGCTTGACATTTTTTGTCAGGCTGCAAGCTCTCCAGATCTGCCTCTAGTAGGACATGAATGAGAGCAGCTGTGGCGTCAACTTTGTCTCAGTGCCTGTATCCTGTATGTAAATGCTCCTTGTGCTGAATTATTGTTTTGAGCTTGTTCATTAATGTATGGAGTATTACTTAGTTACATCAGTGCATATTTTTTTCCAATCTTTATTGTTAGTAGTAAGGATAATTGGCCATTAAGATTGTGTGTTGCAATTCCATCTTTATTTTGTTTCAGCCCAACTGCTATTCTCGGGTGGTGGACATACTGGGGAAGAAACATATTTTAATATTTGCACTTCGTAGGATTCCACAAGGAGAAGAACTGACATATGATTACAAATTTCCTTTTGAGGATGTAAAAATACCATGTACCTGTGGTTCACGAAAGTGCCGCAAATATCTAAACTGAAATTCTCGTTTTGTGTATATGTAGATATGTGTGTGTGTGTGTGTGTGTGTGTGTGTGTGTGTGTGTTTGTTTTTTTTGCTCTCGCGCTCACCCGTGCATCAATATGAGCGTGTGGCTTGAAGACAAGAACAAATCTCATAACAATTTTTCATGTGCAAGGTGTTTGTAAAAGTGGTGACCAAATATACTCTTGTGATAAAAATTATTGTAAAAGTGTAGTTCTTAAAGTGTTCTATTTTAAAATATGAACTTTCAAGTGTGTTGTTGGAGGAAATTTTTGGAATATTTTTGAGCTGTGAAATGTGATAGATATCCAATGTGACATTCATTTTCAGTTCTTTGTTTAATTTTCCTGCGGTTTTTTTTTAAGTAACTGTATTCTGATATATAATTTTGTATGTTCTGTGTTAATTGAAATGATGTAATTTCATCAGTATGTGATACTTGTGTAGGTCTGAGTTCCAGTACATGTGGGTATGAACATAAGTTTTATTGCCCAGGCTGAAAACTTTGCATGAACAGGGCAAATTATGGCAGACCTCTCCATATTTTTATTTTGCTAATGCATTTTCCTGTTAGTTTGTGAGTCATCATATGTGATTAAATAAAAGAAGGGACACTGAAAATTGCTTTTGTGGCAAATTGAGGAATTAACCAATTTTCATGTGACTGGTGACAGAGTAATTTTGAACTAAGTAGTCTTGATATGGTACCAAAGATTTCATGTTGTCTTCAGTCCTGCTCTTAGTAATATGTTATGGTGATAATTGTACATTCAGCCAGGATGCATATTACTGTAATTGTATATGTGTGAGTCATGTAAACAGCAAAATTTGTTTTCTAAATAATTCTAAGTTTTGACTGCTTTGTTTTTAAAACAACTGTTTAATTTTGAGAGACTCAAGCCTTTCTGGCAATGGCTGGGTGGCTACATGAGGGCTAATAGCATATTTGAAATAATTGTCTGTGTTGGAATTTGACAAAAAAATTCATTGTAGACACTGTGTCTCCCCTCTTTGCAATGTGCCTAAATGGAAAGTGAGCCACGAGTATTAGTCAGAAATAGTAATTTAAACTGTGAGTTACTGACACATCAGTATTTTGAGGAACAGGATCTGCAGCAGTTGCATATTAATGTATGTTGACTTCACTATAATTTTATCATAATGTATTGCCATCTTTACTCATATTTTTAATTAATGGGACATCTTGACTGATTGTAGATGAAAAATGCTAATGCAGCTTGTGTGATTTATTTCATAGTAAGTTATTAATTTTAAACACATGTGCTGTATCTGTAACTGGCTGAACAGCTGCCTTAAAACCATTTATCAGACACTAAATAAATTCTTAAATTCTGTGCTGTGATGTTCCGCAGTCCTTTACATATGGTAATGATTGTGTAGCTTTAGTTTACCTTAAAAATAGGAAAGACATACACCTTCTTGATATTATGTTGCGTCTGCTTTGGCAGAAGTGGTACCATAGTGCGAGAATAGCATGCTAACTCTAATGTGAGAGCAACTACCAGTCCATTTTGCAAATGTGACTGGTGCCTGTAATCACTTAGAATGATATCCCTGCACTGGTTGTGTGTTGGATGCCTGTATCTGGGAAGCATGACTTGCTTTGAGATACCTGAATTGTGGAATGTGGGTGACATTTGGATTCTCGTGAAATTAAAACTTGCATAACACATGGCTTTTGTAACACTACACATTGCATTCGCAGTATTGTATATAACAGCTGACAGAAAAGTTTAAGTGTGTTTATTGTCAGTGTTACTTAAATACATCTACTTGATTTCGATGTCACAGGACCAGCTAACTATAAATAGATACTGAAATAGAATGGAATGTTCTGGTAAGCATTGAAAAATGTCCCCATTTCTTGTATCATTGCAGAACAGTAAACACCCCAGCAGCTTCACATTCAATCTTTCGTGTTCAGGTGATAAAGAAGTATATGAAGTATTTGAGCTCAATGTTAGTAATTCACAAGTGTACTATATGCAACAGATGAAAGAGAGAGAGAGAGAGAGAGAGAGAGAGAGAGTGTGTGTGTGTGTGTGTGTGTGTGTGTGTGTGTGTGTGTGTGTACATTTAGCGACTGTAAGAATGCTTAAGGGAATGTCAGCAACGTGAGGATTTTTTTATACATAAATTAATCACGAAGTTGCAGCATGTTGATTTTATTGGGTAAATCCTCCATAAAAGCTTCACTAGTCTATTGGTGGAAGCAACCATGCCCTGAAGTGAAGTTGTTTATGGTCATAATATTTTAACTTTGCCAAAAGTATTGATTAATACACTGGTTGTGTAAATTTTAGTGTGTCTTAGATTATTTTCACTTGAGTTATGAAAAAATGATACAAAGCAGTTTGTTCAAAATGGAATACATGAATGAAAGAGTTGCGTCTATACTGGTAGGGCATGAAATTGCTGAATCTAGAGACCTGCTGACTGTACCAATCACTGAAAGGGATATGAACTAAACAAATTTGTTCCCCTTTCTTATGGCACACTGTCCAGACTTACTTATTTACATAATTGAAAGTAAATTCCTGAATTGAGTCTTCTTATTGACATTTACTGTATGGAGCATGGATATATAAAACAATTACACATAAGACTACATACAGCCTTACCCATTCAGGTAATCTAAGTTCCATTTGTGGTATGTAATGGAATGCTGTAATATGGGATATGGTTTATCCACTAAATTAGCTATAAATAGGAAGTGAATATTTGAAAGATGGGAATGTAGGTTATTGGCAATTTTACATTTTCTAGAAAAAAGGTATGTTTGTGGGGGGGGGGGGGGGGGGGTTGAAAGCATTGGTTTCCTGCACAACTGGGTGCCCCAACTGATGTGCATGCAGATAGCTTGTTGATTATTTTAAGTTATTGAACAGTGTTTCATCTCTCTCTCTCTCTCTCTCTCTCTCTCTCTCTCTCTCTCTCTCTCTCTCTCTCACACACACACACACACACACACACACACACAATCATTCACTCACTCTTCTGTCCCATGACACTGATGAGTAGTCGTATTGCTCAGCTACCAGGAACAAATAATTTCCAAAAGCCAATTGTAAAGAGTTACAATTTTTCAAGAGCAGTAAATAAGTGAATGAAGTGTTAGTTTTCCTAAAATATAAATAATTGTTACACTCTTTAAGCTAAATTAAATTGTATATGAAAACTGTATGAACACTAGTAATCAATTATGTCTGCAAAATTCTTCACTTTCCTACTGACATTTACAGGTTGTAGAATATGTTCGACAGCTCTGCAGCTTTTGTTGGCTATCCATTACTCTGAAATATGTATGGAAACATATGTAAAAGATAAACTGTTTGATGAAATAGAACGCGAGACAGATTACAAACAGATGTTGGTCATTATGCCACATATTATTTCTGTTTCCATGCTGTAGAATAGTTACACACAAGTGTACAAAAGCTATTGTGTCTCACCCATGTATCTTGTGCTGCATTGTATGAATGTGAAAACATTTACTCTGATTGCAAAACTCCATCAAATATAGTCGGAGACACAGTGATCAGACACAAGGAACTGAATCCATAAACGACCAGTTGTGTGTTCACTTTGAGAGAGTATCTGTATTAGAAACTTAACAGTAGTCTAGTCTTGAGAAATAAGACGAAAGAGTACTTCCAAGCAAATTTAATTTGCAGTGGAAATGTTGAGGAACAATAATTATTATGTGAATATCATTATTTAATTTGTTCATTTGTATTTTGTTGCAAAAATCTTCTGCTTATAGGGTATAATTCTGGTACTATCCACTGTCTGATAATAGAAAGTTGGCAGTTAAAATTTGATTGTTTTCTGCAAGGAAAAGTACTGGTTCCGATTCTGATGAATCATTATCAAAACGTACTTTTCTGCAAGAGTGATTAAATAGGGGTGATGTAAGTCAGTCTACTTACCACTACAGTTCTTGAACTTTACAGTAATTAAATCATACTGAAATAAGACCTAGCATGATGTTGTAAAGAATCTTCCCTCTTAGGCAAACAGTCATTAATTCATTACCCATAATTCATTTGTATATTCTCCAAGATCGTATGGAATGTGTCAGCTTCATTGCATGAAGAACCAATAGGAATAGCTGACAATATCAAAATGTTCATGACGAACTTAAATATGTGCTCCTAATTACGGCAAGGAGAAGTTACAAAAATGTGCGCTAGAAATATCAAGTATTACTGTTTCTCTGGTAAAAGAATATTAATACAAATATAAAGGTCAGTGTGGATGATACGGAGAAACCATTGAAATATGCAGGCAAAGCAGTTGGTGCATTACATGTCACTATCTGAATTAAATATACCCTCTTTTTTAAAATAATAATAAAAAACAGGTTTTTTAAAAAATATTTATTAATATTTCAAACATCAGGGATTGATTGCCAGATTAGAAAAGTATTTTGGTATTATTATATATTTTGCTAATAAATATGTCTCTTTTATATTGTTTCTGGCATCACTACAAACTTTTTAAAAACTAGTTTAAATTTAATGTTCATTGTCTTATAATTCATGTGATAAAATGCACCCCCCCCCCCCCCCCCCCCACACACACACACACCTTTGTTTAAATTATTTGTTTAATATTTATACCTGATTTAAGTCTTCGAAGAACTTTTAGTAAGTCATTATTTCATATCATGTTGGCTAACTGTATACATATGGTTCTAATGTTCCCTATTTTCCGCTAATTAAATATTGTTAACCTATAAACTCACAACCTTCAAATTTCGCTTCTCGTTTGTTTAATTTTGTAAATATTGGCAAACACAGTAGTGAATATCACTTGTCGCTGCATACTTTTAATAAGCAATGTATTTTACTGTAACATTGGACCAAATGAGAGTCTGTGTACTTCTTGTCAGGATCCCTTGGCAAGGGCTTCTTTATGAAAAAGAGATTTCTGTTCCATTAAGCTTTTTATTGGTGCAGTTGAGTGCATGAAAGTGGGTTCATCCTTGAATGAGCGCCTGCATTTATTATGAAATGTTCATAATTGAAAGCTGTTGAAATTTATTACTGGGAAGCAGGAGCCTATCATTTTCTCAATAGAGGAGAAGAGAATGAGTGTCAAATATGTGTAATTTCTTTATTGACTGCTGAATGTAGTGGTGTATATCAAAAATACCTGTAACACTTTCAAAAAAGGCTTTGAACATGTTGTAGTCAAAAACTGACCACCAGATTGTATGGGCTCTTCTGCATTTTAATAGTTCAGTATCATATGGTGGAATAAGATTTGTCTCTTAATCCTTGGATATTTCCTCAAATGGCACACTTCAAAAGCCATATTATCAATGCAGAATTTAAGAGGTCCTCCCCTTCCTCTTTCCAAACACCACAGCAAGTTGGGTGCCAGTTTTACAAATACCCTGTATTAAAAAATTGTGTAAATAAATTGTCTGTTATATTCAGACTGTTATTGTATGTTATGTTTTTTAAAAAATAAATGTTAATTGCAATATTTTTTTATTTCTGTAATTGACTAGAAGGAGTAAATAAGTGCACATGAAATAAATTTGAGGGGTGCTCTAAATTACCTAACTCGAATTAGCTCTATACTTCACAGGATGTGGAAATTTCTCAGCATTGCATTTTTCCAATTGCTATCTGGAATTGTAGTGTAATTAATACTGTCATAAGAGTAGGTAATTTAGTTTTGCCCCAATTCTCATTACTTTTTTGTATTCCAAAATAAATCCTAAATTGTCATTACCTTTCAGCTGTTAAGACAGCTTCAGAAAAATTGAATGCAAATACTTCATAATTTTGAATCTTTTTGTGTGAAAATTGTGACACACTTGTTAAACTAGGCAAAACTATAAGCATAATGTACACAAGTGGAGAATGAGGAGTTGAATACATGTGAATAGAATCATCATATCTGCAGGTTGCATTAAAGGCACTGAGTCGAGTAATAGACCGTGCAGTTAGCAGGAGTCAGGTACTGGCAATTATGTCCATATCAACTGTATTTGACTTGCCGAAAGGGTTATCTGTTGTCCTGAACACTGTAATGAATTAATAAAAGTTCTTGACATGGCAGAACAGTGTCAACTGGGACAGTTTGTGAAATCAACTAAGTTTCAGCCAGATTGTAATTAGGGCTTGCAGGAGGTAGGTAGGAGTTTCCAAAGAATTGCCAAACACATTGAACATTTCTTGTTTGCTTTTTATCAGTGCTGTTGCCATTGATTCAAGGAAATTGTATATGCTCATCATCTTGGTTGCAGGCAGAGCAGATACAGTTCCACACCAGGCCCACACCCATCGGTGATCACAGTGACCACAGCACAAATTGTTAATGTTGTGCACAGTGTGTCAGCTAGGCCCATTGGAAGTGTTTGCTGGTAGATAATTTTAAAGAAGCTAATGGTTAAACTTAAAATGAAATCTGAGAAATAAATTTTATGAAGTTGTGTTCGGTTACAAGATTGAGACAATACTAATATATGTGTTTTCTGTGCTCCTCTTTCATTTTTCTCAAAGGTCTTCTTCAATCAGCAGAAATCCTTCATTGAGAATGTCTGAATTGTGATAGGTGGCCTTTGGACCAGTCTGCATTACCCACTGTATCTGTTCGAAAAACTGTGACAACAAAAGGAAGTGATGTACCACATATTTGCCAGAAAATGGTATTACATCACCATGCAGAAAGGTTTCAAAGAGTTAGTTGACAAGGAAAGAGCTAAGAATGACAACAGTCAACAGACTATTTGTATGAGATTCATT
Organism: Schistocerca serialis cubense; assembly: GCF_023864345.2. Classification (NCBI taxonomy): domain Eukaryota; kingdom Metazoa; phylum Arthropoda; class Insecta; order Orthoptera; family Acrididae; genus Schistocerca; species Schistocerca serialis. The sequence continues at coordinate 775,291,660 of NC_064640.1, forward strand.
GTTCTGTGCATCAAGAAGTGCATTGTGTTAAATATGTAGGCATGGAACACTTGATGGAATTGGTGGTGTGAGTAAATTTTCTGAAGCTGCATGTATTATTACATCATTAGTTGCAACAGTTTTTGATGAAACTGAACAGTGAGTATGGATATGGTTTATATTACTGCAAAAGTACTTCAGTAAAGTCAAAGGACATGCCTAGAATGAGTTTTCGATTGAAGACTTGCTATTGTTGAATTTCTGAAGGAAAAAGGAAAGCAAAAACGAAAACTAGAAGATCCGGAATGGGTTGCAGAGCTTCCATTTTATTACAGTTGACTGCTTACTCCCCTCAGTAAGACATAGCAACTTGAGAAACAGCTTGTTTCTGATTTCATGGCGAATGTAGATGCATTTAAAAAGAAAATCACATTGTGGAAGGGACAACTTTTGACAAAGAGCACCATACATCTCCCAAGGCTCACTGGCATTAAAGATAATGTGAATTTTGAAAAACCTACTATGGTGGTGAAAGAATTACAGGAATAGCTTTCTAAAAATTTGAGGACAGTGCCAATCTTGTCTGTTCTTGAGACTGCTTGTCTTCTCAGAAGAAATGTGCCCCTGTGCATCTGCAGATGGAACTGGTCGATCTGCAGTGTAATCCCATTTAAAAGACAAATTCTTTTACATTAAAATTGTCCAGGAGTTCTACATTGTTTTCACATCTGCATAATGAGGTTGCAAACATGTTATCAGTGTTTCGATCAGCATGTGTGTGAAAGGCTTTTTTTATTATTATTATTATGAAACTAAATAAGTCACTATCATGCAGTAACCTGAGTGACAAAAATCTGTGAAACTTTCTGCTTGTGACTGTATGCTGACAGCTTGTGCCAGATATAAATTTTATTGTGTCTTCAGTGTGCTTTTAAAAGGATTAAATAATGCTAAAAATTTGCTTTGTTTGTGATCTATGTTATTGAGAAATATGAAACATAGTGGCATATAGCACTTTGCAGTTTCGCATCCTTCCTCCTCTTGCCACCCAGACAGTGTGAGGTGGTAGTGGGGGAAGTGTGCTTTTGGGCGGGTGGGATTGGCATATGTACACAAGTGCATGAGATGAGTTCTTGGCTATCACTGCCGTACACCAATGAACTCGTGCTATTTTGTGTGGATAGACAAGAGAAAAAACAAATAATTGAAAAAAATTGTTTGTTGAGTATATCTTAAAGTTTATTTCATTGAAGTGCTCTGCAAATCCTTGTGGTGCTAGAGAGTGTGAATGTGGCTGGGAGTATATATATGGTGGGGTGATTTTCAAGAACTGTTTCCAGAGTGGTGGCAGAGCAGTTATATACAACAAATGAAAGTGGAATTAGTGGTCAGGAAGGAGGGATGGGGAAGGGGGAGGGCAAAGAGTAGTGTCTGATTATGGAAGGAAGAGGATTGTGAAAGTTCATATAGACTGAACAGTAAGAGATTTATGTTATTTATTGATGAGGAAAAACTGAAGCTGATCATAGGCAAGAGTGAAATCCAGAAGTGAAAGAGGAAAGTATTTTATGCCATTTCAGTTATTTATAATAAAACATTATTTATTTTGAAGAAGGTGTTTGATGCTTAGAAGAGGTTTTCAACAGTACTGGGTCGGTATGAGACCAAGTATTACTTGAAAAACTGACTTGGTCATAGTGGGAACTAACCTGGTCACCTGTTGAGGTACAGGCACATTCTACTTAAAGAGAATGTTGTTACCTTGCAGTGCAACCATAGGATGTGGTCATGGAAAATGCCTTTGCAGACAGCCTTCACAGTTTGCTATTAAGATCATTAAATTTATTGACAATGAGATAGAAAATGTAGTGATAGATGGAAATAGTGAGTGTGTGCAAGCAAAATGTTAAAAGCTTGGTAAGTTGATAGAATGCTAGTTGTGGCTGGAGGGACATGATGTCAATATGAGAGGAATTGAAGCAGCAGCAAAATGTACACAATAAATATCACATTGATGATATGGATAAATGTGTTCTTGGCCAGCAATTTCGTTTTTATGAACAAAACAACAAAATACTAGCTTCATGAAAATGAGACCACTTTTATCTTGCAGAACCAGACTTCAAGACTACCAAGGAAACTGTAAGAAAAAATTTCTGAATGTGGGATTGAGCTTTAAAAAGGGATCTAAATAGAATAAGTCATCACATGTGAAGAAAATGACATATTTTCAGAACAGCATTCTACTTTCAGTGGCCAGTAGTTAAGTCAGATGAAATGTGGAATCACATACATTAGATAGTAAATAAATGTTATCACAGAATATACAAGAATAGTTGTTCAACGTAATTGACAGTCAATGTAAAATTGTTCTATGCAGAGCATTGTTGTAAAGGTGTGTGTGTGTGTGTGTGTGTGTGTGTGTGTGTGTGTGTGTGTGTGTGACAGCTCTGAATTCAATAGTACTGCCACCATGTCCAGCCCTTCAGTTTGCTTTATCTTGTAGTGCAGTTATGTCAGTTGCCAAATGACTTTCCACTACAAATTATTTCAGCAGGCAAACTATAGAGGCAACTGTCAGTTGCAGTATGTAGTAGTAGTAAGTTCAGTAGCTTGCTCATAATTTCACACGAGCAGCTGCAAGTAGTCAAGATTGTCACACTGACACAGGTAAACTGAAATGGATGAAGGCTGGCACATTTTGGTTGTTAAATTCTAGTGAGGTGTGATGAATTGTGCAATGTTCTGAATGTCCACAGTTTATTCACTGGACAACAGAAAATGTATCTTTCCTGATGTATCAATGCACCTTATATAAAAACTGGACAGATATGAACTGTGTTTGCATATCATATCTGTTGTCTTCCATAGTAAGAAAATACTGTGGATCTGTTGATTGGATTCAAAGTGGCCAGGCAAACAAACCTTCAAAACATCAGATGCTCCTCTGATTCAATGTAGCAGTATTTATTATTTCAGCACATCATATTTCCAGAAATTATTTACTGTATGACTGATAGGAGTGTTTATTTATTCACATCATGTAGTCATTAGTGGCATCAGTTTCAATCTGATGCAATGATTCCCTTGCCATGTCTCATTCTCTTCTTATAATTTGGATAATTGGATTTTTTGCCCTTGGAGGTGCAATCATGGTACTGTTGTTGGGACAAGTTCACATCAACAGTCTGAACACTCAGTTAAAACTGTGAAGCTGTAGTCAAGTTTAAAAATTTACTTCGCCAGGAATGATTGTAACTGTCACAAGTGTACATGGAGAGATCTGGGTCACCAATTGCAATGAAGAGTTCCAACTCATCCCTAAGGGTTTGTGTGTATGGCCACCTGAACCTGTCCCGGAAGGTCAGCTCAATGCCACTGAGCATCATGCTACACTGCTATTACGAACTATTAACTGAAGGAATATACTGTATGGACACCAGTAGGTCCTGGCCTGACTTAAGAACAATAATGAAGAGAGTTTCAGTTTTCAGGTACATTGAATTCCGGGAACAAGAAGAGACCAACTAGATGACCCAATGTGAAGCACAATGGACAATCACCCCCCCCCCCCCCCCCCAAATCTCATTGATAAGTGCTCATATTGGGTCTCCTCACCTGAATGACTGATAATTCAGAAGGAAGTGGGGAAGCTGATGAAAGACATAATTCAGCTGTCAGAAAGTCCTTGGTCCTCTTCTGTGGTCCTAATGTTGCAGAAGGATAATACATGGCATATCTGTGCCAATTATGAGCAGCTGACTTGTATCTCACAAACGGATGTACACCTATTGCCACAAATTAAGGACACTTTGGACTAAATGAAAGAAGTTAAGTATTTCTCCACTATGGATTTGCCGTATAGCTACTGGGAGATGAAGGTTGGTGAGGCTTACCAGAAAAGACTACTTTCGTATCCTCCTCTGAGTTCCATAATAGATAACCTGCTTTGACATTTAAATTATTGGTTGTTGAAAAGTGTGTCGAACCAGGTGCATGACTTATATAGACTGTGTCTTTTCTATGTGAATGTTGTTGTTTTCTTGAAGACATTTGAGGACCATTGTGGCCATATAACAAAATAATAATACATTAGTGAAGTGGCTTAATTAAAGTGTGTGACCAGCTCTAATGTTTGTTGACTACGTTGATGTCTAGGAGGCAGACACACACCTTTTGCATCATCCGATTACTGTTCTGTTTTATCCTGGAAATTGACTGTATTCTAAGCAGGATATGGGTGACAGAAAGTAGGCATCTTCTGTAGTGTGTGATTGCAGTTTACTAAATATATTGTTTATTTCACATGTTGTTATGTATTGTCAGTGCAATGACAGATTGACTTGCTATTCTTTTTCTATTGTTTGACTAGTAATTGTGATACTTTGCAAAAATAATTTAAAATTCTGGTCATTACCACAAACTCTTGTAGGAATTTGTCTTGAGTATTACACTGCAGTTCAGAGTTAAGAGTCTGTAAAGTCTACTGTGGAATACCTTTCTAAATCTGCAAGCCCAATAAGAAATTTTGCTAGCCCGTTGACCTGTCGTACATCTGCATGTATTCGCTCTTCCACATGTAGCATACGATGACTGCTAACAGTTGTTAGACTGACCTCACCTTCAATGTATCTATGACCCATACAAAGCCTTCAATCTGCTGTTGGAAAACTCACAAAATTGCATTTGATAGATATATTAGTATGCAAATTATAAATCTGAATATATCACACAACCCATGGTTTGCATTACAATACTCATGTCAGGTTCATTGTGATTCACAGCTAAATCTTATGTATTGTTTCTCATCTGTGATGCACGAACTTTACAATGAATAAAAACTTACTGGTGTGTTGTATATCAGTCTGAGCTAGAATTTCAGTACCTTTTACTTGCTGTCCTTGGCTTTTTGCTGGGTCATTTAATTTGGATCTTAGTCTATGCTATTTTAGTTAATCAGTCAAAAGTGACTTTACATCAACTATTTACTTCTACATTGAATTATGTATCTATTGATTGCTGTAATGATTTTGAATAATATACTGTCATCATGTCTGTTGGTTTTTCAAATCATTTTTACTCATTTTGTTTTTTAATTATCGAGATCAACACTCCAACACAATTTTTAAATTATATTTATTTAATAAAGAAAATTGATACTGTCTTCTGATAACACCAATCTAGCTCTGTCAGCAGACACTTTGTTTTGAGTGCTTAAGGTGTTGTTAATTATTTAGAGAAAGGTAGGTGTACATCTTTCATTATCTCTAGTTGATGTAAAGTTATCACGTACAGAATGGGCCCTTAACATGTTTGACTGCCACTAAGCCATCGGCAGACACAACAGAGCCTGACGCATGATGTCATGTGTGCACACCAGTGGCCACACACTCGACTGTTTAGTACAGTTATAACTTCAGATGGCATTGTTATAATACAATCACAGACACATGTGGCTTGTTGATGATACATATACTGTGGGTGAATGTGCCCTGAAATGTACACTACGTGGTCAAAAGTATCCGGACACCTGCCTGAAAATGACTTACAAGTTCGTGACGCCCTCCATCGGTAATGCTGGAATTCAATATGGTATTGGCCCACCCTTAGTGTTGAAAACAGCTTACACTCTTGCAGGCATACATTCAGTCAGGTGCTGGAAGGTTCCTTGGGAAATGGCAACTCATTCTTCGCAGAGTGCTGCACTGAGGAGAGGTATCGATGTCAGTCAGTGAGGCCTGGCACAAAGTCGGTGTTCTAAAACATCCCAAAGGTGTTCTATTAGGATTCAGATCAGGACTCTGTGCAGGCCAGTCCATTATGGGGATGTTACTGTCGTGTAACCACTCCGCCACAGGCTGTGCATTATGAATAGGAGCTAAATTATGTTGAAAGATTCAATCGCCATCCCTGAATTGCTCTTCAACAGTGGGAAGCAAGAAGGTGCTTAAACATCAATGTAGGCTTGTGCTGTGATAGTGCCAAGCAAAACAAGGGGTGCAAACCCCCTGCATGAAAAACCACGACCACACCATAACATCACCACCTCTGAATTTTACTGTTGGCACTACACACGCTGGCAGATGACGTTCACAAGGCTTTCACCATACCCACACTGCCATCGGATCACCACATTGTGTACCGTGATTCGTCACTCCATACAATGTTTTTCCACAGTTCAATTGTCCAATGTTTACGCTCCTTACACCAAGTGTGGCATCATTTAGCATTTACTGTGATGTGTGGCTTATGAGCAGCCGCTCGACCATTAAATCCAAGTTTTCTCACCTCCCACCAAACTGTCATAGTACTTGCAGTGGATCCTGATGTAGTTTGGAATTCCTACGCAATGGTCTGGATAGATGTCAGCCTATTACACATTACAACTCTCTTCAACTGTCAGCGGCCTCTGTCAGTCAACAGACTAGGTTGGTCTGTACGCTTTTGTGCTGTACGTGTCCCTTCATGTTTTCACTTCACTATCACATCGGAAACAGTGGACCTAGGGATGTTTAGGAGTGCGGAAATCTCGCATACAGATGTATGAAACAAGTGACACCCAATCACCTGACCACGTTCGAATTCCGTGAGTTCCGCGCAGCACCCTATTCTGCTCTCTCCCGGTGTGTACTGTGTAATGACTACTGATGTCACTGAAATGAAGTACCTGACAGTAGGTGGCAGCACAGTGCACCTAATATGAAAAATGCATGTTTCTGATCACATAGTGTAAGTCTTCAGTTGGTGAGGTATTGTCAGTTTAGCCTTGGTCGCAGTTGTGGCTTCGTAAGGTTCTACTTGCTGTACATTTATTGCAGTGCACTGCAATTGCCATTAGCACCACAATCGTCATAGTCACTGCTGCCACTATCAGTTGTGACCAAAAATGCATCTCCTTTGTTAGGAAACTCAGATAATCCTGGATCACCAGCATCAAAACCTTACTCTTCCAACATCTTCAGTAACTGAAGTGTGTGCACTAATAATGCTGTACGGCACATTTTAGAGATTTTAGGAAATTGACCAAAACTTAATTCCAGAGAATTAGTGCAAATTAATAATGTAATAACAGATATGTATTGTTTGTATATACAGACTGTTGAAAATACTTGGTTGTGCTTTCTAAAATTCCACTGAGCATAGTTTTTTTTTGAAAATAAGTATTATAATGGAAAGACGCTGTGTAGAAATGGATATACTGCATTATTCCAAATCACTCAGTAACTTATTCTGCTGTAATGACAAGGTTGCGTAGAATCCAAAGTTCTAAGTAAGAAAATTATAACAAGATACAAATTAATATTTATTGCAAATTGATTACTTTGGTCTTAAAAACTTAATAGAACATGAGTTTATCAAGTCCAGAAACAAATCTGGTACATTAAATGCAATAGTCACACTGCAGGTTTTCGTAAAAATTCCAATATTTTGACTCCATATATTTTGCCATGTCCAATAGACCACTTTCCCTGTCCTCGGTGATGGCTCGTGAGTATATATTCTGGGTGTTCACAAGTTTATAGATTCAGATAAGATGATAATGTGAAATTAATAGCATACGCTGTATAACATTTATGCTTAACATATTTATACAACTACATCCACTGGCAATAACAATAACAACAACAACAGTAGTGGTAGTGTGATTAACTTGTCTGAAAAGAAGGAATTGTTTTTGTGGAATATTGTTGTTTTGTACATAATTAACATTGCGGTGGGCGCTACTGTAAAACTCGCACAAGCGAACACATGCAGCACTGACTGTTGCTTCCATAAAATCGGCTTTCCCGCTCATGTAGCATCCCCGTTTTTGACGTAAGGGTACAATCATTAGAAACAAATCGCGATATCGAACTGAATTATATATTTGGTTCTTGAGCATATTACAGCCACTCATGATAATGTATTTTTCCAATGTAAACTAGAAATCGTTTCTCAGTAAACTATAAAATATCAAATGCAAGTAATTAAAGCAAAAATATATTTCGTTATCGGTGGTAACACATCCTTTTGAAAGAAAGGATGTACGCCTTTTGAATACAGCCAATTTCACAAGATTAAAAATCAGACCTGTAATAAAATGTAATCAGAATTTGACAGGCAAAATAGTAGGTAGCTGCTTACGCTGAGAACATTGTCATAACAAACAACATTGAGCAAGAGTACAGTAAGTGAACAGACCACTATCGGTGTGAACATAATTCGTAGGCTCCTAACATTCTCTCTTGGAAATCAAGATAAATAGAAAACATTTGAATTCAGGATTTTCAAATGTATCACAATCTTTACACTTTGCAATATGTCGTGAGTGTTTCTTACAAACAAATTGTTTACAGTCATTACATGTGATAGTTTTACGATTTCACTTTTTTCCTCCACATAGATGACACGGCCCACTTCGTTTTGCAGCATCTGGGGCTGCAATTTGTTGAGGTGGCTCGTGGTATCTTACAAGAAACAGTCGGATATCTTTTGGAAGTGTGCACATGTGAGCCCTTATTTTCAAATGAGCCTCTGTTCGAGCACTACTTCACTGAGAAAGTCGCGATGGTGTATCGTGGATTCGGGATTATTTTGGAGAAACACCACTTGTGAATATATGCCAGCCAGGTCCCAAAAACTGAAAAAAAAAAAAAATCCTTAGAGGCCATCTCCTTCTTTGCCGTGCATTTGAGTAAGCAACGCACATTTTATCAACTGTATTGACACCTCCCTTGGTTGAAATATAATCGGTGTTGATCTGTGGTTTACCCGTCATTTCATCGGTAACTTTGCGGTCATGCATAGTCTATAGAAGGAGTACATATATCCTTCGCTTGGTCTGGATGGAAACAAATGTTTTATCGTACTGAATCCCTTAAAGACATGAACCAATTTCCCGTGATTTTGAGATAAATTAAGGAGGGGTTTCTCTTTTGTTGGCTTTGAGGGTACCAATGACAGGCAGTCTTTCTCAAGAAGGATATCAGCTAATGGCACACTAGTGTAGTAGCTATCCATTTAATGTTCCTGTTGGAACGATGAATATCTTGAGCAAGTTTTTGAACTACATCGTTGGGTTTGTTGGAACGATGAATATCTTGAGCAAGTTTTTGAACTACATCGTTGGGTTTTTTGATACGTCCCTAGGGCCTGACCTCTGCTTTCCACAGTACACCTCGAAATTTGATGTATAACATGTTTTACTGTCACATATTGCATAATATTTCAGTCCATATTTGGCCGATATGCTAGGCATATATTGGACAAAACCACATGTACCTCTAAATGCGAACAGCATCTCGTCAATTGTTGTGAATTCATCATGACTGTAATTATTCCTACAGTTGGACAAAAACCTGTCATAAATATTGCGGATGGCTGCCAGTCTGTCAGTCTTTTCTCTCTCCACTCTTATACACACATAACCAATCCTCATTGATCGAAGCAAGAACAGGAAGTGCTTGTAACTGCAGCCGCCGTTGTGATCATCATAGCTGTTCCATCATCTTTCCATTGCTCTCTGCAGTTCGCACGATTCCCATGCTTCACACCAACTAGGAATAAAAGACCCAAAATACCCATAATCTCATTCCGTGTAGTGTCCTTACAGTCCCGATGTCTGGAGTATTTTACTTCATCCCTTCTGTTCACAGTAAAAGCGTTTGTACAGTCTACAATTGTATCAATAATGTCAGGGCCTTTAAATGTGAGAAATGCATCAATGGGTTTCGAAGTATCTCTGCAAATCCGCTTTGGGCTTGGAAAATTTATGATGATATTCTTCGCCAGTACTCATAAAGCAGCTTTCAGTGTGGGTTTGCTGCACCAAATAGATTTCTTGTCTTTCCCGATGTAAAAAAAGAAATCCTCAACAGTATCTTCAGTCTTCATTTCATCTGCTTCCAATTCAGAAATCTCTGAACCGCTGTCATGCTCATTTACTTCCACGACCTCTTCTTCATCCTCAACACCTGAGCCGTCTAGGTCTTCTCTACTATTCTGTGCCCCTTCTTGAACCGGCCTCTTCTCGTCACCGTCCAACTACTCTCCTCATCAGAAGTTTCACGTTTTGCAGGCAAGTGCTCTACCAACTGAGCTACCCAAGCACGACTCACGTCCCGTCCTCAGCTTCAGAAGTGCTAGTTCTGAAAGGTTCGCAGGAGAGCTTCTGTAAAGTTTGGAAGGTAGGATACAAGGTACTGGCGGAAGTAAAGCTGTGAGGACTTGTGCTTGGGTAGCTCAGTTGGTAGAGCACTTGCCCGTGAAAGGCAAAGGTTCTGAGTTCGAGTCTCGGTCCAGCACACAGTTTTAATCTGCCAGGAAGTTTCTTAATGTCAGATATTTAGCACATAATGCATTTATAAAGTAATCAGACATCTGAAGCTGTTTTATGCAAGTGAGTTTGCTATTTAAAGTATCAGAGGTTTAGTAGTTCAAACAGAAACACGTAATGGAATATATAAAATAATATTATCTACATACACATAACAGCACTTCCTTTACTACTTGATCGTTTTTGTCCCTTTCAGTTACTAGTAAATTAGACACTAAAGTTGGTTTAACACATAATTGATCATTTATAGATGGCCTGGGAAGAAGTAGTTTGGAACCTCTAATGCATATGTAAAACTCCCAAAAATTTGTTTCTGCCCCCCCCCCCCCCCCTCTCTCTCTCTCTCTCTCTCTCTCTCTCTCTCTCTCTCTCTCTAGTCAGCTTTCTTACATCTTCCATGCTTACATCGACTGTCATGCGTGTTTGTAAAAGCACAGTGAAATCTCTTGTTGTTGAGGTTGTCAGTCAAATGACTGGCTTGATACAACTCTTTGTGCTAGTCTATGATGTGCAAACTTTTTTATCTGTGCATAACTACACCCACTTTAAACTGAATACTGTACTTCACCTTGATAACTTTCTAGCATTATAAATCCCCCACCCTATCCCTCAGCTGTGCCTCTTCATTATCAAATTAATGATTACTTGGTGCATCAGGTTGTGTTCTATCAATATGATTTCATCTTTTAGTCAAATTATGTTATAAATTTCTTTTCTCATTGATTTCATTCAGTGCCTCTTCATTAACTGCTCAACCTACCCATTAATTTTTAGCTTTCTCCTGTGCATGACATTTTGAAATCTTCTATTATCATCTTGTCTGTAGTCTGTATTGTATACCCATTTAAGGGATCTTAACATTCTGCACTGTGACCTGTAGAACACCAATTTAGATTTTCTTGATGACAACATCCTTCTGAGTAGGCTCCACATGTAGATCCAAATGAGGAGTTATCTTCACCTCAGAACATTTTAATCAAGAGGATGCATTATCATAAAATTATATAGGAGAATTATACATCCTAATATGAAGGTGAATTAGAAAGTCTTTGACTATTTTTGGTAAGTCAAAAGAAATTACATACAGATAATTACAAATACATGTACTGTTCTACATACCTTAAGCTAATTTTCCACATAGGCACCGCACTGTTTCACACATTTGTCCCAGTGCAACACTAAGTTTGAGATGCCCCTGTGGTAGAATTTGTGTGGCTGACTGTGGAACCACTGTTGGACTGCTGTCTCGGCTTCATCATTGCACCTGAATCATTATCCTGCCAGGAAATTCTTCAGTAGTCTGAGAACATGGAAACTGCTAAGGGTGAATTTCAGATTGTATGGCATGTGATCCAGACTATCCCTGTGAAATGACTGGAGCTTGTTGGCAGTTCTAATTTCCACAAGTGGCCCCACATTGTTGTGAAGAATAATCACATTATACACATCAAGAATCCCTCAGCACTTTTTCCTGATGGCAGTCTGGAAATATGACAGTGTGGAATAAACTCTGTCATCACTGATGTTTGCACATAGCGGCATGAAATCCAGCAGGTGTTACCCACAATGCTTCCAGAAGACCATTAACACCACTTTCCCAACAGATGGCACTCAGCAGAATTTTTTTGTCACAGGCAATCCTGGACTTTTCCATGCCGTGCTCTGCTGCCTGTGAAATGCAATGTCCACGTTTCATCACCAGTAACAATGTGGCACAGGAAACTGTCACTCTTCTCAATATACCACTGCAGATGATTCAGTGAAGCAATCATTCAATTACTTTTCATCATGTCATCCAACTGCTTAGGCACCCACTGACACTAAACTTTCCAATGGCCCATGAACAATGTCGTAAACACTCCCATATGAAATAGCAAGCCCCCAGAAACATCTTTGAGGTTTATATACTGATCAAAACTGCCACGTATGTAATGTGTTATATGCAGTTCTGTGTTTATTAAGTGACGCTCTTTTCTGGTATTGGAAGTTACTCTCAAGTTTTCTGCAGCTCAGTGAGTCTTCTGCTGCCGAACACCTCAATTCTAAGTTCATCATAGGCAACAACTCAGAAATAGATGAGACTGCTTGTAAGAGACCATTTGAAAATTGTCCATGGAATTACAATATTCTAGACTAGATTATGGTAAGATTTATCCTTCCTAGGAAAACCTTTTAAAAAAAAGAGGAAAACACTTTTGTAGTCATTCTCGCAGAAAAGTTCTGATGTTGTGCAGGCTCTTGGATTGCTTTAAAAGTCCATATGTCCAAAGGTCTATCCTGATGAGCAACACATTGGGATTCATGTATGTTGTATCATTTGAAATAAAGTTCATAGTTGCCTTTTCACATTAAGAAATTGTTTTCTTGTACGACAACAAATCTCTTTTGTATCTATCAAACAATGAAACATCCAGGATGGAATGTAACAGTATTATGAAAGTTGCTACTCCCCATGTCTGTGTGTGTGTGTGTGTGTGTGTGTGTGTGTGTGTGTGTGTATTGTTGATGAAAGCCTTAGTGGCCACAAGCTTTAATTGTGAGAGTCTTTCTGTTGTGCCTATCTGCAGCTCTCTATCTCCTCTTTTGTATCTACATTGTTCTGATTTTAGTAAATCATTAAACTATCTGAATTCCAAGTTTAACAAGACTGCTGACTTTCAACAAAGCATCTAATTAACTTCAGACAAGAACTCATTACATGTCTAGTCAGTCAGAGAAATAGCAACAGAACATCATTGTAATTTGTTAATTGCTTGTTAACAAAGTCCAGACAAAAGCTCAGCATGCCACAATCAGAAATCAAAGATTGTATGTTACATAAAAATTTTAGTTAATGTTTGCATGACGTGTGTAGCAACACTGTTCACGTTTACGTAGCACTTCACTTAGCATAGACTGGGACTGTGTCCTAGGCAGGCCCAATGTTAACTGACTTGGCACAGCCCGTGCTGCCTGAGCTGTTGTTGTTACACCGGTAAAGGTCGCGTCCGAATTCTCGCGTGCCCTCTGGTGGACGGGACTCTACTTGCGGCAACTACCGTCCGTGACGCGCCGTGCCGATGTGCGCCTCCCGCGATCTGTCTGGTGGCTACTGCACTCCTCCTTCGGGGGGTGAAGCCACTGTGATGCACTGCGTCGGAAGGTGGAGCGTTGAGCACATCCATTGGAAGACCGGAGTCGAGGGTATCTGCCAACCCTCGAGCCGGAACCTTCGAATACGGCTGGAAGTGACCCACACGAAGAGGCCCCCGTCGTCCCACCACCGGAGCCTGGAACAGAACGGGCAACAAACTGTCGAATTCCGGATCCTGTTCCACCTCGGGAGGGGCAAGACCCAGTGGCGGGGACGATGGGGAAGGGACGACCACAGGTGAACAAGCCTCCTGAGAAACCGGGCCTGCGAGGGGGGCCGGCTCTCGCTGGGGCATCTCGAACGATGGCGATGCTGGTGCTGGAGCTACTGTAGGCTGCCAAGGCTGAGAACCATCGCAGTGCGGCCGAGTCACAGCGGGGAGAGGCGGTAACGTCCCCTGAGAAACCAACAAGGGTGCAGGCAATGGGGAAGCCGGTGTCCGAGAGGTCGGATGGTGGGTTCCCAAAAGTGGACGTAGCTGATTTTGGTGATGACGTACCACCCGGTCCCCCGCCTACAAGGTATCCATTTCGGCGCAGGACCACTGCCAGTATCCAACGTGGATTGCAACCAAATCCACGGGCCCAGACCGACATACCCAGTGGAAAGCCAGGTACTCCGTGTTGTGAAGACTGGCGAGGACCAGGCCGGAGGAGGTGCAGCAGAGTCCTAGGTTGCCGCCCATGGAGGAGCTCTGTGGGGCTGCGTTCTCCCATTGGTGTGGTCCGGTGTGCCGTCAGGAAAAACGTCAATGCTTCCTCTGCAGGAAATTCGTGCACATACTTTTTCATCTGCGTCTTAAATGTGCGCACCCATTCGATTGTGGATGGAAGGGGAGAGAGCAAACGTGCCGAATATCAAAGCGCCTCCAAAAATCCTGGAAGGTCTGCGAAATAAACTGCGGTCCATTGTCCGAGACCAGGGTGATTGGCAGACCTTCCACAGAAAAGATTTTGGCTAGTGCCTGGATTGCAACTTCTGAAGTGGTTGAGGAGCAGCGAACCACATATGGGAATCGGGAATAAGCATCAATGACAATGAGCCAAAAGCCATTGAGAAACGGGCCCGCAAAATCGATGTGAACACGTTCCCATGCTTGGGTTGCCGGCGGCCATGAAGAGAACGCTGCCCTGGGAGATGCCTGTTGGCTCGCACACTGGGAACAGGCAGCCACCAAGTGCCCAATTTCTCTGTCAATACCGGGCCAGTACACATGTCTGCGAGCCAAGGTTTTAGTACGGGAAACACCCCAGTGCCCCGCATGTAATAACGTGAGGACCTCCCTTCGTAAACTTGCAGGAACAACCATGCGAGGAGCTGTATCATCGGTAGCCAGAAGGAGAACTCCTTCCAAGACCGAGAGGCGGTCTCGTAGAATAAAATAATTACGAAGAGGGTCTGAGGCCCGACCTGGAGGGGGGGATGACCACCCCTGCTGAATGAGGCGAACTACTTGCCGGAGAACCGGGTCAGCTGCCGTTTCCCTGGCGACTTGAGAACTAGTGATCGGGAAGCCATCAACCACTTGGCGGGACGCCACATCCAAATGAAAACACAATCTCCTCTCAATCGAACGTAGGATCCGGGCCCACCGGAAGATGGGAAAGAGCGTCGGCGTTGGCATGCTGTCCAGTAGGGCAAAAATGAATGTCATAATGGGACTTAGAGAGGAACAAGGCCCAGCGCTGTAGTCTGTGGGCCGCCCTATCCGGAATCTGAGAGGCGGGGCCAAATAACGATATTAACGACTTATGGTCAGTGATTAACTGAAACTTTGTGCCATACAAGAAAGGGTGAAACTTGGTAACAGCATAGACAATGGCCAAAGCCTCTTTTCCCACCTGGGAGTAATGGGCCTGCACGGGACTAAGAGTTTTAGACGCAAACGCCAGTGGTTGCTCGGAACCGTCTGCATTGCGATGAGCCAGGACTGCCCCCACCCCATACTGCGAAGCATCTGTAGCCAGGACCAATGGCTTATGGGGGTTAAAAGTAGCCAAACAAGGCGCTGACGTGAGGAGGCCCTTCAACGAGATGAACGCTTGCTCGCATGCAGGCGACCAATCAAAAGGAACACCCTTGCGCAGAAGGCAGTACAGGATGCAGACTATGGTGGAAGCCCTGGGAATGAACCGGTGGTAATAGGCTATCTTGCCTAAAAAAGCTTGTAACTCCTTCAGCGAAGTGGGCCGAGGAAGGTCGACGATACCTTGGACCAAACTTCCTAGTGGCTGGATGCTGTGCCGAGAGATGGTGTAGCCCACATACTCAATGGACGGTTGGAAGAAGTTTGACTTATGCAGGTTGCAACGCAAGCCCACAGACCTGAATTTGAGAAATAGGGTACAAAGGTTGTGCAAGTGTTCCTTCGTGCTGCAGCCTGTGACAATTATGTCATCCAGGTAATTAATACAATGAGGGATTGTCGACGTGACGTACTCAAGATAATGCTGGAATATCGCCGGGGCACTGGATATTTCGAAGGCCAGCCGCTGGTATTGGTAAAGGCCAAACGGGGTGTTGACGACCGCCAGCCATTTGGAGTCCTCATCAAGTGGTATCTGATGGTAAGCCTCCGAAAGATCGATTTTCGAAAAATATTGGCCTCCCGCCACGGCAGAGAACAATTCATCAGCACGAGGCGAAGGATAGGTGTCCACCACCAATTGGGAATTAATGGTGGCCTTGAAATCGCCACAAAGACGTAATTTTTCCGAGGGCTTCCTTACAATAACGAGGGGCGAAGCCCACTCACTAGAAGAAATGGGAAGAACGACCCCTAGGGCTGTCAGCCGGTCTAGCTCTTCCTTTACCTGAGGGCGGAGAGCCAAGGGGATCTGCCTCGCGCGTAGAAAACGCGGGCGAGCTGACGCCTTCAACGTTAAGTGAGCTTCAAAATCTGAAACACGCCCCAGGCCCTCCTCAAAGATATCTGGAAAGTCTGAGATCAAAGATTCCAATGATTGATTGGGAACATCTTCGGAGACCAACTGTATGGCGTCAGCGATAGAAAAACCGAAAGCTTGAAAGGCATCCAGGCCAAAAAGGTTAGCAGAGCTCGCATCACTGACAACAATAAAAGTAATAGGCCGAGTGACTGATTTGTAAGTCACGTCGGTAGTGAATTGACCCAGTAGGGGAATGAACTGTTTACCATAACCGCGTAGACGCCGGTAAACTGGCGCCAACGGGGGCGATCCAAGGTCGGAATAAGTTTGTGCATTCAACAACGAAATTGCCCTGCCCGTATCTACTTGCAGTTGTAACCGGCGCTACCGAACCGACACCTCGATAAAGAGTTTGTGTGCCGATGCGTCGGGAGCCTGGCCCGATGAAACTTCCTGAATGTCAACGTCCATGTCCTCTGTACCTGCTTCCTTCGATTCTTTTGAGGCTGAGCGGCAAACTTTAGCAATGTGTCCTTTTTTATTACATTTGCGACAAACGGCCCAATGCAGGGGGCACTCTGACCGATCATGATGTATATAGCACGACGCACAGGACGGCAACAGGGGCCGGCGGCCGGAATTCTGTTTACGCACCGTGCGGGAGCGGCCGTAACGGCCGGATTGCACCGCTCGCACGTCGTCCACCCCAGACGCAGTGGATGTGGCCGCGCCGCCCTGAAGCGCCGCGACGTCGCACCACGCTTCCAGCTGTTGACCTGCGGCGTGAGAGACTTCATACGATTGAGCAATGGACAGGACTTCCTCGAGGGAAGGGTCTTCTAACTGCAGGGCCCGTTGGCGGACCTCCCTATCAGGGGCCGAACGAACAATGACGTCGCGTACCATAATGTGGGCATACGACTCTCGCGACTGCTCCGTCACAAAATGACACTTGCGACTAAGACTGTGCAGGGTAGAGGCCCACGCCCGGTAAGACTGATGGGGCTGTTTCTTGCATTGATAGAACTCCACCCTAGCCGCCACAACATGCGTGCGGCGGCGATAATATGAAGACAGCAATGGACACAATGCGTCAAAAGACAAAGACGAGGGTTCCTGCAACGGCGCTAGCTGCGGCAAAACTTGATACAGCGAGGGAGATATCCGAGACAAGAAGAGAGCACGACATACCTCCGCATTGGCAACATGAAATGCCTGGAAATGCTGCCGATGGCGATGTTCATATGCGTCCCAATCCTCCGCCGTCTCATCATACGGGGGAAAGGGAGGAGGGAACGGCGCTGGAGCAGACTGCGTGGAGAGCAATGCTGGAAGCACTTGTTTCATGGTGGCCATGAGCTCCGTCTGCTGCTCAATCAAAACCCGCACTAAATCCTCCATGCCGTGGAGAAGTTGCGAAACCGGAACAACGACGCAACACGCGAAAGAACGACCCTATTCTCGCCAATTGTGTAGTAACACTGTTCACGTTTACGTAGCACTTCACTTAGCATAGACCGCGACTGTGTCCTAGGCAGGCCCGATGTTAACTGACTGGGCACGGCCCGTGCTGCCTGAGTTGTTGTTGTTGTTACGCCGGCAGAGGTCGCGTCCGAATTCTCGCGTGCCCTCTGGTGGACGGGACTCTACTTGCGGTAACTACCGTCCGTGATGCGCCGTGCCGATGTGCGCCTCCCGCGATCTTTCTGGTGGCTACTGCAACTTGCATATCACCAAGCTCATCTCACCTTGTTTAAAAAATAACATTGTCTTATTGGAATGTCATTCATAGTCACTTTAATGGGGGCAAATATTAAAGTTCTCATGTTACATTCTTGAGTCCATTTGAGATGGATTGTAAGCTCCATCAAAGTAATTGCTTTCTTTAATAATACAATTATCTATTTAATTTTATTTCCTTTCAGCTTTTCTCTTTGTTTGACTTTTCTTGTACCCCCCATGCTTTGGTCTCTCTCTGCCATTGCCACTTCATTATTTGCCATTGTTGTTGATCTAATTATTAACAATGTCAATAATTCCAGTCTTTTTTTCCCCATACTGGTTCTTTCAGTTTCGCTACATTATGCATGACTTACTGACTGATGTATTTTTCACTGTTAACTGATCAAGTTTTTCGTACAACTGTCAGAATTTTGATTTACCTCTCACCAAAATCCTTCCTCCTTTCCTTTTCTGAGGGGTAAGGTGATTTTCATTTTCTGTTAATGTATATGACTGTGAGAACTGGGCGAGGATAAGTTTTTTTTAATATTTTCTTTCATTGTAGTTTTTGTTTAAAGATCCTTTTCTAAAGAGTGAATGAATGATTGATTCAGTCTTAGAATAGTAGCTTGTTAGTCTGTTGTTGTTAACTTTTAAAAAATTGTAAGTAAATTTCATACAAAGAAAGATGTTAAACTTCAGCAACTATTAAGATATAAAGTTTAAGATTGTACTATGTGGTTTAATAGGATGTGCTCTTTATCGAGCCACTATAATGAAAAGTAATGCAGTAAATGAAAAAGTCTACAAAAATAAAATTTTGTGACCTTTTGGCAAAGTAAGATGTTTATTTCACATAATATTTACTTTTTAATGCATAATTTGTTTTGTATTTCACTCAATGTACAAACTTTCATCTTTATTGTATTGAAAATAAAGTGTGTCAAGTGTTATCATTTAAGTAAACTCTTCCTATTCAGCCTGTTTGAAGGCTGGTGGAGTATGTCAATTCTCTCTGATTATATAAAGTGTCATAATAAATATCCACTTAAAGGTGGTACTGTCCAGAACCGGTATGCCAACAATGCAGAATCACTGTGAGCATTGAGGCTATCTTCCCACTGACACACTGGGCTGAAGATATCTGTTTGGTAAAACGTGTCGTGGACATGAAGAAATACATAACTGCCTTCTGCACATTGTCATTTTATTGAATTCATTGACCCTTCAAGTCATTTTCAAGTGATTGAAGGTGTGATGATGGTCGCATAGGGAGAGATCAGGACTGTAGGGCAGATGCTCAAATGTCTCCCATTTGAGTGAGCGTAACTTCCATGTGTCTTGTGTCAAATCAAGACCAACATAACTTGGTGCAACATTCCACAACAGTGATTTTCAATGGACATGCTGCCCTATACAAATTATTCATTCTCCGATGGATATCAACTGGTGTTTGTCTTTTGACAGCCAATAAAGCGATAACAGCACATTGGTCCTATTTGGACACATATGGTAATTACCTCATCATACTAATCCCTTGCCTACATATTGGTGCTTATATACTCACATTGGAGTCACACTATGCTGCATATACGCTGCACTAATACCCTCATATGGAGACTTTCTGATTGCCACTTACGTGTTTTGTACACATATTAGCTATTACACTAGAGTTTATGAAAATGGAGTACTTCTTAGCTGGTTCTGACCTTTTGGAGGATTGAGCATAGTTGAAAACTTGCTGAACAGAAAGGAACATATATTGGCTATGTCTCCTGCTTGGAGTCTTGAGTCTTCTAATTTTGTGTCTTATCTTTTATGCTTCATTTTGCTGACAACCATCTCCTGATGTTTCAAAGACTGAAATAAAATTCTTACAGGAATTAACTAGGCATGCTCTAGATATCTGTAGAATATTTTTAGGCATAGAAATGTACTCTTAATACTCACTGCAGGGACTGCAAATGCTTTAGAAAAGCTATTTTTAAATTTTCTTCAGGAAATATACCAACTGTATCTTCTTAACATGCAGTATCAGAACACTGCAAGTGTATTAAGACACTAGTAGGCTGTTTCTCACATGGCAGTTTTGGCTTTTAAGCTCACTTCTAATCATTTGTATAATGATACAGATAATTTTGATAAATGATTTTAAAATATTTTCTCATTGCTGCCATATTCCAAATGACAACTTGACTGAAAACACAAGCTTGATGTTCTCTCTCTTAAAAGTGGGCAATATGAAACTTGTGCAATGATAAAATTAAGACTTTTTGTGTTTGTTGGTAGTCTATGTGTATATTCAAAGCTTTGTGGAAAGGAATGGTATATTATAACTTGCATTGTTTGAAAATCAGTAATTAAGTTGACACAGATAACTGCATGGGAGTGAGAGTGATAAATGCTTATTCTGCTGGCAACTGTTGCAGTTTTGTGATAGGATGGTGATGTTGCAGTTACATAACTGCTTATTGTACAACTATCAGAGGAGATGAGCGTAGGTCTGTTTCGCATAGACTAGGTTAGTGAGTTTAAATTTCAAAAAGGCACTGAAACTCCCATAAACATGGCTAATGATACATTATGGGAAAAACAAATAAGACTTCATATGTATACATGTGATGGCATGCTGAAAAGTAATGCCTCCAAATTTTTTATAGGAAAAAATTCTTAACTTTTTTTACACAAAACAAATGTTGTTATCATTCTGAATCTTTATTCTTTATGTTTATTATTCATTTCTCAATGAAGTCACCTTGCTAACAAACACATTTTTCTCAAGAAGAGACCATGTTGTTGATACCATCACTGTAGAATGTTTGATTTTGTTGGCAGAGCCACAGCCTCACCTTTGTTTTCACCACTTAATCACTATTCACTTCGAAGGTATTCTTAAAGTTTTGGAAAAGGATGAAAATTAGATGGAGCCAACTCAGGACTGTATGGGGTATGAAATAAATGGTTGTAGTTTCATCATAAGTTGCACTGAGAAGTATCTATTTTTTTATTTCTTTACGGTGGCTAATTTCAGTCACCTGTGTCCATTTTCAAACCATTCATGCTGTAAGTGTGATGGATATAGGCAATAGCCCATATATAGGAACTGACCCTGCAGTAAGCAAAGTGGTATATGGCTAACATTAGAGAACTCTTAATGTCCATCCTGTGTGGTGTAACATGCCATTGTTAAGGTGGACATATACCACTGCAGGGGCAGTTTCTGCACATGGGCTATCGCCTATATTTGTCACACTTACAGTGCGGATGGTTTGAAAGTGGATACAGGTAACCAAAGCTAGTCACCATCAAGAAATAAAAAAATAGGTAATTCTTAATGCAACTCATGATGAAGCTACAACCATTTATTTCAATTACAAGGAGAGAAGTCTTCCGAAGTAAGTGTGATTTCAGGTGTGCCGCAGGGGTGTGTCATAGGACCGTTGCTATTCACAATATACATAAATGACCTTGTGGATGACATCGGAAGTTCACTGAGGCTTTTTGCGGATGATGCTGTGGTGTATCGAGAGGTTGTAACAATGGAAAATTGTACTGAAATGCAGGAGGATCTGCAGCGAATTGACGCATGGTGCAGGGAATGGCAATTGAATCTCAATGTAGACAAGTGTAATGTGCTGCGAATACATAGAAAGATAGATCCCTTATCATTTAGCTACAAAATAGCAGGTCAGCAACTGGAAGCAGTTAATACCATAAATTATCTGGGAGTACGCATTAGGAGGGATTTAAAATGGAATGATCATATAATGTTGATTGTCGGTAAAACAGATGCCAGACTGAGATTCATTGGAAGAATCCTAAGGAAATGCAATCCGAAAACAAAGGAAGTAGGTTACAGTACGCTTGTTCGCCCACTGCTTGAATACTGCTCAGCAGTGTGGGATCCGTACCAGATAGGGTTGATAGAAGATATAGAGAAGATCCAACGGAGAGCAGCGCGCTTCGTTACAGGATCATTTAGTAATCGTGAAAGCGTTACGGAGATGATAGATAAACTCCAGTGGAAGACTCTGCAGGAGAGACGCTCAGTAGCTCGGTACGGGCTTTTGTCAAAGTTTCGAGAACATACCTTCACCGAAGAGTCAAGCAGTATATTGCTCCCTCCTATGTATATCTCGCGAAGAGACCATGAGGATAAAATCAGAGAGATTAGAGCCCACACAGAGGCATACCGACAATCCTTCTTTCCACAAACAATACGAGAATGGAATAGAAGGGAGAACCGATAGAGGTACTCAAGGTACCCTCCGCCACACACCGTCAGGTGGCTTGCAGAGTATGGATGTAGATGTAGAAGACAAGTTTCAGGCCTATTTTTCACCTGCAGCATGCTGCAAGTTTATATGTACGGGGGATGATCGATGACAGTGAATGTAGATGTTGCAGTGCTTGTGTGTTGTCTGGCATTGTCATGCTGAAGGAGAGGGTGCTCCATGTGTGAATGACTCCGAATTTGAATCTATACTACACTAACGGTTCCTGACAGACTGACATATTTACATTACACAGCACCATGTTACAAGCTAATTCAGAGCCCTCTAGTGGCAGAGGACTGCAAAAATGTAGACATGAAGAATTAAGATGTACAATGTTAATTTCATTTCAAAAGGTTTAAGATTTTTCACATATAATTTTAGAGGTATTACTCTTCAGCACACCCTCATCTTTAAAATACAGAAAATGTGGACAGAAGATTGAAAATTGTCTTACTCAGGAAAATTAGTAAAAAATGACAAATCCGTTGATAAAATCAAACAGTGGGGAGTCCAGGTTGGAATAACAATAATATGGAAAGGATAGATTGCTTGCCACTTACCATACAAAGTTGGTGTTGAGTCACAGACAGGCACATTGAAGAAAATATTTAAGGGGATCTCGAAAGCCCTATCTTTCCAATGTTAAAATAGTGCTAATAAATTGTGTTTTCTCAGAAAGTATTTGAGCTAGGAAGTTGAAATTTTTACATTTTATTTATTGAAGTATTGGCTACAATTTAACACAGGGATTTTCAAAAATCTGAATTCAGTTGTTAGAGATTAATTTTTTCTATTGTAATGAAAATTCACTACTTTTTGTGCCATTTTTTGTTTGTAAATTCAGCAATATAAAGGTTTTTGGAAAAATGTTCTGTTAACCTATGCAGAAGAGAATGTGTAACATTTCCTGAAAATTTGAAGCAAATTTGTTTGGTAGACCCTGAGAAAGAATGTAATTTGCATGAAAAATAAAACTTTTGGGAATCCAGCAACAAAGTTTGGATTACCTTTTTAGTGCATTCCAGGTCAATATAATGGATTACCTTTATTTTCTGCAAACTCCTTCTCCAGCTTCCTCTTTCTCCTCCTCCTGTTTACTCTGGCTTGTATTTCTGCTGCTAAGTTCCTGAAAATAGGTTTCATCACCTCTGTTACCACATCAGGCAGACTATGTGTATGAGTGTACATTTCACCAGTTAGCAATCTGTTGTTGTACTTACACCAACTGTTTTCTGCTTTGGGACACAAGTAATGATGGGGATTTTTGTTGGTTAAAAAAGTATAAAAAGAAGGAGCCCAAACAGCCTTCTTCATTTCATTGACACTTTGTATGTATTTCCTAACAGCTATTCCATAATTGTTCTGAATTTTGTCAATTACATCGTCAGTTAACGTTCCCTCCCCATCCAACCATTTACCATCACTGAGTTTATTTATTTTTTATGAAACTTTCAGTCACCGAAGACTTGATCCCATTCATTTCTGTCTGTGTCCAATACACTGCACTACATCATCATCATCATCATCATCATCATCATCATCATCATCATTTCAGTTCTCTAATATGTTTGAAACTTTTGGAATCACAATCATCAACATAATCCACATATTGTACTTCACCATACACAACAGAACACTGAAATGTACTAGCAATACCAGCCACTTCCATTCCTCCACTACTGCCATTATAATTAGTTGTGCAATTATTTTCATGTCTACCTTTATTTTTTTGTGGACACCTACAATGTTTAGATATTACTACTTCATCAAAAACTTACATACTGGTGGCAGATACTACACCATGAAGACATGTGTATCCCTGTTTATGTCAGGTATCATCGAATCGTGCAGTCAAGTCTCTATCACCACTGTTTTCTACTACTGCTTTTTCCACAGCTTTCTTCACAGGTTCTATACAGACATCTTCTACTTTAGACCCTATAAATCTAGCATAGTTTGTAAACTTGGTTGGGGGATTTGGAAGATTCATCAGGCTACAGAAAACTGCAGCTGCAGTAGCATCCTTACAAACTGTACGCAAGGCATAAACAAATCTAATGTTGTGTTCACAGATTTTGCTGCCAGTTTCTTCATTTGGAGTTACTGCAACACTGTTTCAAAAGCTAGTCATTTATGAGCATTTACCATGCTTCAGTTCCATTTCACTGGCAAGTCCTACATGATTTTTTATAGAAAGTTACAGACCAACTACATTGAGTGCATCTCACACAGTTTGCAAAAATTCTATTGAGAAATGACATATCAAATATTTCATTCAGATCTGATTCACATATAAAACATTCATACTTTTTACTAGCTGAACCAAGCCTCCTCTGGAAAAATACTTCCTTTCTCACTTTCATTGCAATGGGCAAGTGTACCAGCAAGGTTGGGTTCACACACTTGGTTATCATCTTTATTTTATTTAATAAAATTGCAGCCAAACAGCCATATACAGTTACTTTGCTAAATATTTTACATTTACATTTCACATTTTTGCATATTCCTTTATTGATTTCACTCTTTTACTGCACAGTTCTATGTGATATCGTTCACAGGCTTCATTACACAGTTCACATACACATGTTGTGGTTGGGTCACGATAAGTTTTGTTTTTGCAGATTAGATGATCAAAGCCGTGAATAGAAAGTCTAGTTACGACATGTCGCTGTTCGAAGTATGGTACTGTGCATGAGCGGTTCATCATTGCTTCGGTGCCATAGAACTCTGGCCATATTTTTTCTTGTTTGTCCTCCATGATCTTCAGTTGCTTTCTGGAAACCCTGGTGTGTGGCATCATATATCGAAGTCTGATGTCTTCAATTAGGAATGTCTCTCTCGTTAGCAGATACACTAGTCTAGATCTTGTTGTCTTTGAGAGGACTAGTGCTCTTTTTAGATAAGTCGATTTTACCTTTTCTAGTGTTTCTAGATTTTTTTCTGTCAGGTGGTCCCATATAACCTCCATCCCATAGGCCAGGATTGGCAAGATTTTTTTGTTGAATAATGTCATGGCTGTTTCTAGACTGAGTAAGTGGATGTTTTTGATGTCCTGTATTGCTGTTATTGCTTGGGCTGCATGTTCTGTTGTATGTTTTGTGAAGCATTTGGCTGTTGGTTGCAATGTCACCCCTAGGTATTTAAAGTCTGATGAGATTTTTATTTTTTGTCCTCTGATGCTGATTTTCCCATTCTTGGGTGTTTTGCCTCCTTTTCTGAAAATTACCATTTCTGTCTTTGTTATGTTTATGTGTAGTTTGTGTTCATTGCACCATTTGTCTATTTTCTCAATGATTCTCTGCAGCTTCTGTATATCTGTTGAACCTACAGCTATGTCATCAGCGTATGCGTATACTTATACATCTTCTTCATTTTCTCCAATTCGGAGTACTTCTTCAGTGACAAGAATGTACAGCAAAGGGCTCATTGGGTCACCCTGCAAGACTCCATTTGATTGCAGAATGGGGTTTGAAAAAGAGAGGTTGTCTGATATTGTGATTAAGTTGTATTTGCCCATGCGCTATCTTCTCCCATTGTGTTTTCCAGTTTTTGGACTATGAGATCTCTTTCCAGTAGGTCAAAGGCTTTGGTAAAGTCTACAAGCACTGTGTAGAACATTTGTTTCTTTTGTAGCACTTTGTCGATGTTGTTTAGAAGAAGTCTGACTGCTGTAAGTGTTGATCTTGCAGATCTGAAACCCATTTGTCTTTCTGGGAGATGACTGTCCACAGAGGCTTGGATATTTTGTGTAATTATCTCTGAAAACATCTTGAATTGAGTATTTTCCAGGGCTACGCCTCTGTACTTGTTCGGGTCAATTGGGCCTCCTCTACCTTTGTAGAGAACTTTTATTGTTGAGTGTCTCCATTGTGTCGGAATTCTTCCAAGTTCCAGGCATTTGTTAAATAGTTTGGTCCATACGTGTTGGAGGGCCTCTTTTGCATCTTTTATATGTTCATTATATATATTATCAGGTTCTGCTGCTTTCTTGTTCTTCAGTGCTTTTATTACTTCTTTTACATCTTCTCCATTTAGAGGTTCCCATATATTGTCTTTTTCCTTAGTTTGATGTTGTTTCTCTTTCTTTGGGGGTGTTTTGATTCCTCGTTTGTTCAGTATCTTATTGAAGTGGTCTTCCCATTCCTTCATGTCTGTATTTGGCATATGAGACAGTTTTCTTGGTCTTGCTGCTATGTATGGGTCTTCCTCTGCTTCATCCACTTCTCTTTTTGCCTCTCTTTCTATGTATTCTTTTTTCTTCTTTTCTATTAGTATTTTGTAGATTCTCCTCTCTTCTGCATACAGTTTGGTTATCATCTTTATTGTTTATGGTAATAACACCTACCTCTTGCTCTCCAACATTTCTCCTTTTCTTAAAAGCCTTCAGAGAATTTCTAGTCACTTTTCATTTACCCATGATTATCCTTCAATAAAACAGAGACTTCAATGAACAGAATTCACTATGAGTATTTTCAGGATTAAAAAAGAGTAAATAAACGTGAAACAAGTGACAATCGAGCAAGTGATATATATTGAACTGTCATGGGTTAGCCACAACATTTATTTTGAAACACTTCTTTTCTCTCACAACACTAAAGTGTATGTGATGAACATGTAGATTCAGCTAAAAAGAAAAAAAACTGTATGTATTGGTAATACTGTTTTTATATTGTGTTTGTATTTATTTGTAATCCCTAGAAATTAAAGGTATTTCACTTTGTTTAACCAACTTTTAATTTACAATGAATACTCGCCTTTTAGTTTGATTAGCAGTTGAAAATAAGACATTATTTTTATTAGAAAATTATGTTACAGAATTTATTAATTAACATCTCAGATTGACAATAAATAGACACTGGTGTGCAAAACTTAAGAACGAAAGTAACTTTTGCATAATTTGTCAGTGACAAGTAATGTACCTTCATGAAACTTATGCCATACATAGAAAGAACTATTACAGTTTAGTACATAAGATAACTGAAAGAAATGCACAAGTAGATGAACAGAAATGACACTTTTATTCAAAGACAATAATAACACTGACAACACTGCAAATGATGATGGTCTCCTGCACATTGATAAAGGCAGGACAGGGTTCTTAACAGGGTACTTGATCACCAGGGATGGCAGTGCAGGCTCTGCAATTTGCTCCCATGCTGGTCACAAGGTTGGTGAGGAATTCTTGTAATATGGTTTTCCATTCCTCCACCAGCACAGTATACAACTGCTGGACAGTCATTGATCCATGTGGACATGCTGCAATAGGCAGTCTATTTGCCAAATATCTTCTTATTCCAAGAGCTCCTTCACTTGTGCTATTCAAAGTGGTTACATATTGTCATTGATAAAGATGAAGTCAGGGCCAGCTGCACCCAAGAAAAAATGCAGATGAGAAAGGACAATTTAACAATAACACGGACTGTTGATTGTACTGTGTTTGACAGTTCGGAGGTCAGAACACCCGTGCAACATCATGCAACAACTCAACCACCAAAAGA
This sequence comes from Schistocerca serialis cubense, assembly GCF_023864345.2. Taxonomy (NCBI): domain Eukaryota; kingdom Metazoa; phylum Arthropoda; class Insecta; order Orthoptera; family Acrididae; genus Schistocerca; species Schistocerca serialis. Next base: position 775,319,472 of record NC_064640.1, read on the forward strand.
TCATGTTTTACAGTGTTTCTGTGTCCATTACACGTTCCCATCTCTCACCATATACATCCAGAATCACTACTGAGACTGAATCTGCTCTCATCTGAGAACTGCAGGCCACCCACCTCTCGTAGGTCCAGTCCCTATATCTGTTGCACAATGTGCAGGTCATCTGCTGCTGCGGTTGAACATGGTCAGCCACCTCCCCTCTTCATGCAGAAGTGCCTGTGCTTCAGAATGCTCCCCATACATGTGAAACAATGCTGTGAGCAATATCAAACTCGTGGGTTACACTCGTTGCACTTCATCTTCATTCCAGTTCCCCATGTGAAGTCACCCATATCAGGCCATGCTGTAATGAAGAATACCACCACAGTGTATCATAACTGCTCTCTGATTGACAAATACTGTCTTTTCCCATTCCTCTAACTGCCTCGTATTGTGGGGCCAGCCCCATTTGGCACTATAGTTGCACTGACCTCGTGCCATATTATGCCCAACTTCCTGTACATGCCTGGGAGACCTCTGGTGACATGCTCCCACACTTTTTCGTTTCCTCTGAGCAGGTTATGTTATTTACTCTAGCTTGTCGATAAGTTTTGCAGAGCAGTGTATAAGTCAAATAAAATTTTAAAAAATTGTGTCTAGATACATACTCCGCGTGTCACATTACAGTGTGTGTCACCCCACTTTCCTGTTCCATTTGTGAGTGGTCTATGGGTGAAATGACTTTTGGTAAGCCTATTTACAAGCTCAAATATCTCTAATTTTACCTCTATGACATTATCAGGAGTTAGAATCGAACCCACAATCTCACAACTGCGAGACGAGATGCTATGCACACAACTGCGTATGGCTTTGTAAATGAGATTACAATTTTTGTACTTGACAGTTGTTGGAAATCTTTAAAAAGTAATTTTTTGAGTGCTTTTGAGAAGTATGTTCTACTGCTTCAGGAACTTGATGTACGGGCAAATTCTATAAGTGCAAAAAAAATTGGAGAGCTGTCCTTCTGCCGCCCGCTGTGGCCGAACGGTTCTGGGCACTCCAGTCCAGGTTCGAATCCAGCCTCAGGCTTGGATGTGTGTGATGTCCTTAGGTTAGTTATGTTTAAGTAGTTCTAAGTCTAGGGGACTGATGACCTCATATGTTAAGTCCCATAGTGCTTAGAGCCATTTGAGCTGTCCTTCTAAGTCTAATAACTTTAACTGTATAAACAATGTTCTGTTAGTTCAATTAAAGTCATTGAACATATGTATCCACCTAGAAAGAAGACACACTATCTTCAGTCAATTTAATTTTGCTTAGTTTTAAAAATCATGTCACGTGACACATTCAGAAGACACTTCTTTGCTCAAGTGGCTGCAAGCTGTCTTTAATAACCAGTAGTGATTGGCATCATCATTATTATTATTATTACTATAATTATTATTTTATTTGTGGTGTCACCACCAAACACCACACTTGCTAGGTGGTAGCCTTTAAATCGGCCGCGGTCCGTTAGTATATGTCGGACCCGTGTGTCGCCACTATCAGTGATTGCAGACCGAGCGCCGCCACACGGCAGGTCTAGAGAGACTTCCTAGCACTCGCCCCAGTTGTACAGCCGACTTTGCTAGTGATGGTTCACTCACAAAATACGCTCTAATTTGCCGAGACGATAGTTAGCATAGCCTTCAGCTACGTCATTTGCTACAACCTAGCAAGGCGCCATTACCAGTTACTATTGGTGCTGTAAAACATGTACCGTCAAGAGCGATGTTTACCATTTATGGATTAAAGTTAAGTATTCCACAGCTATGTCCTTTTTTGCTAGTCTCATTTCCTTGACCTGTTCCAGACCTCTTGCCAGCCTGCGTGAGCTAAAACGCGTGCCTCTCGGCTTCCTCTCATAGTGGGTTGGCTCTCTTGCCAATCCACAACATTATTTATTTTCTGTGTTTTAGGGTTTAGGAGGACCAGTTGTGGTGAATGCTGTTCCGTTAGCACTTTTGGTGAGGACTGTGCACATCACTGCAAGTGCAATAACGGTGCCACATATTTACCAGAAAATGGTCATTGCATCTGCGTGCTGGGCAAATTTGTTGCTAGAAGCTGTCTCTTCATTTTCAGAACAAAGGCTCTCCATATGAAATTAGAGTGATGCTTATCTGCACTCTTGGCTGCTTCTAATAATGTCACTCCTATAACAAACTTCTAATTTCTGAACCATTGTGCACGTGAGTATGTGAAATTATGAACATCTGTAGTAGCTTACACGAAAATGCTCAATTATATATGACAGAAAAAAATTACAACACCAAAAGCTAATTAATGTAGAATAATCAAATCTCTGGAATACATTTGTCTAGGTAAAACATTAACCTACTAACATTGCAAGACTACGGGATTACTTTAAGTGTGAAATAAGGCATTGCAAACATGAAATGGTGGTACATTTAATAACAGCTGTAGCAAACAGAATGTTGAATGCAAGCATCCAAACACATATGTGTTGTTGTACAGGTGCTAGATATTAGTTTGTGGGATGGATTTTGTGCCTGTTGCATTTGGTCTGTCAGTAAAGGGGCAGTTAATGCTGTTCATGGATGACACTGTAGTTGTAGTCTAATGACGTCCCATATATGCTTGATTGGAGACAGATATAGTGATTGGACAGGCCAAGGCAACATGTTGACACACTGTAGAGTATGTTGGGTCATGACAGCAGTATGTGGACAAGTGTTATCCTGTAGGAAAATACCCTCTGATATACAATTTTGCAGTCAGGGAGAGTGGGATAACAGCGTAAATGCTCCTGCTGTCATATGAAATCACACTCGAGACCACTACTGCAGGTATAGGTCCAGTGTGTCTAACATGCAGGCAGGTCGGTTGCAAGATGGAATCGCACCCCAGACCATTACTCCAGGTGTAGATGCAGCATATCTAGCATGCAGACAGGTTGGCCACAGATCCTCAAATGATCTCCTCCTAACCAACACACAGTCATTACTGACACCAAGGCAGAACCAGATTTCATCAGAAAACATGGCAGACCTTCCTTCTGTCTTCCTATGAGCCCTCACTTGACACCACTGAAGTCACAGATGGCTGTTGTTTGGGGTCAGTGGAATGCACACTACAGAGCATCTTGCTCAGAGCTGTCCGTGAAGTAACTGATTTGTAACAATTCATTGTGTCACTGTGGTGCCATCTGCTGGCCAAATTTCTGCTGCAGAGGCAGTACGATGCCCCAGATATGATGTACACGATGATCTCCCCCCTCGGTAGTGCCAGTGGCCATCCAGAGCCTGGTCTTCTTGTTGCCATACATTCTTGTGTGGCCACTGCTGCCAGCAGACATTTGCAGTGGCTACATTCCAGAAAAGTCTTTCTGCTGTATCACAGAAGGAACATCCAGCTTCTTGTAGCCCTGTTACATGACCTTGGTCAAACTCAGTGAGGTGTTGATGATGGTGTGTTTGTTACCTTAAAGGCATTCTTGATCAACATCACCTCACCACGTCTAATGCCAAAGGTGCTAAAAGCTCACTATCTTTACAGTGAGTCTAGTTTGCATCCACATAATGGTGCTACTAGCACACCCTTATGTGACTGGCACAAGATCTCAATAGACATTATCTTTCAAATGTAGAAATGTGACCACCATTCAGTTTATGCTGCACAACTGCCCCTTGGTGCTGTGATTTTTTCTGTTAACTGTCTGCAAGATGGTGATATACTGTTATGCTCAGGAAGATCCCCAGATCTCTCTCTGACATAATATGTGCGAATAGCTTGGGAACATTAACCCTGTTCCAGTGCCAATATTTGGGATATCAAGGACATTACAACAGTTGTCAGCCAGCTTGCCTCAGGAGAGGATAAAACTACTTTGTGACACCATTCCCAACTGAATAATTATGTGCATTGGAGCTAGAGGGGAGTGCATCTTCTGCTGATAAGTACATTCATGCTGACAGGTTCTTTATAAATTTGAACTCTTTTTTAATCAGCGATATACACCGAAGAGCCAAAGAAACTGGTACACCTTCCTAATATCATATAGGGCCCCTGTCAGCACGCAGAAGTGCCACAACTCGACGTGGCATGGACTCGACTAATGTCTGAAGTTGTGCTGGAGGGAATTGACACCATGAGTCCTGCATGGCTGTCCATAAATTCATAAGAGTACAAGGGTGTGGAGATCTCTTGTGAGCCGTGCGGTCTGAGGCGTCTTGTCACGGTCCATGCGGCTCCCCCCGTTGGAGGTTCAAGTCCTCTCTCAGGCATGGGTGTGTGTGTGTCATCCTTAGCATAAGTTAGTTTAAGTTAGATTAAATAGTGTGTAAGCTTAGGGACCAGTAACCTCAACAGTTTGATCCCATAAGACCTTACCACAAATTTAAAAAAAAAATCTCTTTGGAACAGCATGTTGCAAGGAATCCCAGATATGCTCACTAATGTTCATGTCTGGGGAGCCTGGTGGCCAGTGGAAGTGTTTAAACTCAGAAGACTGTTCCTGGAGCCACTCTGTAGCAATTCTGGACATGTGGTGTGTCGCTTTGCCCAAGTCCGTCAGAATGCACAATGGACGTGAATAGAGGCAGGTGATCAGACTGGATGCTTACATAGGTGTCACCTGTCAGAGTCGTACTAGACATATCAGAGATCCCATATCATTCCAAATGTACATGCCCCACACCATTACAAAGCCTTCCCTAGCTTGAACAGCTCTCAGCTGACATGCAGGGTCCATGCATTCATGAGGCTCTCTCCTTACTTGTACACGTCCAACCGCTCAATACAATTTGGAATGAGACTTGTCTGACCAGGCAATGTGTTTCCAGCCATCTATAGTCCAATATCAGTGTTGATGGGCCCAGGCGAGGTGTAAAACTTTGCGTCATGCAGTCATCAAGAGTACACAAGTGGGTCTTTGGCTCTGAAAGCATATATCAATGATGTTTTGTGGAATGATTCACACGCTGACATTTGTTGATGGTTCAGCTTTGAAATCTGCAGAAATTGCAGAAGGCTTGCACTTCTGTCACGTTGAATGATTCTCTTCAGTCATTGCTTGTCCCGTTCTCTGGCTGCAGTGATATTGGAGATTTGATGTTTTACCAGATTGCTGATATTCAGGGTACACTCGTGAAATGGTTTCAGGGGAAAATCCCCATTTCATCGTTACAATGGAGATGCTGTGTCCCACTGTTCATGCGCAGATTATATCGCCATGTTCAAACTCACTTAAATCTTGGTAACATGCCATTGTAGCACCAGTAACTGATCTAATAACTGTGCCAGACACTTGTTGGTTTATGTAGGCATTACAGACTGCAGCACCACATTCTATCTGTTTACATCTCTCTGTATTTGAATATGCACGTCTGTACCAGTTTCTTTGGCACTCCAGTGTAAAATCAGCATCACACACCCTCTCACCCCATGAAGCTTCATTTTGTTTCCTCCTCCACTTATGAGTGTTTCACTTTTTTTTTTCAAGCAGTGTATTAATTCAGTATCTACCTTCCCGATACAATTCATTTTACAAAAATGAAAACAGTGCTTCAAGATGACAGAACGCCATGTGTAGCAAGGTCAAAACTGCAAAAAGTACACAGCTTGCGATACAAGGAATTTGTGTGTCCAGAATAATTTCCAGAGCTCTTAGCAAATGTTCATCACCTCTGCTGTGAGCAACTTATTGCTGAGCCGGTTTTCAGTGAAATATGGTGAAAGTATGAACCTTTGAAACATTATGTTATGCCTAGTTGATTTCAGCATCCAGTGGCAAAACTGACAACAACACTATTAATTATTATATCAGAAAAGCCTATATAGTCAACACTACACATTGTTCACAAACATTAAGAAAATAATGAGATAAATGTCTTGTGTCTGGAGACACCTAGGATAATTTAATCCTTAATATTTGTTATATCTGGTTGCTGGCTTTTTAACTGCTTATTACAATCTTGGAGGAGGTCAGGCCTATTGTTACACAAGAAGGAAAGCCTTTATGGTATTAATGCTATACAGGAAAGATATAAGCATTTTTGTTAATTTAGATTATTTTTCTGTTTATTATTCGTATCTTTAGGTAGTAAAGAAATAGGTGTTGTTTCTGCAGATGCATCCTTGTCACTGTGCTGTCTCATTAACCCTTTACATTCCATAATGCAGGCACAGCGAGTCTCCATGTGACCCAATTTCAAATAGCTGCTGGCCTGGCAGTGAGCGCACCACAGAGAATTGTGCAAGTCTCTTTGTGGAAACAGTGAGGCCACTGCTAAACAATTAGGGTACACATCAAAACAAAGTGTGCATTATTCAAGTATATTTACATAAGCATTGCCGTACAAAACATTCACTGTGTGATATTTTTTTTCAACTATTCAGGGTGGACTGTTTCCATTGTCATTTCACTCAAATTGTTTACAAATGAATCACTTTCATTATCACAATCACTGTTGCTCCCATTTTCACTTAGACATTCTTCTTAAAGGTCTAAAATCTTTTCCTCAGAAAGGATGTTGCATGAAAAACTAGCCATTTTGTGCACACTAACTTGAAGGTAAATATAACAACCTTTGTTCCAATACAACTTGTTATAACGCCAAGTTGAACACATATATTTCAAAAACGACACAACACATGTAAGTCACAGAGCAAGTAGACAAAGTAAGACATGTGTACATGGTAACATTCAAATCAGCGCTGAGTCCAAGTCTAGCGGCTGCTGGCTGGCTGGCTGCTCATGTGGCGCAGCTGCTGCATGGCTGGCAGACAGCGCCGCACGTAGAGGATGCGCATAACTGTGCGGCGGCACTTTGAAAGATCAGCGAGTCACAACACTTTTCTCCCCTTTGAATTTTTTGCACTGGTCTTGATGGAGGTGGCCCGTAGATTGCTAACGTCCATAGGTGTTCATCTACATCTACATCTACATTTATACTCCGCAAGCCACCCAACGGTGTGTGGCGGAGGGCACTTTACGTGCCACTGTCATTACCTCCCTTTCCTGTTCCAGTCGCGTATGGTTCGCGGGAAGAACGACTGTCTGAAAGCCTCCGTGCGCGCTCTAATCTCTCTAATTTTACTTTCGTGATCTCCTTGGGAGGTATAAGTAGGGGGTATAAGTAGGGGTATAAGTAGGGAGGTATAAGTCAGTTTTGACTGGCCGTAAAGTCTCGAGGAGGAGGCTTCCCGTATGGACGGAAGTGTCCCCGATGATAACGGGTCGAGATGACAGGAGACGTAGGGTCGAGTTTGCTGGGACCCCGTGCATCAATCTGCCCATTGCGGCAAGTCTGGTTGTTATAACAGGAGACATGGGCGATGTGTCAGCGTCTGTAGGAGGAGGAGGCGAGTAGAGTTGCTCCGACATGATGTCATCTGGTTCCTGCATGGGCACGTCTCCTGGTGGCGTCCGTTCTTGTGCTGGCACCGAGATGATGGTGAGAGGGCTGTGTTGTGAGTAATGGGAGTTGCCAAGATCCCGAGCGTCAGGTAGAGCCGAAGGTGGTGTAGCGGCATTCGGAACAGGTGTTGCTGGCATACGAGGCCAAAGCTGGTCCGAATGACGCACTGCAACACCCGTGTCCATCTGGATTTCATACAGGCGTCGGCCACAGTGTCGTAAGATGCGGCCAGGACTCCATTTTGGCCACTTGCCATATCCCCGTACACATACAAGGTTGCCGGCAGTGAACCGGCCAAGCGAAGGCACCTGCGGCTGTGAGGTAGAAGGCCGCAGAAGATGAAGTAGTGTGCGGGGCTGTCGGCCATGTATGAGCTCAGCCGGGCTGTGGTCGCCCATGGGGGTGAAACAGTAAGAAGACAGAAATTGGAGAAGCGCATCATCAGCAGTGGAAGAAGTCAGGAGTTTCCTCATCTGAGCCTTAAATGTGCGGACCAGTCGTTCAGCCTCACCTTTTGACTGTGGATGGAACTGAAGGGCCGTGACATGCATGACGCCGTGACAGGCACAAAAGTCCGCAAATTCGGATGAGGCAAATTGTGGGTCATTATCAGTAACAAGAGTAGAGGGAATGCCTTCCAAAGAGAAAATGCGTGCTAGAGCACTTGTGGTTGCCGCGGTGGTAGGCGGTGTGCAACGGACAATGAAAGGAAAGTTAGAGTAGGCATCAATAACAAGTAGCCAATAAGTACCTAAAAAAGGTCCCGCGAAGTCAGCATGAATACGCTTCCAGGGCATCTCAGGCGAAGGCCACGGTGACAAAGATGCCTTCGGGGCAGCGGCCTGTGACGCACAAGGGCCACAGGCAGTGACCGTGTGTGCAGTTTCAGAGTTGATGCTGGGCCAGTACACATGGCGGCGTGCCAGAGTCTCTGTGCAAGAGACATCCCAGTGCCCTTGTTGAAGGCGGCGCAAGACCGAAGCACGCAAAGACCCAGGTACCACAACATGCGGCGAAGCATTGTCAGTGGAAAGGAGGATAATACCATCCCTAGCCGTGAGGCGGGAGTGCAAAGCGTAGTAGTTCCGCAACGGATCAGACGTCTTAACAGACAGACGATCTGGCTAACCCTTCAGAATACAGCGTAAAACCCAGGAGAGGGTAGAATCAGAACCCGTAGCAGCTGCCAGCCAATCCCCGGTGATGGGAAACCCGTCCACAACCGGCTGCTCGGCAACATCCAGGTGGAAACACAAAAGTTCGTCCTTGCCGAATGCCAGATCAGGACCCATGGGAAGGCGAGACAGTGTATCAGCATTCGCATGTTGAGACGTCAGCAGGAAATGAATCTCACAATTGAAACGAGACAAGTAAAGAGCCTAACGCTGGAGGCGGTGTGCAGCCTTGTCGGGAAGTGATGTTGATGGATGACAAGCAAACAAGTGGTTTGTGATCCGTAACAAGATGAAATTTGGATCCATAGAGAAAAACACCAAACTTATGAAGAGCATAAATAATGACCAAAGCTTGTTTTTCAATTTGAGAATACTTTTGCTGGGCATCTGTGAGCGTTTTGGAGGCATAAGCAATGGGTTGTGCAGAACCATCAGAAAAACGGTGCGCAAGGACTGCAGCAACCCCGTATTGAGAGGCGTCCGTGGCAAGAACAAGATGTTGGCCAGATCGACAAGTAGCCAGGCATGGGGCCTGTTTCATCATAGTCTTCAATTTCTGGAAAGCCGCATCGCATGATGTGGACCAGTGAAAAGGAACGTTTTTATGCAACAGGCAATAGTTGGTCTGGTTCCCCATTTACTATTTGCTGGTTGTCTCAGGACATTGTGGTTGTAATCAGAGATGCCATGAAAGCTGTGAACAATTCCTGAATGAGATTTTTAGTCTGTGGTGGAGTGTGTGCTGATATGAAACTTCCTGCCAGATTAAAACTGTGTGCCAGACAAAGTCTTGAACTCAAGACCTCTACCTTTCATGGGCAAGTGCTCTACTGACTGTGAACATTATTGCAGATCAGCTGCATCCCTTCACATTTGAAGCCTGCCCTGATGGTGATGTAAATTTATAACAGGGTAACTGTGTGTGTCATGAGGTCAGAATCATGCTACATGGTTTGTGGGATATGATAATGGACACTCATTGGTGTTGTGAGCAAGAATTTGCCTGATGTGAACTCAATGGAACACATCTGGGATGGTCACAGTCACCAGCACCATGCTGACAAACCACTGATTTACAATTTACTGTAAATGTTTGGCTTATGGCCTGTGAATAGACAGTTGGTGGTATATCATATACCTCTAGATATCTGGCAAGGGCTTGAAAAATCCATGCCACACAGAACTGCTGTTGTATTGCATTCCAAAGGTGAAAAAACGTGATATTAATGCTTCTGCAGTTTGCCATTTTGAGTGGTGAATGCTAAAAATGTCAAATGTTTTTATACTGTCATTAAGTCTTTTATTTAAATTGTCATATATCAAGCTGCATTGAGTTTAAAAATATGGAAAAAGCACCACTTATCCACAGAAATGTGTAGTTTATTATGGAATACCCAGACGATCATACTTCTTCACTTTGAACTGTGTATAAGTGATGAAATAAAAATAATTAAAAAAATATATAAATTTGACTTTGTTTCCAGAAGGAAAGTTGCCACTCACCATATAGCAGAGATGCTGAGTCGCAGATAGGCACAACAAAAAAACTCTCACAATTATAGCTTTTGGCCATTAAGGCCTTCGTCAACAACAGACACAGTGTTCGATCTTGTTTCCATATAGTTAACACTAAATTTGATTTAAAAGCAGCTCACTAATGTCCATAAAACCTATATAAATTCGTGAATAAAATGTCATAAGAAAAATTAAATTTGTAATATAATTTACAGGGCTAATAGTTACAATAATTGTACAATACATTCCAGTCAGCCTGATGTATGCAGTTCTGTGTCACCTGACACTTGTGTTTCGAAGCAGAATACTTTTTTCCAAAAATTGTAAATGTTTTCATACTCGAGCACAAAACTGTCGAAGGCAATGTAGGTCTTTTGTTGAGTCCCATATTTAGTAAGCATGCTATAAGACGTATTACCTCTATGTTGTGACATTCTTCCATTTTTAAATTAGGCTGGACAAAGTAGCAGCAGCATGTTTAGATATAAATTACCTAGCTGAGCAATTTGTTTCAGTGATGGTTAGTTGAAGTAACACTACAGTGAAAAATAGACTGAAATATTCAATACCAATAGATCCCACAGGTGACATGCTGTGGTCCAGGCATCTCATGAATTGAACATTGGATGTGTTATCACCTGTAGTATTTCAGATGAAATCATTTCAGTGTACCATATATTTTCTGCTCTGTCTTCACTTTCACTCAATATACCAGCAAGACCATTACTGTCTCTTTCTGAACTGCTGCTACTTTCACTAAAATACTCTCTATTACTAGTATTTTCCAGTAACTCACAATTTTCATTATTGGACACATTTTATAAAAAAAATTGCATAAGTGAATGAAATAAAACACCACAAACATTGACTTAAAGAAAAATAGCACCAAAACAATATTAAATAACAGTACTACACAAAAACAATGGTGTTGAATGAAATGACACAATGTAAACAAACATTATGTAGCATGATGTCAACAAATGAACAATGCAGTAACAGAATTACCTATTGTCAATTTTTCACTGTGCTGATGCCCAGAAGTTGGATTAACTATTGATGTACACAAATTGAAATGTTGAGCATCAATACTGAGTATGCTAGCTACATCTAGAGATGAATTTTGCAAGCTGAGCAAAAGTGAACAGTATACCAACAAATTGGTACTCTGACACTACTGGAATTGGTAGGGAGTAATGATAGATTGTTACCTAGACATTCAGAGGGTCAAGCAGGTGGTCATAATTTGTTTGGTTCATGAGTGTACGTGTCTGTCAGCAGTATAAAATATTTTGTCTTGAATGCTATGGTCTCTCATAGTTTTATGGTCTTCTGCTGAATTTTCCTGTTAATGCAATTTCTATAAGTTTTGTAGCTTAACTGCTACTACACTGTGAAATTTTTAAATTACTCATATGAACTCTTCTTTAATCCAGGGCAGGATGGCATACAGTGTGACTGCCACTGCAGTCAGGAGAAATATGGTCAGAACTGCTCTCAGCAGTGCCACTGTCAGAACAGTGCTGCCTACGACCCTCAGAAAGTCAAGTTGTTGGTGAAATTGTAAATGTAGTGAGGTAAGATAATCACCATTCTGTTGACAGGTGGACATATTTCTGTAGTCTCTAAAAACTCACTTTGCATGGGTTTTCATCTTATAACCTGCATTAAAATAATAATAATGAAACTGTTATACATATCTGATAACTTTTACAGGGAGTCTCAAAACCTTTTGGGTCAAATTGAGAAAGGTGGTAATTGGTCCACAACTGATTATATTGAGATACAGAACCAATAGTCAGTAATGCATATTTATTGTATTAGGTACATCCAGTAATTCTTTAATGTGATGACTGTCAGTCTTGGTACTATATTGCAACAATGCATTCAGTTCTGCCAAACTCTCGCGAAGATTCTGGGTGTATGTTGTGCACTGGAACAGGCATCAAGTGGTAAACAGCATACACCCCTGAAACCAGCAGACAGACATCCTGTACACAACTTGGTTCATAGCACATATGTCAGGTGATTTCTGCATGACTGATGCTTTGACCTGTGATCCATGCACACCACTATTCCTGGAGTTCATTATCTATTAGATCAGACAGCTTGTGATGTGCCAATTGTGAGGTGTGTTACTGTGTACATGTAGCCAAGGTGTAATGTTACTCATCACAAAATTTGGCAGACATTCATTTAATGTACAGTGTGGCAGGATGAGTGCCTGTAAAGCAGCAGGAATGTACAGAGAACACTTTCCTAACAATTGTTAGCCTAATTGGAAGAAATTTTTCTCTGTGGATACCAATTTACGAGAGATGGGGTCATTCATGCCACAGAGAGAAGGCCAGGGTTCCTGCCAAAGACACGTCTGAATACTAGGCTTTGAGAAGGCAATGTTGGAATATGTGGCCAACCACCCAAGAATAAACACTCATCAAACTGCCCATGAAATGCGCACTTCAAAGGATATAGTGTGGAGAGTACTGGTAGAATAGGTATTACACCCCTATCATAGAGAATGTGTGCAAGCACTGGGACCAACGGATTTTGAGCCCAGTGTTCACTTCTATAAACAGATTATCCACCACAGTGCTGTAGTGCCAAACTTCAAATAGCAGTATTAGAGAAGGAAAGTTGCTACTCACCATATAGCGGAGATTCTGAGTCGCGATAGGCACAACAAAAAGATTCACACAATCATCTCTACTATATGATGATAATGTTACATTCCATCCTGGATTTTCCAAACTTTAAATAGTTTCTATTGTTTGTGGATGAGGCCTTATTCAACCATGATGATGTTTTCAACAGTTGCAACAGCCATGTGTGAACTGAGGACAATTCTCACACCACTCACATCAGTGGCTACCAGCAATGATTCTCTGTCAATGTATGGGTGGGCATTATCCAATATGAGCTGATAGGACCATATTTCCTACCTCCCCCTTTGACTGGTCCACATTACTTAATGTTCCTTCAAGATGTGCTGCCACCAATCTTGCAGACTGTAGCTCCTATTGCCCATGAAAGGATGTGGCTTCAACATGTCAGTACACCACCCCATTTTAGTTTTAATGTCTGTGAGCACCTGAATAACACATACCCTGATCACTGGATTGGATGGGGGAGGGAGGGGGGAGGGTTCCTTCTCCCGTGGCTAGCACAATCACCAGATCTTATAACTTCTGGATATTTTCCTCTGGGGTTACATCAAGACATTGGTATATGAAACCTCCATAGAAATATATGAAGACCTGCTTGCTAGGGTCCATCTGCCTGTCTCCTGGTACAACGGACATCAAGGATCTTTGAGAAAGTGTAGCAGAACTTCATGCACCATTGATATGGGTTCTTTGAGAATAGGTGTTGTCACTTTGAGCAATTACTGTGAGCTATATTGTTGTCATCTAGTGTGCACTGTGTATGTCTGTAACACAACAAATATGCGTTTCTGACCATCTGTTGCATATCTCAATATAATCAGTTGTGGACCTACTACAACCTGTTTCAAGTTGATCCAAAAGACCTGAGACTCCCTGTAGAAACAGAACTCATGTGTGAAGTAAAGGTTAGTTGTCTCTCAAGTAATTTCTGTTTAGAAATGTTATATTTATCTGTTTGGAAAATATGAGTTATGTCCTAAAATTAAGTGTATTCATCTGTTTAAAAATTGAAAATTCACATTATGTTTGGATGTTGTTCTCCAAGCACTTTGTAAACTGAGGAATAAGCATTCTTATTCCTTTGTCAGAAACGTCTCCCTCCCCCCTCCCCCACCTCTTCAACCCATTGTTTGATGGCCCTCTTGATCTCACCGTTAGTATGAAACACACTCATCAACATATTTAATGAGAGAAAGAATGAATATCTAAAGGGTTCAAATTAGGTTTGTGAATGGGAAGGTTGATGATGTCCAATCACAAGAGTCAAACAGTTGCTTTGTGATGTTGGCTGTGCGGGAAGGTACATTGCCATACAACAAGCACACTGCTTTTGTTGACATTCCACTTGTTTTGTTCTGTGCCATTCTCATAGTTTTTTAGGGTTTCAAAGTACCCTATAACATTAATTATTTTTCTCTGGTACAGAAATGTAGTGAGGAGAATCCCTTTATGACCCACAAATGACAGAGACCATGAATTTTGGGACCAAAACTGCAGTTTGAATTTTTTTCACAGATTCCCCCCCCCCCCCCCCCCACCCCCCACCCCCTCAGGGGTGTAGCGGGCCACCCAAATTTTGTTGCCAGTCAAAGAATTATTATACCTTCCAGTTTGTAGTGCTCAAGAAAATTCCCATAGACTTTTTGCTGATGTGTGAGCTGATTTAGTATCAACCTCACATGCAGTTTGAGGAAACCAAGTGTTCCAATAATGATTTCATGCAGAAGAGATAGATTCCTGAAAACATTGAAGGTTGTCATGAATCATTTCCTCAAACCTGTTCACCATTTTATCAGTCACAATTGAGAAATGCCCATTCCTTTATTCATCATGAACATTCTTCTGCCAGCTCCAAACTCACACCACCACTTGTACACATTAGTGTAATTCAACACACCACCCCCATAAACAGACTTCATTTTGATTTAGATCTGGAATGTTGCATTTCACTTTGCAAGGAGAAACAGATTATATTCCTCACTCTGCAGCTGCTGGGATTCGAAATAGACACATGCATTTGAGCATGGCACTACAACAAGATTGTTGAAAACTCATGACTATACACAGCTGCATTACTCAGATTTTTGTAATAAGAACTGAGTAATCAGCTGACAAATTCTTACTATTTTTATAAAAATTTTAATGACATTTTTGCACATTTCTGTATTAGTTTCCACTGTAATATTCCCAGTTTCATCCTTTAACCAAGGAGCCATTCTCAGTTTGTTTACATGAACACATGGTTTTGCATAACCCAACAGGAAAGAGCTGCATGATGTCATGCTGCAAGATGTTCATGGCCAGTTCTGGTCTCCATGACATGAAACAACATGTCCCAGAAATTTCTCCTGCAGTAGTGCACATGATTTTTTAAAAACTACATCTAAATCTACATATATACTCTGAGATGCATGGTAGAGGGTACGTCCCACTGCATCAGTTATTAGGGTTTCTTCCCACTCCATTCATGTATGGAGCATAGGAAGAATGATTCTTTGAATGCCACTGTGCATGCTGTAATTATTCTAATCTTATCCTCATGATCCCTGTTTGAGAGATGCGTAGGGGATTGTAATGTATTCCTAGAACCATTGTTTAAAGCTGGATCTTAAGACTTTGTTTATAGACTCTCATCGGATAGTTTACATCTATCTTCAAAAGTCTTCCAGTTCAGTTCCTTCAATATCTCTGTGACGCTCTCCAAAAAAAGAAAAAGAAAAGAAAGTGACCAATCATGCTGCCCTTCTCTGTATACATTCAATATACACTGTTACTCTTATTTGGTATGGGTTCCAAACACTTGAGAAACATTCTAGAACAGGTCACATGAGTGTTCTGTAAGCAATTCCTTTATAGGCTGATTACACTGCCCTAGTGTTCTACCAATAAACTGAATTCTACCACCTGCTTCACCCACAACTGAGCCTATATGATCATTCGATTTCATGTCCCTATGAAGTGTTACACCCAGGTATTTGTATGAGTTGGCCAATTCCAATAGTGACTCATTGATATTATAGTCATAATATACTATGTTTTTTTCATTTTGTGAAGTGCACAGTTTTATATTTCTGAACATATAAAGTTAGTTGCCAGTCTTTGCACCACTTTGAAGTCTTATCAATATCTGACTGAATATTTATGCATCTTCTTTCAGATTAGTTCTCCTTACTTTCAAAAGCATGCTGCTGGCTCGATTAATGCAAATAATGCTATTAATGCATATAATTGCAAAATTTTGTTTCTTGTCCATTTCCCGGAACTGTTATGTTTTATTGACATTTTCCACTGTACATTTTTATCATTCAGATCAGAAGTCTCTTCACAGACTTCTTCCAACCAGACACTAAGACGTTTCTGCTACAACTTTACTAAGAACTTCTCATTGCTACTCCTCATTATGTGCTACTCTGTACAGCCTCATGCCATGACAGTGTCAGAGCCATAATGAAAAACAGACTCTTAATTTTAATTCTACACTTATTTTGTTCCTTCCTCTAGTCCTAATTTTGAATGCATTAGATAGTAACGTCATTATAGTTCACGTTTCCACATTTACCACATGAATCTAGGAAAGACAAGAATGTGCCAATATGTAGGTGCTTATATATTCATATCAGTCTCACTACATTGAACATACACTGCAGCAACTCTCTCAAACAGAAACTTTTTGATTGATCCTTATACACTATCTCATCAAAAGCATCCAGTCACATATTAGTGTACATTAACACTATGCCATCCGTCGACCCCACAGTGGTGTCGTGCTCGAAATAGAAGTCAATGGCTGGCTACACCACAGTGGTGTCGTGTGCATAGTATTGCTCAGTGGCCAGCGACACCACAGTGGTGTTGTGGGCATAGATCTGCGCAGTGGCCAGTGACAGCACTTTAGTATCTTTTGCATTCTGTTGGTGTTTTGTTTAGGTAACAATCAGTTACACATGTCAACAAGTTTTTTGTTTTTATATGTTCTTGTGCCCTTTCATCATGGCAGATGAAAGAGATAATACGATTATTTATGATGAATGCGCGGACGTCTCGTCTGATGTTCCAGGCGACTTGGCCAATTGGGAAGAAGACATTGGATATAAAAAAAAATGAAAGTGAAGCAGAATTGTTGGAAGATAGCGAAATACATCCAAGAAGGATTTGGCGAATGCTACAGTTGCCAAGTGATTCACATGAATCACATGAAGAAGACAGTGCACTATGGTCAGACTTTATTTTACCAAGGACCAATAATAAATTTGAAGGATCTCTGGGTTCAAACACATTTCCCAAAGATGCACAGAGAGTCAAGCATATCATAGAACTGTATATTGGGAAGGATCTATTTGAATATATTAGCAATAAAACCAACAAGTACTACAGTCAAAATTGCAATAGAAGGAAACTGGATAAAAAATGCCAGATTTGTCAAATTTATGGGACCTGAACTTAGAAAATGGTTTGGGCTTACTATCCTTATGGGAATTGTAAAAAAAGCAAGGATCAATGATTATTGATCAATGAATCCATTGATACACACACCAATATTTCGCAAAACAATGTTCTGCAACAGATTCAGACAAATATTATCATTTTTACATTTTTCCAACTACAATAAACCAGATAATGCTGACCAGCTTTTCAAAGTGCAATCCATAATTGGTTATTTCTTCAAAAAGTTTAAATAAACTTTTAATCTAAGTCAAAACATCTCAATTGATGAAGGGCTGATACCGTGGCGTGGACAGTTAAATTTTAAAGTTTACAGTCCATCAAAAATTACAAAATATGGCATACTCATTTGGATGCTGTGTGATTCGAGTATGGGATACATTTCCTCATTTGACATATATTCCGGCACTGGACAGCCTTTAGCAAAAACAGTGATCAAACTATTGATACCTTATTATGGAAAGTGGCATCACCTCTACATGGATAATTATTATAACAGTGTAGAACTTGCAGAGAAGTTACTTGAACAGAAAATTTGAGTTTGTGGAACGATATGGCAAAATAGAGGATTTCCAGAAAAATTAAGGTGTACAAAAGTCAATGTGTTTGAAGCTTGTCATCAATGGAAAGGTGTAGCACTTGCACAGGTATGATGGAGTGCTTCGAAAACTGAAATGATATGAATGATCTCTACAATAAATAATGCCACTTTGACTGACACTTGAAGAAAATGTAGAAAAACCAATTACACAATAAAAAACCTGAAAGTGTATTAGACTACAACAAATACATGAAAGGAGTGGAACGGGCAGAACGATATTTGAGTTATCACCCTATATACACAAAAACTACACTCCTGGAAATGGAAAAAAGAACACATTGACACCGGTGTGTCAGACCCACCATACTTGCTCCGGACACTGCGAGAGGGCTGTACAAGTAATGATCACACGCACGGCACAGCGGACACACCAGGAACCGCGGTGTTGGCCGTCGAATGGCGCTAGCTGCGCAGCATTTGTGCACCGCCGCCGTCAGTGTCAGCCAGTTTGCCGTGGCATACGGAGCTCCATCGCAGTCTTTAACACTGGTAGCATGCCGCGACAGCGTGGACGTGAACCGTATGTGCAGTTGACGGACTTTGAGCGAGGGCGTATAGTGGGCATGCGGGAGGCCGGGTGGACGTACCGCCGAATTGCTCAACACGTGGGGCGTGAGGTCTCCACAGTACATCGATGTTGTCGCCAGTGGTCGGCGGAAGGTGCACGTGCCCGTCGACCTGGGACCGGACCGCAGCGACGCACGGATGCACGCCAAGACCGTAGGATCCTACGCAGTGCCGTAGGGGACCGCACCGCCACTTCCCAGCAAATTAGGGACACTGTTGCTCCTGGGGTATCGGCGAGGACCATTCGCAACCGTCTCCATGAAGCTGGGCTACGGTCCCGCACACCGTTAGGCCGTCTTCCGCTCACGCCCCAACATCGTGCAGCCCGCCTCCAGTGGTGTCGCGACAGGCGTGAATGGAGGGACGAATGCAGACGTGTCGTCTTCAGCGATGAGAGTCGCTTCGGCCTTGGTGCCAATGATGGTCGTATGCGTGTTTGGCGCCGAGCAGGTGAGCGCCACAATCAGGACTGCATACGACCGAGGCACACAGGGCCAACACCCGGCATCATGGTGTGGGGAGCGATCTCCTACACTGGCCGTACACCACTGGTGATCGTCGAGGGGACACTGAATAGTGCACGGTACATCCAAACCGTCATCGAACCCATCGTTCTACCATTCCTAGACCGGCAAGGGAACTTGCTGTTCCAACAGGACAATGCACGTCCGCATGTATCCCGTGCCACCCAACGTGCTCTAGAAGGTGTAAGTCAACTACCCTGGCCAGCAAGATCTCCGGATCTGTCCCCCATTGAGCATGTTTGGGACTGGATGAAGCGTCGTCTCACGCGGTCTGCACGTCCAGCACGAACGCTGGTCCAACTGAGGCGCCAGGTGGAAATGGCATGGCAAGCCGTTCCACAGGACTACATCCAGCATCTCTACGATCGTCTCCATGGGAGAATAGCAGCCTGCATTGCTGCGAAAGGGCGATATACACTGTACTAGTGCCGACATTGTGCATGCTCTGTTGCCTGTGTCTATGTGCCTGTGGTTCTGTCAGTGTGATCATGTGATGTATCTGACCCCAGGAATGTGTCAATAAAGTTTCCCCTTCCTGGGACAATGAATTCACGGTGTTCTTATTTCAATTTCCAGGAGTGTATAAAATGGTCAAAAAAGGTTTGCATGTACCTCTTTTATTGCACATTATTTAATGTATTCTGTACATGTCAATATTTCAATACAGAGCATAAGTCTCCGATTTCACAATTTTTTATTGAAAGTATCTGATTCGTTGATAAAAGACTGTGTACCTGCTTCTGAGAAAAACTTGGAGGTTGCCACTACATTGCGTACATCTCATCATGTTCTGGTTGACAGACTTTTCGGTCACATAAAGCAACACCGACTAATACTTATTTCCGGAACACATAAACAAAAACAGAGAAACTGCCATGTATATTCCAAAAAGCAAAAAAGAACAACAAACTTATTGTGCAAGTCTTGTGGACTTGCATTACGTCTTGGAAACTGTTAGGCTGCATATCATATGAAAGAGAAATACAAAGTACCAAAGACAATGCAAATAAACAAATATATGAAACAAATTTTGTATTTATTTATCTATGTATATCTTCAAAATTTCATGAAAGTAAGGGAACAGGGTTGAGAACTTATGAGAAATAATTATGAGATTAGTAAAACGTAAGAATTTATAATCTCCCGATTATGTCAAGAACAGCTGGCGACAAGCCAAATTAACGCTGCCGGTGCCAAGTGAATAAATTTGTACAAGATGTGCGGGCAGCGAAGTGGTAATATTGAGCGTGTCCACCCTTCACTTTTATGACAGTCTGAACTCAGATGTGGACACTCAGAGATTTGTCTGAATGTCAATGGGGAAATGGCAGTCTGTTCTTCCATAAAAGCCAAAACCAGAGATCACCATGATGTTGCATGCTGGGGTCTGAGGCAAGATCAGTGTTCTGACACTAAAGGTACTCTAATGGGTTCATGTTGAGACTCTGGGGTGCCCAGTCTATTTGAGAAATGTCATTGCTACAGATCATTGCCTCACAGATGGTGTATTAGGACACAGTGCACTGTCATGCTGATTCTATCATCATCATCATCTTCTTCTTCTTCAAACTATCCCTATACTGTATGTAGTACACAATGCTGTAAAATGTATTCATGTCCTCCACTATTTAGCATTTTTATAGGTGCAGTCCTAACCACAAAAAAAAATTACCCTCGTACCAAATCATTACCACTTCATTAATACTTAACTGTTGGCACTGCACATGATGGCAAGTAACATTTTCTAGGCATTCAGTACATCCAAACACTTTTGTCAGTTTTCCACAGGATGTAGCATGATTCATCACTCCAAATCACTTGTTTTGTCACCCGCTGTCCCTGTACAACACCTTAAATGTCATTTATCACTGACTACGGAAATGGTTTATGAGGAGGTGCTCAATTATTGTACCTCAGTTTTTAAACTTTCTACACAGGTTGTGTTAGCTGGACATCTGGTACCTCTTTGGAACTCATGAGTGATTCCATCTGCTGATTTTGTGTGATTTTTCACAACCCCCCCTACACCATGCTTGATGGCCCCTCTCCATCAATATGTGTGGTCAACCTGCTCTTGGATTAGCTGTAGCACTTCTTTCACATTTACATTTCCCAGTCACACCACCAACAGTCAACTTGGGCAGCTTTAGATAGGTGAAATGCCTCTGACGGATTTGTTGCTCAGCTTACATCCAGTGACTAGTCCATGTTGCAAGTCACTGAATTCTTGTAACCAGTCCGTTCTGCTGTCAGTGCTTCTATACTGAAAATAAAATATTTCCTGTCTCTTTTATGTTGGTGGGTCTGCCTCTCATGGCGTCTAGTGGTCAGTTCCAAATTACATAGGGGTATGTGGATATTTTTGATCTAGTAATATATGATGGGACAGCAGCAAAACCTGCATAAGGGTTGTGCTTTTTTTCATTCTACATTCAGATTTAACTTCTACTAAAGTTCTATGAAACTTTATAAGGGACACTACCTCCTGCTGCTTTCTCCACACAAATGTGGGAGGTGTTGAATAAATCATGCTGTTTTGAGGGCAATATCCTTTCTGCTCAACTGCTCCTACCAATCCTTTGCATCTCTAACACAATTAAAATTTCATCAGCAAATTTTAAAAATTTCATTTCATATCCCTAAACTCAGTACTGTATACTAACGACTTTTACTGTGATGGAAATCAGTGAAGTCCATCTGGGCAAATTTAGCTGATTACAGTATGTATACATCCCAGGAAATGTTGGAAAAACATGGTAATTTTTTTATCTGGGTAAAATGTGGAAATTCTTTAGAATTTCAGGAATTTTTCATTGTTTTAATTTTCAGTTAAATTTATTAAATTTGGACTGGTAATAGCCTACTGTTTGTATTGACAATCAAGTACCTTTGTGTTGTGATGTATAATAAATCACATTGTAGTTTTTAATCCGCATATCATTTCATAGATAGATGCAGAACCCCATTTCCTTTCATTTATTATAATAAAATTCCCTTTTTATTTACAGAGTAGACAATGATTTTTATTAAATTATTGTGTGCACTTCTTATTTTACCAACTAGCAGGATCCACCATCAATTCCTTTCGTTCCCATTGTGCACATAATCAATTAGATAGTAAGAAAGGAGGGGGTCAAGTGCATGTCCAGTTCTCATGCAGAGTTCGCTAGAATTAATGAGGATGAGGTACAAACTCTTCTCCAACCCGGTACCTCATAAACTATGAACTTGAAAGTCGCTATTCATACTTTACGTTCATTTCATGACTGGATGCAAGAATTCAGGATTTGAAACAAGTGTTGCAGAAACTCAACTGTTTGTAGAAAAAAGTAGTTAGGAAATTGGGTATTAGTTTTAAAAAAATGAATAGCACAGAAAAAAACGAATGTTCAGTTATGAACTAATTAATGAATTTTTTACAATAAAATGCTGAAATGCAGTACAGAATTAGCTTTTTTAATACAATGATAGACACTATAATAGTCAACAGTGAATGTCGATTCAAAGCACACAACGAATATTTTGAACAATTTCGTTTTATTTATGATATCAATAATTTCAAATCATTATCCAAGGATGACCTCCGCAAACATTGTAATGATTCAGATACAATATATTGAGAAGACCAAAATAGTGACAAACAAACTTCCAAACTCTATGAGGAACTCAAACATTTAAAATCAAACCTACACAACTCAGTCAAAGATACAAAACAATTTATTCAGTACATATTAGAAAATAATTTGGAATAAGTACACTGAAGTGCCAAAGAAACTGGTATAGGAGTGTGTGTTCAAATACAAATAGCAGTAAGGTCTTGTGGGATCGAACTGCTGACGTCATCGGTCCCTAAGCTTACACACTACTTATCTAACTTAAACTAACTTATGCTAAGGGCAACACACACACCCATGCTCGAGGGAGGACTTGAACCTCCGATGGAGGGCCCCTGTGGACCATGACAAGACACCTCATACCATGTGGCTACCACACGCGGCTGTTTAAATGCAGAGATACGATGTAAATAGGCAGAAAACGGGGCTGCAGTCGGCAATGCCTATGTAAGACAACAAGTGTCTGCCACATTCGTTAGACCAGCTACTGCTGCTATAATGACAGGTTATCAAGGTTTTAGTGAGTTTTAACAAGGTGTTACAGTCGGTGCACGAGCAGGGTACACAGCATTTTTGAGGTAGTAATGAAGTGGGAATTTTCCCATACGACCATTTCACGAGTGTTCTGTGAATATAAGGAATCTGGTAAAACATAAAATCTCTGACATTGCTGTGGCCAGAAAAAGATCTTGCAAGAATGGGACCAATGGCAACTGAAGAGAATCGTTCAACGTGACAGAAGTGCAACTCTTATGCAAATTGCTGCAGATGTCAATCCTGGGCCATCAACAAGTCTCAGCATGCAAACCTTTCAACGAAACATCATCGATATGGGCTTTTGGAGCCGAAGGCCCACTCGTGTACTCTTGATAACTGCACGACACAAAAAGTCACGTCTTGCCTGGGCCTGTCAACACCGGCACTTGACTATTGATGACTGGAAACATGCCTGGTCTGATGAGTCTCGTTTCAAATTGTATCCAGCGAATGGAGGTGTACGGGTATGGAGACAACCTCATGAATCCATGGATCCTGCATGTCAGCAGGGGACTGTTCAAGTTGGTGAAGGCTCTGTAATGGTGTGGGGCGTTAGCAGTTGGAATGATATGGGAGCCCTGACACGTCTAGATATGACTCTGACAGATGACACATACGTAAGAATCCTGTCAGATCACCTGGGTCTATTGAAGTCCTTTATGCATTCCAACAAACCTCAGCAATTCCAGCAGTACAATACGACATTCCACGCATCGAGAATTGCTACAGAGTGGCTCCATGAGCTCTCTTCTGAGTCTGAACACTTCTGCTGGCCACCAGACCCCCCCAGTCATGAACATTATTGAGCATATCTGGGATGCCTTCCAAGGATCTGTTCAGAAGAGATCTCCAACCGGTTGCACTCTTATGGATTTATGGACAGCCCTGCAGAATTCATGGTGTTGATTCCCTCCAGCACTGCTTCAGACATTATTCGAGTCCATGCCATGTTGTGTTGTAGCACTTCTGCATGCTTACAGGGGCCCTACATGATATCAGGCAGATTTATCAGCTTCTTTGGCTCTTCATTGTATATACAAATCTTTCCATAACAATCTGAATTATGCTCATAATTACGGCCAGTACACCTTCTGTTGAGAGAAATTTCTGAAAGTTAAATTGATTAAGACATACTTGAGAAGCCCGATGTGCCAAGAAAGATGATCTGCATTGTCAGTAGTACCAACTGAAGCGGAAATAGCAGCTGGTATTAACTATGACATAGTCTTAAAAAAATTTAGTGATGTGAACAGCCAGAAATTTCGTTTATTTGAATGTGTGTTTGCTTAATGTAATTTTTCTCATTGCAATAATCCTCGTATTTTATAATAATTAAATTTGTGTATAATTGTATTGTATTGTATTGTATGTTAATCGGATACTTAGAAACGATGGAGAGGCTCCATCCGTGCCGCAGCCTCAGTGGTCCACAACCCCATGACGACTACCGCAGTCCACTTCACCCCTCCGCCGCCCCACACTGAACCCAGGGTTATTGGGCGGTTCGGCCCCTGTTGGACCCTCAAGGGAACGTCTCATACCAGACGAGTATAACCCCTATTTTTGCGTGGTAGAGTAATGGTGGTGTACGCGTACGTGGAGAACTTGTTTCCGCAACAATTGCCGACATAGTGTAACTGAGGCAGAATAAGGGGAACCAGCCCGCATTCGCCGAGGCAGATGGAAAACCGCCTAAAAACCATCCACAGACTGGCCAGTTCACCAGACCTCGACACAAATCTGCCGGGCGGATTCGGGCCGGGGACCAGGCACTCCTTCCCGCCTGGAAAGCCGTGAGTCAGGCCGCACGGCCAACTGGGCAGGCTGTGTATAATTAGTATCAGGTATAATCCAGCTCATTTAATGTATTAAAGCAAAAGGGGCCTCGCAATGCTGATTCATAGCTGATGTTCAGTTTTTGCATCTAATGGCTCAAATGTGTCTCGTGGTATAGATCTTTCTGAGGCACACATTCATGCTACATCATGTAATTTCACATCCTTCGAAGAGGACTCGAATTAATTCCCTGCATTATTTTACTAGTGAAATAAATTTCGAAAAGTGTTGTCAACCTTGCTTCCAGACGTGGGACACGGGTAACAAGTGACACTACCGTCACCTTGTAGAAATCTGATTTCATGCAGTGGATTTCCAATATCTGTCCACAGCACTTGAAGGAAACCACCATCAGTCGCCATTTGAATACAACTGGATTTTGATGGGAAGTTTGAATTTTGGCGGGAAGGTCATTTGGGCTACCTCCTCTAACCTAACCTCACCTCTACTCCCCACCCCAAGAAAAATGGTGGGAAGTAGAGTTCCAACAGGATAACGCATCACACCATGGTTATCTCTACTAACGTAAGAAAATGGCGGGAAGATAGGTCACGTGGGCTACCTCCACTAACCTAAGTCATCTGACCGCCACCTCATCCTAGGAACTGGCGCCAAGTTTGAATCTTGGCAGGAAGATAGGTCAGTTGGGCTATCTCTACTATCCTAAGAAAATGGCTGGAAAGAAAGGACAGTTGGGCCACCTCCACTAACCTAAGTCACCCAACCGCCACCTCTTCCTAGGGATTGGTGGGGAGGGGACTCAACCTGTGCTTGACGTAAGTCTTTAGTATTTTGCATGCACTATTTTATTTAAACAATTAGAGGCACTAACACCGTCCAGTGTGGTCGCCAAGGGTCCAGACTCCAACTGACTTAGTACACAGTACCATCACCAGAGGGTGCTGTCATCCCTCCTGTGACGTAATCCAAGATGGTGGGGGGAAATGGCGGGAAACAGTGTGGTCGCCGTGGGGTCTGGACTCCAACTGACCTAATACACAGTACCACTGCCAGAGGGCGTTCTAATATGTGACATAATCCAAGATGGCCGCCATGACATCAGCTGATGACGCAAGTACCATTATCCAAGATGGCGGGAAACAGTGTGTTTGTCATGAGGTCCAGGTCTAGTACACAGTACCACCAGAGAGCGCTGTCGTCCATTCTGTGATGTAATCTAAGATCATGGTCCGGGATGGGGGAAATGGCGGGAAAAGGACTCTGCCTGTGCTGGACATAAGTCTTTATTTTGCAGGCAGTGACTCCACCACAAGATCTAGAGTCCAACTGACCTAGTACACAGTACTGCCACCAGAGGGTGCTGTCATACCTCCTGTGACGTAATCCAAGATGGTGGTCTAGATGGGGAAAATGGCGTGGAAATGACTCAGCTTGTGCTGGACTGATGGAGAGAGTAAGAAAAGAGTGTACTTTATTTATTTTGGAACAATTTATTTAGGGATTGGGTACATTTATCACACTGATACAAAACACACTCTCTGACATGCCTGGGGTAACGCCACACAGCCCACAGACCTGTAAACTATTCCTAAATAATGCTATGCAGACACGCAAACAACTCCTAAATTACTCAAATAATTTCAGTAGGGACATGCAAACTCCTCCTAAATAATGCAGTGCACAGATGTGCAGACATGAAATCAATTCATAAACAAATAACACATAGTACAGCCTACAGACCTGCTTGCAATATAATTCAACAGACACACAATCAATGTGCGCAAGCACTGTCTGCAACCCCCTTCCTCTGGACCGCACAGGAGGCTAGCAGTGGCCCCCACGAAGTGACGCGGTCGTCAGCTATCAAACCACACACAGGTGTCTGTTCGGGTCCCGCAAGCTTGAGGCGATGACATCCCTTTCATACTTGGTACCTGAGAAATTTCTCTCGAAGTAAGTGTTCACCTAGGCACTGTTGCTGACGTGACTGGACGGGAGCAAAGACCTATTTGCTGAGTGCGGCGACGCCACTGCAAACCTCTGCCGGACACAAGTCAGTGTGAGCTATTGCTCTCACATCGCTGCTGCCTACAGCGACCAGGTGAAAGTTGCTTCTATTTTCGAGTGTACAGTTAGAGTTCTCCGAATGTTATACTAATGTCACAGAACTTGAACACACACTCACACCAGTCCCATATGTAAGACACCTCTGGGCAGCTCATGTGTTTTACCATTGCTGACGCGATACCTAGGGATACCGCTTAACTGCCCAGTGTGACTGACACAATGCCGTGAAATGTGCGCATGTTGCTACAAACCATTGCAAGCACATCTAACAAGGTTCTTAATCTTATACTGATTTCATGTGACTATGTAAAAAATAAGAACCGAGTCGACCATTCAGAAATTGTATAGTGTCCAAGAAATAGTTAACACTCACTTTCTTGATGTCTCAGCTTGTATGCATGGGAATTCTCACCCTAGCAGAACCCGTTTACGAAAATGGCGCAGAATAACATTGAATGCCGTCTTCCTCATGGTCCTAACGTGGTACCCCGTCCATCACATATTACCTTTTCTGCTTTCAACACAACAAACGTTCCCACTGCTGTATAGAGACTCATATAGCCCAGCACAAAGGATGTGAATGAATTGGGTATTATGATTGGCTCTTATCGGATTTACCCTCTGAATTATTGCTGCTGCAGGTATGGAAGCACCGTACACCTTTTTCTTTCTTCCTGTGGACCTGATTTTCAGCAGTTATTTTACACAGATCGCCATACTGCACCAGCAATTAAATGTTACAAACTACCCTACATATCGTGAAACATTGAAAGACTCTTACTCAGTTACACTGCCCTCCCACCGAGGACAGGAGATTGAAGATTAGAACGTGAAACCAACCTGTGACCCATCAATATATCACCATCTTGGATACATCTGACAACAATGCAGGTTGTTGCAATACTATGGTTATCTCATGCTGTCAACTTGTTCGTATGTAATTAATTTCTAGAATGCTTCATAAGCATGAAATAATCGTCATCCTGAATTTGATAGTAGCAAGGCAAATTATAACTTCCGTTTGACATCGAGGTCGTTAGAGACGGGCCATGAGCTTGGACTAACGAAGAGAAGGAATCATCCCGTTGTACACCTGAAGCATTATGGAAAGCCACAGAAAACTGTCTTCAAGACTGCTGAACCGGGATTTAAATCTGTGCAACTGCTGGAATCCTAAATAATGCCCTCGCTCACATCATAACATCTCGTCAACCAATACAGATTAGTGTTATTATTCCACTGAAATAAAACACTAAAACTAAGTAACAGTTATGAACAGCTGCCCACAGAATTAAAGCAGCATTTCACCCCTGGTATAAGCCGCATTTGTCCTCTGGAACGAAATGTTTTACTATTGGAAATACTGGTTTAGGGCAACTAAACCACATACTCACTTCAGTGGCCACCGTAGTAGTAGGGCAACAGGGATGTCACCCCACTCTCCATTCTTGCCAAATTTATTCAAGATGTAGGATAGAAGATGGCAGTGGTAGACATGGCAACATCACAATGACATCATGGTAGGAGGTTCAAATTTTGGCGGGAAAATAGGTCAATTGGGCTAAGACTAACAACCTAACCCCCTCCCCTCCTCATGCCTCTCCCACTTCCCCCAACCCCCCACCCCCAAAGAAAATGACAGGATGTTCAAATTTTTGTGGGGGAACAAGGGCACATGGGCTACCTCCGCTAACCTAAGAAAATGGCGGGAAAAAAGATCCCTTGGGCTACCTTCACTATCCCAAGTCATCCGACCGCCACCGCTTCCTAGAAATTGATGGGGAGAGGACTCAGCCTGTGCTGGGCTGCTGGAAAGGATCGATGTAAGTCTTTATTTTGAAGATAGTCTTTATCTAAACAATTTGAGACGCTCCATCCAGTATGTGCACCATGAGGTCCAGAGTCCAACTAACCTATTACACAGTACTGCTACCAGAGGGCACTATCATCCCATGACGGTATGTGGAAGAATGGTGGGTAAAGGAATCAGCCTGTGCTGGGCTGCTGGAGAGAGGAAGGAGTGTACTTTATTTATTTTGGAACAATTTATTTAGGGACAGATTTCACAAATTTCATTTATTACACTGACACAAAACACTTGCTCTGACGTGCTTGGGATCACAATACACAGCCTACAGACCTGCAAATTCTCGTAAATTATCTAAGTAATGCAGTACACTGATGTACAGACACACAAACAACTCGTAAATTACCGAAATAATGCAGTACACAGGTACAGTCCTGCAAACTACTCTTAAACTGTCGAAATAATGCAGTACACTGATGTGCAGACACGAAAATAACTCGTAAATTAGCAAAATAACGCGTGTAAAACGCTCTGCAGACACACTCACTACTCGTAAACTGTCACAAGTCATCCGCTCCCTACACAAGACCAGAGTGACCACAGCAGGCTGAAGTCGCTCTCTGAGCTGTTATACAAAGACGGGCTCATTTCCCCTCGGCACAAAGGCGTTACTGTTCCTGGCCCCAACCTGCTTGGTTGCTTGCTTTGTACACCCATCTCCAGACTCCGTGATTACAAAAACATAAGTAATTTCACATGGTTTGACAGAATATCATACCATTTGCGCGATACTTCCCAATATCAAGTACACAGCAATATCGCTTCCATGGCAGTATCGCTTGCACAGTATAATTCTGAAGATATAGACTGGAAATTATCTCTCTAGAAATCCGAAATCTTAGCGAGGAGGAGCATGCTGTAAACCACTGAGTAACTAGAGCCTTACTCCGTCTGCGATGACCTTTATGTGGACAAAAAAAAAAAAAAACATAATTTACATGATATGGGAACGAATAATGGTTCAGCACAAACACACATCCATATGGAATCTTCTCAAATTTCCAAACGATCATGAAAGCTATCCAACACATACTAAGTATTTGTCTGCTATTCGTCCGTCAAAAGGACAACATGGTTAAGTCAACTATGAGGAGCGTTTGAAAAGTCCGTGCAAACTCAGAGAGATGGCACCACTGGCAGGTATCGAGGTCATGTTTAGTTAGTAGCATCTTTGGGAATATCGTGCACCAAGTTTGAGCCATATTGATCTATTTCTTTGTGTTTGCCATTCGTGTGAATCAAGGAAGTCCAATGATTGTCAAAAAATGGACGAAGAAGAATTTCGTGTCGTGATTAAACATTACTTTATGAAAGGCAGAATGGCTCAGGAGACTAAAGAGAAGCTTTATAAACATTACAGTGACTCTTCACCTTCGATTAGTACAGTTTATAAGTGGTTTCAAAATTTTCAGAGTCGCCATATGGGCACAAGTGATGCTTAACGTTCTGGACGCCCTGTGGAGGTTACGTCTCCAGAAATCATTGATAAAATCCATGATATGGTGATGGATGACAGAAGAGTTAAGGTGCATGAGATTGCTAGTGCT
Organism: Schistocerca serialis cubense; assembly: GCF_023864345.2. NCBI lineage: Eukaryota > Metazoa > Arthropoda > Insecta > Orthoptera > Acrididae > Schistocerca > Schistocerca serialis. Next base: position 775,349,786 of record NC_064640.1, read on the forward strand.
ATGGGCATCTCGAATGAACGGGCACAGAATATTTTGCATAAACATTTGGACATGAGAAAGTTATCCGCAAGATGGGTTCCGTGATTGCTCACCCTAGCTCAAAAACGGAATCGTGTGAAGTGTTGCAAGGATGGTTTGCAGCTGTTCAGGAAGAATCCGCAGGACTTTAAGCGTCGTTTCGCCACTGTGGATGAAACATGGATACATTACTATACTCCTGAGACCAAACAACAATCTAAACAATGGATTACCAAGGGAGAATCTGCACCAAAAAATGCGAAGACCATTCCTTCGGCCGAAAGGTTATGGCGACTGTCTTTTGGGATTCGCAAGGGATAATCCTCATCAACTTTCTGGAAAAGGGTAAAACTATTACAGGTGCATATTATTCATCGTTATCGGACCGTTTGAAAACCGAGCTGCAACAAAAACGCCAGCGATTGGACCGCAAAAAAGTCCTTTTCCAGCACGACAGTGTACCAGCACATACCTCAGCAGTTGTGGTCGTAAAATTATTGGAAATAGGACTCCAACTCGTTTCACGTCACCAATATTCTCCGGACTTGACTCCCTTGGACTACTATTTGTTCCCCAATTTGAAGAAATGGTTGGCAGTACAGAGATTTTATTCAAAAGAGGAGGTGATTGCAGCAACTAATAGCTATTTTGCAGACTTGGACAATTCCTATTATTTGGAAGGGATCAACGAATTAGAACAGCGTTGGACGAAGTATATAAGTCTAACTGGACACTATGTCGAAAAATAAAAAAGGTTTACCCCAAACACGTAGGTAGTTTTTATTTTTGCACGGACTTTTCAAACGCCCCTCATACATTCCTGCATCCCAACAGGACTCTCCATTCGGACTGCTCCTGCCATTAGTAGGAAATGTGAATCATTCCCGCCAAGCATGCATAGACAAAAGCGTTCTAGGAAACCAGCCACATACGTATTTGATTGCTATACTTACAATTAAATATTATGATCATGGTCTCAAGTGGACGACTGTCAACAATGAACAAAGTATCGGAAATACACCCTGCTGATGGCTGTTTCCCTGGAAATAGAAATATCTGTACCATACTTATGACTTGACATACTTTTCCATTTGCTATCACAGTGTTCCACATAAAAACCATGCCTACCTTATGACAAGACATAGTCATTTCCTTTGCACATGTTGGAACACACACACATACTTTATAAGTCTGACGCTCATGGCGAACATATCATGCACCCCCTACTACTAAGTATAGTACTTCGATAATAACTGATTGCCGGCAATACGAAATAATACTGACCGAAAATCAGCGATGGGTGGACATGTCTCGTAAGTTTTTCTTGCAATTGGTACCATTCCATCTCAGAAAGGGGGATTAATAGTCTTACAAACCGCCATATGTTAAAAAAACGCGATCGCAACGACCATTTCACTATCACAATCGGTCTTGGTTCTACAGGTATACACAAGTATCCATGTTAAAAGCTATACCGGCTTTATAAATCGAGTTATGGCATTACCTCCGAATGAAGTCGTTTTTCCAGACAAATACTGCGACACTGAATATAGACGGTCATCGTTCGAGTGTATATTATCAGACCAACAGTGCGGCTGCACGGCGCCGACGGTGCAACTGCATAATAAAATCACCGAATTTAAAAAGAGATTCGGCTATGGAACAAGGTATGAAACCGGTATTTGAAATTCCCTCATGCCACCACTAGAGATTTCTCCATCATTTGGAATGCATTCAATCTTGATGCCACGTCCGAGGTTTGGTGACATATCGATTAGATTATAAGCGATGGTTGATTGAGAAGGATCATAAACAGTGGATGATGTACTGATTGATGTGGTAAGAAATGTACACTAGCTTTTCAGATCCCTAGAGCTACACTTTCTGGTAGAAACGATGTCTGGGATTTGTAATCAAGTCTTTCCATTCAACCACATACCTGCATTGGAGCCTATGGAAAAGTTCTTTAATGATTACAGCCACTAGTGAATCATATTTCTGGCACTCTCACATCTCGAAAAGAGACACCTTTCTTGAATCTATCTGCTACAGCAGCACCTACGCATCTTGCAACTGCTACCGTTGCTGCAGCTTTGCACATGTGATCGTTCCAATTTAAGTTGGAACTGAGTAGAAGTCGGGGAAAGTTATATCTACCACCTTATGCAACCCGTGTAGAAACATTCTAAGCTGAGTTAGCCCGACAGGACTGTGTTTCGACCATACGATGGAAACAGGAACATGTCGTAGCTCCGCCAACTGTGCATGACATGTAAGGTCAGCGCCTAACGAAGCCCGCTCCTGCAACACGAGGTAGTATAAAAGTCAGTACAGGAACTGGTTGAAGAACGCGGATTTTGCTACTGCATTGTGGTGCTTCTCCAAACTACATACGGTAGTCCAAAGCAGGTTCACATCCCTCAGGGCCCATTCAGGTATATCACCCCAACATTCTATTATCATTATTCTGTACCATCCAACAGGGAAAAATTACGAACTATGAACGCTCCAATAATTTCGTCCGATAGGGAACTCGATAAGATTTTTACCACATGACTCTCTTCTCGTATACTGAAAACAGATACCATATGTGTGCCGACGCTGACTACATGTGGCGATTCTATTAAATATACAGGTATTGATCCACTGCACAGACCAGTTTAAAGTTTCATCACCTGTACTGCAGGAGGATGACCCTATCCCACAGACTATACTGTAAGTCGCATGACACACTCCCTCTGACCCTGTGTCGTTGTTGAAAACATTGCTTTTTTGTTTCTACTGTAACACGCTTTGAACACTGCCATATATTTTGTTTTTTTTGGCACGACTTTGAGGTGTGTGTCAGGTACTAAACTGACATTAACACGTTCTGATCCATTGCATCTTGCAGAAAACTAAACGTCGCATGGTGTAAATCATTTTGTTACTGCTGCTACCATAACACACCTCACACACTGGATGATCTTAACTAAAAGACAGTTACAACATAAGGAACCTGGAAGAGTTTTGCAGTGTTGTGGAGCGTTTCCAAACTGCCGTAGAAGGTGACTGATAACCTTTACCTTTAAATTCATGTCTCACAGTGATTTAATAACTGATGGCTCTGCGTTCTGTTTCGACTGATTCCTCATATTGCAGTCATGTACATGATCACTGTTTCGGGGCTAGCCATCCCCAGAAGATGTTGCCCCTCCACCAAAACTCTTTCTCCATCTCAGACAAACAACGTCAGTCAATCATTATGTGGTAACCAACAGAGTACCAGTGGGTGGATGGGGTGGAAAAGATACCGTCGATGCACTGTAATAATAAGCATCACAGTTGATAGTGTGAACAATTTTAGTAATTTTACAGTAATTTCAACACCGGTCAATGATGTGAGAGCGTGTTTCCCAATTTCAGCATCATCGCTAAACTACCCACTCTCTACTTTGCGAGTGCCTTTGCAAATGTAGATAGATGACTGTGCAACACGTTCATTCATTGTTGATTCTCGAGCATATACATCATCAAAGTATAGCAGACAGTGCTCTACACATTTCGAGCATGCATATACACAGACATACAGAAAATAGAGCAAATGCACTGCAAATGTGGAATACGTGGGGTAGAGGAGACTGGATCCAATCGAGAGTGCTATACTATGCCTCCTGATCTGAATAATAGTGCTTTTGCGCTAGGCGCTGGCAGCCGTACTACATTTACAAGCCATTTTAGAGCACGGAACGAGAGGTGGTGTCATGATCACATGGGTAGAACAGACATAAAATCGATAGAATTGCGAGAAATGACGGAAAATACGTATAAATTGAGGGAGTATATATCGAATTGCGGAGAAATTGAGGAAGTACTTGCTTGTCTTCTGGTCGGTGCAGAAGAATTTGTACTTGGGAACAAGTATGTGACAGCAAGACGAATCCGAGAAAATGTCGACATGTAAGCGAAGGGAACCAGGGAAATAGTCACTGTTTTCCGTTGAGGCAGCATTCTACTGTATGTCTATTGACGTAACAGTGATACACGCGAGTTGAGTACTGTATTTGACGCTTTTTAGGAAAACAGGGAACCATCTGCCTCTAAACTTACATGCATCCGCGTTAAAGGACAACAGTGGACTGTGTGATCGATTGGCAAAGAGCTGTAACGAGGTACAATTTAATGGTGGATGCATTCGAGAGAGGGAGACGTTGCGGGTTGGCTGACCATTTTTTCCTCTGTTCTGTCAAGATGAATCAGTCACGTGACATAGCCTGCATTCGACTCGTATACAACCACGCGTTCTGTATGTTGTGACTTAGAACATTGTCTCCTTGCGATCGTTAACAGCAAACCTCCCGCTCATCAGAAGACTTCCATTTCATGTGTGATGAAACGTGACCATCCTGTTTCGACACAGTCCTCTAAGCGAACGAAGATTTATGCGACGTACTCCATTCTTCTGTCGCATCTTGGGTATCAAATCGAGACTTCAGTTTCATAGCTAAGATGATTCTAAGTTAGCGATAGGTGTTTGTGAGACACTGCAGTCCCCGTTTATACATCTGCTGGACAGATGTGCTGTTTACAGAGTTATTTGCGGCATGATGTGTAATTTCATATGTCGGACACCGCTGCTGTGCATTTATCTGTTTCCTTATAAGAGGTATTCTCCATTACTAACGATCGTTTTATATAGGACTGATGCAGGCAATGTATAATTTCTGAACCATGATTGGATGTGAACAGTGAACGCTATACATCTCTGGAAATCTATGTTGTGCATATATCACACAGAATCGATATTTTAAGCAAGCAGTTTTTTCATTTTAGTTTGTTATCATAGTTTATCCTAGAGAAACCTGCAGGAAGGATGTGTGTCATGCGTTGGAAATATATATATATATATATATATATATATATATATATATATATATATATATATATATATGTGTGTGTGTGTGTGTGTGTGTGTGTGTATGTATATATTACATCGGAATATTTACAGCGCTGCATTCTACATGATTAATAGGTCGGAAACTGAAGTGATCTAACATTGTAGCCTGTTTTAAGTGCAGAACCGTGTACTGTTAGGAGTGCACGTGTTTATGTTCTCTCTTACCAATACTCTCCCGGTACTGATCCCATACACTAGAACAAAACTTTAGAGTTGATAGCGTTGTTGATTTACGTAAAATGCTTCGAAATCTATCCGTTTGGAGCTCCATTATGCATAAAAACCACCCGTGTCTTGTTTTCCTTAACTGCCTGCTATTACATCACAACACTTTCAAATCTACTACTATACACCGACAAGGGGTGCTAACCTCCTGGACACGTGCACATCTGGAGAAATCTTGTGCACTTGGATGGGCAGAGACTCAACAAGCTCTATTCATTCACTAAACGCAGGATGTAGCGGTCTACTCCTGATCAGCGGCTGATTAAATCGGTAACAGTGCTGCAGGGCAGGGTGTTCAAAGACAGTGCGAGGGGTTTTTTCAATCTCTAATTTCATCCTAAGACTGCGAGAACGCTCTGCGACTTCCATTCGTACAGAGATAGACCGTAAATTATGCACTAAGCTCGAGATGATAGAAATATGTAGACTGCTCTCTGGTATACTCTGAAGATGTATATGTTCGAGAATCAACAATGAATGGATGTACTGCACAGTCATCTATCTACATTTGCAATGGTACTCGCAAAGTAGAGAATGGGTAGTTTAGCGATGATGCTGAAATTGGGAAACATGCTCTCACATCATTGATCGGTGTTGAAATTACTGTAAAATTATTAAAATTGTTCACACTATCAACTGTGATGCTTATTATTACAGTACATCGACGGTGTCTTTTCCATCCCATCCGCCCTCTGGTACTCTGTTACCACATAATGATTGACAGACGTTGTTTGTTTGAGATGCAGAAAGAGTTTTGGTGGAGGGGCAACACCTTCTGGGGATGGCTAGCCCCGAAACAGTGATCATGTACATGACTGCAATATGAGGAATCAGTCGAAACAGAACGCAGAGCCATCAGTTATTAAATCACTGTGAGACATGAATTTAAATGTAAAGGTTGTCAGTCATATTCGACGGCAGTTTGGAAACGTTCCACAACACTGCAAAACTCTTCCAGGTCCCTTATGTTGTAACTGTCTTTTATTTAAGATCATCCAGTGCGTGAGGTGTGTTATGGTAGCAGCAGTAACAAAATGATTTACGCCATGCGACGTTTAGTTTTCTGCAAGAGGCAATGGATCAGAACGTGTTAATGTCAGTTTAGTGCCTGACACACACCTCAAAGTCGTGGCAGAAAAACAAAATATATGGCAGTGTTCAAAGCGTGTTACAGTAGAAACAAAAAAGCAATGTTTCCAACAACGACACAGGGCCAGAGATAGTGTCTCATGCGACTTACAGTATAGTCTGTGGGATACGGTCATCCTCCTGCAGTACAGGTGATGAAACTTTAAACTGGTCTGTGCAGTGGATCAATACCTGTATATTTAATAGGATCGCCACATGTACTCAGTCTCGGCACACATATATGGTATCCGTTTTCAATATATGAGAAGAGAGTCATGTGGTAAAAATCTTATCGAGTTCTCTATCGGACGAAGTTATTGGAGCTTTCATAGTTCGTAATTTTTCCCTGTTGGATGGTACAGAATAATGATAATAGAATGTTGGGGTGATATACCTGAATGAGCCCTGAGGGATGTGAACCTGCTTTGGACTGCAGTATCAGTATGTAGTTTGGAGAAGCGCTACAATGCAGTAGCAAAATCCGTGTCCTTCAACCAGTTCCTGTTCTGACTTTTATACTACCTCGTGTTGAAGGAGCGGGCTTCGTTAGGCGCTGACCTTACATGTCATGCACAGTTGGCGTAGCTACGACAACACGTTCCTGTTTCCATCGTATGGTCGAAACACAGTCCTGTCGGACTAACTCAGCTTAGAATGTTTCTACACGGGTTGCAGAAGGTGGTAGATATAACTTTCTCCGACTTCTACTCAGTTCCAACTTAAATTGGAACGATCACATGTGCAAAGCTGCAGCAACGGTAGCAGTTGCAAGATGCGTAGGTGCTGCTGTAGCAGATAGATTCAAGAAAGGCGTCTCTTTTCGAGATGTGAGAGTGCCAGAAATATGATTCACTAGTGGCTGTAATCATTAAAGAACTATTCCATAGGCTCCAATGCAGGTATGTGGTTGAATGGAAAGACTTGATTACAAATCCCAGACATCGTTTCTACCAGAAAGTGTAGCTCTAGGGATCTGAAAAGCTAGTGTACATTTCTTACAACATCAATCAGTACACCATCCACTGTTTGTGATCCTTCTCAATCAACCATCGCTTATAATCTAATCGATATGTCACCAAACCTCGGACGTGGCATCAAGATTGAATGCATTACAAATAATGGAGAAATCTCTAGTGGTGGCATGAGGGAATTTCAAATACCGGTTTCATACCTTGTTCCATAGCCGAATCTCTTTTTAAATTCGGTGATTTTATTATGCAGTTGCACCGTCGGCGCCGTGTAGCCGCACTGTTGGTCTGATAATATACACTCGAACGATGACCGTCTATATTCAGTGTCGCAGTATTTGTCTGGAAAAACGACTTCATTCGGAGGTAATGCCATAACTCGATTTATAAAGCCGGTATAGCTTTTAACATGGATACTTGTGTGCACCTGTAGAACCAAGACCGATTGTGATAGTGAAATGGTCATTGCGGCCGTGTTTTTTTAACATATGGCGGTTTGTAAGACTATTACGTCCCTCTTTCTGAGATGGAGTGGTACCAATTGCAAGAAAAACTTATGAGGCATGTCCACCCATCGCTGATTTTCGGTCAGTATTATTTCGTATTGCTGGCAATCAGTTATTATCGAAGTATTATACTTAGTAGTAAGGGGTGCATGATATGTTCGCCATGAGGATTAGATTTATAAAGGATGTGTGCATGTTCCAACATGTGCAAAGGAAATGACTATGTCCTGTAATAAGGAAGGTATGGATTTGATGTTGAATACTGTGATAGCAAATGGAAAAGTATGTCAAGTCATAAACATGGTACAGATATTTATATTTCCGTGGCCACAGCCATCAGCAGGGTGTATTTCTGATACTCCGCTCACTGTCGAAAGTCGTCCACTTGAGACCATGATCGTAATATTTAATCATAAGTCTATCAATCAAATATGTATGTGGCTGGTTTCCTAGAACGATTCTGTCTATGCATGCTTGGCTGGAATAATTCACGTTTCCTACTAATGGCAGGAGCTGTCTGAATGGAGAGTCCTGTTGGGATGCAGGAATGTAGTTGACTTAACCATGTTGTCCTCTTGAAGGACGAACAGAGGACTAATACCTAGGATGTGTTTGATAGCTTTCGTGATCATGTGGACATTTGAAAAGATTCAATATTGATGCGTGTTTGCGTTGGACCACTATTCATACTCATGTAAATTATCTTGCTGACTGCTTCTGCTCATTTTGCGTCTTAATTTAGTTGGGAGAACATCAATTGTTGTGTGTACATGTTGCAGCTGAAAGATGGGTGGAAGACATGTTTGCTGGTTTTCTAGACATGAGAAACACCTTAGTTGACTCTGTAAATTATAAGAATGATTTGGAATCTGTTACATCAGTGACATCGGTATTCACAAGTGGAAGTATCAGTTTCCTTTTTTTTTTTTTTTTCGAGTTCTCACATAAAGGTCTTCGTTGATGGGGTAAGGTTCTAGTTACTCAGTGGTTTACAGCACACTCCACCTCGCTAAGGTTTCCGGTTTCTAGAGAGATAATTTCCAGACCATATCTTCGGATTATACTGTGCGAGCAATATTGCTATCCAAGTGATACTGCTGTGTGCTTGATATCGGGAAGTATCGCGAAAAAGTTGTTATATTCCGTCAAACTGTGTGAAATTACATATGTTCTTATAATCCCAGAGTCTGGAGATCGGTGTAGAAAGCAAGCAACCATGCAGGTTGGGGACAGAAACAGTAATGCCTTTGTGCCGAGAGAAAACAAGCCCATCTTTGTACAACAGCTCAGAGAGTGACTTCGGTCTGCTGAGCACTCTCTGGTCATGTGTGGGGACTTGTGACTGTTGACTGCGGTTGATGACCATCCGAACTTGCGTGAAAATATCTAGTACTTATACTATCTGTCTTCGCGGTGTATGTATGAGTGTCTGGCTGTTGATAGCTACATGAATGATGCAAAAGGGACTATTTTTTATGGCGCAGGATACGAATTGTATGTTTACTACATTGACATGGTACACAGTGATATATTGTTGGATTGGAGATCGGTTTCACACTCTAATATTCAAACTTCTGTCCTCAGTGGCAGAGCAGTGTAATTGAGTAGGAGTCTTTCCGTATCTGACGATCTGTAGACCACTTTTTCAGGGTTTAATTGTCAGTGCAGTATGGCGATCTGTACAAAACAGTTTTTGCCACTGAAAGTCTTGTCTGCTGAAGAAGAAAGGTGGGCAGTGCTTACACACTGGCAGCATCAGTAATTTGGTGGGTGAATTCAGTAAGAGCCAATCACAATGCTCCTTTCATTCGCAAGACATCCTTTGTGCTGGGACATAGGAGTCTTTATATAGTGGTGAGAATGTTTGCATTTTGGAGATGTTTGTTAAGAGCCGGACTTAACGATTTCCAGGAAGGGTAACATGTGACAGACAGGGTGCCGCGTTAGGACAACCAGGAGGAATGCAGTGGGCGTTATTCTCAGCTATTTTCGTAAACAGCTCATGTTAGGAAAGGAATTTCCATGCAGACAAACTGAGAAATCACGAAAGCTCCTTCAAAAACATCTGTTAACTTTTTCTGTGACCCATTATAATTTCCGAGAGGTTGTCTTGCCTCTTATTTACATAGACATATGACATCATTATAACACTGAGAACCTTTTAGCTGCACCTGTGATGGTGAGTCGCTACGCGATCATTTCCCATTAGGATTGGTAGGCAGAATGCACCCCATGCTATTCTGGGAAGCACTGCAACAGGTTTCTATATCGCACCCTGTGACATCAGTATAACATTGAGAAGATTTTAGCTGCGTCTGCAAGGGTGAGTCGCTCAGCAATTAGGTCTTCACTGGACCGCAGGTAGAGAGGCATCACACCAAAGGGTGACTTGACTTTTATTACATCGACATGTGACGTCAGTGTAACACTCGGAGACTTCTAACTGTATACCCAAAAATAGATGCGACTTTCACCTGCTGGCTGTAGGCGACAGTGGTCTGAGAGCAATGGTTCACACTCCTGCATTCGTCTGTCTGGTGGGGGCTCGCAGCGGCGTCAGTGCGTGTGTGCCCTTGGAACCTCTGATATGTTGTGGTTGGCGATAGACGTTTTTTTACGTGCAATGAGTGTTTGTGCACTGGATTATTTTCTGCTGTTTATGTGTAGTGAACGTGTCTGTTGCATTAGTTTGCAAACGGGTCTGTAGGCTGTGCTATGTTATTTCGGTAATATATGAGTTGTTTGCATGTCTGTACATCAGTGTACTGCGTTATTTAGATAATTTATGAGTAGTTTGCGGGTCTGTAGGCTGTGTATTGTGACCCCAAGCACGTCAGAGCAAGTGTTTTGTATCAGTGTAATAAATGAAATACGTGAAATCCGTCCCTAAATAAATTGTTCCAAAATAAATAAAGTACACTCCTTCCTCTCTCCAGTAGCCCAGCACAGGCTGATTCCTTTACCCACCATTCTTCCACATACCGTCATGAGACGATAGTGCCCTCTGGTAGCAGTACTGTGTAATAGGTTAGTTGGACTCTGGACCTCATGGTGCACATACTGGATGGAGCTACTGTCTCAAATTGTCTAGATAAATACTATCTTCAAAATAAAGACTTACATCGATCCTTTCCAGCAGCCCAGCACAGGCTGAGTCCTCTCCCCATCAATTTCTAGGAAGTGGTGGCGGTCAGATGACTTGGGATAGTGAAGGTAGCCCAAGGAATCTTCTTTCCCACCATTTTCTTAGGTTAGTGGAGATAGCCCATGTGCCCTTTTTCCCCACAAAAATTTGAACATCCTGCCATTTTCTTTGGGGGTGGGGGGTGGGGGAAGTGGAAGAGGCATGGGGAGGGGAGGGGGTTAGGTTGTTAGTGTTAGCCCAATTGACCTATTTTCCCGCCAAAATTTGAACCTCCTACCATGATGTCATTGTGGTGTTGCCATGTCTACCACTGCCATCTTCTATCCTCCATCTTGAATAAATTTGGCAACAACGGAGAGCTGGGTGACGCCGCTGTTACCCTACTACTTACCACTTGTCCGTTTAGCTAACAAAAGGGATGTAGTTTTTGAACTGGCATAATGTGGCTCCTTCAGGTGGCGTCGCAAAGTAAGAATGCGGTTGAGAGCGACATGAGCACGTGCTAGCCAGGTTGCGTGTTTAGCTACAAATACCCTCATTGCCTGCAGGTAGCTGATAGATGTATGAATGGTGCCGGCCACGTAACTAGCGTGAAATCGACTGCCGCTGGGCATAAAACAGTCTGTTTCAACTGTGGCTAACAGTGACTGAAATAACGCGGCAATTTATTGTCTACGCTGTCATTGTTCCTCGTTCTTAAATCCCTACTAGATAACTAGCAAAAATAACACTGTCGAAAATACCTACTGTTTAAAAATTATGTATGAATTAGAAGGATGATTGCGCTAAATATGTATTAATATGGAATTAATAAAACTCATGGTAATTATAGGACCAGTGTATAAAAAATTAATGTCTTCTCGTGTTCTGGTTACATGTACGTCATTAATTAGAACAATGTCACCGTAATCGTCCGGTTTTCGTCATTAAAATCATTGTACTGACAGATTCAAACTAGCGACGGTAGAGTCATGGAAATTGGTTACGTTTTGGTAGTCAGAACTCTGGCATATTGTTGTTCCCGCAATTGTAGCCATTCTTTAATATTGAAAATGTTAATGAGTTGTTGGTTTATGACCCAGCAAAGGTACAGAAAAGGTCTAGGAAGTCAATCGCTATGGACATGAACGTACACAATGAGTCTCTCTATCCGAGGTTCCCCTTTATAAGGAGAACAGTGTTTCAATGAAGAAAGTCTATAGACGTAAAGAATTAAGTATAGTGAAGAGGGAAAAAAGCTGAGTCAAACGGTTATCAGGAAAGTCTCGTGAACAAAATTATCCAGAGTGAAGAGAAGGGATGGAATTCGGATGAAATATACAGGGTGAGTCACTAACTATTGCCACCTAGAATAACTCCGAAAGTATGACAGAAGCTGAAAAGTTTGTGGGACAAATGTTGCATGGGACAATGGGGACCATAATATAACGTTGGTTTTTTGTTGCTAGGTGGGGTTGCGTCAGAGATTTGAAGGTCAACTTTTTTCTTTTTTTTATGGGATGCTATAGTTTGGTACTTAATTTCTTATAGCTGCTATCGAGATGAATCCAAAGATGTATAACAGTACAGTCTTTGAAGGTCCACAAAGGTGGTATGAACGTCCATTTACAAAAGGTGTTGAAAGTGATGACCATTGGTATTAATGCAGTGCTGCAATCTTCTTATCATGGATTGAGTGCTATTCCTTATCACTACGGCACTTATCGAAGCACGTGATCTGATAATTCTCTCTCGTATATCGTGCAGATAGCAAATATTAGCCGAATACGGCGTATCTATCTAACGTGTCATTGGCATGTAAACACCATTCGACGGTTTCACTATACAACACTAATAGGAACAGTAAGACTGGTATCGTCGATTCATCCGAATGTGAATGATGTATTCCTTCGAGGAGCAAATCGATATGCTTCTCATTTACGGAGAATGCCAACGAAATTCAGTAAGAGCTAGAGACTTATACACTGAAAGGTATCCTCAATGTAGTCACCCTACACATTGTACATTTAAATATGTATATGATAAATTGAGAACAACTGGACCTTTAACACATCGGAAACATATCAGGCCTGGGAAAGTTACTAACGAGGAAACGGAATTTGGTACTCTTGCGACTGTGGTTCGAGATCCTTGTGTTAGTTTGCGTCAAATCGGAGGGAATCTGGCATGAGCCAGAGTAGTGCTCTTAATGTCCTGCATCGCCATAAATATCATCCTTACCATATCAGTCTCCATCAAGAATTAACTGGTACAGATTGTATGAGTCGCATTGAATTCTGCCGATGGTCTCAACTTCAGACTCAGAGGGATGCCACATTTATTAATTTGATTTATTTACTGACGAGGTTACATTCACGAAACATGGAAATGTTAATTTGCATAACGTGCATTATTGGGCAACTGAAAATCAATGTTGGCTGCGGCAAGTTGCACACCAAAAACCATGGTCGGTGAATGTATCGCGTGGGATTCTGGAAGACAGAATTATAGGCCCCTATTTCATCGAAGGAAATCTTAATGGTAAGAAGCACACCACATTCCTGCAAGAAACATTAAGTATGATATTGGAAGAAATACCTTTAGGAACAAGGAACAAAGAGTGGTATCAATACGATGAGTGTCCAGCACAGTTTTCGCTAATGGCTAGAAATTAGTTGCAGAGCCACTTCTCAAATCGTTGGATTGGACGAGGAGATGTGCTATGTCCGCCTCGTTCGCCAGACTAGATGCCTCTGGATTTTTTCTTGTGGGGTTTCGTAAAAGGAATTGTTTATGAAGATGTTTCAACTACACCTGAAGATATGCGAGGGAGAATTGTCAGAGCATGTGCTTCGATAAGTGCCGGTCTGGTAAGGACTACCACTCAATCCATGATAAGAAGATTGTAGCACTGCATTGATACCAATGGTCATCACTTCGAACACCTTCTGTAAATGGACTTTCATGCCACCTTTGTGGCCTTCGTTGAGCTTCAAAGACCTTACTGTTACACATAATTGGATTCGTCTCGATAGCCGCTATCAGAAAATAAGTATCAAACTATAGCATCCCATTTAAAAAAACAAAGTTGACCTGCGTATCTCTGACGCGACCCCACCTAGCAACAAAAAACCGTCATATCATGGGCCCGGTTGTCCCATGCAACTTTCGTCCCACAAACTTTTCAGCTACTATCATACTTTCGGACTTATTCTTAGTGGCAATAGTTAGTGACTCACCCTATATAACTTAAAAGTAGTCACTGTTCCACATTATGATGGGATATCGCAAAAAGAGGCAAATGTTTTTAAACCATACAAAGTCAAACTTGCTTTTAAAATTACGAAACTGCCGCGACACAAATTACCCCGTGACCTAAAAAATAAGAATAATAAGTTTGAGACATTAGGCATATACAAATTACTGTGCCCTTCAAACGATGCGTAATGTACAAGACATGTAACTATTTACATGGTGTTTCTGGAGAAATAGTAAATATTTTGGGAGGTGGCAATAAGGAATAATTAGAGTAAAACATTTCATATAACATGTTCCGAATTTTTAATCGCTTCAGAAATATTGCTTACAGAATGTAATCCAAACAAATACCCGCAACAGTTAAACAAGACAGAGAAGTAATTAGAACGTGATTTTCAAAAATTCTACCCTCGGCATCAAAGCACTTTCGAATTCTCGTGACAAAACTAAGTGTAGCTCTTCTTAGGTAGCTTTTGGGGTTGATTCGTGAAGGCAGAACTATTCATAGTCCGAACGATAAATTCGTCACTTGTGTTAACCTTCTCTTTGTAGAGTTCGCCCTTCAGCCATCCCCACATGCACAAATCTAAAGAGGCGAAGTCCGTGGACTGTGGTGCCCAAGTAACGTGACCATTCCATTTCTGCCGATCGATCTTCCGGGAATGATAGGTTTAGATGATGTGTCACATAACGACTAGAGAGTGCAGGGGCTCCGTCCTGCTGGAAGAACAATATAGCCAAAGGAACTTCTTCCAAAAATGCGGGATGCTCGTTTACAAGAAAGTCTAGGTAACGGGGTCATGTACGAAGATCCGGTAACACAGGGGGCCAACAGCAGCGTTCTTAAAACTGTATCTCCACAAAGTCATGTGCGATGTGCGTTTTCATAGGTTCGACGAGTGAGTTACGCGCGTTTATTAATATATTAACGAATGAACGATGCTTCATCAGTAAACAATATTAATGGGATTACTCGGTGATTGGAAACTAGCCAACGTCAAAATTGGAATCATCTGCCTCCATCTCCTTCTCGAAAGTGTAGGATCCGTTGTAAATGATAAGGATAGAGGACATCCATACGTAATGCCATGATATTCTTTTTTATAGAACACGGATACATGTAGAAATACTGCGTGTGCTTGTTGAAGGACTACGTTCTACCGGCTGGATAATGTCTCTTACTTCAGCCACACTACCTTCGTTTGCACGTTCAGATGAAATACGACTGCTGGACACTGTACCGGTCTGATGCTGGGGCCCGTACCACTGACGGAAGAGTCTGAGTCGGAGAGACCGAAATTTTATGAAGGGGATGACGCCAAAGGCAGTTGACTGTTGACGCTATGTAAGACGTAGGAAACTAGGCTGCTAATTTGTGGTCTGGTAAGCTTGATTTTATCTGCATGTATTCATATTGTGTAGAACTGTAAGTTTCTTGTATGGGTATTGTCTGATGATGGGAGCATGGACTTTCGATGCGCGCCATTTATGTAATAATGAGATTAGGATTATTGAACATCGTGGTTGAAGACGACAAATTACTTTCAAAAGACGTGTAAGTTACTTACTATTTTTAACACTGAACTGTTGTTGTGGTCTTCAGTCCAGAGACTGGTTTGATGCAGCTCTCCATGCTACTCTATCCTGTGCAAGCTTCTTCATCTCCCAGTACCTACTGCAACCTACATCCTTCTGAATCTGTTTAGTGTATTCATCTCTTGGTCTCCCTCTACGATTTTTACCCTCCACGGTGCCCTCCAATGCTAAATTTGTGATCCCTTGATGCCTCAAAACATGTCCTACCAACCGATCCCTTCTTCTAGTCAAGTTGTGTCACAAATTTCTTTTCTCCCCAATTCTATTCAATACCTCCTCATTAGTTATGTGATCTACCCATCTAATCTTCAGCATTCTTCTGTAACACCACATTTCAAAAGCTTCTATTCTCTTGTTGTCTAAACTATTTATCGTCCACGCTTCACTTCCATACGTGGCTACACTCCATACAAATACTTTCAGAAACGACTTCCTGACACTTAAATCAGTACTCGATGTTGACAAATTCCTCTTCTTCAGAAAAGCCTTCCTTGCCACTGCCAGTCTACATTTTATACCCACTCTACTTCGACATCATCAGTTATTTTGCTCCCCAAATAGCAAAACTCATTTACTACTTTAAGTGTCTCATTTCCTATTGTAATACCCTCAGCATCACCCAATTTAATTTGACTACAATCCATTATCCTCGTTTTGCTTTTGTTGATGTTCATCTTATATCCTCCTTTCAAGACACTGTCCATTCCGTTCAGCTGCTGTTCCAGGTCCTTTGCTGTCTCTGACAGAATTAAAATGTCATCGGCGAACCTCAAAGTTTTTATTTCTTCTCCATGGATTTTAATTCCTCCTCCGAATTTTTCTGTTGTTTCCTTTACTGCTTGCCCAATATCCAGATTGAATAACATTGGGGATAGGCTACAACCCCGTCTCACTCCCTTCCCAACCACTGCTTCCCTTTCATGCTCCTCGACTCTTATAACTGCCATCTGCTTCCTGTACAAATGGTTAATAGCCTTTCGCTCCCTGTATTTTACCCCTGCAACCTTCAGAATTTGAAAGAGAGTAATGCAGTCAACATTGTCAAAGGTTTTCTCTAAGTCTACAAATGCTAGAAACGTAGGTTTGCCTTTCCTTAATCTATTTTCTAAGAAAAGTCGTAGGGTCAGTATTGCCTCACTATAAGTCCTTATTTTACGAGGGAGGTTCAAGAAGTAATGCAACAGTGTTTTTTCCTCGTTGAGTTTAGGTTGAAAAAATGCGGAATTTGTTGCGAGATATCGTGGAATATCCCCGCTTCAGCCCCTATAATTTCAACAAGTTCCAATAGATTGCGGCCTATACGTTGTCTTCAAAATGGCATCTGTAATGGACGTGCGCTCCAAGCAGAGAGTTTCGGTTAGAGGAAAAAGAGACCATCGCAGATGGACATAGGCGCTTGCATAATGTCTACGGAGACTTGACAGTGAACAAAAGCACGATGAGTCGTTGGGCAAAACATCTGTCATCATCCCTACAATATCTCGCAGGCCTGTCTAATCTCCTGCGTGCCGACTGGCCGCACGTGACTCCTGCAACGTTGGAACGTACGGACACTCTCATTCGAAGTGATCGACGTATCACAATCGAACATCTCTCTGCACAACTGGAGTTCTCTGCTGGTAGAGCTGAAACATTCGTCCACCAGTTGGTGTGCTCAAAGGTGTGTGCCGGCTGGATTACTCGCCGCCTAACCAAAGACCGGAAAGGGCAACAAATGAGCATCCGTACGGAATTGCTTGCGCGTTACGAGGCTGATAGTGAATATTTTTTGTCGAACGACATCACACTCGATGAAATATTGATTCGTCATTTCGATTCGGAAACAAAAAGGGCAATTCACGGAGTGGCGCCACACCACCTCTCCTCTGAACAAAAAGTTCAAAGTCGCACTCTCAGCCGGCAAAGTCACGGTGACGGTTTTTTGGGACTCTGAAGGGGTTACTCTGTTGGATTTCCTCCTTCATGGTGAAGCCATCAACTCTGAAGTGTATTGCGCTACCCTCCAGAAACTGAAGAAACGACTTCAGCGTGTTCGTCACCACGAAAATGCAAACGAACTTTTCCTTCTCCATGGCAACCAAGGCCACAAGAGTCTGCGTACCCGTGAGGAACTCGCAAAACCTCATTGACTTATTCTTCCTCATCCATCCTACAGCCCGCATCTCGCACCTTCGGGCTTCCATCTATTTGGCCCAATGAAGGACTCCCTCTGTGGAAGCAGTACGAAAAAATGGCTCTGAGCACTATGCGACTTAACTTCTCAGGTCATCAGTCAAGCAGTACGAGGCTGATGGGAATGTTAGTGACGGGCAACACGTTGACCCCGACGTCGACCAGTAGACTAGTACTGCGGCCTCGCGGTTCTTTCCGTCCCTTTACGACGAACCTGCACCTACCTGTGAACACTGTCTCAGCATATCATCAGTAGGGAAGCCGAGCGAAACATACTGTACATCGACGTGAACCAGGATGCAATTAAAGTGCCGGCCGGAGTGGCTGAGCGGTTCTAGGCACTACAGTCTGGAACCGCGCGACCGCTACGGTCGCAGGTTCGAATCCTGCCTCGGTCATGGATGTGTGTGATTTCCGGTTAGTTAGGTTTAAGTAGTTTTAAGTTCTAGGGGACTGATGACCAAAGAAGTTAAGTCCCATAGTGCTCAGAGCCATTTGAACAATTTTTGCAATTAAAGTCACTAATCTACGTTTCGGGAAAAAGTTTTCACACCAAATGAAAGGTTGGAAATTTTGTCCTTAATTAATTTATTCTGAAACTTGGGTGAACAAGTATCACTTGCAAGCCCGTGATAGTCTTAACACCGTCACTCACTATCCCTTCCACTCAAGTTAGCAAGTTTATGGTGTTGCATACCCGAAAACGTAATAGCTACAAAAATACGAATTGTTTTTGACTGAGAATGCTCGCGAAATATTAAAACTGTCGGTACGTAATGCGGTCACAGTTTTTTGCCACCGAGCTGCTCAATACGCCACGCGGAATTTATGTCTTTTCTCGTCACAAAATTCACTTAAAATTTCCGAAATTTCTACACACCCATCGGAATAATTATACTGTCACTTTACCACACTTTTGATGTATGAAACACTACTAGATCCGGCAACTTATCATTTCCATCGGAACTACTACTACTACACACGTCCGAACTGTTTCATGGCTAGGCTCCGACTCTTCCCTAGAATACTCCGTCTTCTCTACTAGTAGAGAAAGGCGCACTAAGAATATTGCTTTACCATTGGTCAGTTTACTCAACAGCCAATAGCAAAACAACATTCTTCCGCGTCAGTCCGCGCTTTTCATCAATAACCAATCGCAAAATAGTAAACCTAACGGCTCTGAGCACTATGGGACTTAACTTCTGAGGTCATCAGTCCCGTAGAACTTAGAACAACTTAAACCTAACTAACCTAAGGACATCACACACATCCATGCCCGAGGCAGGATTCGAACCTGCGACCGTAGCGGTAGCGCGGTTCCAGACTGTAGCGCCTAGAACCGCACGGCCACTCCGGTCGGCAGTAAACCTAACGGCTGCACTTTTTACCGACGTAATTATCAAATATGCTGAAGTTTTGTTTATGCATAAAGTTATTTACTATTGTTATTTATACCTGAATTAACTTTCCGTTTACCATAAACTTATTTTACAAATCTATTCCACAAAAATCCCCTTTCTCCACATCCATACTTCTTCGAAATGTTCCCACGCTAAATCCCACTACATAACTCGTTAAACAATTATCTTCATATTAACATTAAACCACACTCACGCATGATTCATGCTGCTAAAACACATTTATAAAGTTTTACATACACAAAAAGACATAATAACACTTTATGAAAATACTAGAACAGTTTACAAAAAAAACATTCTATTACTTTAGTGCACTCTTGTGGGCACAGTCGAAACTAAATCAGTCCCCTATCCTATATTGTCCTCTATCGGCTGATACATAAACTACGTGCGCGTCCAGTCTCGCGTCACCATCTGTCACTATCCGGCTCTGTGACACATCTCCCACTTAACCGCCTCCAAGGCAGGATCGGTATACGGCGCTACGCCGCAGTACCACGGGGGCATATAGAGCCTCCCAGAAAGGTGGCTTAAGATAGTCGCATTGAATGGACATTTTGCTCAAAAATAGGGTTTTGTAGCCACATGAGTGGAAAACTTCGAAAGTTCACTGAGGCTTTTTGCGGATGATGCTGTAGTATATCGAGAGGTTTTAAGAATGGAAAATTGTACTGAAATGCAGGAGGATCTGCAACGAATTGACGCATGGTGCAGGGAGTGGCAATTGAATGTCAATGTAGACAAGTGCAATGTGCTGCGAATACATAGAAAGAAAGATTCTTTATCATTTAGCTACAATATAGCAGGTCAGCAACTGGAAGCAGTTAATTCCATAAATTATTTGGGAGTAGGCATTAGGAGTGATTTAAAATGGAATAACCATATAAAATTAATCGTCGGTAAAGCAGATGCCAGACTGAGATTCATTGGAAGAATCTTAAGGAAATGCAGTCCTAAAACAAAGGAAGTAGGTTACAGTATACTTGTTCGCCCACTACTTCAATATTGCTAACCGGTGTGGGATCCTTACCAGATAGGGTTGAGAGAAGAAAGATAGAAGATCCAACGGAGAGCAGCGCGCTTCGTTACAGGATCATTTAGTAATCGCGAAAGCGTTACGGAGATGATAGATAAACTCCAGTGGGAGACTTTGCAAGAGAGACGCTCAGTAGCTCGGTACGGGCTTTTGTTGAAGTTTCAAGAACATACCTTCACCGAGGAGTCAAGCAGTATATTGCTCCCTCCTACGTATATCTCGCGAAGAGACCGTGAGGATAAAATCAGAGAGATTAGAGTCCACACAGAGGCATACCAACGAACAATACGAGACTGGAATAGAAGGGAGAACCGATAGAGGTATGGATGTAAATGTAGATGTAGATGTAGAATAATACGGCGAACTGGGCTCCTGAATAAAACCAACTTAATTTCACAAAAGAATTGTTCTACTACTTATTGAACGCCCTTCGCACGTCTATAATTTATAAACACTTCAGGTGGCGTTCCAGCGAGAATTACGCCATATACGTGATGGAAAAAAATTGTTCGAGGCCATTCTCGAACAAACTACTGTGCATTAACCTGCAGCAATTGCAGAAACAATGAAGATGAAAATTGCCAAGGCTAAAAAGAAATGAAAGACTCCGATGTGCAACCCAACTTGCATCTGCTGCACCATCTCGAACCAATTACTGTGCTGTTTCAAAACGACTTATCAGTAAATATGCATCTACATTAACACCCTGTGTTAAAAATACAAACAATAATTAAAATATGTGTTAGAAAGCTTAATGGTTCAGAGGAAAAATTGAAAACACTTTAAGTTCGAGTGGAGAAGGAAGATTATTGTTTGATACCACATCGGTGAAGAGGCTATTAGAGGACAACAAGCGAGTAATGGACAAGAATTGTACACTGAATTGGTTACGACCTTCTAGAAATGAGCATTAGAAAGAACTGGGGATGACTTCAACTTGCCAGATATATACTGGGAGTGTCATGCCATCAAAACTGGTACCAGAGACAGGAATTCTTGTGGTATTGTTCTAACTGTCTTGCCCGAAAATTACTTGAGCAAATGGTTAGAAAACCAACTCGTCGGGGTAACGTATTAAACCTCCTGGCAACAAACAGGCCCGAACTTATCGAATCAGTTAACGTTGAGGAAGGTATCAGTGATCATAAGGCTATGACAACGGGTCTTATATAGAATGTTAAGAAAAGTACGAAGGTATTTTTGGTTAGCATGAGTGATTGGAAACAAATTTCAGAGTATGTGAGCAGTCAGCATCAAACGTTCGGTGTGAGGAAGAATGTGAAGACAACAAATGGAAAAAATTCAAAGGAATCGTGCAATATGCCCGAGAGAAGTACGTTCCAGGAAAGGTCTTAATGGATGGGAAAGACTATAATGGTTTAATAACCGTGTTAGAAAACTGCTACGTGAAGAAAAAGAAATTCATTTTAGAATCAAGAAAAGTAAAAACTTAGCTGACAAACAAAAGCTGAACGAAGCGAAAATGAGAGTAAGGAGAGCATTGAGCGAAGCGTTCAATGACTTTAAAAGTAAAACCTTGTCAACTGATCTGAGTAAAAACCTGAAGAGGAATTGGTCGTACATAGAATCAGTAAGTGGCTCAGTATCACCTATTCATTCATTCAGTGACCATACTAGCATCGAAACGGAAGATAACAGAGAGAAGTCCGAAATACTGAGTTCGGTCTTCCGAAATTGTTTCATCGTGGAAGTTCGTAGCACGGTCCCTCCTTTCAACTGTCATACGAGCGTCGAAATAGTAGACATTGAGATAGCAGATCGCGGAACAGAATAACAACTCAGGTCGCTTAGAAGTGGAAGGGCGTCAGGACCAGGTGAGATAACTATATGATTCTACGAAGATTATGTGAAAGAAATTGCCCTCCTTGTAATAGTAATTTATCGTAGATCGCTTGAGCAACGAATGGTACCTAGCGACTGGAAGAAGCGCTGGTCACTCCCGTTTTTAGGAAGGGCCGTAGGACGTCAGTTTGTCGTAGAATTGTGGAATATGTTTTACGCTCAAAAATTATGGTTTTGGAGAAAGAAAATCTCCCCTATAAAAATCACCATGGATTTCGCAAACAGATATCCTGCGAAACTCGCCCTGTTCCACAATGCTGTAGACAACGGCCCTCAGGTTGATGCCGTGTAGCTTGATTTCAAGAAGGCGTTTGACATCGTCTGGCAGTGCAGTTTACTGGAAAAAATACTAGATTATCGGGTATCGGAGCAAATTTGCGGCTTGATTCAAGACTTCCTTACAGACAGAACTCAACACGGCGCTCTTAACAGGACGAAATCTACAGATGTAAAGGTTTCCAGAATGAGATTTTCACTTTGCAGTGGAGTGTACGCTGATATGAAACTTCCTGGCAGATTAAAACTGTGTGCCGGACCGAGACTCGAACTCGGGACCTATGCCTTTCGCGGGCAAGTGCTCTACCAACTTATTTTTAAAATCTCATTTTGTTCGCTTTTGTTCGTTGCATCTGCTCGGTGCGGACGTCGTAAGACATTTATTTGAGTTCGTTGTTGATCGATTAACTCAGTTTTTTTATTACAGAGGGCAGCTAATCATCTGACCGAACACACTGAGCTACCGTGCTGGCTGTGCCCGACTGGGACTCGAACCCGGATTTCTCGTGTATCGCGAGCGATCGGCTTACCATTTTTGTTTCATTTTTGCGTTTTTGGTCGGAATTGTTCATTGCGTTTGGGCTGGGCAGACGTCACAAGGCCTCTGTTCAAGTTGATCGTTGCTTGCTTTACTCAGTTTTTTTTATTACAGTGAGCAAATAGCCCTCTGACCGAACACGCTGAGCTAGCGTGTCGGCGGCGTCTCATTTTGTTCGTTGAATGTTTCGAGTCTCGGTCCGGCACACAGTTTTAATCTGCCAGGAAGTTTCATATCAGCGCACACTCCGCTACAGAGTGAAAATCTCATTCTGGAAACATTCCCCAGGCTGTGGCTAAGCCATGTCTCTGCAATATCCTTTCTTTCAGGAGTGCTAGTTCTGCAAGGTTGGCAGGAGAGCTGTAAAGTTTGGAAGGTAGGAGACGAAGTACTGGCAGAAGTAAAGCTGTGAGGACGGGGCGTGAGTCGTCCTTGGGTAGCTCAGTTGGTACAGCACTTGCCCGCGAAAGGCAAAGGTCCCGAGTTGGAGTCTCGGTCCGGCACACAGTTTTAATCTGCCAGGAAGTTTCAGATGTAAAGGTAATTTCCGTAGTACCCAAGGAAGTGTGATAGGACCGTTACTGCTTACAGTATATATAAATGATCTAGTAGAAAGCGTAGGAAGCTCTTCAAGGCTGTTAGCAGATGATGCTGTTGTCTATAACAAGGTAGCAATGCCAGAATATAGTAAAGATTTGCAGAATGACTTACAGAGAATTAATGAATTGTGTAATTTCTAGCAGCTGACACTGAACGTAAATAAATGTAACATATAGCGCATACATAAGAAAAGATATCCACTACTCTATAGCTACACTATTGATGACGAACTGCTGGAAACAGCATCTACCGTACAATATCTGGGAGTAACTATCCACGGCAACCTTAAGTGGAATCACCACATAAACAAATAGTGGGAAGACCAGATGCCACACTCAGATTCATAGGAACAATCTTAAGGAAATGTCGCTCATCCGCGAACGAAGTGGCTTGTAAGGCCTTTGTTCGACCGATTCATGAGTAACGTCTGCGATCCCTTCCAGGTAGAACAGATACAAGAGACAGAGAAGCTCCAACGATGACCGGCGCGTTTCGTCACGGGATCGTTTAAGCGGCTCGGGAGCGTTACGGAGATGCTCAACAAACTCCATTGGCAGACGTTACAAGAGAGGCGTAGTACATCACAGAAAAATTTATTTCTGAGATTTCGAGAAGACACTTTTCGGGAAGTGTCGGACAACATATTACTTCCCCTCACATCCCTCTCACGTAATGACCACGAGGAGAATATTTGATAAATTAGGGCCAATACGGTGGCTTACCGACAAAAGTACCCTCCGCCACACACCATTAGGTGGCTTGCGGATCATGATGTAGATGTAGAAACCTCCCTTCAAATTAAATATGTGTCGCTGTGTGAGGGCTGTGCCGGCCGCTGTGGCCGAGCGGTTCTAGGCGCTTCAGTCTGGAACCGCGCGACCGCTTCGGTCGTAGGTTCGAATCCTGCCTCGGGCATGGATGTGTGTGCTGTCCTTAGGTTAGTTAGGTTTAAGTAGTTCTAAGTTCTAGGAGACTGAAACTTCCTGGCAGATTAAAACTGTGTGCCGGACCGAGACTCGAACTCGGGACCTTTGCCTTTCGCGGGCAAGTGCTCTAGAGGACTGATGACCTCAGATGTTAAGTCCCATAGTGCTCAGAGCCATTTGAACCATTTTTTTAGTTGTTTACATTTAAGTGTCACAGGATGTGGGGCTGTGGTGTTGTCCGCATGCCTGGCCATGGTCATCCACTAATGCGGTCCTGCCAGGAGACAGAAAGTGGATTAAAGCGATTGAAGGGTAGCGGATTTTTAAGCTTCAAGGAAAAGGAAAAACCTCCGCGATAGTCTGGACGGGTAGTAAGAGCTACCTATTTTCTTGGTATGTGCGCCGGATCATGCAAGGGTATCACGCAGCTCGATACCGGTGTCCTAGCCATGTGATCATCATAGAGAGATCGGTCCAAATCCGTGCGGTAGTGCAATGCGCTATTGTGGGTATGGCACTTCCGCGTTTTCTCATTGACTTGACGCAGCAACAGATCCGATTGAATAATGGTTTGTAACCTGAGGTGGAAAATTGAATCTAAAAAAAAAAAAAAGTAGAGTACAGCATTTCTCGTGAAAGGCTATGTTCCGAGTTCGTGGCCCGCTCCGGCATTCACTTTCAGTCAGCCAGGAAGTTTCGTAACAGGACACCCTCCGCTCCAGAATGAAGGATTTTTTTCTGGAAACATCACGAAATTCGCTTTAATTTGCCTACGGGAAACCGGAATCTTGATTTTAAGCCTGCACCTCAGGTATGAGGATTCATTTCCTGAATTACTATGAGATCTCGCTTGATAACTTCAGGTTATGATGCTTAAATCCTGTTTGGTCCGAAAAGACAGAAACGAACAAATAAAAGGAGACAAATTACATGACGACCCAGAACGAAAATGAAGATCCAGTTTGAAGAAAAATAAAATGTGTAAGTGTAAGTGTTCTTACAGAGCTGATATACGCTGATTAGCCACAGAATTAGTCACCAAACAAGCTGCTTGCGATAATCCGTTTCACTCTGATTTCGTCGGTGACGTACCTTGTTGCACACTCCACAAAATAACAAAAGCGTTGGCAGGGACATGCTGAGAGATGATTGTTTAACGACTGTCCATAACTCTAGATAAATGATCGGTGCTGGGTCTATTCTATCAGTCTGACACAGTTAATCAATAATGGGATGATGCATAGCCTTGCTGCAGGTACAGACTGCCTGAGGGGAGCTGTAGGCAAATAAAAATATGAATATGACCAGACATTAGTTCCTGTATTATCTGCCAGTGAGACACTAAAAAGACCTGTTAAGAGTCACATTAAATTTTTTGTAACTATCCAACACACGAGAATACCTCCATATCTTGTCGCAACGGTACCCTGTTGGTAAACATGTTGCGTCAGATCTTGGGTTTACCGACATACTCGAAGCCTTTCATCGGTATGTACCACAACGTCTTAGTCGAGTCGATGTTTCCCATACTTCGTGCGTTCAGTTACGATGTTATAAGGGATGTTTTACCCCAAAGGAAGATGTGTTTCTGGATGGTAACGTGTTCTTCACCATCATTGTAGTGGCCAATGGTTTACATCTACCGGGTGACCAAAAAGTCAGTATAAATTTGAAAACTTAGTAAACCACGGAATAATGTAGATAGAGAGGTAAAAATTGGCACACATGCTTGGAATGACATGGGGTTTTATTAGAACAAAAAAAACAAAAAACAAAGTTCACAAAATGTCCGACAGATGGCGCTGGACAGCAAAACGTCAGTGACTACACATGACAATCGTGCATAAAAGGAGCTGTAGTGAGAGAGAAAATCCCTTCCCCTCAGCCTATTTTTTCCCTCCCTCACCGTCACCTGTGCCACTATCTATATCCACCCCGCAGTTCCTCTCCCCTTTGACTTCATTTCCCATGTTGACTGTATCTTCTCCACCTATGTGATCGCCACTGACCTCAACATCCACAGCCGTGACCCTGCCACTCTTCGGCTGTGGCATCAGTTCCTTGCCACCCTCCAAGGTGACCTTGTTCCTCTCCCACAGCACACCCGTCCTGAAAGTAACTCCACCCCCGATGTTATCCTCACTTCCCCCAACCTCCTTGGTCGCATCGCCGTTGATGTCCTCGATCCTGTCGGTAGTGACCATCTCCCTGTCCTTCTCACCATCTCCTCTACCCATCCCGCCACTGCAGCCACCCACCCAGCTGCCCCTCCAAAGTCTGTCCATGACTACCACCATGCCAATTGGGATTCCTACCGGGAATCCATTGCCTTACAGGTCGAAAGCCACCCCCTCACCTTTCACCACCCTGATGACATCACCCATGCCTCTTCCTTCCTTCAGAAGACCATCACTGACGCTGTGGAGGCTCATGTCCCTACCAAACTCATCCACCCTCACCGCCCTACGCTTCCTCCACAGGCCATCCTTCTTCTGCGTGAATCCTGCAGGCTCTACCGCTCCTTCCTCCACACTCATGACCAGGATACTCTCACCCGCCACCGGCAATTACAGCGACATATCCGGAACCTCCTTACAGCAAAGAAGCGCCGGGACTGGTGCCAGACATGCACATGCCTCAACTCCACCCTCCCTGTCAACTCCTTCAAGTACTGGTCAGCCTTCCACCACCTTACTGGTAGCCATCTCACCCTGCATTACCCCATCCTCCACGACGATCGACCCTTTCCTGACAACCTCAGTAAGGCTAACCATTTTGCTTCCCACCTATCCGAGGTCTTCTCCATTCCTGACGATCCCCATTTTGATTACTCCCTCTTCCCCACCGTCCTTGACTGCACTGACACCTCTGTCCCCCCGCTCGCCCCTAGCTTCCAGTACTTGGATCGGTTATCCCTCCTCAGACATCAACACTCCCATCACCACGCAAGACATCACACTCGTCCTCCACTCCAAACGCAACACCGCCCCTGGTCATGATGGCATCACCTACCGTCACCTCCATCCTTCCTGTCTGTCCTTGCTACCCTGTACAATGTCCTCCTCTCCACTGGATTTTACCCTGACCTGTGGAAGACTTCCCGTGTCCTGCTGTTCCCTAAACCTAACAAACCCCCCTCTGATACCTCTTCCTATCATCCAATCTGCCTTACCTCCTCTCGCCATATTCACCACCACCTTCACCAGCACCGCCTCCTTCCTCTTACCCAATGGGGCTTCCGGCCTTCCTTCTCTGCCGACGACCAGCTCCTTAACCTTACCAATCTTCTTTCCCTCCAACTTAACTCCCGTCGCTCCGCTATCTTTGTTTCCCTTGATCTCCAGAACGCCTATGACCGTGTCTGGTGCCGGCCGGGGTGGCCAAGCGGTTAAAGGCACTACAATCTGGAACCGCGCAACTGCTGTGGTCGCAGGTTCAAATCCTGCCTCGGGCATGGATGTGTGTGATGTCCTTAGGTTAGTTAGGTTTAAGTAGTTCTACGTTCTAGGGGACTGGTGACCATAGAAGCTAAGTCCCATAGTGCTCAGAGCCATTTGAACCATTTGAACCGTGTCTGGCATCCTGGGCTCCTCTTTAAACTCCAGACCCATGCTCTCTCCATCAACTTCGTCTGTCAAGTTGCTTCCTTCCTCTCCCATTGTCCCTCCTATGTGACTATCCACAATTCCAACTCCCGTACTTTCTACCCCTCTGCCGGCGTGCCCCAAGGTTCTGTCCTTTCCCCTCTCCTCTATCTCCTGTACACTGCTGATATGCCCAAACCTCCCCCTCCTGTTCATCTTCTCCAGTTCGCTGATGACACCGCCTTCCTAGCCCTCTATCCTACCCTTCAACAATCCCAGTGCACCCTCCAAACCCACCTTGACCAATTCACTGCTTGGTGCAACCAGTGGTTCCTCCGTGTTAATCCCTCCAAGACCCAGGCAATCATCATAGGCCGCACCTCCCACTCCTTCCACCTCCATGATTTCTACCTCACCATTTATGGCCATCCTATCCACCTCACTCCTACCCTCAAATACCTTGGCCTCACACTCGACCACCACCTCACCTGGACTCCCCATCTCCTTACCATCCAAAACAAAGCTCACAACCGCCTTCGCCTCCTGAAACTCCTGTCTGGCCAGACGTGGGGTCTGCATCCTTCCACCATCATTCACACCTACAAATCCATGATCCGCCACATCCTTTGTTATGCCAGTGTCACTTGGATTTCCACCCCTCCCCGGTTCTATAAAGCCCTCCAAATCCTCGAACGCCATGCGCTCCGCCTCGCCTTCCGCATCCGCCTTCCGTCCCCCATGCACATCCTCTACGACCTCATCCACTTCCCCCACCTTCTCCTTTTCCTTGAACACATCCGCACACTATATATTGTCCGCCGCCTTGATCCCCCTCACCCCCTGGTGTCTCCCTTCCTCTCCACCCCCAACCAGTTGCCGCACCTTTACCGTTGTGTCCCTCCCTCTCTCCATTTCCACACCCTCCATCTCCTTTTCCAACACAACTTCCACCGCCTACCCCTCCTGGATGATGAGCTTTGCCCTGACATCTACCCTTCCTACCAACTCTAACCCCCTCTTCCTGCCTCCTCCTCAGGGCTCCCTCTCCTCCCCCTCTCTCCTCCTGCACGGCTTCCCCCTCCTACTCCCCCTCCATCTCTTGTGCCTCCTTTCAGTGTCTCTGCGCTCCTTCCTGCCCTGTCTTCCCTTTTCCTCTCCCGCCCCACGTGTCTCCTGCCTCTTCGTGAACCCACGGTTGCCCCTCCTCTCTTCATCCCGCCACTTCCCCAGCTGCCCCATGCTCTCCCCTCCTTTTCCATCCTCTCTGACCTTTCCCTCGGCAGGTCCTACCTGGTAGTTTTATTCTTCGTCGTGTATGCTCCAAGTGGGTTTTAAGTGTGTTGTTTCGGAGTATTTTTAATACTGTGGCCAACTTTTAACCTGTGCATGCGCATTCAGTGTCTTCTCTGTGTTTTAAGAATCGCCAGCTGTGTTTTTTAACTTTCTGGTGACTTTTTTAACTGTCCTCCATGAACGTCTCCATCTCAGTGTATTTTTACCTCCATTTTCTCCCCTTACTCTGTTTTATGTTCCCCTTTTTTATCTCCTTATGTATGTATGATCTTATTCTTGTTTTTAGTTGTCGTGTCACTCGGCTGAAGAGTGGCGGATTGGGCCGCTGACAGCCCTCCCATGTGGGGCAGGGGAATGAAGTCACAATAGAGAAAAAAGAGAGAGAGAGAGAGAGAGAGAGAGAGAGAGAGAGAATCAGATGCACCAGCAGTCGCAGAATGTTGACGTTACCTGAAAAGGCGCTTTTAGTGAAGCTGTATTATCAGAATGGGGAATGTGCTAGTTCCGTATTACGATCCTATCGCCATAGGAAGGGGATTCGAATGGATAAAGGTCCGTTGACAAAAGTAGCTGTGTCGAGAATGATTTCGAAGTTCGAAGCCACAGGTTGTTCAGACGATAGACCCCATAGTGGCTGACCGAGCACAAGGCGTAATGCTGCTGAGACAGTTCAGGAAGAAATGGAGACTGTAGCGGGTTCGTCTATGCACGGGGAAGTCAGCGCTCGTGCAGTTGCACGTCGCACCGGCATTCCATACACTACTGTTTGGTTGGCACTGAGGCGTACCCTCCAATGCTATCTGTACAAAATCCATCGGCATCATGAACTGTTACCTGACGATTTAGTGAAGCGGAGGGCATTTGCGGTGTGTGCGTTTCAAAAGATGGCGGAAGATGACAATTGGTTGAGTAACTTGTTGTGGACCGACGAAGCTCATTTCACGCTCCGAGGGCCTGTCAACTTCCACATCTGCAGAATTTGGGCTACCAAAAATCCTAGAACTGTCGTGGAAACTCCATTGCACGACGAGAAAGTCACGGTATGGGTTGGATTTACCACATCTACCGTTATCGGGCCTTTTTTCTTCGAGGCAATGCGTGATTCTGGTTTTGTAACTGCTACCGTGACGGGTGAGAGGTACGCCGATATGTTACAGAATCGCATCATCCCCAGCCTGGCTGATAAACACCTGCTGGAACGTACGATGTTTATGCGGGATGGCGCTCCACCCCATATTGCTAGACGCGTGAAAGATCTCTCGGGCGCGTCTTTTGGTGACGATCGTGTGCTCAGCCGCCACTTTCGTCATGCTTGGCCTCTCAGGTCCCCAGACCTCAGTCCGTGCGATTATTGGCTTTGGGGTTACCTGAAGTCGCAAGTGTATCGTGATCGACCGACATCTCTAGGGATGCTGAAAGACAACATCCGACGCTAATTTCTCACACCATAACTCAGGACATGCTTTACAGTGCTGTTCACAACATTATTCCTCGACTACAGCTATTGTTGAGGAATGATGGTGGACATATTGAGCATTTCCTGTAAAGAACATCATCTTTGCTTTGTCTTACTTTATTACGCTAATTATTGCTATTCTGATCAGATGAAGCGCCATTTGTCGGACATTTTTTGAACTTTTGAATTTTTTTTTTTTTGGTTCTAATAAAAACCCCATGTCATTCCAAGCATCTGTGTCAATTTGTACCTCCCTATCTACATTATTCCGTGATTTATTCAGTTTTCAAATGTATACTTACTTTTTGATGACCTGGTATATTTACATACGTGGCGTAATGCACTGTGCCCGTCTATCCGTTGTTACAGTCCGCGATTGACGACGGCGAGCCGAGCGGAGTGGCCGAGCGGTTTGAGGCGCCATGTCACGGATTGCGCGGCCCCTCTCGCCGAAGGTTCAAGTTCCCACTCGGGCATGGATGTGTGTGTTGTTCTTAGCATAAGTTAGTTCAAGTAGTGTGTAAGTCTAGGGACCGATGACTTCAGCAGTTTGCTCCCTTAGGAATTCACACACACATTGTCGACAGCGAATCCAGGACGCTACTGCTCGTAGCATTTGACCCTTCCAGCTGCAGGTTTTCATGAATCGAAAGAGATGGTGGACCGTCGGTGTGCTGGCATCAGATTTCCAGTGGCATTGTCTTGTTGCGGCTGTCACATACGATCTGAACAGGCTGATGTCACACGTCTTGGCCATTCTGTGGTTGACAGTGGCGCCGACAGACAGTGCATGGTCTGACGACATCACTGTCATGTGACACGTCCAACTATTCCATTCGACTTGGCAGTAGCAGCACTCTCTGCAATACAGCCGCAATTTCTTATTCAACTGCTCGTCGGGGTAAGATCATCTTTTTTCATTTACAGTATAACGTTAGGAAAAGCTATATGCTGTAACTATCCGAGTAATTTCACTAAATTTACATCTATATTCCGCAATCCAACATGTGGCTTCCATTCGCAAATTATGCGTGGGAAGAACGACTGTTGGTAAGCCTCCGTTAAGCTCTAATTTCTCTGATTTTTTCGTCGTCATCATATCGTGAGACGTATGTGGTAGGAAGTAACATCTTTCCCGGCTCTTCCCGGAACGTACGCTCATGAAATTTCAACAGCAAACCTCTCCGTGGTGCAAAATGGCTCTCTTTTGGCGCCCGCCACTGGAGTTTTTTGGGCATCTCCGCTATGCTCTCGCACTCAGTAATCTACAGCGCAGTTCTCCGTTGGATCTTCTCTATCTCTCCTATTCATCTGTTAATCTGTTAATCCAGACTGATGAACAATACTCAAGAATCGGTAGAACGAGTGTTTTTATACGCCGCTTCTGTCGTGGATGAATTAATTTTCTTTTCAGATTGAATAAGCAAGCCAGCATTTCATGAGTATTAACCACTAATACTTACACTAGAAATTGGACGCAAGTAATTTCTCAGACCTGAGCTACAAGACGCAGTTTTGAGTGAAAGAAAATTTTACAACGGCAACGCCCATCCCGATGTTAGTCTGAGTTATGTCAATCTCTACCTGCGAAACAATGTAATCAAGCTCCAGTCTCTATTATGTAATCAATTCTTTTCGCTACGCTTTGCCAATGTACTGATATAAGCCTGATCCAAATCAGGAAATTTAGAGGATCGCCCACTACAATGTGTTGCCAGTCGTATGTATTACATGAAGATATTTCGTTCTTTTTATGTACAAGGTAAAAAAGTAATCTTTTAATAATTTATATACAAATTATCGTTATTGTAATGATTTTGTGTCGCTACTTATTACTTTTAATTAATGAAATACACAAAACATAAAACAAAATACATAATTAGAATAACAATGAAAGTTTAGATGTTTTAAGTAGGTAATATTCCAACAACACATCGTGAACAGCTTATTTTCCAAAAATGGTATTTCTGAAACCAACTCCATGACATATGGATGACTGTGGCATGAAAGCTACTTTAATTTATGCTATAACAAAAGCTCTCAATTTTCAGAATTAATTGTGTTTTCAGAAACGTTAATTACATTTCAGCTTTTATATGAAACACAATTTACACTCCTGGAAATTGAAATAAGAACACCGTGAATTCATTGTCCCAGGAAGGGGAAACTTTATTGACACATTCCTAGGGTCAGATACATCACATGATCACACTGACAGAACCACAGGCACATAGACACAGGCAACAGAGCATGCACAATGTCGGCACTAGTACAGTGTATATCCACCTTTCGCAGCAATGCAGGCTGCTATTCTCCCATGGAGACGATCGTAGAGATGCTGGATGTAGTCCTGTGGAACGGCTTGCCATGCCATTTCCACCTGGCGCCTCAGTTGGACCAGCGTTCGTGCTGGACGTGCAGACCGCGTGAGACGACGCTTCATCCAGTCCCAAACATGCTCAATGGGGGACAGATCCGGAGATCTTGCTGGCCAGGGTAGTTGACTTACACCTTCTAGAGCACGTTGGGTGGCACGGGATACATGCGGACGTGCATTGTCCTGTTGGAACAGCAAGTTCCCTTGCCGGTCTAGGAATGGTAGAACGATGGGTTCGATGACGGTTTGGATGTACCGTGCACTATTCAGTGTCCCCTCGACGATTACCAGTGGTGTACGGCCAGTGTAGGAGATCGCTCCCCACACCATGATGCCGGGTGTTGGCCCTGTGTGCCTCGGTCGTATGCAGTCCTGATTGTGGCGCTCACCTGCACGGCGCCAAACACGCATACGACCATCATTGGCACCAAGGCAGAAGCGACTCTCATCGCTGAAGACGACACGTCTCCATTCGTCCCTCCATTCACGCCTGTCGCGACACCACTGGAGGCGGGCTGCACGATGTTGGGGCGTGAGCGGAAGACGGCCTAACGGTGTGCGGGACCGTAGCCCAGCTTCATGGAGACGGTTGCGAATGGTCCTCGCCGATACCCCAGGAGCAACAGTGTCCCTAATTTGCTGGGAAGTGGCGGTGCGGTCCCCTACGGCACTGCGTAGGATCCTACGGTCTTGGCGTGCATCCGTGCGTCGCTGCGGTCCGGTCCCAGGTCGACGGGCACGTGCACCTTCCGCCGACCACTGGCGACAACATCGATGTACTGTGGAGACCTCACGCCCCACGTGTTGAGCAATTCGGCGGTACGTCCACCCGGCCTCCCGCGTGCCCACTATACGCCCTCGCTCAAAGTCCGTCAACTGCACATACGGTTCACGTCCACGCTGTCGCGGCATGCTACCAGTGTTAAAGACTGCGATGGAGCTCCGTATGCCACGGCAAACTGGCTGACATTGACGGCGGCGGTGCACAAATGCTGCGCAGCTAGCGCCATTCGACGGCCAACACCGCGGTTCCTGGTGTGTCCGCTGTGCCGTGCGTGTGATCATTGCTTGTACAGCCCTCTCGCAGTGTCCGGAGCAAGTATGGTGGGTCTGACACACCGGTGTCAATGTGTTCTTTTTTACATTTCCAGGAGTGTATATGTATCATGGTGTTGCATTGTACTGATGTGCCTACGATACACACCCGCCAATATTCATCAATGTTTATTTATGCCTGCAAATATTCTGTTGTGAGTGGAATGTGTAAATAGAGGCCTGCAGACTGGAAATTGTTATAATAGGTTGGGATGTCTTGAAGTTATTTAGCCTTCAGTAAATATGGTGCACTTAGATATTTGTCCTTCTGAAACCCTCTTCCAATCGAAGTGCATGCTGGTATGTAAATACTATGTAATTTCCTCCTGCAGTTTTCAGCTGCGCAAATGATTGTGTGTGTGAGACCGAGAGCTTATTATTTTACTAAATTATTCATGTCCCTCAAAGAGCCTGTACTGACGTCAAATATAAAGACTGCTTGGTGAAAATCTCATTTCATCTGAAAGAACCATAGTGATAAGATTTCTCTCCTGTTTGCTCTGAGAGAGAAACACTTGCCTGCTAATAAAAGTCTGTTTCATAGAACATGGTTAATTTCTCTTCTTTGCTCCAGACTTATTCCGTCGAATTCCTATCTTCCCTGTGAAATCTCTGATAATTAAAGGATTCGGCTTATTAAATTTGTGATAAAAGTATAATAAAACCTGTTCTCTATATGATCACGTCGAAGTCTCCATATTAAATTCCACCCCGCGTTCAGTTAATTTACAGGGCCAATAAACTAAATTTTCATTGGAACTTCACATGATATTGTACACAGTGGGGCTGGAGTACATAAATGCTGTTTCCCACCTTTACAGGAGTTGCAAAACTCTAAAGAATTTCTTAATATATGGCGCAAGTAGTGTCCCAGAAAATAGTCTCACAATATGACTAAGGGTCAAAAGTAGGGATAAAAATTTAACAAAGAATAGGGCCCCTTTCAGTCTGTGATCCTCCCACGTAAATGACTTTTTTAGACGAAATTTAAAACGTCACGTTTCACCTGTTTTCTGTTGCCATATGGGACGGGTTGTTGACTGACAGACGACCGCACTTCTTCTCAGTAGACATCACTCTGTTCAGCATTTTCTACTTCTATTATTACTTCACAAGCCCTCCCAGGTACTATACCTACATTAACACACTTCAATCCATTAGAAGTCTTTTTATATGTAGTGGTACACAGCACGGACTAGCTGCTGTGTCTTATATAAACACACGCAGTTCCATGCCCCACCCCCGCCGCCTTGGGAAGGGTGGTGATGGTGGAAACTGCTACTGCCCAGTTCCGCTATTAAACATGACATAGCGGTGCTCTCTAAATAGTTTAAATGATCGTGGTGGGTACCATCTGGTGGCAGCAACAGCTCCAACATTGGGGGCTCAATTATGCTCTTACGGTTAGTGCTCGCAAGTGTTGAAGGTGCATTGCACATTAAGTGTGCTGAAATTCGTGGAAAACAGATAAAATTTATAAAGTTACACATGACGGGATTCCAACCCAGAACCTTCAGAACCTTCCGCTTGCACTGCCTAAGATAAGTGACCTAGATTTGTCATATTGGAATGGGAGTGGGGAAAAGGGAAGGAGTGGAGGTAACGATGTCATAGTGGGTGGGGAGTAGAGGGAAGGATAAGCGCAGCGTGGGGTGAGGGTATAGTTACAATGTTATCTTGAAATCCGTAATGTAGTAACGTAGATGGTCTCCCAAGTGCACCAGTGTCGGCTTTCATCCACTAATCACATTTCCCCCTTTTAGGGGTCCATAAAGGTTTTGATGCTAGTGATGTTAAGGGATGGTGCAGAAACTGCCATGTGGTTAATAATGTTTTAGAGATGTTAATGAAAATGTCCTCCTGTGATCTTAATACACAATTATTATCTGTGTGCTAGTGGTTGTCTAACACTCTCAAAACAACGAGGAGTTTCACGAATAGTGGCTGCAGCTTCAGCCAAACTGGGAACCGGCACTGCTTGAGTGTCTGTCGGTGTCTCCTACTGCAAACACTTCATCTCCGCCTACAAAAAGAAATCCGTAGAAGGTCGGAAACTTATTAGAACCATAGTCATCACACAGCAGTTAGAACAATGTCTCTGAACATTATTAGTGGGGAACCGGTGCATCTATGACTTGTTTCTCATTTAGAAAGCATTTTTTTTATCTCTTCTAAAAACTCTAGAATTTTGAGTAAGTAAGTTTTTACACCCAATATAAAAGATTTCTTAGAGAAGGGTCAGTAGTACTCTAAGATTATTCCCTGGTATGTTTTTGTCCACACATGAACGTATCGTCGCTGCTTTATTGTAGGAATATGCAAAAAGACTTTGATAGTGTTTTCATATCGTGCGCTAAATGACAGCAATCCTTAGATGAAGATAAATACAAGACAATGCCGATAAAAAACATAACATGCCCAATAGTACCCAATGATAAAGTTATTAGTACACTTCAGAGGCTCGCATCAAGAATCAAATGTTTATTCTACGAAGCGATGTCAAATGAAACAAACACACGAAATAAATGTGAAGAAACCGATTGAACCCTTAGAGATGTTCCGGTGTTTCGAAGCCTTATGAAGGGGTGAAGGAATTCAGATGGTTCAAATGGCTCTGAGCACTATGGGACTTAACATCTATGGTCATCAGTCCCCTAGAACTTAGAACTACTTAAACCCAACTATCCTAAGGACAGCACACAACACCCAGCCATCACGAGGCAGAGAAAATCCCTGACCCCGCCGGGAATCGAACCCGGGAACCCGGGCGTGGGAAGCGAGAACGCTACCGCACGACCACGAGATGCGGGCAAGGAATTCAGAGCCTCGCTGCTAGTATGGCAACAGATCCGTACAGACTCCAACCAAGTTCTAACTGAGATCCTCGGAAATCTTAATTCATAGTATTTGTTAGAAACGCGGCATTGTTCATGCTAAACCTGTCGGATCATCAGAGAACCAGTAATCTAACAACACTGTGCAGGTAATGCGCTACCTCCACCTTAAATCGCTCATACAGGCAACGATACGGCAGCAGAGATTAATGCAGATTATAGTCTGCAGTTATTGTTCTCTCTCACTAAAATCAAACAGAACAGAAATGACAGGGCGAGTCTAATATTGCTGTAATGTGCCCTCCGCCATGCACTGAACAGTGGCCTGTTGTGTGTGTAATGTAAATGCAGGTCCATCTTTCGGCTGCACATTCCTCGACTCTCAAAACGGGATATTCCTTCTATCTTATGATCTTTCTCCAACGAGACATTACATTAAGGTGCTACACTCGCATTCGTGATCAGTGGTGTTCAGATCTTCATGCGGCCACACACCTTATGGTTTTCAACATTTTCTGTCAATCAGTTAGGGTGAATGCTCTGATACTGGTCACTGAGTGATTTTGAAACATTTATAGCCGTGTCTGACACTCCTAGTAACCTTCAAAATAGTTGTAATGGCAAGTCGGTACAAAAGTTTGCTCTTGTAAATATTATCTGCTTCCAAAATAAATAAACAGACGTGTGTATGTTAGTGGTCACGTTGTTTCTAATTACGAATCGCATCTTCCTTACAAAGATGAGCCAAACTGTTAAATGAATGGAGACCAAATATAATCTTTGCCACATGAATGCATAGTAATAGTAATCTTTGGCAAAAGTTCCCTCCAGTCAACAAGTAAAACGTTGGCAGTAGGTGTTAAAGGAGAGACGAGGAAGTATCAGCATTCACGAAAAGTTTGTTTCTTTGCGGTAAGTGTTGTAGGTTTGGCACAGGAATTCCGTTAAATTTTTTAAATTGAATATAAAGTTAGCACAAGAAAATTCATAGAATGTTATTTTAAAGTTTTGTGTAATGTTAGGAAATCGTCGTAGCGAATAAAGTGTGATGTGGGTTGCTTTCCCTTCTGAGCCCGGTGATTTAAGAATCGGTAGCTATTTTGGTAAAGGTTCTTCTAATCTTCTATAATTCTCTTGTTGTGAAATATCCTAAAGTGACGTAAATTTTTAGTAGGGTGACAGAGCCTGACCCTCTTCGTTTAGGGAAGACTGCATTTCTCCCGCCCCCAAAGTGCAATGCCCAATTCAAAGAGCAGTTTCGTCTTCCGCCGAAAGCTGTGTACCTCATAGAGAATGGAAATCTTATGTTACACAGGAATAAAAACAAATAGTTTATATTTGTTGCGTCTGGAACGTTAACTGAAGTGTTAAGTTATGGTAATGTTGCGGGTTATCGTGGTAAGAAAATAAGTAGCGTAAATTACTGTTACATGTTTCTAATTGCTTGTTGTGTATCTTCAACTTGAGAGTATTTGAACATCACTCTTAGCCCTTTCGGGACATATTGAAGTGTTGTAATTTACTAATATAAGCAGGTCTGAGTAACTGTTAAGTAACGATTTCAGTAAAGTAGCATTAATTACGGACATCTATGGGTAAGTTCGATTCACAGGTATTATTGGCGGTCGAACTATCTCGTTCCTATCTGTTTCATGTTTTTATAACTGTTAAACATGTCGTTAGACGGATGACAATGCGCAGATTCGTTTAATCCTCATAATGTGGGTATGTAAATGGCCCTAATGCCCAACGTGGGTGGAACCGATCGCTCGCAGGCATATGTTCGGCGATGTACTCTGCTGTCCAAAAGCCCAAAAGACGTTTATGTGGCAGTAGGTGACAGCTTACTAAATTGGTGGTGCAGTAGTCAACCGAAATCTTTCACTAATTAGGAAAAGATAGTGTAAAAGACGCTGTTAAAATAAGAGCTTGCATGTCCGATAGACTTGCACAGTGAGCGTATTGCTTTCTCCTCATTTGCTCATACGCTGCGTTAAAGACGGAGGAACGAGATATAGGGGACAGTGATAACGCCTTGTCCTGATAATCAAATAACTGGTACAAATAGTATACCTCAGACATGCATCTTCGCGAGTAGGTATCTGAAAGCGAAATCGTTGGGTAGTAACAAACTTGATTATACGTACTTCTTCGGATGTAGGCTGTGGTGGCTGCTGTAGAGTAACTCGACATCTAGGTCAGGTTGAAAGGTGATGTTTCTCAGTTGGCAAAACCCACAAATTTCACGAAGCAGATCGGATCGTTATTAAATCTGAGAAGTGATGAGCTTATTTGTTTCACATTTCGATTTATTCTACCTTTTGCTCATCTATTATAGAATTCTGTGACTCCACACAACCTTTCAACCGCCTTATAGCACAGTGGTCAGCGTCTGGCTGTTATATGGAGTATTTGGGTTAGATTCCTGGTACTGCAAAGGATTACTTGGTGGGAGGACTGGAACGGTGTGTATTAAGCCTTGTGTTGCTAAATTTGCGAAGCAAGGTAATTGAGATGCGGCTCAAAGGTTAAGACCAATGCTGAGAAAGCGGTGTGCTGGCTGCACACACCATCCAATGACCTGGGGCTAAGATGATACGGCGCTCAGTCAGTGTCTGTTGTTCCATAGGGCCCAGAACGCGGAGCTTTGTTTTACAAACTAATGTTTTTACGTCAGATACTTACTTATACTTCCGCACGTAATGTTCTTAGTGCTACCACATTTCATTCAGATTACATCCTTTTCGTAGTCCTATCGTCCTCAGTTGCGTATATTAAAGTATCTTGTAATTTACACTTCGGGGCTGCCAAATTAGGACTGAAACAATTTTTGTACCATTCGCGTGTCGCCTTTCTTTGCAAGATACCTTCAATGGCCTGGAATGTGTACATATTGTCCATACTATACTGTAGGTTGTAAACAGTCCAGGCGGTTTGGTTTTGTTAAGAGCAGTAGTGAGGAACAAAACACATGTAGAACAACCTTAGCGATTCCTATAAGTAGAAATTTAATTACATCATAGTAAAACAAATTGCCGGAACTCTTCATAGCCCGTACATACGTTCACACACACACACACACACACACACACACACACACACACACACACACACACGCGGCACAATTTTTTTCTTTAGACGGTCCCAAAGTAAAAATTGTCAATATACCATAATGTCATTGAGCTTAACGGGTTTGCCCTATCCTTGTAATTGGCTTATTTTTGCTAAAATCTTCACTGTAAGATTTCATTCTCACTTCAGTGTGAATTTATCTTAAATTCTCATCCTGGGCGCAAGTTGACATTGGAGACGTGTTACAGCGAGGTATATAGCCCCTTCCACATTCCAGAAAACTGTGTGTACTTCAGGCATTATAAACCAAAGGATAGCTACAGAACAGATTTTGCTGTTTTGTACCATCGGCTTCAATCGTTAGGTTTGCTGTGTAATTTTTGGCGCGAACCTCCAGTAAACAGTAAAAATAGGCAAACGTGGTTTTTAGAGCTGCTCAGATATTAACTGGGTTCTCATTTCATTTTGGTAATCACTAAACGAATGCGCCATCCTGTACAAAGCTTAATACTTAATTCATGGTAACATAGTTCTCCCTGGTCACACCATATCATATATTTCATTCAACGTTAAATACCGATAGCCTATCTCACGTATTTTCTCAGTAATTTAGTATAGTTGCTATTTCAGGTCATCACTTCACGTGATTAAGTGAAACCGTCAACGTGTTCAAAATGAAGCTGTTAATTACAAACGTATGCATTATCAAAACTATTTTAATAGACCTGAAATCATATAGAACAATTTAACGAGGTGGTATTCCAGTTTTTACATTTAAACATACACCGCATGTATACATCTCACTTCACGGACGCGTGCCACCATAATGAAAGTTTCCGCATTGTCTGTGTCAAATTTTGTCCCGTCATTTCCCCAGAATGAAAAAGATCCATGGAATAGTAGGAAAAGAAATTATGTAGACGGCCAAGGCACAGCAACGATCGTAGAGGATAACAATATTCATAAACTTTCTGCGGTCTGGACGGATTGTACAAGGCTTAAAAAACTTCGAGAAACGATATTTGCATAATGTTTGTTGAATACTGTCAGCGCATCGGTGAAGATAAGGTTTGTTGGCAGACTTAAGACGTTTGTTCAGACACCAAATTCCTGATTCCTTTCCCCAAATCAGGATTGGCAAAGCGTGGTTTGCGACATGATGCTCCCCTCCAGTAAGCGCTTCTCCCTCAACTCTACTCAGGTGCTGTCACGGCCTGGCCGCAGCCTTCGATTCGTTTAGCAGTAGTAGTTGGGCGAGCGTCTATTGCGCTTCGAACAGGCATTGCTGTTTGGTTACGGCGCTTGCTCTAGGCGTTTCGTTAGATTCACTTCCGTTATTATTGGGTTATCGTGCAAGTCGCCTGTTTCGTACTGCACCGATCATTCTAGTTTGGTTCTTATTTTTGCGGCTATTTTCCTATAAGAATGTAGGAAAAAAATAATGAAACGCGGTTTTCATGAGAGGGCTTCTCTTTGTACACAATTCCGATGGAAAAACTGGAATGCGTAATGTGTAGAAATTGCTAAGGCCAAAATAAAGGTACTAACATTGCTTGAAATTTCTCACCGCCCTGAAGCAATACACAGACGTTACTCTCGTGTCGAACGACGTCCTTTAGTCGATAACTGAAAAAGATGGAAAGTTGGCGAAAGAATCTGATCTTAACTACTTCAAACGCATAGAAACACTTCGACGGCTGACTATTTAAATAATCTGCAATAGAAACGATAAAAGCATTCGGCTTAGATAATGCCGTTGTACATTTGTGAAGAGTTGCTTTGCCACGTAACGCTGAATTCATGGTACATAACATAATAAATTTCAAAGTGTTGGTATTTTGTGTGGAAGACTACTGTTAGAACGGAGCTTACTCTATTTTTTTCGGATAATAAAGGACGTTTCTGTTCATTAAGTTATTCGCGTTAGTTGCGATGCTCAGAACAGGTTTGGATAATTGGAGTACAGTTAAAAAATGTTGACCAAACTGACTTTTAAAACTGCTCTGCAATTGGTATCGATCGTGCAGAAGCTGTGGTCGGTAGCGAAAAGGTTTCTGTGCTCAATTAAGACAGAGCACTTAAAATTTTCTTAGCATTACCCATCAGCAAGCACCACGTGGGAAAAGGCACTGCTGTCCGGTGAGCGATAACGAAAGCTACGGATATAATGCGCTGAGGAAATTTTTTGGAAGAAATTAATGACTAAAACGGAGTAATGATTCATCGCGAAATTCGTTGAGTACAGGTAAATGTTTAACTCGCTTTCGTGCAATTAGAATATAACTTAGTTTTTAAATAGGGAGGTTAAAGCAGATAGTGCACGATTTGATGAGGTGATGACTTAATTTCCAATAATTTTTAAAATCATTTAAATGATTCGAGTTTACACAGTCAAGGAAAGAACGCACTATGTGACAGGTTTACGGATGTTAGTTGCTTCTGGTGTTAGCTAAAATTAAGTTTTAACTAAGTAGGGGAAATTAGTCACTTCCAAAGGGCTTGCACATTCGAATTTTCGAGATTTAATTCCATCATTGGTGAGGTCGGAAATGGATTTCCTAGTCGTTTCAAAGATTCTAAATGTGTAGAGCTAGGTATCATTTTAAAAAATCCAATGGAAATTAATCTTTGCAGTGACAGAGAAAAAACTTGAATCAGTTCGCAGATTATAAAAGACCCACTCACGTTATCCAGAACAGATTTCGAAATATTCTAATTGTCACAAGATCCCTACCCTAATAGGAGACTTTGCTCTTAATCTTTTCTTTGGTCGATATACGTTAGTCACATATTTTTTCTTCAAGGTACATTGAATCTGCTCACTATAATACTTAGTCGAATCACTTGTTGGGGTGTAAAATTTCTTTTTCTACAACGCAAATTGAAATCGAATTGTTAAAACCGTAGAGAGTTAGATATAATTTAGTATGTAAATTATTAATGTAAGAG
Source organism: Schistocerca serialis cubense (assembly GCF_023864345.2). Classification (NCBI taxonomy): domain Eukaryota; kingdom Metazoa; phylum Arthropoda; class Insecta; order Orthoptera; family Acrididae; genus Schistocerca; species Schistocerca serialis. Next base: position 775,393,034 of record NC_064640.1, read on the forward strand.
TTAGACAAACAACTAGAAACAAGTTTTAGTAGTGCATGTCTAGGCGTTTGCGTTTAGGTAGTTAGTTACCATCCACGACTGACAGTTCGTCCAGCGTGGACGGGTTCGGGACCGTGACGCCACTGAAAGATTCGAGGGGTGGCGTTTGATCGTGGAGAGGGAGCAGGGAATGACTCGCGAACCAAGTTTCGTCGTATGTCCTAAATACCATTCTGACAGTTGAGAAAGTTTGTTACTGTCCATTGCAATACTAAGCCATTTGCAGTAGTGTGTAGTCGTATGTGCTTCTTCGTTCAGTCCAATAAATGCACGTGGTTGATGTTCAAGGGCGCAGATATTAACTCTGCTGAGCGCTCTAGTCATTGCGCATGTTCCATAAATCAGTTTTGCAGTAACACTGAGCAGTATGCTGTTCCTTTCTGGGCACGTGCATCATCCACGTCGTATGTATTTTGAACCATATGCAAGACAGTTTGTTTATGGAAATGTCAAACGGAAATATATTTTTTCTTTGATGTCTGCCAACATTGACATGGAAGAGCCAGTTCTTAGATGCATCATTTGGTACTTTCTGTCGTGCAGTGGAGGTTATTATTGTCACTTGTGTTAAATTGGGGAACAGTCATCAAAGTTAATTTTTCTTGGACAAAAATTAAAGTGAATGCATTGAGCCTGTGATAGTTACTAAAAAGGTGTCCAAAAGATCAGCCTTAAAACACTATCGTTACACCATTCTCATTTGGAGTAATGCCTAATTGTAGAATTACCCTAGATATGTATTCCATATCACAAAGAATTCAAATTCAAAGAAAGCAAAATTGTTGTGATTTTGACAATTAACGGACATAGTAATTTATCCCATGCTACATAGTGAAAGACGCTGCTCTTGCCTTGAGCAAGTGTCAGTAACATCAGTGGTCTTATAAATAACTGGTGAACGCTCCAAAGATATATCTTAAATTAAGCGGCTCACGTTTATTAATAATCTGTTTAAAATGTCAACCCCTTTAGAAGTCACTTTGGAACAACTTTCCTAATTGCCTTTAAGATACGGTAACATCGCGTGGAATGTTTGTGATACACATTCTCGTGTATCTTTAACTACTTTGGTGTTGTGAAGTCATGCTTAAATCAGTCATGTCCCTCCGGAATTCACGTAATGAGACGACTAACATCCTACCTCGTATCAGCTTTAGCCCCAATGCAACTTTCCGGCTGTCGTAAGAAGTCTCCCAGAAATAAAGCCTGTCGTGGGCGTTACAGACTAGTGAAACTTAGGCAGGATAGTGCACTGTGCAAGGAGCTATATCGAAATAAACTGAGGTAGCTTATTTCCATTTTATGGATTTCATATCGTATTAAGAACAAAGACGGAAAACGTGTCGACTGGGGAAAGACTGAGTTAAATCGCAAGTTTTTGTAGTTGTAGGGAGTCATAAAATCCTCAAAATCCCCACCCTTAGAATGTATGTTGGAAGCTCATTCATGTTTTTATTGAATAACTCCTAAACCGCGTGCTCTAGCAACAGCCTTCTCCACATTTAGAGTGTGGGTGAACACTACTTTCTCCCTTACTTTCTCCCAAGAAAATGGGGTACCCCAGGGCTCCGTGCTAAGTCTACATCTACATGATTACTCAGCAATTCACATTTAAGTGGTTGGCAGAGGGTTCATCGAACCACAATCATACTCTCTCTACCATTCCACTCCCGAACAGCGCGCGGGAAAAACGAACACCTAAAACTTTGTTCGAGCTCTGATTTCTCTTATTTTATTTTGATCATTCCTACCTATGTAGGTTGACTCAACAAAATATTTTCGCATTCGGAAGAGAAAGTTGGTGGCTGAAATTTCGTAAATAGATCTCGCCGCCACGAAAAACGTCTTTCCTTTAATGACTTCCATCCCAACTCGCGTATATCTGCCACTCTCTCCCCCCTATTACGTGATAATACAAAACTAGCTGCCTTTTTTTTTTTTTTCACCCTTTCGATGTCCTCCGTCAATCTCACCTGGTAAGGATCCCACACCGCGCAGCAATATTCTAACAGAGGACGAACGAGTGTAGTGTAAGTTGTCTCTTTAGTGGACTTGCTGCATCTTCTAAGTGTCCTGCCAATGAAACGCAACCTTTGGCTCTCCTTCCCCACAATATTATCTATGTGGTCTTTCGAACTGAAGTTGTTCGTAATTTTTACACCCAGGTACTTAGTTGAATTGACAACCTTAAGATTGTACTATTGATCGTGTAATCGAATTCCAACGGATTTCTTTTGGAACTCATGTGGATCACCTCACACTTTTAGTTATTTAGCGTCAACTGCCACCTGCCACACCATACAGCAATCTTTTCTAAATCGCTTTGCAACTGATACTGCTCTTCGGATGACCTTACTAGACGGTAAATTACAGCATCATCTTCGAACAACCTAAGAGAACTGTTCAGATTGTCACCCAGGTCATTTATATAGATCAGGAACAGCAGAGGTCCCAGGACGCTTCCCTGGGGAACACCTGATATCACTTCAGTTTTACTCGATGACTTGCCGTCTGTTACCACGAACTGCGACCTTCCCGACAGGAAATCACGAATCCAGTCGCACAACTGAGACGATACCCCATAGGCCCGCAGCTTGATTAGAAGTCGCTTGTGACGAACGATGTCAAAAGCTTTCCGGAAATCTAGAAATACGGAATCAACTTGAGATCCCCTGTCGATAGCGGCCATTACTTCGTGCAAATAAAGAGCTAGCTGCGTTGCACAAGAACGATGTTTTCTGAAACCATGCTGATTACGTATCAATAGATCGTTCCCTTTGAGGTGATTCATAATGTTTGAATACAGTATATGCTCCAAAACCCTACTGCAAACAGACGTCAATGATATAGGTCTCTAGTTCGATGGATTACTGCTACTACCCTTCTTAAACACTGGTGTGACCTGTGCAATTTTCCAATCTGTAGGTACAGATGTATCGGTGAGCGAGCGGTTGTATATGATTGCTAAGTAGGGAGATATTGTATCAGCGTAATCTGAAAGGAACATAATCGGTATACAATCTGGCCCTGAAGACATGCCCGTATCAAGCGATTTGAGTTGCTTCGCAACCCCTAAGTTATCTACTTCTAAGAAACTCGTGCTAGCAGCTGTTCGTGTTTCAAATTCTGGAATATAACATTCATCTTCCCTGGTGAAGGAATTTCGGAAAACTGCGTTCAATAACTCCGCTTTAGCGGCACAGTCGTCGGTAACTACCATCGGCACTGCGCAGCGAAGGTATTGACTACGTCTTGCCGCTTGTGTACTTTACATACTACCAGAAATTCTTCGGATTTTCTACCAAATTTCGAGACAATGTTTCGTTGTGGAACCTATTAAAGGCATCTCGCATTGAAGTACGTGCCAAATTTCGCGCGTCTGTAAATTTTAGCCAATCTTCGGGATTTCGCGTTCTTCTGAACTTCGCATGCTTTTTCCGTTGCCTCTGAAACAGCGTTCGGACCTGTTTTGTGTACCATGGGGGATCAGTTCCATCTCTTACCAATTTATGAGGTATGAATCTCTCAATTGCTGTTGCTACTATAGCTTTGAATTTGAGCCACATCTCATCTACATTTGCATAGTCAGTTCGGAAGGAATGGAGATTCTCTTAGGAAGGCTTCTAGTGACACTTCATCCGCTTTTTTAAATAAATACTTTTCGTTTTTCTGGCGGATTTGGAAGAAACGGTATTGGGCCTATCTACAACGACCTTGTGATCCCCCCCTGCGGGTCCGGGGTGAGAATAGGCCCGAGGTATTCCTGCCTGTCGTAAGAGGCGACTAAAAGGAGTTTCAACCGTTTTGGCCTTCTATGTGATGGTCCCCCTTGGGGTTTGACCTCCATTTTTCAAAATTCTACAGAAGTACGAGCCTTTAGGGGAAGGACACCTTACATGGTGTACCACTGGTCCTATGTGCACTAAGACCTTGGCACTCAGCATTGCACCGGCGTTGTAACCATACCCACTATTCCTCAAATTGGGCCTAAACGCCTGATGGGTTGTACAAGTTACGCCCATAGTGCATCTCCATCTGTACCAGCGATCATGATGGACTTTCCATGGCACCAGAAATCCAGCACGGTAGCCAGCCCGTTGTGGTGGGGTCGTCATGTACCCTCTAGGTTGTAGCCCTCTGACAACACAGGGATCGTACTGCCGATACCTGAGCTGCACCCTTCCCACGTCGGCCAAGGAGTAGATGCCCGTCTCCTTGGGGCATCAGGACTCCTGGTAATGGTCATCCTGCCAGGTGGCCCTTGCTGCGGCTGGGTGGCGCCCGTGGGGAGAGCCCCTGGTCGGAGTGGGTGGTATCGGGGCGGACGTTTCGCAGATGAAACGTCAACACGTATCAGGTCGCTCTGCGGCCGAGTCTTTCAAAAGAAAAGGTACCATTTCTAGTTCTGGTTCTCCTGCCCTTTCCCCCTTGGCCACTCCATGGGAGGAGGGACAGGCCCGCCGGCTTGGGGCGAAGTACTTCCCCCGCTATTTTGTCTGTTCTCGAACCGATGGGGGGACGTTCGCCACCTCCAAGCCCATGTTCTTTGTTCAGCACATTGAGGACGTCTTCGGGGAAATCGAGGCTCTCGGCAAGATGCGTTAAGGGTCCGTTCTTATCAAGACCACCTCCGCCACACAGTCGGCGGCGCTCCAGGCGTGCGACCGCCTAGGGGACATCCCAGTATCCATTGTCCCACATCTGGCACTAAATAGGACGCAGGGGGTTATTTTTCATCGTGACCTCCTGCTACAATCTGATGAGGAGCTCAGGGCCAACCTGGAGCGCCGAGGCGTGCATTTCGTCCGGCGAGTCCAGCGCGGCCCCAAAGACCGTCGCATCGACACCGGGGCCTTTATCCTCGCCTTCGAGGGGGACGGAGAAGGTAAAGGTGATGTGCTACCGGTGTGACGTGCGACCTTATGTCCTGCCTCCTATGCGCTGTTTTAGGTGTTAGCGCTTTGGGCACATGTCGTCACGGTGTGAGGCTGAGCCCCTTTGTGGCGATTGTGGACGTCGTTTTCGTGAGGAACATACATGCACCCCACCACCTCGGTGCATTAATTGTCCTGGCATCCACTCGCCTAGGTCCTCAGACTGCCCCGCATATCAGAAGGAGAAGAAGATCCAAGAAATCAAAACTTGGGATTGGCTCTCTTATTCTGAGGCCCGGAAGAAGTACGACCGCCTCCATCCCGTGCCATTGACCACTTCGTTTGCCTCAGTTGTGTCCACTCCTTCCGCGGTATCCTCACCCCTATCCTGTCCCCCCTCTGCCTCCTCCGCCCATCAGGGGGCTCTGCCTCCGCCTCCCAAATCCCTCCCTTCCAAATCCTCCTCCCCCGTGGCCCCCACCCCCTCTGCCCCAGGGGCCACCCTTCCTCCTCCTCCTCCTCCTCCCCCCACGCCACCTGAGAAGCGATCCTCTTCTCAGGCGTCCATCGGGGAAACGTTCCGGACCCCAGCTTCCGAGGTCCGGCGTTCCAAAACGGACCCCATGCGTGAGGACCTTCTTCGGATCCAGCCCACCATCCCTGTGCCTCCTCGGCCTTCCAAGAAGGCCTCCAAGAAGTAGTCTCTATCCCCCTCTCCACCTCGGCGCGTTTCGTCTGACGCTCCATCCATGAGTCGCTGCTCCCGGCCGTCCTCAGTTTCGCCGGGACGCTCTGCTGCCAGGCGCTCCGCCGGCCTTTCGTCGGCAAATGATGCGGCCCCTCCTACACAACCAGGGACAGCGGCCACGGCTGGCGACGAGTCGATGGAACCGGATCCGCCTCCCCTTGGTTGTAGCGTTGTTCCCTCGCAACCTGGCCCTCCGCGGCCGTCGAGGTGACAAGCTCTTCCCCCATCTCGTTTCCCCAACCTTTTGACTAGCGATGGCGTTGTTTCATTGGAACATAAGAGGTATTCGATCTAATCGGGAGGAATTACAACTGCTCCTCCGCCTGCACTGTCCACTCGTCCTTGGTCTCCAGGAAACCAAGTTGCGCCCGACTGACCGTATTGCCTTTACCCACTATACCTCGGAGCGGTATGACCTCACTCCTGTGGACGGTATCCCAGCTCATGGTGGGGTCATGTTGCTCGTTCGGGACGATGTCTATTACCATCCCATCCCATTGACCACCCCACTCCAAGCAATAGCTGTCCGCATTACTCTTTCTGCTTTTACTTTTTAAGGTTGTACCATCTACACTCCACCGTCATCTGCTGTTAGTCGGGCTGACATGATGCACCTGATCGTTCAGCTTCCCCCGCCGTTCTTATTGTTTGGCGACTTAAATGCCCATCATCCCCTTTGGGGCTCTCCTGCATCCTGTCCAAGAGGCTCACTCTTGGCGGATGTCTTCAACCATCTCAATCTTGTCTGCCTCAATACCGGCGCCCCGACTTTCCTCTCACTCTACTCATACCTACTCCCACTTGGACCTCTCGATCTGTTCTACCACTCTTGCCCGTCAGTTCGAGTGGTATGTCCTTTCTGACACCTATTCGAGCGACCACTTCCCCTGTGTCGTTCGTCTCCTGCACCACACCCCATCCCCACGTCCTTTGAGCTGGAACATAGTGAAAGCTGACTGGGGACTTTACTCCTCCCTGGCGACCTTTCCAGACCACGATTTTCCCAGTTGTGACAGTCAGGTCGAATACCTCACGGCCGTTATCATCAATGCTGCCGAACGTTCCATTCCTCGTACTACTTCTTCTTCACGTCGCGTTTCCGTCCCCTGGTGGAACGAGGTTTGTAGGGACGCTATCCGTGCTCGACGACGTGCTTTACGCACCTTTCGCCGCCATCCTACATTGGCGAATTGTATTGAATACAAACGACTCCGAGCGCAATGCCGTAGAATCATCAAAGACAGCAAAAAAGCTTGTTGGGCCTCTTTCACCAGCTCCTTTAACAGTTTTACTCCCTCTTCCGTCGTTTGGGGTAGCCTGCGCCGGCTGTCGGGCATTAAGGACCCACTCCTTAGTACCTGGCCTGACCTCAGGTAGTGAGGTCCTTGGTGATCCTGTGGCTGTCTCCAACGCCTTTGGCCGCTTTTTCGCGGAGGTTTCAAGCTCCGCCCATTACCATCCTGCCTTCCTTCCCAGGAAAGAGGCAGAAGAGGCTCGGCGACCTTCCTTCCACTCACTGAATCTGGAAACTTATAATGCCCCCTTTACTATGCGGGAACTCGAAAGTGCGCTTGCACTGTCCCAGTCCTCTGCTCCGGGGCCAGATGCCATTCACGTTCAGATGCTGGCACACCTTTCTCCGGCGGGCAAAAGCTTCCTTCTTCGTACCTACAATCGCGTACGGACTGAAGGTAAAGTCCCCATGCGTTGGCGTGACGCTGTTGTTGTTCCTATACCCAAACCCGGGAAGGATAGACACCTTCCCTCTAGTTTCCGCCCCATTTCTCTTACAAGCTGTGTCTGTAAGGTGATGGAGCGCATGGTTAATGCTTGGTTAGTCTGGATTCTTGAATCTCGACGACTACTTACTAATGTCCAATGCGGCTTTCGTCGCCACCGCTCCGCTGTTGACCACCTTGTGACCTTGTCGACATTCATCATGAACAACTTTTTGCGAAGGCGCCAAACGGTAGCCGTGTTCTTCGACTTGGAGAAGGCTTGTGATACCTGTTGGAGAGGAGGTATCCTCCGCACTATGCACAGGTGGGGCCTACGCGGTCGCCTGCCCCTTTTTATTGATTCCTTTTTAACGGATCGAAAGTTTAGGGTATGTGTGGGTAGCGTATTGTCCAACGTCTTCCTCCAGGAGAACGGAGTGCCTCAGGGCTCCGTCTTGAGCGTAGCCCTTTTTGCCATCGCGATCAATCCAATTATGGATTGTATTCCACCTAATGTCTCAGGCTCTCTCTTTGTCGATGACTTCGCGATCTACTGCAGTGCCCAGAGAACATGCCTCCTGGAGCGCTGCCTTCAGCGTTGTCTAGACAGCCTCTACTCATGGAGCGTGGCAAGTGGCTTCCGGTTCTCTGAAGAGAAGACGGTTTGTATCAACTTTTGGCGCTATAAAGCGTTCCTTCCGCCATCCTTACATCTCGGTCCCGTTGTTCTCCCATTCGTGGAAACAACTAAGTTTCTAGGGCTCACGTTGGACAGGAAACTGTGTTGGTCTCCACATGTCTCTTATTTGGTGGCCCGTTGTACACGTTCCCTTAATGTCCTCAGAGTTCTTAGCGGTTCATCTTGGGGAGTGGATCGCACTGTCCTGCTTCGCTTGTATCGGTCCATAGTCCGATCGAAGCTGGATTATGGGAGCTTTGTCTACTCGTCCGCTCGGCCATCCCTCATACGCCGGCTCAACTCCATCCACCATTGGGGGATACGTCTTGCGACTGGAGCCTTCTACACTAGTCCTGTCGAGAGTCTTTATGCTGAAGCTGCCGAGTTACCATTGACCTACCGGCGCGACGTACTGCTGTGTCGGTATGCCTGCCGGCTGTTGTCTATGCCCGACCACCCCTCTTACGAGTGCTTCTTCGCCGATTCTCTCGACCGTCAGTACGGGTTGTATGTGTCTGCCCTGCTGCCGCCCGGAGTCGGCTTCCGTCGCCTGCTTTGACAATTGGATTTTGCCCTCCCTACCACCTTCAGAGAGGATGAGAGCCCGACACCACCTTGGCTCCAGGCTCCGGTTCCTATTTATCTCGACCTCAGCTCACTCCCGAAGGAGGGTACTCCGGCTGCAGTGTATTGCTCACGGTTTGTCGAACTTCGTGCTCGACTTGCCGGTCACACCTTTATTTACACCGATGGCTCCAAAACTGACGACGGTGTCGGCTGTGCCTTTGTCGTCGGGGCCGCCACCTTTAAATACCGGCTCCTCGACCAATGTTCCAGCTTTACGGCCGAGCTTTTTGCTCTCCATCAGGCCGTTCAGTATGCCCGCCGCCACCGCCATTCATCGTATGTACTCTGCTCTGACTCACTCAGTGCTCTTCAGAGCCTTGGAGCTCCCTATCCGGTCCATCCCTTGATTCAACGGATACAGCAGTCCCTCCATTCTTTCGCTGATAATGGTGGTTCTGTCAGCTTTCTGTGGGTTCCCGGACATGTAGGAGTGCCTGGGAATGAGGCTGCGGATGCTGCAGCCAAGGCTGCAGTCCTCCTGCCTCGGCCAGCCTCCCATTGTGTCCCGTCATCTGACGTTCGTGGGGATGTATGTAAGAGGCTTGTGTCGTTGTGGTGGGATGCTTGGTCATCCCTCCAAGGAAACAAGCTCCGGGCAGTAAAACCGCTCCCAACTGCTTGGACAACATCCTCCCGACCATCTCGGCGCGAGGAGGTCCTTCTGACCAGGTTGCGGATTGGGCATTGCCGGTTTAGCCACCGCTACCTGCTCTCCGGTGACCCAGCCCCGCAGTGCCCTTGTGGTCAGGCATTAACAGTGCGCCATGTTTTATTGTCGTGTCCCCGTTTTAGTCAATTTCGTGATATCCTGTCCCTGCCATCTACTTTACCGGATGTTTCAGCTGATGACACTCGAGCAGCTGCTCGTATTCTGCGTTTTATAACTTTAACTGGCTTGTCCAAAGACATTTAACCTTTTTACTTATTTTATCTGCATCTTTGTCAGGTCCTTCTGATGTCCCCCCATCCCCTTGAGTTTTAGCAGATTCCATGTGCTCTAACACCAGTGACTGGGCGCTAATGACCTCAGCAGTTGAGCGCCCTTAAACCCTACCAAAAAAAAAGACCTTGTGATCGCTAATCCCTGTATCAGTCACGATGCTCTCTATTAGCTCTGGATTGATTGTGGCTGAGGTAAAATGTGTTTTCGCAACCATTTACAATTCGCGTCGGTTCGTGGACTAACTGCTCGAAATAATTTTCGGAGAAAGCATTTAGGACAATCTCGGAAGATGTTTTCTGCCTACCACCGGTTTTGAACAGGTATTTTTGCCAATATATCGAGGGTAGGTTGAAGTCCACACCTACTATAACCGTATGAGTGGGGTATTTATTTGTTAAGAGACTCAAATTTTCTCTGAACTGTTCAGCAACTATATCATCGGAGTCTGGGGTTGGTAGGAGCAGCCGATTATTAACCTCCACCCATACCAATTCGCACGGAGTATCTACTTCTTAGACTTCACTACAATATAAACCACTGACACACACTCCACCAATTCTACCTAATCTATCTTTCCTGAACACCGTCTGAGACCTCGCAAAAATTTCTGCAGAACTTATTTCAGGCTTTAGCCAGTTTTCTGTACCTATAACGATTTCAGCTTTTGTGCTTTCTATTAGCGCTTGGAGCTCAGGGACTTTCCCAGCACAACAACAACAATTTACAACTACAATTCCGACTGTTCCTTGATCCAAGCACGTCCTGTATTTGCATGCACCCTTTGAGATTGCAGCCCACCCCGTACTTTCCCTAGGCCTTCCAACCTAAAAAACCGCCCAGTCCACGCCACACAGCCTCCGCTACCCGTGTAGCCGCCAGCTGGTGTAGTGAACTCCTGACCTATTCAGCGGAACCCGAAACCCACCACCCTATGGCGCCCTAAGTGCATTGTCTCCTTCCTGATGTCTTGGGCTCCCTCTTGGTGAACGATTTTGCGATCTACTACAGCTCTCAACGGACCAGCCTTCTTGAACGTCTTCAAGGATGTCTCGATCGCCTCCACTCTTGAGGCATCGAAACCGGCTTCCGCTTTTCTCCCAGTAAGACCGTTTGTGTCAATTTTTGGCGTCGTACGGAGATTCTTCCGCCTTCCTTACACTTATGCCCTGTCAACCTTCAGTTCGCGGGCGTCGCTAAATTCTTGGGTTTTACGTTTGACAAAACGGTGCTGGTACTCGCACGTTTCCTATCTTTCGGCTCGCTGTCTGCGATCCCTCAACACCTCCGTGTCCTGAATGGTACCGCGTGGGGAGCGGACCGAATGGTCCTTCTCTGCCTCCATCGCACCTTAGTGCGCTTCAAATTGGACTATGGAGTCATAGTTTACTCCTCTGCTCGGTCGTCTATTCTTCGGCGTCTCGACTCTGTCCACAACTATCGATTACGTTTAGCGTCTGGAGCTTTTTACACCAGCCTTGTGGAAAGCCTTTATGCTGACTGCTGAACCTCCGCTGTCCAATCGGCGAGCTGTCCTGAGTCGTTATGCTAGCCATCTGTCTTCCATGCTTGCTAATCCGGCCCATGACATTTTTGCGACGCCTCGGATTTAGGGTATGCAGGCCGCCTTTCCTCTCTACTACCACCGGGAGTCCGCTTCCGTCAACTGCTAAGTTCTTTCCTTCCACTTTCCTAAAACTTTCTTGACAACTTGGCGTACAGCACCGCCTTGGCTCCAGCCCTGGACCTGCCTGCCCCATGACGTCTGTCAGTTTCCCAAGGCTGGTACCCCTTCTCTTGTTTATCGTCGGGCATATGCTGCTCTATGCGCACAAATGAAGGATGCCACATTTATTTACACTGATGGCTCAAAAACATCGTTAGGTGTCGGGAGTGCCTATATTGTTGGCGATACCCCTAGTAGATTTCGGCTTCCCAACCAGTGTTCGGTTTTTACTGCGGAGCTTTACGCTGTTCTCCAGGCTTCCAATACATACGTCATCAGTGGATACAATATATTATATGCTTAGATTCGCTCAGCTCCCAGCTCTCTCCTCAGTCTCAAAGCTCTCTACCCTGTCCACCCACTGGTCCACCGGATTCAGGTTTCCCTCCACTTTGGGGCGTCTCTTTGGCGTTCCTCTGGATCTCAGGACATTTTGGTATCTGGGGAAACGAGTCAGCCGATATAGCGTCCAAGGCTACAGTCTTTCTTCAGCCTGCTGTTCATATGGGTCCCTTCGCCGATCTACGGAGTGTTTTATGTCGTGCTCTTTTATGGCACGCACATTGGTCGACACTTCCCAATAATAAATTGTGGGATGTGAAAACACTTCCCTGTGCTCGTCGGGAGGAGGTAATTTTAACTAGACTCCGGATAGGGCACTGTCTTTTTAGCGATCGACATCTTTTAAGTGGTGATCCTCCCCCAATTTGTCTCCACTGCTCCTACCTGTGGACGGTGAGACACGTTTTACTTCAGTGCCCCTATTTTACTCAGTTACGCGCCTGTCTACAGCTGTCACCTGATATATCTTCCATTTTAGCAAATGACACTCGCTCAGCCGATCGCGTTCTCGAGTTTATTAGTGTCAGTGAGATGACGTCAGTCATTTGAAGCCCTTTTTGGGGACAAAGAACCCCCTTCTATAGTGGTTTTTTAAGCTTTCCTTCAGTTTTGTTTCCCCACTTTGAGTTTCGCTCCCATTGCTGCTGGTTTCCGGTTTGGTTTTTACCTTTTCTTAAGTCACAGACCGGGCACTAATGACCGTAGCATTTTCGCGCCCTAAAACCATAACAAAAAGAACCCTTGTCCAATCGCGGATTGACGATGAGTGTTGTTTATGGTTCGGCAGAGCCCTTAGTGTAGCATTCACGCGACCCTGTGCAGCACTGCGGGGTTAGACTAGCGACAGGAACTTTTAGGACGAGTCCGGTGACGAGCGTACTGTTGGAGGCTGGGGTCCCTCCATTGCAAATCAGACGAGCACAACTACTCGCCAGTTATGTTGCACACATTCGTAGTTCTCCTGAGCATCCGAATTACCGTCTTCTTTTCCCGCCCGCGGCAGCCCATCTCCCGCATAGGCGGCCCAGGTCGGGGCTAACGATTGCGGTTCGCATGCGGTCCCTTCTCTCGGAACTGTAGTCCTTCCGTTTACCACCTCTACTTGGGGTCCGTTCACGTACACCTCCATGGTGTGCGCCTCGGCCACAGCTTCGTCTGGACTTCTCAGGTGCCCCAAAGGACTCAGCTAACCCTGCGTCTCTCCACTGTCACTAATGAGGCTCTGAAGCTTTTTACACCAACGGCTCGATGGCTGATGGTCAAGTTGGCTTTGCCTACGTACACGGCGGCCACATTGAACAGCATTCCTTGCACGATGGCTGCAGTGTATTGACGATAGAGATGGTGACCATTTCTCGTGCACTTCAGTATCTCCGTTCACGCCCTGGGGAGTCTTTCCTTTTATGTACTGACTCCTTGAGCAGCCTGAAAACTATGGACCAGTGCTACCCTCGTCATCCTTCGCTAGCGTCCATCCAGGCGTCCTGTCCGTGTGGACTCCTGGTCACGTCGGAATCCCAGGAAATGAACTTGACAGGCTGGCCAAACAGGCTACACGGAAACCACTTCTGGAGGTAAGCATCCCCGCAACTGACCTGCGTTAGTTACTACGCCGCAAGGTGTTTCAGCTTTGGGAGACGGAATAGCAAAATCTCAGTATGCACAAGAAGCTGCGAGCCATTAAGGGGACCCCGAATGTGTGGAAGTCCTCGATGAGGGCATCTCGCAGGGACTACGTGGTTCTCTGCAGGCTCCGCATTGGCCATGCCTGGGTGACCCACGGCTACCTCCTGCACTGTGAAGACCCGCCTGAGTGTCGGTTCGACACCCGGTTGACAGTGGCACTTTCTTCTGCATGTCCTTTGGCTGCCCTGCGACATCTTCAGTTGCCGGACTCATTACCATTGATTTTATCTGACAACGCCACATCGGCTGATCCCCCTGTGGGTCCGGGGATTAGAATAAGCCCGAGGTATTCCTGCCTGTCGTAAGAGGCGACTAAAAGGAGTCCCTCCCCCTCAAGGGGGTAGTTTGCGCCTGCGTCTGGAGACGGACGGTTCCACGACCTCTATTTGCGGTCATATTGCTTTTTCACTTCTCGTTTCTTCCTTCCTTTGGTTGGTTCCTTTCTTTGCTATTCTCCATCTCACTGTCTTCCTTACTCTTTCCCTTGACTTCTCCTTGCCTTCTTCTCCTTGCCTTCTCTGGTCTCCGCCTCGGCGTTTGAGACAGGCTGTCCTCTCTCTCTTCCTTTTCCTCTTCTTCCTTCTTCCCTGTGCGCGCCTGAAGGCCGACCCACGCGTTCGCACGCGTAGCCGGTGACGGGGTAACGCGTAATTCCCCGCCCTGGGTAGACAAGTAAGGCACGCACGTACCCCCTGGTAGAGGCCAGGCCCAGGGAGGGGCGATTTCCTGAGCTGATACCTTCTGACCATGCCGATTGGTCCCTCCGTCTGTTTCTCGGGAGGTGTGACTTGAGGTGTAAACATTCACCTAAGGCGGGAGTGCCCTCTGAGAGGGTCCCCACAAGGAAGGAGCGCGGCATCGGAGACGCTGGCAATCATGGGGGATTCCTCCGCAATGGATTTCTCTTCTTCTCTCTCGACTTCTGCCCATAAACGAAAACTTGACCAGCCACCAGTGACAAAAGTACTACTGCCTGCCCCACAGTCCCTCGTAGTTTCTCGATCTGAGGACAGCAAGGATTTTTCCTGTGTAAACCCTTTCGTTATCCAGAAGGGCGTAGATGCCATAGCCGGATCTGTCAAATCTTGTACCAGGTTGCGTAATGGTACCTTGTCACTAGGAACTGAGAGCGCCTTTCAGGCACGAAAACTGCTTCGGGCCACACTCCTGTACACGTTCCCTGTGCGGGTGGAGGCTCACCGAACTTTGAATTCGTCTCGTGGTGTGGTCTATACTAGCTCCCTCGACGGACTGACTGACGAGGAGATTCAATCTTTCCTCGCTGAGCAGGGCGTGACGGCTGTCCATAGGTTCATGAAAAAGGTCAACAATGACCTTGTACCGACCTGGACACTTTTCTTGACCTTCGATAGTGTTAAGCTGCCATCGCGCATCAAAGCGGGCTACGAAGTTATTTCTGTTCGCCCCTATGTCCCGACACCTACGCGCTGTTACCAGTGTCAGCGTTTCAATCACACTCGACAGTCTTGTTCCAATGCTGCTAAATGTGTCACTTGTGACAGGGATGCCCATGAGGGTGACTGTCCACCTCCGTCTCCTCGTTGTGTGAACTGTCAGGGTGACCATGCCGCATCCTCCCACGACTGTCCTGTCTATAAGGAAGAACGCTGTATCCAAGAAATTCGGGTCAAAGAGAAAGTGTCCACCTCGGCTGCTCGCAAGCTATTGGCTAGTAGGAAGCCCACGCTGCTCCCAGCGGGGAAATACAGTATTGTCCTCGCCTCTCCTCGGATTACCAGGGAGGTGGTAACCCAGACATGCGATCAGACCTTCAGCACCACGGTCGTCCGTTCGGCCAGTGCTAAGATCGCCCGGTCGACGTCTCCTCTTCCTCCCATCACCCCTCAGACACAAGCACCTTCATCAGCTTCTGCCAAGACGAAGACCCAGAAGTCAGATGCACGGGCCTTTAAGAAGGAACCGTCCCGTGCAGACTTCCTACGTACCTCGACCTCTCAGCCTTCGACCGGTACTTCCACCAAACGTCCTTCCAAGAAGGCTCCTAGGAAGCACAGTTCACCTTCTCAGCCACGGCGCATTTCTTCTTCTGCGCCACCCAGCGGTTGCCGCCCCAGGCCGTCATCCGTTTCGCCTGGCCGCACCGCTGGTAGCCGAACATCTGGCCGTTCACCGGCGGAGGAAGCTCCCCCTCCCGGCCATCTTCCCAAGATGGCCGATGAACCTATAGACCCAATGGACGAAGACTGTCCGCCTACTGATAGCGGCGGCAGTGCTCGCTCGAAGCCAGGCCTTCCGTGGCCTTCGAGGTGACCCCTTCTTTTATCTTCCTTTTCTTACGATGGCACTTATTCACTGGAATATTCGCAGCATTCGCTCCAATCGAGAGGACTTGAAGTTGCTGCTCCGCTTGCACCGTCCGCTCGTCGTAGCCCTCCAGGAAACGAAGCTACGCCCATGCGATCAAATTGCCCTGGCACACTACACCTCTGTGCGTTTTGACCTACCCCCTGTGGTAGGTATCCCGGCTCATGGAGGGGTTATGTTGCTGGTCCGGCATGATATTTACTATGATCCCATCACGTTGCACACCGGCCTGCAGGCAGTTGCCATCCGCATTACTCTCCCCACTTTTACATTTTCCATTTGTACCGTTTACACTCCATCATCTGCCGTTACCAGGGCAGACATGATGCAACTTATTGCTCAGCTCCCTGCACCATTTTTGTTAACTGGAGACTTCAATGCCCACCATCCCCTTTGGGGCTCTCCAGCATCCTGCCCGAGGGGCTCCCTGTTAGCAGACCTTTTCAACCAGCTCAACCTTGTCTGCCTCAATACTGGCGCCCCTACTTTTCTTTCGGACACATCTCACACCTATTCCCATTTAGACCTCTCTATATGTACTCCCCAACTTGCACGCCGGTTTGAGTGGTATGCACTTTCTGATACATATTCGAGCGACCACTTCCCGTGTGTTATCCATCTCCTGCAGCATACCCCCTCTCCATGCTCCTCTAGTTGGACCATCACCAAGGCAGACTGGGGGCTCTTCTCTTCCAGGGCGACCTTTCAGGATCAAACCTTCACAAGCTGCGATCGTCAGGTCGCACACCTCACGGAAGTCATTCTCGCTGCTGCTGAATATTCCATCCCTCACCCTACTTCTTCTCCACGTCGCGTACCGGTCCCCTGGTGGACTGCAGCATGTAGAGACTCTTTACGTGCTCGTCGACGTGCTTTACGCACCATTAAACGCCACCCTACAGTGGCGAATTGTATCAATTATAAACGATTACGTGCTCAGTGTCGTCGTATTATTAAAGAAAGCAAGAAAGCCAGCTGGGCTACTTTCACAAGCACCTTCAACAGTTTTACTCATCCATCTGTTGTCTGGGGTGGCCTGCGTGGGCTATCTGGCATTAAGGTCCACTCACCAGTTTCTGGCTTGACGGTCGCGACTGACGTCCTTGTGGCCCCTGAGGATGTCTCCAATGCCTTCAGCCGCTTTTTCGCCGAGGTTTCGAGCTCTGCTCATTACGACCCTGCCTTCCTCCCCCGCAAACAGGCAGAGGAGGCTAGGCCACCTAACTTCCGCTCCTCGAATCGTGAAAGTTATAATGCCCCATTCACCATGCGGGAACTCGAAAACGCACTTGGCCGATCACGGTCCTCCGCTCCAGGGCCTGATTCTATTCATATTCAGATGCTGAAGAACCTTTCTCCTGCGGGTAAAGGTTTTCTTCTTCGTACTTACAATCGCATCTGGATTGAGGGACATGTTCCCGCATGCTGGCGCGAGTCTATTGTTGTCCCGATTCCTAAGCTGGGGAAGGACAAGCACTTGCCTTCCAGTTATCGACCCATCTCGCTTACCAGCTGTCTCTGTAAAGTGATGGAGCGAATGGTTAACTCTCGATTGGTTTGGCTGCTAGAGTCTCGACGCCTACTTACCAATGTACAATGTGGATTTCGTAGGCGCCGCTCTGCTGTTGACCATCTGGTTACCTTGTCGACCTTCATTATGAATAACTTCTTGCGGAAGCGCCCGACCGCGGCTGTGTTCTTTGATTTGGAGAAGGCTTACGACACCCGTTGGAGGGCGGGCATTGTCCGCACCATGCATACATGGGGCCTTCGCGGTCGCCTCCCTCTTTTTATTCGTTCTTTTTTAATGGATCGACGGTTCAGGGTACGTGTGGGTTCTGTCCTGTCAGACACCTTTCGCCAGGAGAATGGGGTGCCACAGGGCTCAGTTTTGAGCGTCGCTCTCTTCGCCATCGCGATCAATCCAATAATGGATTGCCTCCCAGCTGATGTATCAGGCTCCCTTTTCGTGGACGATTTTACCATCTATTGCAGCGCGCAGTGTACACATGTCCTGGAGCGCTGTCTTCAGCATTCTCTTGACCGTGTTTACTCCTGGAGTGTCGCCAATGGCTTCCGTTTTTCTGCCGAGAAGACTGTCTGTATTAACTTCTGACGCTACAAAGAGTTTCTCCCACCGTCCTTACGACTCGGTCCCGTTGCTCTTCCAATCGTGGAGACAACAAAATTTTTAGGTCTTACATTTGACAGGAAACTTAGCTGGTCTCCACATGTGTCATATTTGGCTGCCCGTTATACCCGTTCTTTAAATGCCCTCCGTTTTCTCAGTGGTATGTCGTTGGGAGCGGATCGAGCCGTCCTACTTCGCCTATATCGGTCGATCGTCCGCTCAAAGCTGGATTATGGGAGCTTCGTATACTCCTGCACGACCGTCCATCTTACGCCGCCTCAACTCCATACAACATCGGGGTTTACGTCTTGCGATCGGAGCATTTTATACTAGTCCCGTCGAGAGTCTTCATGCTGAAGCCGGTGAATTGCCACTGCCCTATCGGCGCGATATACTGCTTCGTCGTTATGCCTGTCGGCTACTGCCAATGCCCAACCACCCGTCTTATCGTTCCTTTTTTGACGACTCTCTCGATCGTCAATACGGGTTGTATGTCTGCCCTGCTACCCCCTGGAGTTAGCTTTCGTCGCCTCCTTCAACACCTTGATTTTTCACTCCCTGCAACCTTTCGAGTGGGCGACAGCCACACGCCACTTTGGCTCCAGGCTCAGGTTCCCGTTCACCTTGACCTCAGCTCACTCCCAAAGGAGGTTACCCCCGGTTCAGTATACTGCTCCCGTTTTGTCGAACTTCGTTCGTAGTTCATTAATAAGACCTTCATTTATACAGATGGCTCTAAGGCCAATGACTGGGTCGGGTGTTCTTTTATTGTCGTGGCACAAAGTTTCAAATACCGGCTCCATGGCCTCGGTCTTCACAGCTGAGCTATTTGCCCGCTACCAGGCTGTTCTTTACACCTGCCGCCACTGACATTCTGCTTATTTCATCTGCTCCGATTCCCTGAGCGCCATCCAGAGCCTCAGTGATCCGTATCCGGTTCACCCTTTCGTGCACCGGATCCAACGCTCTCTTCAGCAGCTGGTGGACGACGGTTCTCCGGTTAGCTTTATGTGGATTCCTAACCATGTCGGTATCCCTGGGAACGAAGCTGCAGATGCCGCGGCCAAGGCTGCGGTCCTCCAGCCTCGGACAGCTTCTTGTTGTGTCCCTTCATCAGATTGTAGCAGGGTCATTTGTCGGCGCATTTTATCGCTGTGGCATGCCGATTGGGCTGCACTTACGGACAACAAGCTTCGGGCCTTGAAACCTCTGCCTGCGGCTTGGACGTCCTCCTCACGCCCCTCTCGGCGGGAGGAGGTAGTTTTGGCCCGGTTACGAATTGGACACTGCCGGTTCAGCCATCGCCATCTGCTGACGGCTGCGCCGGCGCCGGTCTGCCCACGTGGGCAATTGCTGATGGTCCGCCACATTTTAACGTCCTGTCCAGATTTTACTACACTGCGTCTTGATCTTGGCCTGCCATGTACTCTCGATGCCATTTTAGCTGATGACCCAGGAGCAGCTGCTCGCGTTCTTCGTTTTATCAGATTGACCAACCTGTCTAAGGACATTTGATTATGCTGTTTTTTAATCCTATGCCTGTCGATCTTTTATCGTGTTTTCCCTTTTAGTTGCTGTTTTAAACTTGTGCCTCGCGGTGCATTCCTAACGTAGTCTGGGTACTAATGACCGTTGATGTGCGCCTTAAAACCACAAAAATATCGGATGATTTGGTTTTAATTTTCATCCTTAAGGGTGAGTTTTATCATTCGATCTGAGTTTTAGCACATATCCTTTGTCCCTCTGTGTCCTCCACCCTAGTGTTTTTAGCGTGGAGGCTTTAATGTGTTGCAGGGTGGCTGGCTTCTTTTTATATTCGTGGTGGGCCAGCCACTGTAATCTGCTTCCTTGTGCTCGCTTCTGTTTCTTGGCTTTGTTTTCTTGTCCTTTTGTTCCATTTAGTGGTCGTTGCCTTTCCTTCGTTTTGTGTTGTCTCGTTTGTTTTATTATCACACTTCTGGCCTTGTTTTATTAGGACTAAGGGAACGATGACCTCGTAGTTTGGTCCCTTTCTCCCGCTTTTGAATCAACCACTTTCGTTCTGTATGTAGACAAAAGAACTTCGCTCAGCTCGTGTTAAGATATTCCAGGTATTTTCAGTCTAATTAATGACAGTTGCCAGCGAGCGTTTATCATAAATACGGTTCTATAAATTCAGCCTGAGAAGCGCTTAATTTGTATGTTAGTAACCTTCGAAGAGGAAATTGGAAAGAGGTTGGATTGGTAAATGAGGCTTCTTGCTGCAGTTGATGCTGCTGCTGCCGCTGTGGCTCTGTCGTTGACATCATACTGCAAAGCCGTTTAGACCATAGTGCAGTCAACTGGTGGGAATTAATGAATAACCAGGAAATTATCGCAGTTTGCATAATTTTTACGGTTTGGATGCATAAATCCCTTACATTCAGGAATTGGTGGCACTGCTACAATGACCTGACCTTAATGGAGCCGCTTAAATGACATCCCCAGTACACAATGGAAGATGGGTATCAATGTCTGAAGGAATAAGGCTGAGCATGTTAGTGATTTGCTGTATTGCATTGCATGATTTTCTGTACAGGTATCTGTAGTTTCATAACATCAAAGTGACCTTTCACAGACAGCCAATTTAAGCCTTTCTGCTTCTTCAGATGTTGAGTGCAGAGGCTGAGGTGATGCATTAGATACCTTCAAGCTGTGAAAAACATGGTAGCAAAGTATAGTAGATAAATCAAATAGTGTTGGAACATATATTGACAGTATATTTGTGGTAGGCTAAACAGTGTGGTACACAGTTAACAGCTCTGGCTGTTAAGCTTTTTCAAATCTCCACTTTACAGCAAATAAGTACTCACTTAATAAACCGAAAACAACTCCACTACATGAACAGGAGCTTAATGTTCTGTTCACTCACATAAGACAAATGGACAGGATGTAGAACAGTCAGAAGATTTACATTAATTCTGACCATAAGCGTTTTTTTGGGTTAGTATTGGTAATACATCTCTATTCCATGTGGTGTTAACTCATTGGGAAAATAAATGACAGACGAGTCCACACATCGCCGCCAATGGTTCATACGGCGAACTGCGGAAGGGTCGGTATAGCTGCGTGAAATGGCCTGTAGTCGTTTATAATGTAGTGCGGTAGAGAGGATGATTTGCATTCTTGCTTGTCAGTTTTGGGGACCTATGGAGGTGGACAGTGAAAGACAATACGGCGACCTACGTACCTCAACTGCATCCCTGCACTTACAGCCAGTTCCACCCCCAGATCACACCTTACTCCTTAATAGCGTTCTGCTGCACTTTGATGTGGCATAAACATTTATTTTTTCTTAACACACGTAATTTGTTAATTTTGTATCAATATCTGTTTTAAATACCTGCGATTTGTCATCCTTTGGAACGCGAAAACTTAATTCTGGAGAAAAATGTATAGAACTTACATTGTAGGAAATGTAATATAGCCAAATTCTGTAGTGCGAAACTGACAGCCCAGTTCTCGAGATATCAAAGAAAAACCTAATCTGAGCTGTCGTCACAACCCATTGGTCAAAAATTTCAGTGTATTCATCACTAAGCTCCCCTCCCTCCCTCCCTCCCTCCCTCCCTCCCTCCCTCCCTCCAATCCTCCGTACAGTTTGCGACTACAAGAATTTTGCTTATAAATTTTCTTCGTTGAATCGGCTATACGCGACGGTTAACCTGCGAAATAACGCATTCGAGAAAACTCCAAACTGCCAGCGAAACGCTCCTAACGAGAAGACTCAATTCCCTAAATGCCCACTTATTCCGTTCATGCTGCGTTTCCTGATATGTATTCCCTTAGATAAAATTCCGAAGTTCTGGCCCGTTGCGTTACATCTGTATGGTAGCAGTCCAGTGTTCATAGTTAATGAGAACCAAATATTGGGTGTAACAATGCAGTTCACTTCCCCATTGTAGAGCCGTGTGGCCTTGTTTTCACCCTTGCAGTGGGATGCTCAATACTGCTAATGTGTTCAGTCCCATGAGGACACTTATGTAGCGTTGGCAGTTAGCCAACACTACGCACACTACTTGAGAGAGGAGGCCGAATGCACGCCTTAAACTCTCGCAGGCTGGCGTAAGGTCTGAAACAGGATACGTAATGAATGCTATAAAGAAAAGTACGTAGCTGCTGGAATACTTAACTTTAATCCATCATTTGTATACATCGTTCTTGATAAGACATGCTTCATACGATAACTATCAATTGCTATGGCGCCTTGCTAGGTCGTAGCCATTGACTTAGCTGAAGGCTATTCTATCTATCTTCTCTGCAAATAAACGAGGCTTCGTCAGTGTGGCATCGCTAGCTAAGTCGTCCGTACAACTGGGGCGAGTGCTAGTCCATATCTCGAGACCTGCCTTGTGGTGGCGCTCGGTCTGCGATCACTGACAGTGGCGACACGCGAGTCCGACATGTACTAATGGACCGCGGCCGATTTAAAGCTACCACCTAGCAAGTGTGGTGTCTGGCGGTGACACCACAGACACTATGGTATTAAAACAGTTGAGGAGGAAAATGAAGCGCTCTAGTAACTTGGATATTAATTTTAATTCTACTTCCACTCTTTAACAAAAAGCTTGTAGTGAAACTTGAAGCTTTTTGTCAGGTGATTGCATAAAAATTGTAGTTCTGGATATTTTACGGATTTTGGGGGAAGGGTTGGGCGCCGGGGGCAGGAGGTGGGGAGACACTTGAGGCGGCTTGCCAGCCATTTTTCTTCGCGCTAGCATTACGCAACTGAAACTGGAAGAGGCAGAGTTACGTTGCTACACTAAGTACTCCACCACACACAAGGCGGCTTGCGGAGTTCAACTGTAGAGGTGGACAGACTTTGAAACTTCCGTCAGGAAGTCAACTGGACGTTCATTAATATTTGCTTACGTCGTCATAAAATTATCTTGATGCTGATGGAAACTTTATCGTAGATTCGGTTAATTGGATCAGTATTTGGATGTTGGCCAAGGAATGCTTGAAGTTCGTCAGTTACACTTTACTTAATTTTTAACGTGTATGTTGAAAACACGTAAGAGGCATGAAGATGGTGAGAAATTCGAATGAATGTCAGTGGTCACACAGTTTTACTATTGTTGATACGTTCATTCCTAGAGCCATTTATGCTTCATAACGCTTCAGTTTTGTGACGAAATTCAAAGAAGCAAATGAAGCTACACGAATTACTTTAACTGCGTTTCCAGTAAGCTATGTTACGATCTATTGCTAAGTCTATATACGGACCACTATTCACTTTCCTGTTACTTCAAACGTGCGCTCATTTTAGGACTTAGGCGGAATGAGATGGTGTGCAAATATTCAAATACGATTGGGTCAAAGGAAAATAAATTCTCTCACTTACAAAGCCATCTACATCGTTCATGTTTAGGCAAACAAACAAGCAATACGCTTAAAAACCATTGTACATAACGTAACTGTTCACTAATTTACTGATAAGTGACTGTCGAGTAATATTTTCACAAAGCGCGATTTTTCGAATTCACAGCCCCAGGAGACAACATCGGATCTACGAAACGAGACGTCTAAAATGCAGCCTTTAGTGACCTCCAGCCCACTGTCATCAATTCGTTTTTATGCAGCCCCTCGTTCAATGAATCGACGTTGAGGTCACAATCTTTCAACGAATCGACGTGGAGTACGCCCCCATTCGGTGATTCGACGTGTAGACCGCACTCTCATTGCGTTCCCAGGAGGTTACCCATCAAGGTCTTACCACGGCCCTCAACCTGTGATTCGACGTGGAGGTCGCCCTCGTTCAACGATTCGACGTGGGGACAGCACGCACAGTGCGTTCCCAGACGGCTACCCATCACAGTACAGGCGGCACAACAGGCCTCGCTACTACAGATGCAGAATCCTTGCAACCAATCCCAGGCAGTGGGATGCTACGCTCCTCAGGGCTTTCAGTACCAGGTGATGACACAGCACACAGTTATGACGACGACGACGACGACGACGACGACGACGACGACGACGACGACGACTAGAGTACCGGATGTTCTCCGGGGTCCAGTCATTACAGATTTGTCCACATCAGTGGATGTGACTTCTGCAGCAGTTAAAAATTTCTGGTGGTGGTGGTGGTGGTGGTGGTGGTGGTGGTCTCCTCACCGTCCCACTTAGTGGCTAATTAGTCCATGTTAAGAACCTGTGTAGTGCTAGATTGTCATCTTGAGCTTCGTGTACGTTCTGTTACTTGCACCTTTGATAAAGATAAGAATATCCGCCGTTGAATGCCAAGGCAAAAAACGTAACGACACTGTAGTTCGGTGTGGCCATTGTTGAACTGGTACCTCTGTAGAGAATGGAAGCATGTCTGTCGATGACAATTACTACATGGGACGTTGCTGTAGGCTGAATTATTGTTTTAATGCCTTAATATGCGAAATATTAGACATTTCAGGTCTTGGAGCGATGAGAGACAGATAATTGGTCTCGATTTCAGGTCTTGGTCTTGGAGCGATGAGACATAGTTGGTCTAGACACTGTGAAGCCTCATCCAGTGGTATGCACATAATCTATGCAAACTTAGTCGGTTGGGGGTGGGGTAGGAAGGAGGTGCGCCAGAAACGGGTAATTTTATTTCACCTTAAAGCAGGCATTTCAGCTAATGTCTCGAAAATTCAGGTTCTTCGCCCAGGATAAAGTCAGCTTCCTCACATTGCTCTGCAGACTGCCAGTGGAACATCCGTAGTGTGTGTGCTGGAGACTGATCAGCTAGTATTTATTCCTTAAGGATGTATTGTTGCACCGAGATTAGAGCACTCCCTACACTGCTGTGCAGTAGGTCGACAATCACGTAAATCAATCATCAACCTGGAAACATTCCTCCTCGCACAGCCACAAATACAGAACCATTCCAGCGTGATCTGCTCATATTTGGCGTAAAGGGATTTGCAGATGTCAAAAGTTAGTTAGCTACATGAATGAGGTGGTAGAGTAAAAGCTCGGTTTCAACAAGGAGGGGATAGTTAGTCAGTGTCATCAAAGGAAACAAGGTGATAATTATATCCAGTGTCTTTGCAACAGCCCGTGAAATTAGAACTGAAGTGGGTGAGACCCCCCCATAAGAACAGAAATCAGCAGAGTTTCATGATTCTGCTAGTTGAGCAAACAACTGAAGTCCATGTAACCAGTCCTTCGTGTAAACTTACTCATCAGGAAAGCAGATGGGAATGTGAGATTGTTAAATGCCCATTCCGGTATTTACCTTAAGGGGCTCCGGAGAGGCTCAAAATCATGAAAAGTTCAATTTTTACTTTTTTGCGTTTTCTGAATCTGCAGACTATTACCTTTTAATAGATATATAATTTATTCAATTCCGAAGACTACAACTATTTTTAAATTTTTTTTGAAATGTGTTCTACATGGGCGTGACCCACTGTGGCGCTGTTAAACTGCTGTCAAATGGTGTTATTATTAACGTCCGTGTTCATCAGGTACATTTTAGTGATGTGAGATAAACCATGTGTTGTGGCTAACCTGTCATGGTTCAATATATATCGCTGGTGTGATTGTCGATTGTTTCATGTTTATTTACTGTAGTTATCTCGAAAATATTCGTAATTCTGTTTCTTGAGTCTCTGTTTTGTTGAAGTATAATAATGAGTAAAAGTAAAGTTATTAGACATCCTCTGAAGGCTTTTAAGAAAAGGAGAAACGTTGGAAAACCAAAGATACGTGTTATTATTGTAAACAATAAAGTGAGTGAACCTAACCTCTCAAGTACACCTGCCCATAGCAGTCAAAGTGGGAAAGAAAATACTTCACAGAAGAAGCTTGGTTCAATGAGTGAAAACTATGAATGTTTTATGGGCGAATCGGATGTGAATGAAATATTTGATATGTCGGTTCTCAAAGGAATTTTTTCAAACTGTGTAAGATGTATTCATTGTAGTGAAGTTGGTCTGGAACTCTCCATAATAAAGCACGTAGGACTTGCTAGTGAAATACAACTGAAATGTGATAAGTGTTCATACATGACCACCTTTTGGAACAGTGTTGCAGTAACTGCAACTGAAGAAAATGGTAGCGAAATCTACGAACACAACAACGAGCGATGCTTGCTTTAGACAAGGAATGCCTTGGGGCTGCAGACAGGGCTGTAAAGAGTCTAGAAATACAAGCAAGAGTAAACAGGAGGAGGAACAAGAGGAAGCTGGAGGAGGAGTTTGCAAAGGATGAAGATAATCCATCCTATGGACCTGGAATGCACTAAAAAGTTAATCCAATCTTTGTCGCTCGATTCCCAAAACTTATTTTCTCATACTAATTACATGTTTTCTTAGGATCTTCCAAACATATTTGTTTCAAACTTTCAGTAAATGTTACACAGTACCTTCTGCATAATTTAACACAGCCTTTTTCCAAAAAACTGTATATTTTTGAATATATAAATAAAAAATTGCAAAAAATGTTGTGAATTTTCATTACAATTGAAAAAAAATCATCTTTAATAACTGAACTAAAATTTTGTAAAATCCCTGTGTTAAGTTGTAGCCTATATTCCAATAAATAATCTGTAAAAAGTTCAACTTCCTACCTCAAATACTTTGTGAGGAAAGATGTAATTTATAAGCGTTATTTAACATTGCAAGTATAGGGCGTTCCGGAGCCCCTTAAGCGATTTAGGGAAATGACTGAAGAAAGCGGATAGAAATACCTCATAGATCGTCGCCAATTACGATGAGTTCCAGTACACCAGCGGGGCCACTGCAGAGTAATCCATATGAACCGACTTAGCACAGCACCCTTCAGTTTGACAGAAAAGTGATAAGCTAAGACTCACTAGCCGTTCCGTACTAGGCGGAATAGTTGGAACATTAGTACATACGGAATGCCATAGGCATACACAGTGCCAGTAAACAAATAGGCACAAGAGTGTAGATGTATTACAGATATATTGCTGGAGGAAATTCTTGCTAACGGCATTGACAGTGTGGTATAAATCCTGCGTTCAGAATACGGAAGATACACGCAAAGCTATGTTGGAATCACACTATCTCGAAAAACTTCGTTCCTCTACAGAAAAAGAATACCCTAGAGAAATCGTATTGTGAGCAACGGTGTGATGAGTGCATGGCTACAAACGATAAGTTAGTATATCGTTAATATTCCATTGCTTGCTTCACTTTTTCTTCACAAAATATTGAAGCGTGCCAAAATAGATTTGTATCGCAGTGAAATCTCTGATCATTGTGGCTCGCATTCTGCAGCAAAAAAACTAGGTTCAAAAGCTGTATGAACTAACACAACCCTTACTTTCCCTCCCTTACATAGGTACTAATTTAAACTTCGCAGTTCAATTAAAACTTTGTGAACTGCAGTTGATTGGGTGGCTATATTAGTGCTTTACAGCCCTCCTTGAAGTAGTTGCTGTGGTGTCTGGTGCATAAAGGGCAACGACACTCTTATTTTTACTTAAAGAGAATCCCTATTAGTTAAGGGGGCATCAGTCGGCATGGATGGACACCTTTATCGCCTTAGCGGCAGGGCTGTAAAGTCAACTAACCACTAGCTATTTGTTACGAACAACTTAAACTGGGAAAAAAACATAGAAAATGTTGAGAGGAAGGCGAACCAAAGACTGAGATTTATTGGCAAAACACAAATAAGATGCAACAGGTCTACTAGACTGCAAACAATACGCTTGTTCGTCCTCTTTTGGCGTACCGTTGGGCGGGGCGGGGTTCTTAGCGGATAGGATTAACGGAGTACCCTGAGAAAGTTAAGAGGAACAGGTTTTTTTACTACCGAGAAATAAGGTGTGTGTCACGGACATAAGATTTGGGGTCGGCATCATTAACACAAAGCCGTTTCTTGTTGCGGCTGGATCTTCTCCTGGATGTCGATCACCTTCTTTTTCCTCAGTGCGGAAATATTTTGTTGACGTCCTAAATTGGGAGAAACGATCGGTATAATAAAGTGAGATCAGAGCTCGCAAGGGAAGAAACATGTTTTTTCCGCTTGCTGTTAGTGGACTATAGGATTATTGGGAAGGTGGTTCGATGAACGCTCTTTCATGCACTGAAGTTGATTTGCAGAGTACCGATGTAGATATAGACGCAGACGTCAATGTAGACGAAGAATAAGAAAAGACGCCGGTTAGAACAACATATAAAACGACGTTGTGGGCCGTCAACCATATATAACAAATTGATGCCAGGATTTTCTTGGCTGAAGTGCCAGGAGACATCAAACAAGTAAAAGAACTTCGGGGCCACATCTTCGGTCACTGTACCGCTCGCTGCCAGAGAACGCTGTTCCGGGATACTGCAAATCCATTCCCATAGAACAATGCTTCCATCTTGGCGGCGACAGCAGTGTCAGTCAGAAACATTGCCAAAACTCAGCGGAGATTTGTTTGGCTGTAGACATTACTTCGTATTAAATCGTGTACAGGAGAACACTTCTTTAAACTTACCGGAATCGGCGGTACGAGTGCGGTAGGTGTGACGTTAGCGCGATGCATCTATCTCCATGAAAACTTTTCAAGTGGCCGTTTGCAACTAGGAGCCCTGTTACGTGTTTCCAGCTTCGTGGGTGATGCTCAGATCAGCTTAAGTTGTATCCTACTCCTCGTTCCCTGCCTAATGGCTCTGCTGTAAATCCGCTACCCAGTGGTACACGATGCTATACTGTGCTGGCGGGAATGGCCACTCGGAGATTCGAAATCCACATGTGGTGTCTATTGCTTGCAGATAACACTGTTCGGACAGTGGATTTATGAGGTGGGGATCAGGGGGGTGGGACCATAGTGGAATGCTGTACTGAAGCCTAGGACTAAGAGGCCATCCAACACAGAAAGGAATCAGAGGATGTCAAAGACAGTAGACATGGAGATGAATGCATGGATAACTGTGTCAGATTGAAATTTAAGATACTTCACGGAAGATTTATTCTGCCATATTGTCATAAAATGCTACTTCCCTTTACACAACGGAATCCTTGCAAACTGGAGCCATATCAGTATACTGTAAAAAAAATACTTCATAGCTAGACTATGAGGAAGAAAATGTCCCACTTCAGTTGCTCGTTGTTTTTCTGACACTTCCTCTACAGCCACAAAGAGTGGCAGATGTTAAGAAGTGCTGTCCTTGGCTCTGTAAGGGGTGTCTGGCATACACAAAGCTGAACGACTCTGCCAGATTAGTTTGAGATCACTTCAGCGTGGCGCTGAAAAGCCTTACCGTATCTAAGAAAAAAGGATCTGATGTTAGCCAGGAGTCTGGCACCTCGGGAATACAGAGAAACATATGGAGGCCTTCTCAGTTGTTTCTCATAACTGTACACGTAAGGGACTATTGAAAAGTCTTCTGTGAGACTGAAAAATGCTACCTGCCTCCCTGTGTTGTACGATGGCCACTGTCTAGGAAGTGTTCGAAGAAATATCGGGTTTTCGCACTTGGCTTCCACTCTTCCACTTTATGGTGACTTTATTTACATAATATAAAAAATTCTACAAATGTCTGTCGAAATATTGTAGCACTTTCACAACCCCACATTCCTGTACCTGGGCTAGTGCATACTTCGCAGCATCTGCAAAGTGGCAGCTCCTAGGTGCCATCTGTTGCACTTCTGTGGACACTCTTGCATGGTATTAACTTCTCACCCTTGAACTGCGGGCAGTACATTTGTCGCCGCACAGCAGTCCAACCTGATCTGGAGCTCTAGCTCGATGTTTAGTTACGGGTTCCACACTTGTTTGTGGGGTCTTTCTTTTTGGCGATGGTAATGGACTTATTCGCACCTGACATCCAGCATGGTGGCCAGTCTGTTGTGGTGGGGCCCCAATGTACCTGTTCATTGTAGCCCACTGACCACACAGGGATCGCTAGGCTGATAACAACACTAACTCCCCACGTATGCCAAGGGGTAGATGCCCATGCTCTTGGGGATTCTAGACTCCAGCAATGGCCATCCTGCCAGGTGGCCTTCACTGCGGCTGGGTGGCTACTGTGGAGAGGGCCCCTGGTTGGAGTGGGTGGCATCAGGTTGGATGACACACGATGAAGCATAGTAAATAGTCTCTTGCTGGTGGTCAAACGACAGTCTCGAAGCGTTCTGGGCTCAATCCAATGCACAGAAGTATGACCCCAAATTTTTTCCCCTCCCTGGCCACACCATGGGAAGAACGTCAGGCTAAGGATGGCAGCAGATCTTATTTGCCCCAGTAACCTTGTATGTTAGAGAGCTGATAGGGAATCTTTCATGATGATGAAGCCTGTTTTTTGTTGAGCATTTAGAGGACAAGTTTCGGGAGGTGGAGGGCTTGTCCAAAATTAGATGAGGGTCAGTCTTGATCAAAATACCATCCTCAGCCCAGTCATGGGCTTTAGTCAGTTGTGACAAACTGGGATTTTGCTGTAACTATCACACTCTAGAAGAGCTTAAATATGGCTCAGGGTATCATATTTTACAGAGGCCTTATTTTGCAGTCTGATGAGCTGCGCGTCAATTTAGAGCGGCGAGGTGTACATTTCTTTTGGCATGTCCACCAGGGTCCAAGGGATAATCAGGTTGCCACCAGTGCCTTCATCTTATAACGAGAGTGATGCATTACCCAAGAAGGCAAAGGTGATGGTCTACCACTTTGATTTAAAGCCCTATATCCCTCCACCAATGTGGTGCTTTAAATGCTGGAAGTCTCGCCATATGTCTTCCCACCGTACTTCCAGTGTCACACTGCGAGATTGTGGATGCCCATCACATTCCGATACTCAGTTTGCCCCGCCTCCCATCTGTCTCAACAACAGAGAGCACAATTCGCCTTGCTCGCCAGACTGCGGGATTATCAAGAAATAAAGGAAAATCATGGAGTAAGTGACCTTGGTTCAACTGACCTACATTGAGGCTAAGAGGAAACTTGAATGCCTATGTCCTGTATGTATGACACAACCTTAGGCTAACACTACAGCAGTTCTAGCCCCATGACCTCTGCCAGCCCCAGTCAGCTCTCGGAGCCAGAAGACTACACCTCTACACCTGCGCTCTTGATGGTTGGGGGCGGCGGCGGCGGCGGCGGCGGCGGCGTTTCCTTCCCTCCTTGTTGCTCCTGCACCATGTACTTCGGGAGCAACACCCCTCAAACCATTGGGGACGTCTGTCCCCACTTCTAAGCCAGAGAAGTGAAAGCCTTCTTCAGCTTCTCTCAGCAGTAAGGGGTCCCTTGAGTCACTCCCCTCCCAGGTTTCTGCTAGTGGGAAAGATAACACCAGTTGCTGAAGAGCCCAAAAGTAGCTGGTTGTAGGGCTTTACACTCTTCAATCCTGGAGACTGGATCAGTGAAGTCCTCAGAGCCAGGGAAACCCAAGGAACAGGAGAGATCCAAAACGAAGATCCCCAAGACCAAGGGACTTCCAGTGGCACCCACACCACTGC
This sequence comes from Schistocerca serialis cubense, assembly GCF_023864345.2. Taxonomy (NCBI): domain Eukaryota; kingdom Metazoa; phylum Arthropoda; class Insecta; order Orthoptera; family Acrididae; genus Schistocerca; species Schistocerca serialis. Next base: position 775,424,291 of record NC_064640.1, read on the forward strand.
TACCTTCAAGCTCTGTGTCTGTGAATGAGATGGAGATTCTGGCGTCCGCTGAGCACCGAGATCTCGCTGGGCCCTCAGACACAATGGATATAGACTGCTCAGGCAATAAGTCAGTGGCAGCAGGTGACCCTGAGGTGCAAACTGCCTCATTGAATGCTCCATGCCTTCCCAGTCCCACGATGATGACGTCCTCCAATTGAATTGGGACGGTTTTTTCCACCACGTGGGTGAGCTATGGCAACTGTTAAGCTTTATACCTGCTATCTGCATTGCCCTCCAGGAAACGTGGCTCTCAGCAACGTGGACCCCTGCCCTCTGCAACTGTAAGGGATATTACAGGCACTATATCGACTAAAATAGTGTCTGGTGGAATTTGCGTTTATGTCCTAAACGCAGTCTGTAGTGAAACTGCCCCTTCAAACCCCTCTAGAAGCTCTGCCTGTCACAGTAGGGATGACACAGGAAAGAACTGTCTGCAATGTATATCTTCATCCAGTATCCCTGAATGTATTAGTTGCACTGATTGCGCAACTCCCTAAACCTTACCAACTTTTGGGATATGTTAACGCCCATAGCCCCTTTTGGGGTGGCACCTTGCTTACTGGCACAAGGCAGAGATGTCGAAACTTTACTGTCTCAGTTCAACCTCTGCCTCTAACACTGGGGCTGGCACACATTTCAGTGTGGCTCATGGTAGCTAGTGGGCCATTGATTTATCAACTTGGAGCCCAGAACTTCTCCCATCCATGACTTGTTGCAGTGACCACTTCACCATCTTCCTATCATTGCCCCAGCATTAGTCCCACAGACGGCTGCCTAGGTAGGCTTTATAGAAGGTGGACTGGGAAACTTTCACTTCTGCTGTCGGCGCTGACTCTCACCCACACAGTAACAAGGATGTGATGGTTGAGTGACTACAACAATCGTTTATGCGTTAAAAAACGATCCCTCGCTGTTTAGGGTGCCCTGGCGAAAGGCAGTCCCTTAGTGGTCGCTGGAAGTCACTGAAGCAATAAAGGAGCGTCGGCGAGCTCTAAAGCAGCATAAGTGGCACCCTTCCCTGGAGCACCTAATAGACTTTAAGCAGCTCTACCGGCGTTCGCCAACATAACAAACGACGGAAGCAGGAGTGTTAGGAGAGATACGTCTAGACACTTTAGTGCCATGTGTTACCTTCCCAAGTTGGGGCAAAGATAAAATGAGTTTCCGGGTACCAGGCGCCAACTGGGGTTCAGTGTTAACATAAATGGCGTGTTATCTACTGACGCAAACGCAATTGCCGAGCACTTAGCTGATCAATGTGCTAGAGCATCTGCATTGGAGAACTACCTCCCCAGCCTTCGGCACTCCCAAACGGCGGATGGAAGGGAAAGTCCTCTCGTTCACTACACACCACAGTGAATCCTGTAACGCCCCATTTACAGAGTGGGAGCTCCTCAGTGCCCTAGCGCATCGGCCTGACACAGCTCCTGGGCCAGATAGGTCCACAGTCAGATGATTAAAAGTATCTCGTCTGACTAAAAGCGATATCTCGTCTTCAACCAGATCTGGTGTGATGGTGTCTTTCCATCTAAATTGTGGGAGAGCAGCATCATTCTGGTGCTCAGATCCGGTAATAACCCGCTTTATACGGAAAGCTATTGGCCCATGAGCCTTACCAACTTTCTTCGTAAGCTGCTGGAACAAATGGTGTGTTGGCGGTTGGGTTGGGTCCTGGAGTCAGATGGCCTACTGTCTCCATGTCAGGGCGGCTTCCACCAGGGTCGCTCTACCACTGATATTGTCCCTCAAGTCTCCCATCCGAACAGCCTTTCCCAGATGACACCTGGTTATTTACGAAAAGCATATGACAGGACCTGGCGACATAATATTCTTGCCGTATGAGTGGGGTCTCGGAGGCCCGCTCCCGATTTTTATCCACAATTTCCTGTCGCTTCGTACTTTCCGTGTCCTTTTCTGCCTCCCATAGTTACCCCTATATCCAGGAGTGGGGTCCAGCAGGGCCCTGTATTGAGTGTATCTCTATTTTTAGTGGTCGTTAATGGTCTAGCTGCAGCTGTAGGGCCGTCTCTCTCACCTTCTCTGTATGCAGACGACTTCTGCGTTTCGTACTGCGCCTCCAGTACTGGAGTTGCTGAGCGCCGCCTACAGGGAGTCATCCACAAGGCGCAGTCACAGGCTCCAGCCCACGGTCTCCAGCTTTCGGCCGCAAAGTCGTGTGTTACGCACTCCTGTCGCCGTCGTACCGTTAATCCGGAACTGTAACTTCACCTTACTGACGAGGCTCTCCCTGTAATGGAGACCTATTGATTTTTAGGACTGATTTTCGACGCCCGATTAACTTCGCTACCTCACTTTCTTCAGCTTAAGCGGAAGTGCTGGCAGTACCTCAATGCCCACTGCTGCCTGAGAAACACTAACTGCGGTGCAGATAGCTCTACGCTGCTACAGCTCTGAAGAGCCCTTGTTCAATCCAGCCTAGACTATGGGAGTCTGGTTTATGGTTCGGCGGCGCCCTCAGCGTTGCGTTTACTCGACGCAGTCCACCACTGCGGCGTTTGCCTAGCGACAGGAGCTTTCGAGACGAGTCTGATGAACAGCGTCCTGGTGGAGCCCAGTCCCCCCATTAAAGGTTAGGCGTGCACAACTGCTGGCCAGTTACGTTGCACACGTTCGTAGTAATCTTGCGCATTTGAATTAACGTCTCCTTTTCCCACCCACGGCGGTGCATCTCCCACATCGTTGGCCCAGGTCAGAGCTTCAAATTACAGTTTGTGTCCAGTCCCTTCTTTCCGAACTGGAGTCCTTGCCTTTACCACCTATAGTTCAGGTCCATTCATGTACACCTCCATGGTGTATACCTAAGCTGCGGCTTCACCTAGACCTTTCACATGGCCCTAAGACTCTGTTAACCTTGCCGCTCTCGGCTGCCACTTCTCAATTCTTGACATGTACTGAGGCTATGAAGTGGTTTACACCGACGGCTCTATGGCTGATCACGTCGGCTTAACATATATCCATGGAGGACATACTCAACAGCCTTCCTTGCCTGATTGCTGCAGTGTTCACACTGCGGAGCTGGTGGCTATATCCTATGCTCTTGAGCAAATCCGTTCATGCCCTGCGGCGCCGTTTCTTCTGAGTACTGACTCCTTGAGCAGCCTTCAAGCTATTTACATGTGCTATCCTCGTCATCCTTTGGTAGCAACCATCCAGGCGCCATCTACGCCCTGGAGTGGTCCAGTCGTTCAGTGGTGTTTGTCTGGACATCGTCATGTTGGGATCCCAGGCAACGAATTTGACGACAGGCTGGCTAAACAGGCTACGCAGAAACAGCTTATAGAGATCGGTTGCTCTGCAATTGAGCTGCGTTCAGTACTACGCCGCAAGGTTTTGCGGCTTTGGGAGACAGAATAGCATAACCTTAGTATGCACAACAAACTGCGTGCCATTAAGGAGGCTACGAATGTGTGGAAGACCTCAACGTGGGCCTCTCGCAGGGCTCTGTGGTTCTGTCAGCTCCGCATAGGCCACACTTGGCTGACACACAGCTACCTCTGGCACGGTGATGACCTGCCTCAGTGTCGGTGCAGTGCCTGGCTGACAGTGGCCCATTTCTTTGTGAGCTGTCCTCCTTTGGCTGCCCTAAGACGGACTCTTCAGTTGCCAGACTCGTCGCCATTAATTTTAGCTGACAACGCTTCACCGACTAATTTATTATTACGTTTTATGTGATGAAGGGTTTTATCATTCTACAAAAGTTTTCGTGCATGTCCTTTGTCCTTTTGTGATACGCACTCTAATGCTTTAAGGTGGATATTTTAATGTGTCGTAGTGGCTGGCTTTCCATTTTATTCTCGTGGTCAGCCAACCATGGTCACCTGCTCTCTTGCTTTTTATCCCTTCTACGTGTTTATTGCTTCTCTCTGTGGTTTTCTTTTCCTGTTTCGTCCATTGTAGTGTTGATTGTCCTTCTGTCATTCTTCTGGTTCTTCGTTTCTCCTGTTATTGTGCTGTACGTCTTCTTTTCTTCTTTCCTTGTGTAAACATTTTATTGGGAACAAGGGACCGATGACCTCGCAGTTTGGTCCCTTCTATCCCCCTCGTCAATGTTTTAAACCAACCAATCGGGTAGGTCTGCACATACCCAGGGGCCCTTTCAACTGAAATAGCAAATGGTCTCCAAACAGATTACTCTTAATGTTCTTAAAACATTAAGAAAACTAGCCTTGTAATTCTTTCTAGGCTCCAATGAATGCTTAAAACTTGGCGTTTTCTTTCACGCCAGTGAGTTCAGGGAACCAGACTGTTTGTCAGAATGTGACACTTTCGCAGCGCAATCTTCTTAAATGCATACGCATCAAACCATAAATAGGGTCTCATCTTGCAGTCTGTTATTGTGGGCGGTGTACAGTCAAGCCCACTTGAAATGTGAGGTCTGAAATCCTTGCTGGGCGGTCTAATTGTCGTTCCTGCACTCATTTTTCCTTCTTAAATGCATGAGCAAGTTTCAAACCGAATAATGGTTCCAGGCATGTCCCTGACGTATTTTACAGTAATACGCTAAGTCTCTACTTTGAGTTCAGTTGCATTGAAAACTGTTCCATCTGATAAGAAAAACGTGATTTTCGAAATTTGATTACTTGTACTTATTTTTCACGTGCTACACGCTTGTCACCCTCCTGGGTGCCCCCCCACAGCTCTTCAGTGGGTACGTGTGCGCCACGCACAGGTCCCTGAGCTATTGGAACCTTTCTTTTCAGGACTCTTGTTCCTTTCCCTATATGTCCTTACTCCTTTCCCTTTGCTCCTTTATTTTCACCTCTTGTTATTTCTGTCTTGGTATCCTCCTGACCTTATTTCATTATGAGGTTTTGGTTTGTTTTCCTCTTCAGCTTTTTATTTCTGGTCCCCTTTCTGATACCGGTAGTGAGAACCAGGTGGGGAAGAACTCCACCCTAGCGTCTTTGGCGAAGGAGGGCCAAGCTTGCTGGCTTGGGGTGAAACTTTCTAGTCTGTACCAGGGATGATCACCAAAACTGTTACTTCTGTTTGTGCAATGCATTGTGGAACAGTTCAGGCCTTCTGCAAAATGAGATCTGATTGCTTCCTTACATAGACAACTCTTGGCAGCCAATTGGCCTCCCGGAATGCCTGTGACCTCTTAGGGGACAGCCCAGACACAGGATGTTGTTTTCCAGAGGCAAGAGGGAACTTAACCACCAGTACAATGATGAACTCGAGGCTAATCTGGACGAAATGGCGCTCATTTTGTGTGACGTGTCCAGAGAGATTATAGGACAATCGTGTAGTCACTGGGGCTTTCATCCTGGCCTTGGAGAGGGTGCCCTAGCTGACAAAGTTAAGATGACCATATACAGATAGGTCAAACCATTAATTTAACCTCCCATTTGTCGCTTCTATTGCCTCAAGTTAGGCCACATGCCCTCACCATGGGTGCCACTCTCATCTATGGTGACCAGCCACCATCTTCATGTGGGGAGCCCTCAACCCCCATGTTTATCTGTGTAAATTGGAACGAAAACGAATGCAGACAATACATCGTCTGTTACTCTAAAGCACAATAGTAGTTCGGCAAGACTTCACTCAAATTTCTTGTCCTGGCAAAATATCTAACCTTTGATAGACATGTACATGAGGCCGCATCCTTCTCCCCATTGTATCAACTGCAATAGCGACCATGCCGCCACCTCTCGAGAATGTGCAATTTATCTTGATGAGTGGGATGTCCAGATCTGGGTCAAGGAAAGATTTACCTGGTTATTGGATAGTCACAAACCCTGCGTTCTACCATCTGGTAGTTACATCACTGTTCCTCCATCTCGCTCCATGAAGGACATGGCCATGCAGACAGGCGACCTCAAATTCAGCAATGTGGTTGTTGTGAAATCGCCAATTGTCATGTAGCATCGCTGTCTCCTCATCCAGCTGTGCAACAAGCCACCACTCGCCTCCTGGGACGAAGTTACCTGCTACACAGCTGGCAGGTCAGAAAGGACAGAATGACTACTCGCTGAACACTTCCTATGTGCCTCCAGCCAACATACATGCCTTCCTCTGTGAACCTGAAAGGCTCCAAGAAGTCAAACCAAGGCAAATGGTATTCTGGTTCACCAACTTGGAGATCCTCTTGGATTTTGTTGCCACGAGATATCCTCGCCCAGCCGACCTCAGTGTCTCTGGTGCACTCTGCCAATCGTTTTTCTGCCCTGTACTCTGCAGATAGATACAGACAGAGGATGACAGCGGCTCTGTAGATCCTCCAGCCTCTGCACCCTCTATCAGTAAGTCTTTGAAGGCTGATACTAGGTAGCTGTCGAGGTGATACCGTCATTTTTTCCCTCCTCCCTTTTCCTTGTCATGACTCCTTCAATGGAAGACTGTTGGCCTTCGATCAGAGGATTCATGGCTGGTCTCAGAATCAGTGTCTGCTTGTTCTGTTTCCAAGAAACAATAGTCCCCATGACCGCTTTGAGCTTACATTTCTTTCCATTTCGTTTTGACATCTCCTCCTCCTCCTCCTCCTCCTCCTCCTCCTGAGGAAGACATTCCCTCTCACTGGGAGTCATGCTGTTCATACAGGATGACGTTCATAGTCAGCCCATCTCCCTGACTACCAGCTTTCAAGCTGTTGCACTTTGCCTTTTCCTTCCTCACTTGACCTTTCCCCTCTTATTTAGATCCATCTGTCATTCAGTATGACCAGGGAAGACATCCTCCACCTCATTGGGCAACTACATCACCCCTTTCTGCTGCTAGGTGACTTTAATGCGCACCATCCTCTTTAGGGTTCTCCCAGAACCTGGCGGATAGGCGCTGTCCTGTTTGACCTTCTAAACCAAATAAACCTCCCTTGAATTAACACAGGAGCACCCATGTTCCTTCGACTCGACGCACACCTATTCCCATTTGGACATCTTCTGCACTGCCCAGCTTGCCCATCATCTTGAGTGGTCACATTCTGACATGTACTCACGTGACAATTTTCTTTGTGTGATCAGATTGCTGACTCCTACACCACCTATGTGCACACCCAAATGACATCTTTTCTAAGACCAGCTGGAGGCCTTACAGATTCCTGACGACCTTCGATGAACATAATTTCCCTAGTTGCGATGACCAGGGTAGAATCTTTTTAATGTTACCCTTAATGCCGCAGAACGTTCCATTCATATTCCTCCCAGGGGGTCCACAACTCTTTTGTGGATATGTGCGTAGCGAGCACGGGACCCCGAGCTAATGTGGCCCTCCTTCCTTACCAGGCTGCATACTTTACTTATCCGCATCCTTCCCTGTCCCCCATCTTCGCCCCTCCTCCCCTCACCTCTGGCTCTTTCCTTCCCTTTCTCCCCCTCTCGGAGTATGGTTTGTGCCTACGTCCAGAGACGGACGCTCGTAAATTTGACGCCTTCTTCGCCTTCCCTGGTTGTATGTCTTCATCCTTCCTTTGTCCTTCTCTTTTCCTTACCTCTTCTCTTTACCCTTTTCTCCGCTGCGGCGTTTGAGACCTCTTCTTTCCTTTCCCTTTTTTTGTTTTTTCCTTTCTTTCTTCCTCCCTGTGCGTGTCTGAAGGCCGACCCACGCATTTTCGTGCGTAGCCGGTGACAGGGTAACGCGTAATTCCCCACCCCGGGTAGACAGGTAGGACACGTATGTACCCCCTGGTAATGGCCAGGCCCAGGGAGGGGTGATTACCCGAGCTGATAACTTCCGAAAGTGCCGATTGGTCCCTCCGTCCGTTTGTCGGGAGGTGTGAACAAGCACCTAAGGCGGGAGTGCCCTCAGAGAGGCCCCCACAAGGGAAGAGCGCGCCATTGGAGACGCTGGTAATCTTGGGGGATTCTTCCGCAATGGTTTCCTTACCTTCCACTATGTCCGCTCACAAGTGTAAGTTCACTGAGTCTCAGCCACAGACAGTTCTTCCATCGTTGCCACAGTTCCTTGTTGTTTCTCGGTCTGATGAAGGTCACAACTTCTCCACAGTCAACCCTTTCATTATCCAGAAAGGTGTCGACGCAATTGCAGATCCTGTAAAGTCTTCCCGTTTACGAAATGGCACCTTGTTGTTAGAAACAGTCAGTGCCCTCCAGGCACAAAAATTGCTGCATACTTCACTGCTCCACACCTTCCCTTCCCTTCTCGCGTGGAGTCGTTTATACACGCTCCCTCGATGGATTGTCTGACGACGAAATTCAGAACTACCTGTCTGACCAGGGCGTAACGGCTGCTCATAGAGTTATGAAAAGGGTTGACACGAACATCATTCCAACCCGCACTGTCTTCTTGACATGTGACAAAGTTCAACTCCCATCCAAAATCAAAGCAGGCTATGAGATAATTTCCGTTCGCCCTTATGTCCCAAACCCTACGCGTTGCTGTCGGTGTCAGCGGTTCAATCACACCAGCCAGTCCTGTTCCAATCCGGCCAAATGTGTTACTTGTGGCAAGGATGCCCATGAGGGTGCTTGTCCACCTCCGTCCCCTCGCTGCATCAACTGTATGGGTGACCACGCTGCTTCCTCTCGAGATTGCCCCATTTTTAAAGACGAATAGCTCATCCAGGAAATCAGAGTGAAGGAAAAGATGTCGACATTTGCTGCTCGAAAATTATTCGCCAGTCGACAGCCCACCATGCCTCAGACAGGAAAATACAGCACTGTCCTTGCTTCTCCTCGGCCAACAAAGGAGGCGGCCACGCAGACTTGCGACCTCACCTTTAGTGCCACGGTCGTCAGATCGGCCAGCGCAAAATCGCCTGTTCAACCTCACCACTTTCGCCTGCCCACTCTATGGCTCACCCTTGGAGTTCCGCTAAATCTCGAGTCCAAAAGTCAGACACCAAGACTTTGAAAAAAGAGCATACTCGTGAAGAGTTTTTATGTACCCCAACTTCACAACATCGGTTCCTCTTTCATCTAAACATCATATTTCCAAGAAGGCTAATAAGAAACCCAGTTCATCTCCTTTTCCGCCAAGGCGCATCTCATCTACAGAACCACCTGGCGGAAATCGCCCTCGGCAATCTTCTGTGTCGCCGAGGCGCACTGCTGGCGGCCGATCAACCGGCTGATCGCTGATGGCAGGAGCTGCTCCTGAACAACCTATGGATCAGGATCTTCTGCCTTGGCTGAATGCCATTCCATGCTGTCGGTCGCAAGCTCTGAGCAGTCCTTGAGTTGACGGCAACCTTGGTCACATTCCCCCATTTTCTGTTCACCCTATGTCCATTATCCACTGGAATATCCGCGGCATTCGAGCCAGTCGGGATGAATTGTCGATCCTCTTATGTTCCTACTCGCCGGTCATCTTCTGTCTTCAGGAAACAAAGCTGCGTCCCCGTGACCGCTTTGTTCTCCCCCATTTTCAGTCCATCTGATTTGATCTCCCCTCTGTTGAAGGCACTCCAGCCCATGGAGGACTCATGATTCTTCTCCATGATACTCTCCATTATCGCCCAATCCACTTAAACACTTCCTTCCAAGCTGTCACTGTCCGTATTTCCCTTTCTGGGCCCCCAGGGGTTCAGCGTTCATTTGCTGAGTACGGGCTTGGCGACCCCGGGGTCCTGAGCTGGGGACTGGTCAGCGCTGCCAGTCTCCTGTCACCGTAACCCCCGGACATGCTTCAGCGACTACCGTATGGTGCGGCGGTGGAATGTTGTGTGCTGTGGGGAATGGCATTCTTGGCTTGACCGCCTGGATTGCGAGGAAGGTAAACCTCTATAAACACCCCTCAATCTTACGGTGTGCTGCGCTCCTATAAGATGCATAGCTGTTGGGGTGGAACAGTCGCAAGCGGGCAACCTCTGGGGCACCTGCCGCACCCCAGTTGTATACGGCTTACTCAGGCACGTGGGGCTCTGTCTGAGTGGACCTTTAGTTCCCTAGCTGCTCGTGGGACCACAATGGACCCTTCGACCTCTACATTTCCCCCTACCAGTGGATTGGGTGGGCCACTGGTAGGAAAACACACCCCATCGAAAAAGCGACTTCGTGCTGCGAGTCCTCCAGCTCCTGGTGTTGCTGGAGATTTATCAGACTGTCGTAACAGAGCACATGCTGAAAATCAGAATGTGTTTTTGATTATTAAACGGAAGGAGGGTAGCTTTGAGAGGGTTTCTCCCTTTTACATCCACAAGGGTCTTGAGGGAATTGCAGGTACACTGAAATCTGTTAAGCGACTGCGCAATGGTACTCTCTTAGTTGAGACTTCTAGTTCCTGTCAAGTTGCTTCTCTTCGGAAAGCACCCAGTCTCGGAGAGTACGCTATCGAGACCGAGATCCACTCCACACTCAGCTATAGTAAGAGTGTTGTGACATGTAGGGACTTGTTAGATATCTCCACAGACGAGTTGAAATCTGAGTGGGCTGACGAAGGTATTGTTGACGTGCAGAATATTATGGAGCGAGTCGATGGGGACCTAGTAAAATCAGTCTCATTTATTCTCACGTTCAGTTGCCCGAGACTTCCAGAGCATGTTAAAGCGGGGTTCTTACGTTTGCCGGTACGGCCATATTTCCCCAACCCAATGCGCTGCTTTAAATGTCAGTGCTTTGGGCATACTACATTGGGGTGCAATGGGATAGCCACTTGTGGTAAATGTGGTCAGCCTGCCCATGAAGGAGCCGATTGTTCATCGCCTGTGAAGTGCGTGAATTGCTTTGGGAGTCACCCTGTCTGGAGCTGGGTCTGCCCCATCTATCTCGAGGAACGGAAGATACAGGAGATCAAAACATCTAAGCGCATCCCCTATGGTGAGGCCAAGAAGCTCTTTAAGGCCATGCAACCTCCTGTGTTTACGACATCTTTCGCTTCCGCCCTGAAAAAACCAGTACAAATGGCCACTGTTGCTACACAAACGGAGGTTGCTAGTGTTAGCACTAATACCTGCGTTTGCCAGTGCACTTGTGCTGCTGCAGTTGTTTTGCAACCTGCGGCTCTCCCCGCAACGTCGGACAAGGCCGTGGTTGCTGACATTGGGGTACTTCCTGCCTCTTCACCTATGGCGCCTTCTGCCCAGGCGAGTGAAGCTCCACCTGCTGACAAGGCTCTGCATTCTAAACCCCCTTAGACAAAGACGCCGAAGGTGAAGATTTTGCCACCTGAGGAGACTGGTCAGAGTCGGTCCGATGACGAGGCCATCCTACTGTCTGACCTCTCCCGTGGGTCGTCATCGGAGCTGATGGACATTGATGTCGACTGGGGGCGCTCTTCTCGCCCCAGGAATAAATCTCCGGCCAGTACGGGCTCTCCTCCAAAACACAGAGGCCAGGTGAAAGTTCAGCCACCCTGATCACTGGCTCCCATATTACAGTGGAACCTGAATGGGTTCAGGACGCATGTGGCCGAACTACAACTCCTTGTACGTGAGTTCCCTTTGTGCTTATGTCTCCAAGAGACACATTTTCGTGCCACTGATGCTCCTTCTTTACGGGGCTATACCGTCTATCGGAAAGATGATCTGACGGGGGAAAGGGCAAAGGGTGGTGTTGCGGTTTTTGTCCGTGACATGCACCCCTCATCTGAGCTCCCTCTCGTTACAGACTTGCAAGCAGTTGCAGTTGACCTTCTTGTGGGTCGGAGGCTCACAGTCTGTTCACTTTACTTACCCCCTCAGGATGCGATAGACTCTGAGGCTCTCACAGACCTTATTCGCCAACTTCCCCGCCCATTTCTTCTTCTGGGGGACTTCAATGCTCATAATGTCTTATGGGGCTCTTCGACTATTTGCCCCAGGGGTCGCATTCTGGAAAGCCTCATGATGTCTGAAGAACTGTGCATCCTCAACTCTGGTGCTCCCACTCATTTCTGCACTGCTTCTGGGTCGTCATCAGCTATTGACCTTTCCTTTTGCTCTCCAGCACTTGCGGATTCTGCTCTGTGGGAGGTTGCTGCTGACCTCCATTCTAGTGACCACTTCCCCCTTTGGATTCGCCTCCTGGATGAGGCTATGGCATTTCCGGTACTGCCCCAGTGGCACCTCTGCAGGGCTGACTGGACACTTTTCAGCCAACTGGCTGTTTTGGAACACCGTGCCAGCGTCCACGAATCGGTAGACCATGTTACAGCCGTGATCTCCCATGCTGCTGAATTGTCAATCCCACGGTCATCCGGTCATCCCAAGAGGCGTCCTGTCCCTTGGTGGACCGGTGAGTGCCGCTCAGCTATCCGAGCCCACCGTGCAGCTCTGCGCCGCTTAAAGTGCCGTCCCTCAGCTGACAATCTTGCGGCCTTTCGGGCGGCAAGGGCCAAGGCGCGGCGAGTGATTAAAGAGAGCAAACGACGGTCATGGCAATCGTTCTTGAACTCCATCTCCCGCTCCACTAGTTCTACGAAAGTATGGGAAGCCATCAGGAGGATTTCCAGGAAACTCGGCCAGCTTCCTGTCACGGCATTGCTGCATCAGGGAAGTCTCCTCACGGCGCCGAGAGACATTGCCCAGACACTGGCCATGCATTTTGTGGAATCTACCGCCACTAACTGTGATCCAGATTTCTGCCGCTACCGCACTGCCATCGAGAGGGGTCACTTGGACTTCTGGTCTCCTAATTCTGAACCCTACAACTGCCCCTTAACAATGTGGGAACTGGATTCGGCGCTGTCTGTGGCTCATGATACTGCGCCTGGTCATGATCAAATCCGGTATAGCATGCTGCAGCACTTGTTACTGCCTTCCAAGGAAGTTCTCCTGAATTGTTTTAATATGATATGGTTATCCAGCACGTACCCTGACTCGTGGAGGGAGGCGATGTTGATACCCCTCCTCAAACCAGGGAAGGACCGAATGCATCCCAGTAGTTATCGAAGTATCGCCTTGACGAGCTGTGTCGGGAAGACGTTGGAACGCATGGTCAATCGTCGCCTGGTTTGGCTGCTCGAGACCAGGCAGCTCCTTAGCCCCTCTCAGTGTGGCTTTCGGAGATGTCGTTCCACTATAGACAACTTGACCCTGCTTGAGGCGGCCATCCAGCAGGCCTTCCTGCGTAACCAGCATTGTCTAGGTGTCTTCTTTGACATTCATAAGGCGTATGACACTACTTGGCGCCGCCATATCCTCAATCAACTCCATGAGTGGGGCTTTCGTGGCCGTCTCCCCATCTTCATTCGGTCCTTTCTTTCCCACCGCCTCTTTCGCTATAGGGTTGGTAATGTGCTATCTGATATGTATGTGCAGGAGAATGGTGTTCCTCAGGGAAGCGTTTTAAGTGTCACCCTCTTTGCCGTCGCCATTAACAGTATCACGTCCACTATCAGGAGTCCTGCCCAATGCTCCTTGTTTGTGGACGATTTTGCTGTTTTCTGTTCTTCCTCCAGTCTTGTCACTGCTAGTCGGCAGTTGCAGCTTACGATACAGCGATTAGAGGCATGGACTGTGAAGACGGGTTTTACCTTTTCTGCAGGCGTCTGAGGGACACCATTCTTCCTTTTAGCGACACTGTGCGGTTCCTGGGCCTCACTTTTGATTCAAAGTTGTCGTGGTTGCCTCACCTTAAAGACCTCAAGGTGCGGGGCCTGAAGGCACTGAATATTTTGAAGTGTCTGAGCCATCGGTCCTGGGGAACAGATCGGGCGCGTCTGCTGCAGTTTTATAGGGTTTTCGTCCGATCGCGTCTTGACTATGGTTGCACCGTGTATGGGTCAGCAAGGCCTTCGTATCTGAAGATTCTTGACGCAGTACACCATGAGGGTATCAGGCTGGCCACTGGTGCCTTCCGTACTAGTCCCATCCCCAGCTTGTGTGCTGAGGCAGGGGAACTGCCGCTCGCCATCCGGCGGAAACTCCTCATGGTGCGACGGGTGTGTAAATTCCTTGCCTGTCCTACCTCCCCTGCGTACCCTACCGTTGCCCGACCGCCTATGGAACGTATCTTTTTCCAGTCGTCCCAGGGCAACGAGACCATTTGGGATTCGTGCCAAGCATTTGCTTGGGTCCCTTGGTGTGGAGCGTGTGGCCCCCCAACGACAAGGTTTTCCTCGCCTGCCTCCCTGGTTGCTCCAGGGGCCCAGCGTCCTTTTAGACTTGTCGTAGTACCGGAGGAGCTGCACTCCTGCGTTTGTTTTTACCTCCTTATTTTATGATATTTTAAACCAGCATCCCGACCATGTACCAGTATTTACGGATGGCTCTAAACAGGGGGACTATGTTGGTTGTGCTGTTGTTTTCCCTGATCGACTCGCCAAGTTACGGCTTCCTGCGGCGTTTACCATCTTTGATGCCGAATTGTTTGCGATCTTGCGGGCATTGGAGCAGATGAGATGTGTCCCCAGTCGTAAGTTCCTCATCTGTTCTGACTCCCTGAGTGCCCTTCAGACCATGCAACACTTGTACCCAGCGGATACGGTCGTCCAGAACATCCATGATGCCCTACTCCACCTGCAGCGGCAGGGGAAGGTGGTTTCCTTCTGCTGGGTGCCGGGGCACGTGGGTATTAGGGGAAACGAGCTGGCGGATGTGGCTGCCAAAGATGCATGTTCCCTCCCTCACGTTGTTGAATGTGCCGTCCCCCTCCATGCTGTTACCTCCCTCCTGCGTTTTCGCGTTATGCGTCAGTGGGAAGAGGAGTGGCTGGCAGTCGGTGAAAATAAGCTGCGTCTGATCAAGGCCACCACGCGGCCATGGCGTACGTCCTACCAGTCATGCAGGCGGGATGAGGTTCTCCTCACTCGCCTCCGCATCGGGCACAGCCCCTTCACACATGGTTTTTTACTCCGGCGGGAGGATCCCCCAATCTGCAGTGCTTATGGCGTCCAGATTACTGTCCGCCACATTTTACTTGACTGTCTTTTATTCTCTGACCAGAGGGCGGTGGTATCTTTGCCACCGGATTTGCCCTCTATTTTGAAAGACGACGCATCGTCTGTGGTTAAGGTTTTACGGTTTTGTGTCCTGTCCAATTTGTTGCCACGGATTTTAGGGAGAGGGTTTTAATGTGCTGCTCGATGACTGGCTCACCCAGATTTTAGGTAAGAGGTCCGCCAGTCACGAATCCCTCCTTGTTTCCCTTCGGTTTCTGTCCTCCCTTCCTTGTGTTTCCTTTCCCTTTTTAGTGCAATCCTTTTCCTCTTGTTTTGCCTCTGTATGTGAGGATTTGGAACTGCGTCAGGTCTGTGTCTTTTAGCTGTACCCCTTGTGCGCTGTTCGTCTTAGTCCCTTCACTGCATGTGTTCCTGTTTTTCTGCGTTTGGGCGCTGATGACCCCGCTGTTTAGCGCCCGTAAACCTCAAACACCACACACACACACACACACACACACACACACACACACACACACACACACACACACACTCTTTCTGGATATACCTTTTCTCTTTGTACTGTATACGTTCCATCGTCCACACAAATAGCACGAGCTGATCTCCTTCATCTTCTTGGTTAGCTTCCACCCCCCTATTTGCTGGTTGGGTACTTCAATGCCCACCACCCGCTTTGGGGATCTCCACATCCTTGTCCACGTGGCTCACTATTGCTAGACGTCTTCCACCAAGCGGATCTAGTTTGCCTCAACACTGGGGTCCCTACATTTTTGTCTGACTCCACGACAAATTTCTCATTTGGACCTTTCGGTCGGTTCTGTTACGCTAGCTCGGCGCTTCGAATGGTTCGCCCTTGACGATACACACTCGAGTGACCAATTTCCATGTGTCCTTAGACTGCAGCCTCAACTGCCCTATATGCGCCCGCGACGCTGGAAGTTTGCCCAAGCCGATTGGACACTTTTTTCGTCTCTAGCGACGTTCGATGATCGTCACTTACCTAGCGTCGACGATGAGGTCACACATATTACAGACGTTATTCTTACAGCTGTGGAACGTTCAATACCACGCACCTCCGCATTGCCCTGGCGCCCCCCAGTTCCTTGGTGGAACGAGGCATGCCGTGACGCAATACGTGAGCGGCGACATGCTCTTCGTGTTTCCCGCCACCATCCTACTTTGGCCAACTGTATCCGCTTTAAGCAGTTCCGTGCGCGATGCCGTCGCGTCATCCGCGATAGCAAGAAGGCAAGCTGGAAATACTTTATTAGCTCATTTAACACCTTCACTCCCTCTTCGGAAGTTTGGAGTCGGATTCGAGGGTTATCAGGCGCGTTTAGTTTCTCCCCAGTCTCTGGGCTCACTGTCGCGCGTGATACGTTAGTGGACCCCGTCGCAATTTCTAACTCCTTGGGTAAACACTTAGCTGATATTTCGAGTTCTTCAAATTACCCGCCAGCGTTTCTCCCGAAGAAACGTGCAGCGGAAGTGCAACCTCTTGCTTTCTTCCCTCAAAATCGCGAAAGCTATAATACTGTTTTCTCCATGCGGGAACTCCAACATGCACTCTATTCTTCTCGCTCCTCCGCCCCAGGACTGGATGGTATCCACATCCAAATGTTGCTGCATTTATCAACTCATAGTCTGCGTTACCTCCTTCGCATTTATAATCGAATTTGGACCGACAGTACTTTTCCCAGACGATGGCGGGAAGCTATCGTCGTTCCCGTTCCGAAACCTGGAAAGGACAAACATCTCCCCTCTAGCTATCGCACCATTTCTCTCACGAGTAGTGTATGTAAGGTTTTGGAGCGTATGGTGAATTGCCGTTTAGCTTGGTGGCTGGAGTCCCGCAGTCTTTTAACACCTGGCCAATTCGGTTTCCGAAAGCATCGTTCTGCAGTTGACCATCTTGTTTCTCTCTCCACTTACATCATGAACAATTTTCTCCGGATACGCCAAACAGTAGCAATATTTTTTGATCTGGAGAGAGCATACGATACCTGTTGGAGGACAGGCATTCTCCGCACACTGTTCTCTTGGGGCTTTAGAGGCCGGCTGCCCCTTTTTCTTCGCGAATTTATGGCAGAGCGCACATTTAGGGTGCGGGTGAACACTACTCTCTCCCGTACTTTCTCCCAAGAAAACGGGGTACCCCAGGGCTCCGTGCTAAGTGTTGTACTGTTTGCTATTGCCATAAATCCAATTATGGATTGTCTCCTTCCTGATGTCTCGGGCTCCCTCTTTGTGGACGATTTTGCGATCTTCTACAGCTCTCAACGGACCAGCCTTCTTGAACGACGTCATAAAGGATGTCTCGATCGCCTCTACTCTTGCAGTTCCGAAACCGGCTTCCGTTTTTCTCCCAGCAAGACCGTTTGTGTTAATTTTTGGCGACGTAAGGTGTTTCTTCCACCCTCCGTACATCTAGGACCTGTCAACCTTCCGTTTTCGGACGTCGCTAAATTCTTGGGTCTTATGTTTGACAGAAAACTGTGCTGGTCCTCCCACATTTCCTATCTTTCGGCTCGCTGTCTGCGATCCCTTAACACCCTCCGTGTCTTGAATGGTACCTCCTGGGGAGCGGACCGAGTGGTCCTTCTCCGCCTCTATCGCGCCTTAGTGCGATCGAAATTGGACTATGGAAGCATAGTCTACTCCTCTGCTCGGCCGTCTATTCTTCATCGTCTCGACTCTATCCACCACCGTGGATTACGTTTAGTGTCTGGAGCTTTTTACACCAGCGCTGTGGAAAGCCTTTATGCTGAGACTGCTGAACCTCCGCTGTCCAATCGGCGAGCAGTCCTTCTCAGTCGTTATGCTAGCCATCTGTCTTCCATGCCTGCTAATCCAGCCCATGACATTTTTTCGACACCTCCTTTGATGTAGGGTATGCAGGCCGCCCCTCCTCCCTACTACCACCGGGAGTCCGCTTCCGTCAACTGCTCCATTCTCTTTCCTTCCGCTTTCCTAAAACCTTCTTGACAACTTGGGGTACAGCACCGCCTTGGCTCCAGCCCTGGACCTGTTTGCCCCATGACCTCTGTCAATTTCCCAAGGATGGTACCCCTTCACTTGTTTATCGTCGGGCATTTGCTGCTTTACGTGCACAAATGAAGGAAGCCACATTTATTTACACTGATGGCTCGAAAACATCGTTAGGTGTAGGGAGTGCCTATATTGTTGGCGACACCCCAAATCAATTTCGGCTTCCCGACCAGTGTTCGGTTTATACTGCGGAGCTTTACGCTGTTCTCCAGGCTGTCTACTACATCCGCCGCCATCAGCGGATACAGTATGATATCTGCTCAGATTCTCTCAGCTCTCTCCTCAGTCTCCAAGCTCTTTACCCTGTGCACCCTCTGGTCCACCGGATTCAGGACTGTCTGCGCTTGCTCCACCTGGGGGGCGTCTCGGTGGCGTCCCTCTGGCTCCCGGGACACGTTGGTATCGGTGGAAATGAGGCGGCCGATATTGCGGCCAAGGCTGCAGTCTCTCTTCTTCGGCCAGCTATTCAATCGATTCCCTTCGCCGATCTACGGAGCGTTTTATGTCGTCGTGTTGTTCTTTTATGGCACGCACATTGGTCGACACTTCCCCATAATAAATTACGGGACGTGAAAGCTCTTCCTTGTGCTTGGACCTCTTCCTCCCGAACGCGTCGTCGGGAGGAGGTAATTTTAACTAGACTCCGGATAGGGCACTGTCTTTTTAGCCATCGACATCTTTTAAGCGGCGATCCTCCCCCACTCTGTCCCCACTGCTCTCAGCTGTGGACGGTAAAACACCTGTTAATTGAGTGCCCCTAGTTTACTCCGTTACGCGCCCGTCTACAGCTGTCGCCTGATATATCGTCAATTTTAGCGGATGACACACGCTCGGCCGATCGCGTTCTCGAGTTCATTAGTGCCAGTGAAATGACGTCATTTGAAGCTTTTTTTTTTTTTTTTGGGACAACCAACCCCTTCCTGTAGTGGATTTTTAAGCCTTCCTTCTGCTTTTAGTTTCTCCAATTTTTTGAGTTTCGTTCCCATTGCTGCTGGTTTCCATTTTCGGTTTTTACTGTTTCCTAAGTCACGGACCGGGCGCTAATGACCATACCAGTTTTGCGCCCTAAAACCAAAACAAAAAAAAGCTCTCCGCATTTTTAAGTCGTCATATGATGGCAGACTGAATTCATTATAAACATTTGTGATCAGTATTGTCACATTCTTTGGGACAGCAGAGAAACTAGCTTGATTTAATTCTCTAGTGCTTCCAACGATTCCACTCCCTCTTTGGTCATGTAGGCTGCCCTCAGGGGCTCAGCATTAGTTTGCTGAGTACAGGGTTGGTGACCACCATGATTCCTTTGCTGGGGACTGGTAAGTGCCACCAGTCTGCTGCTGTTACTGTAAGCTCTGGGCATGGTTCACAGATCACTGTAGGGCTCAGCAGTGGAACCATGGTGTGTTGCATGGAATGGGGATCCTGGCTTCACTGTCAGCATTGTGAGAATGGTAAAACTTGTGCCATGAGGCAATTTTAATTCCTCCTTTAAAACGTGGGAAAAACTGTACATGCTGAACTAGTTACCGTAGTGGTGCCCTCAGTAGCTGCATAGGGAAGACCTTAGGGTGGATGAACATATGCCACCTTGTCTGGATCTAAGAATCCAGGCAACTGTCACTTTCAGTGTGGGTTTGGGAGGTATCACTCCACATTTGATAACCTAGCTCTCCTGGAGGTGGCTATACAACAGGCTTGCCTACGCTGGCATCACCTATGTATATTTTATGACATCAAGGTGGCCTATGATTCTACTTGGAGGCGTCTTATCCTAGAGCAGCTTTACGAATAGGATTTTCGTGGTTGTCTTCCCAATTTTATTCAGTCTTTCCTCTCGCCACGATATTTTAGATAGAGGCGGTGACGTCTTGTCTGATCGCTTGGAGCAGAACAACGGTGTCGCTCAGGGTAGCATCTTAAGTGTGACTCTTTGCCACAGCTATTAATAGCTGTTTTGTTTTGCTCTTAAAGCCTTGCAACCATAACACGTTAGTTGCACATAACTGTTCGACGGTTGAACGAATGGGCGCAGAGGAGTGGTTTTTGGTTCAAATGGCTCTGAGCACTATGGGACTCAACTGCTGTGGTCATCAGTCCCCTAGAACTTAGAACTACTTAAACCTAACTAACCTAAGGACATCACACACATCCATGCCCGAGGCAGGATTCGAACCTGCGACCGTAGCAGTCGCACGGTTCCGGACTGCGCGCCTAGAACCGCGAGACCACCGCGGC
Organism: Schistocerca serialis cubense; assembly: GCF_023864345.2. Taxonomy (NCBI): domain Eukaryota; kingdom Metazoa; phylum Arthropoda; class Insecta; order Orthoptera; family Acrididae; genus Schistocerca; species Schistocerca serialis. The sequence goes on from NC_064640.1 coordinate 775,444,349, forward strand.
CGGCGGAGTGGTTTTTACTTTTCCACCAAGAATTCTGTTCTTTTTGTTCTCGTTCCATTGTAAACTTCGCTGAGTTTGGAATGAGGGACGCAATGCTTACTTTGAAAGACAGTGGCGTTCCTGGGCTTGGTCTGACTTGGTTACCACATCTTAGTGACCTGAAAAAAAGGTCACTTAGTACTTAAAGTACTTCCAAATGTCTTGGCCACAATACATGGGAGCAGACATGACTTGCCCGCTTCAGTTTTACAGGGCATTTGTGCCATCCCGGCTCAATTACGGGTGCACAGTCTATGGGTATGTGAGATCGTTGTATTTAAAGATTGTGGGCGTAGTGCACCATGAAATGATTAGGTTGGCCACTGGGGCATTCAGAACACCTTACCAAGCCTCTGCACAGAGGCTGGTGAACCGCCACTGCACGTTAGGCGGTGGCTACTTACGATGCGCCAGGTTTATAAGACGGCCCACACCATACACAACCGCCTACCATACTGTTCCTCAGTCTTCACTGGAAAGGTCTTTCCATAACCGGCAACAGACAGGAGGCCCTATGGGATACGTGCACAGGATTGCCATCTAGACCCAAGTGTAGCCAGTTGTAATGTTTCACATCGCGGTGGGCGCAGATTTCCACTTTGGCTTCTACAGAGGCCAAGACTTGACGAATTTTGAGAAAGATCACGTCAGATTTTGCATTTAAACATGTTTAACATTGAGATGCATCACGGTTTCATAATAGTGTAAGCTGATGGATCCAAACAAGGAAATCGCCTTGGCTGCTCCGTCGTGTTCCCTGACCATGTCACCAGGATGCACATTCTTGACAATTATACAGTTTCCACAGCGGAGCTACATGCGATCCTGAAGGCACTAGAGCAGATACGTTGTATTCAGGGCAAACGGTTTCTCAATTGCTCAGATTCCCTTAGTGCCTTAAAATCGTTACAGAACCTGTACGCAGCTGAGGAGTTGGTCTAGCTGATGTATGACCAACTGTACTTGATCAAACAACAGGGTAAGGTGGTGTCACTCTGCTGGGTGCGAGGATATGAGGAAATGAAGAGGCTGATCAGGTTGCCGAAGTGGCCTGCTGAGGACAGGCAGTGGCGGTGTCCTATTCCCTTGCAGGATGTTTCTGCACTACACAGGAAGTGTGTGTGCGGTTGTGGGATGAGCAATGGCTGGTAGTGACTGCCAATAAGCTTCCCTTCGTGAATCAACAACCTGGCTGTGGCGTTTCTCCTGCCAGTTGTTCAGGTGGGATGAAGTGACCACTCACACATATTAAATGGGGCCCTGCCACAGATAGCTTTTTACTACAGGGAGAGGATCCCCTGTGGGGATGAAGTGACCACTCACACATGTTAAATGGGGCCCTGCCACAGATAGCTTTTTACTACAGGGAGAGGATCCCCTGTGTGGTGGTGATTGTGTCGTGCATATCTCTATCCGCCATATTTTAACGGAGTGCATTTTAAATCTTGATGCAAGGGCAAAAGCAACTATTGGTGGGCTCTGCCCTCTATTTTAGCTAATGACACGAGTGTGACAAAGGTTTTAAAGTTTTGAGATGTGTGGACTCCGGCCTAAACTTCAAAGATTGGGGTTTTAGTGTGTTGCAGAGTGGCTGGCTTCACCTTTGTTTTATTCTTGAGGTTGGCCTGCCACGTCCATCTGCTATATTGTTTCAGCTCTTTACAACACTTTGTGTCATTGATATTTCACTTCTGACGCAATACTTTGTTCTGTGCGGGTATGCACATAGTTATTCAAATTTTGAGTTTAAAATGCTCTTTTATCTTCCTGTTCTTTGTATTTTACTAACACTCGTCTCAATCTGTTTCCGTGCGGGCGCTAAAAACCTTGCTACCTTGCACTCCACAAACATGTCCACATCATATGGGCCAACCTGACGGCTCTCTGGGACCAAGATCTATTCCTCAGTTTCTGGCTTGATAGTACCAGGTGATGTTATCGTGGACCCTATTGCTATATCCATCTTGGGTCGCTATTTTGAGATTTCGAGCGCCTCCCACCGTCATGCTGTCTTCCTCCATTGCCAACGACCTGAGGCGCCTCAAGCGATACCTTTCGCTTATCATAATCGTGCCACAATTCTGCCCTTACTGCGAGGGAGCTAGATTATGCTGTCAATTCATTCAGATCCTCCGCCCCAGGGCCAGGTAACATTGAGATGTTGCAGGACATTCCTCTGGTGCACACCCACTTCTTGTTTCATTTGCGCATCATCTGGACAGAGGGACGTTTCCTACATATTGCCATGAAGCCACTGAAGTACCCATACCTAAGCCTTTTAAGTATAACACCTGCCTTCTAGCTGTTGCCCAATTTGTCTCAATACCTATTTTTGCAAGGTAATTGAAATGATTCATGCCTGGTTGGTATAGTGGCTCAAGGCTCTCACTTCCCTAACCACTACAGTGTGGATTTAGAGCGTGCCGTTCTGCATTTGACCCTCTTGTCACTTGGTCAATCCAGTCATGAATGGTTTTGTGCGGAAATCCCAGTTCGTGGCCGTGTATTTAGATTTGTAGGAAGTGTAAGACACATGTTGGAGGACTGGTGTCCTCTGTACTATATATATGTGGGGCTTCTATGACCTCATGCCCCGTCTTTTTGAAAGACAGAGGTTTCAAGGTACATGTGTGTTCTGCCTTCGACACTTTTATCCTCGAAAACGGTGTGCTTCAGGGTTCCGTCCTGAGCGTCCTCTTCGCTATAGCCATTAATCCTATAATGACTTGTCTCCCACTGGGCATCTACAGCTCCAATTTTGTTGACGTTTTTGCCATGTTTGTTCTCCATGGATTTGCCTCATTGAGCGGAGTCTCTATCGATGTCTCGACCGTCTTCACTTAGGGAGCCTCGACAATGACTTTCGTTTTTCCAGTGACAAAACAGTTGGTATGAATTTCTGGCGACGCAAGTGCTTCCTTGTACCGTCTTTAGATCGTGGGCCTGTGCTTCCGTTCGTTGAAACTAAGAAATTCCTGGGGCTCCTGCTCGATAGGAAACTCTAGGTCCTCCCACATATCTTACCTGGCAGTCCGTTGTATGTGGTCCCTCAGTGTCCTACATGTCCTCAATGGTACTTCCTGGGGAGCAGATCGAAACACCCTCATCCGTTTGTACCGGTACCTTGTCTGTTCGAAACTAGACTGCAGGTGTTTGTTTATGCGTCTGTACGTCTGTCCCCTTATGCTGTCTCAATACTAGCCACCATCGTGGCATCCGTTTGGCCACTGGCACCTGTTACATTAGCCCTTTTGTGTCTGCATGCAGAAGCTGTCGAACTACTGCTGTCCTACCGCCGTGACTCTCCTCAACAGATATGCATGCCGTTTGTCTGCCGTGTGTGGCCACCCATCCTATACCTCCTTTGATGTGCCTTTGATCGGCTGTATGGTGGCGCGTCCCTCCCTGCTGCTGCCTCCTTCGGCTCATGCTCTGGCAGCTTAATTTCACGCTACCTGCCAGTTTCCCGATCAGTTGGGACCTATCACCACCTGGGATTTGTGCTGCGGTATGTGTTCACCTTAGCCTCTATTCGCTTCCAAAAGAAACTGATCCAGCCTCAGTCTATCGCCTTCAGTTTCACGACCTTTGCACGAATCTTCGCGATAATACCTTACTGTACACTGATGGCTGAGTGACCGTCGTGTCGGGTGTGCATTCGTCATCGGCACCGACGTTTCTCGGTATCGGCTCCTGAAAAACAGCTCAGAATTCACAGCAAAGCTCGTGGCCCTGTATAAGGCCACGCAGAACATCTGACGACACAGCCTTTCCAGTTGTCCTCTGTTTAGACTCTCAGCACCCTTCAGTCTATGTGCGCTGTACGCTGCCCATCCCTTAGTGCAGGGGTCCAGGAAAACTTGTTCGCTCACTTTTGGTGGAGCCACTGTGATGTTTCTGTGGGTTCTTAATGTCGGTCTGCCAGGAAACGAGGCCGCTGACGCTGCTGCCAAGGCTGTAGTCCTCGTACCTCTGCCTGCTAGTTCGTTCATCCCTTCAATGATGTGCGTGTTGCCGTCTGTCAGCAGGTAGTGCCCCTTTCCTTCATGGGAACAGGCTCCGGGGAAATAAGACTCCCAGCGGCTTCGGACGACCTCCTCTCGGCCCGAGATCATTTTAGCTAGGTTGCGTATTAGGCACTGCCTTTTTAACCATCACCATTTAGGTGGTGTTCCCCCGCCAATCCCTGATGGAATGCTCTTTAACCACTTAGGAACTCGTTTGTGTTGCCGTCTGAGTTATTGGCGCTTTTAGCGAACGACGCAAGGGCTGTGTTGTGTGTTCTCTTTCTATCCGTCTTAGCAATATGGCGAAGGCGTTTTGTTAGTTCAGGACCTTGGTCTCTGTGGCGTATTTTAGACCCTCCTACAACTCCGATTTTAGCTAGATTCTTTTCCGTTGATTGCGATTAACATGTAGCTGTTTTAACTCCTTGTTGTCTTCGTCCTCCCCATTTCTGACGTGGGAACGTATAACCATAGTTGTTCAGGCGTCCCAAAACAAAACCGCTCAGTTCTGTTCTTTCTCTGGGACTAAAGTCATTAGGGTATCCCAGGGAATAAACTGGACGAGTTTGCCTAGAGGCATATACTAACCATTTCCTTTCATCATTCCATGTGCAGAAATGCAGATACACATAAGACTGCTCTCTGCCCAAAAGAGGAATGACATCTGGTATGCTACTGGCCACAGTTGTACACTATGTAGAATTAAGGAGACTGAAATAGTTTTGTGGTCTTCCTTTAGAGGGTAGTCCAGTGTCTCACTCCGTCTATGTATAGGTCGTACTAGCCTCACCCATTGTTTCCTTTGTAACGAGCCACTTCCCCAATGTGGCTGTGGATCTAGACTGTATCCCATATTTTGGTGAAATGTCCCTTCTTTTGGCACTTGGTACTAAGTATAACCTTCCAGATTCCTTGTATTAAGTATTAGCAGACAATTTATAGACGGTTGAATTGGTCCTGAGTATCCTACTTGATAAACCCCTTTTCCAACGTGAAAACACACAAATCAGATTATCGTACGTGATTGTGCTTGAATGGTAATGTGATGAATACTTGCTAACAACCTTTCGAAAAGTTCGTTGTTCGTCATAATGGTATATGTGCAGACGACTGTTTGAACACTGACTGGACGTACTTCTTGTTCACAGCACTGGCAACACCTCAGGCCCTGCAGCTCCACGTATGGGCAGCGCTCTTCAGTGTGAGGGGTCATAATCCTGTTGAGGTGATCAAACTGCAACTACTTGGATACATCGATCAACGCCAAGGAACTAGAAGGGTTTTCCAAAAGCTTCCTAGAACATCTACCCAATGCAGAGCAGTAGCAAAATTAAATTTTAAATGATTTCATATAATTTCATGATTTTTCTCGTATTAGTCGTAAGTGGAAAATGTTTAAGAGCGATTCATTTATAGTTTTGATAATTTGCCAGGAAATCAGTAACTTTAAAATAAATGAGACTGATTATGTAAGTTTTATTTTCATGTCTTACTTTCATATTGTGGATTAAATTAAGCTGTAAAAAAATTCATTGCAGGCAATGTATTTTATTGTAGCCACATGAATTTTTAGTCTAATAAAGCTTATTTGTATAAATTTTCTTCGATGTTAAATTTTCTTCGATGTTAAATTTTCTTCGATGTTAAATTTTCTTCGATGTTAAATTTTCTTCGATGTTAAATTTTCTTCGATGTTAAATTTTCTTCGATGTTAAATTTTCTTCGATGTTAAATTTTCTTCGATGTTAAATTTTCTTCGATGTTAAATTTTCTTCGATGTTAAATTTTCTTCGATGTTAAATTTTCTTCGATGTTAAATTTTCTTCGATGTTAAATTTTCTTCGATGTTAAATTTTCCAGATATAATGTTCCCTTCCGCAAAAGAAGCGTAGTCTCACGCCAGGGAAACAATAAGCTGCTCCGTAGCTGTGACTGCGTCATGTTTTTAGTGCTGGCATTATGGGCAGGGATTAAATATCCTAAATACTGAATGCTACTTCTAGTAGACCATCGACCATACGTTCATCACCTCTAAAATTCCCCAGTTCGTCGTCTAACGACGAGTGAGCGAATTCAGATTCGATGCCATGCCTATCGAGAATGTAACGTTTCCTAGGCCACACGTAAAACATGTTCTGACAGTCTGAGGACAGTGGGAGGCTCGGACTGTTACGGCTTGGCAGTAGGCTGTTCAGCAAACGGGTATACCATTATATTCATAGATAGCAAAAGTGTAGTCTTGTGATGTATTGTAGGCCTACCAAACTTCCCTGTAGAGTTGTATCATCAATTTGGCTTAAATCGGAAAGAGCTGTACTGAACAAAATACTTCCAATAAATAAAAGGCGAACAGGAGAAAGTCGCGTGAACATATCACTGAGGTCTGTAAAATAAGATGAAATATTGCATTTGTTCACCGTGAAACACTTAAAACAAGCGGAAGTAAAATATCAGCCATTCGAAGACGGACGAGGAATGTTAAGGCACCAACTAGCAGCACTAATTCATCACTTTCTATCTGAGGAGAAACAAATTACTTTTCCCTGCAAGTGGGTAACCATTTTTTTTTGTTTTTTTTTGCATTTGCGTCTATTTCAAAAATTTTGTCGTGGTGGTTTGCATTGAACTAGCTTTGTTTGTAGTAGTCTAATGTAATTACTTCCTCACCTACCTCTAAGTTACCACGTGCACTAAATGTAAGAGGCAGTTCAGCACATACCTAGGTATTTGAAACTTAGTTGGTTACAAATCAGTTTGCCCTCGAGGTGCGCTACAGAAAGGCAATGCCGTAGTGTTAACTCTGTGAACCAGTCAAAACTTTTAAGATCAACAGCTGATATTCGGATACCCTTGACAGTGCAGTAAATTTCACGTGCTATGCAGATTGCGACTGTTTCTACAGTACAGGCTGAAAATTCACAATTACCTACAAAATACACAGAACTCAATGAACACATTGCTTTTAGTGATACTAAACAATCACAGACAAATAAACTATTTCCAGATAGTAACTTCTCAAAGGATTTGTTACTACATCCCCACTGCCGGTATTTTCAAAGTTTCCAGAAATTGCTCTCACACTTCTCATCTAAAATATAACTTCTGGTGCAATGCACTCAGACTTCTATAAAAATAATTCAATGGGAGACTGCAGTGTGAAGAGGCGGTGTATAATTCCCTTGCTCAATGGAAATTGTATATCGCCGTCCAGAGTCGCTTGCGGTCAGATTTCGCTCACATCCATCATATTCACAGCCCTGCATGCCGATCGACTGTTAAATCAATGGAACTGGTCCAGTAAGATACTCGTATCATGCTCGCAATGGATATCTAGGATCAGCATTCCCCAAATACTAGACAGGCAGTGTAGGTGAGGAGGGGCAGGAAGCTGACGTCATGAGCAGGTGCCAGTTTTCAAGTTACCTTTCAAAAAACCTAATTTTCCTCAAGACATCAATAAGCGATCTTGCTGCTGGTACTTCGAAGACTCACATTGCATGGATGTGGGAGACAGGTTGTGTGACTAAGATACGATAAACTTCTGGCATATTCACTAAGCTCGAGAGCTGTATTCACAAATCATTTACCAAAATACATAAAATATGGCGTGTGGCCCCACTATATATGGACACAAGGGAAGAAATCATTCCATTATCACTTAATGAGCACTTCATGAAAGGGCAGGAACACAAGGACTAGCATAAGTCCGATGTTTAAGAATGGCGAAGCAATGTAGAATTAAGAGTTTAGAAAAGCTTAGTCATCCACAGACACAAGTAAGGTCCCAACAACTACATTTCTACTGGACACTAGTTTAATGAGGCTCGAAGAATAGGAATGGTTCAAGCATGTCTGATAAGCTGAGACGAATCTATGACAATCACGTAAAATACGACAAATATACAGAAACCGGCGACCAATGGAAATTTCAGACATCTAGATGGACAACGTACTCATTGTTTGTGGGTTTCTGGTCACCTCGGTCTGACAGGAAACGAGGCCACTGATGCTGCTGCCAAGGCTGCAGTCCTCGTTTCTCGGCCCACTAGCTCCTCCGTTCCCTCTGATATTTGTGTTGCCATCTGTCAGCAGGTGGTGTTTGACATTGCCATTGGTCCAATCTTCATGGGAACAAGCTGCGGGGAATTAGGCCTGTCCCTGTGGCTTGGACGACCTCCTCCTCGGCGCTTTCGACGTGAGCAGATAATTTTACCTATGTTGCTTAATGGGGACCGTCTTTTTAGCTACCGCCATTTATGTGGTGCTCCCCGCCACTTCGTGCTCATTGGCCTCAACCTTTGACGTTCGCTATTTCCTGACGGAATGCCCTTTTTTAACCATTTACGTTCTCATTTGTTTGCCGTCTGAATTATTGGTTGTTTCAACGAATGGCGGGCGGGCTGTCGATCGCGTTTTTTTTTTGTGTCTGTGATGGACATTCAATCTCTAGTTCAGGACCTCTGTTTCTATATGGTGTATTTTATGGCCTTCACTAAGTCCCTGTTCCTATCTCTTCCCTTCCGCCGATTGTGCTTTACGTGTAGTCGATTTTAACTCGTTTTTGTCTGTGTTCTAAGGTTTTGACCCTAGTTCTTTTTGCATCCCAAAACAAACCCACCCTAAACGTAATTCCCTACGCACTCGGGGGCGCTGGCAAATACATCATGTGGTCTATTATTTCTACAATGAAACGCACATTTCAGTTTACGGTGAAATTTTACTCAACCAATACCAGTGACTTAAATCCGTACTTCAGTATTAAAAACCTACATCTACTCTCAAAGAAAAAATTCAAATGGTGAAAAATTGGTTGAGAAATGTCTTGCAGTGTAGCCAAATTCAAGAGTAAACCTTAAGTGCTAAATTCCCCATCGATGCTGACTACTGGGCGACTCCTAAGCGTTTCCCAGGCCTGAGAGCACCTCCCCTTTCTCTACATTTTCGAAGAGAATTTAAAATATTTGTATTTTTTCGTCGATCCAGCTGAGCCCATATACCGTTCGGCAACTCGTTACCATATTTGGCACAGTGACTGGCCACATGTTTCGCTGGTTGTGGAAAGCTCTTCCGAAAAAAAAATTGGACGTCTACCATAGCTTCCAAGGGCTGCATGAACACCTGATATGTCAGCTGGACATGTCTGTGAAATGGAATTTCGGTAACTTGGTCGATACGGTCATACAGCAAATAGGTTGCTGCCTTTCGAACTCGCATGAGATCGAAAGGGAATCCCTAGGAACATACCCATGGCATCTCCGGCACCACATCCCCCATTTAGAGGCTAGTGCTGCGTGTGTGGTCTCTATGCAAAGTAGAATTTTTCGAAAGCTGGTATCGTACGTAGTAGTGCCAAAGTACTTGGGTTATAACGTACTTAATCTGTCGTACAAAGTTCATTTTACTCAGCCCGATTGATTAACAGTGAGCTGGTTGTTCAGCCGAGATGACTCAGCTCCACCAGTTCTTCTTGCGTCCAGAGACCAACAATAGTTCAGTTCGGTTGAAGTCTTGGTGGCTAGTAACCCTAACACACAACTCGCAGCACCTGAAAAAAAAAAGGCTGTAGATACTCCAAACGATTAAAATGGAAATAACTCGGCTGGCCATATGGACAGCTGTGACAGAGCGATTCTAGACGCTTCAGTCCAGAACTGCGCTGCTGCTACGGTCGCAGGTTCGAATCCTGCCTCGGGCATGGATGTGTGTGAAGCTCTTCGGTTAGTTAGGTTTAATTAGTTCTAAGTCTAGGGACTGACGAAAACACTCAAATGACTTCAAGCAATGTGGAATTTAACATTTGTCATCAGTCCCTAGACTTAGAACTACATCAACCTAACTAATTTAAGGACATCATATACATCAATGCCAGAGGCAGGATTCGAACCTGCGACTGTAGCAGCCTATTGGTTCCGGACTAAAGCGCCTAGAACCGCTCGACCACAGCGGCCGGCGGGACTGATGAACTCAGATGTTAAGTCCCATAATCCTTAGAGCCATTTGATCATTTTTTTTGCCCATGGACACACCATCACTGAAACACGCCGAGAAACCTTAGAGGTCATGCTCATGGCATGCACTTCAGTCAGGAATATTCGCTTGAAAACTGGTTGCGATGGGCTTGTATCGACTGACATTATCAATTTCTGTCTGATTTGAAACATGGTTAGTGATGGGGTGCAACAGAGGTCTCCGGTAACACTACTAGTCATTTTCTTTTCGATTCCACTTGCAGATGAAGTGAGAAAAACAATAAGCCGGGCAACTTACTGTACGGCGTGGTCATGGAAATGTCCAAATATGTTTCTACCTTTCTGCCTCTACATGTTGGTACGTCTTACTGCGCTGATACGTATTATAACGCTTTGGAAACGGAAAGAGCACGGGGAATCGGTAAGAGAATCCGAACGGAAGTCTTCTTTCTATTGTTTGGAGTCTTTCAAAAGACGTCGAAAGAGTTCACATACACGCAGTTACGATCCTGAAAGTCTGTACAGATCATGGGATTGTGCAACGCAGAATCGCGGTGGACATCGGTGTGTTTGGTAGAAAAGAGACTGGTCTCCCAGATCATGTCCGAATTTGGAGAACAGGTAATTGATATGAGCTATGCAAGAATTAAACTATTTCCGTTGTGTATCTTGGATACAACTTAGCGAGCGAGTGGAAGTTCTGTCTCGGGTTTTACTCCTGAAAATGTAGCAGCATCTTTCAGCCGCATCCGCACCTCCTCTGGCTCTGAGAACGTACATCGGTTCAGTCAGTCTCACCCAACGAAAAATAAGTGTTTAACTTCCTATCGATAACGAAGTCATTAGAGACGGTTTTACCTACCAAGGAAGCGCAATGAATTCATTCTTATGAAGAAATGTTCGTTGTGTCCAACCATACACATTACTATGTTTCATGGTTCCCCTAAATCGATGGATGTGAATCCCTTGTTTCCTATCCTGCCCAAGCTTGTACACACTCCAATAACCTCTTAGCTGACGGGAATGAAACTGCAATCTTTCTACTAGATAGATAAGCATTTTTCTTTAAAATGAAGAACCACAACCAGTCCTGTAAATATGCTGGAAAGTTTTCTAGAAGTTTTCAAATTGTGCTTAGCCATTCCTGAAGTCCTCAGTCTTTTACTTAACTCTTAAATCATAATGTCGGAGCAGCAGTGTCGTCGTAAATATTGTCTGCAGCTTGAAATTACAAACATGTACTCATGTCCAAAGGAACTTTGCATCGTGATTCAGAATAACACAGGCACTGCAATATCTTATCGTATCAAGCAGCCATTTTCTATACTTCATAATTTCGTTTTCTGTGTCGTACGGTGGAAGTTATTGTGTTCCGCAGCATTAAATGTGTTAACACTGTTATCAGAGTGACTTCTTATTCACAACAAAAAGTAACTGTATGGTGAGACAGTTAATGTATTAAATAAGAGCCAAATTCCTAATGCTTTAACGCAGAATCAAACATACAGCAAATGACGTAAAAAGTTTGAGTAGCAGTGATTTCCAGTCAGCGGTTATTAGTATGTCCACCAAATTATTTCGAATATTTCTGTACGTTATTCCTTTACTTCGTGCATCAATGTTGTTAACTGTGTATCCTGCCTTCACAGAAGTGAATTTGCAGGTTTTTCTTAGTTGCATTTGATTTCGTGATTTTTATGGAATTTTAATATATTTATCAGAGTTGATTATAGAGGGTGGATCAGCAGAAAGCACTATTTCTGGTTTCATTGTGAGACAGGTGATATATAATAGCAGTCAGATCATTAATTATTAAACGTTAACACACTTCGAGCAACTGGTCACCACTCAAAAGACGTTCGTAAAGTAACTTCGGACATCCAACTGCTATGTATGGTCTCTGGTAAATATGAAGTGTCCCGCTTGCTCAGTGTACCTTGAAAGCCACCGGGTTCGTTTTTGCAATAGAATTTTGCAATTTGCACTACGGAATGCATTACAGATCCCAAAAAAACCATTATTCAGTCATTTTAATACCTGCCTGTGTCACACGTACATACGAGAGATAACTGGCCAAATAGAATCATTATAAGATGAGGTGAATTTGGTTGTGTAGGTATACAGCACCAGGGCCGCGGGATTGCCGAAGCTGGTCCAGTTAGGAGACTGGTACCAGCCAGCAGGGTATGAAGACATGCAGCGTGGCCAGAAAACAGGAAAATCCCAGAAGGGGGACTGGACGGTAGGTGCTCGCTTTGCAGAATGCGGAATGCACCGAACCGATCTGAAAGATGGCTACGTTACAGCTCTTAAAATTTCGAGAATAAACCACATTTACATACTAAAGCAAATCTGAATAAATCTGTGATCTCAGAAAAGTCAGGCACATCCAATGACACAACAATATTTTTAATGTGTTTAAAACTACAGAAATTATTAATTTACACTGAGTAAAATTTTCACAACCGTCTGAAATAACATGATTATTATTTACTTGTATAACATTTTTTACCAAACACCTACTGTTTTGGCTACGTAATCCTTCAGTGTATAAAATGTATTGCATAACAAGTACTTTTTAGCTGCCTTTTAAATAAGCGTATTTTTTGCAGCTTCTATAATATCTTTTGGTAACTTATTGTGCAGTTTTATTCTTTAGCAGAAAATGATGTTTTTAGATTTATGTTTATTTCTTTCTTGGTAAATGTAAGTTGAGTCTAGCTCTTGTTCCATGGAGATGGACGGAGCTGTTCGTGCGGTAATTACCAATGTTTTTATTGATGTGCACAACTGACTGATAAATGTATCCACATAGAGTAGTTAAAATCCCCAGTGGTTTGAACAGATCTTTACAATGACCTCGACTACTATTTTTGTTTATTATGGTTTGGCTCTTTTCTGGTGTTTGAAAACTGTGTTCATACCTTGTGCATTTGTCCCTCCCCCCAATATCATAGAGAAGAATTGAGTGTACATATGAATAGTATGTAACTAAAGGACACTGCATGTTTCACACTGATGATAGGATTCTTATGGCATGATGGCATTCTGTTTGCAAGTACCTTTGTGTGTTCACGCCACTCCAACTGAGAATCAATGTTCATTCCTAGAAATCTGGCATTTGTTACACAGAGTACAGAGATGCATGCTACATTCAATTTAACATTGCCATTTTCCATCTTCATAATGAAATTCGTGGCATTAGTTTTCTTGATGTTCGATGTCACTTGATTGCTTATTGACCAATTGTAACTTCATTCAGAGTTTCATTTGCTTTCTCTGCAAGGAGTTCTCTTGTTTTCTTAGTGACTGTAGGATTGCTGTCATTGGCGAAGATAATTATTGCACCATGAGTAACACTACTGGGAAAGTCATTGATTTATATCTTGAATAGTTCCTAATATGCTACCTTGCGGAACCTCTATATTAATGTATTTGGTTCCGACAAGTGTTTTACTGAAGGTTTAAATCTGTTTGAATTATTTGTTATCTCTACTCTTTGTAGCCATTTGTAAGTTTCTGTATTCTGCATTACTTTTGTTAAGCAAAGGTACAACTCTTGCCTGTTACAACCGCTCTGGAAATGTCCCTGATCTGAAGGATCCATTTATTATATTTGTTAAGGGGCCTCGTATGATTTATGTGCATTGTTTCAGTACACACATTGGTACTTCATCTAAGCCTACTGACTTTTTATTATTTAGTTTTTGAACAGTATTACAGATTTATTCTCTGTGGCTAGAGGTAACATCACTGAATTTAGAGCAACATTATTTACAGGTGATATATTTGTTTTGGGATTTTTTCTGTAAGTTCAGTGAAATACTTGAAAAAATGCTTGTTTACATAGTTCGCAATGATATAAATTTAAGAATTCTGGATAATTGCGACTGTTGTTTGTCACAGAACTGAGGTATTTAATTGTTAGGAGGACTGCTTAATGCTTGCTGTTATCCATCTGTTTTTGCGAGATGATGATACAGACATGCATACTTTTCGAAACGTCTTTTAAAAGTTCAATTTAAATAATGCGGAGAATTTAGAGAATTTCATATTGGTTTCCTTATACACATCATCCTAGCTTTGTTTTGCTAGTCCTTTTGAAAAATCTTTTTGATTTTTGATTGATGTCGTTTGTGGCGTTGTAGTTTAGGGAATTGTTATTTGACAGAGATGGTCTGATAGTCAGAGATCTTTCACAGCTCCATCACATTTTTCCCTGTCCATGTTTGTGGCCTCATGGGCAATTACTGATGCCGTCATTGTAGTAACCCTTGTTGCACTATTGACCAATAGGGACGTGCCAAAACTTTGAATGATATTTATGAGGGAGCTGCTGGATTCATTTATGATATTAGTGTTGTTAATGTCCCCACAAAGAATTATGTTGACCTTTGTACTTGAGACTTTATCTAGAACTTCTGTTAATTTATTGAAAAAAAAACACACACACACACACACACACACACACACACTGCTACTGGGATATCTATACACACACAAAATGATGAATTATTTGGCGATATCAAGCCCTGTTAATTCAATAGCTGATGTTTTAAAGTGTTTGTCTTCACTGACTGTACTGAGGTCATGTCTTGATTTGAAATGTGTTCCTTTTCTGTCATAAATGGATGATCCTCCATCCGTTGAAGCAGTTCTGCAGTAAGAGTTTGCAATTTCATACAATGGTAATACTACATGTAGAATTTGAGTCACTACGCCAGTACCCAGTAACACAAACTACTGTGCATTTCAAAGATTGGCGCTCAACTTCTAGTAGTTGTATTTTATTTTTTTATTGATTGCATGTTTTGATGGAGGATTGTTAAGTCTGTGAAATGCTCCATGTTACTCTTTCCAATGGGTTCTTTTTCTTTGAGACATCTGGTACGTGTGATATTTGGAATGTTAAAATCTGTTTTGTGAATTACTGTTTCAGTATTTTACATGGGTGTGTGTTGTTCTTAGCATAAATTAGATTAATTCAGCGTAAGTAGTATGTAAGTCTAAAGAGCGATGACCTCAGCAGTTTGGTCCCTTACGAATTTCATACACAAGAAAGTACTTTTTTGTGTGTTTGCGACATATCTCAGTGGGGTAGCTTTGGCAACATAAACCCAATATAAATGCTTAAAATCTTTACTTCAATAATGTGGCTAAGATTCAACACATTAATGCACTCAGATTAGCAAAAAGTTAAGAAATTTTAAATTCCAGTCTTTGTCTGCCTAAGTTCTGTCGCTTAAATTTACATAGATGTATGACTTGTGCTCCTACCAGTACTATGGCAGGTAAAGCGTAACATACACAACCGTAATTTTTGATTTTCTTGAATCTTCAGATTAGAATTTTTCTTCTGTAGATGGGTGTTGTTATTCAAATAAATTACAGGAATGCAGCCGGGTGACGTCTTCGACAACCGCCGATACTGAGGAGCTCATCACTCTGGCAGACCAAATAGTGGGGCTACTCCAATACCTTTGTTCCTTGTAGTTCCGTTTATAATGACCGCATATTTTAAGACCAACATATTTGTGCTGACACATCGCGGTCGTAAATTCTTAAGTATTATAGTGTTGATATCCAATACACCACTGCTAATAGACGTTTTAAATAGCGTGTGAGTTACAGAAGTCACCACGTGACTGCTTATTGGAAGATATTCCTCTCCCTCATAATCGCACTCACAAACTCTGGTTTAAATCACAATATATTAACAAACCTGTGGGTGGAAATAAAGAAGCGGCCGTTATCTTCTGGAGAGAAAGGGATGTACGATCTGTTACTGAGGAATGTTCACGTACAGAAATTCAGTGACTGTTATGCATCTTGATTGGAGCTCTTCACCTTGATTTGGATACTTGCAATAATATAGCCATACTGTGAGAAAGTACTGAGCGAATATGACGAAATTTTTCGTCTTTGGTATGCATATCTTGATTATAATTCAGAATACTGTTGAAAGCCTGTTCATGTTAGGTAATCATGTGCTAAAATTTCTTAAGATACGAGACTTACTGAATATTAGTTTGTGACACTGTTTTGATAAGCCATGGTTCACACAGATATTAAAAAGTTCTTTCAAACTAATGTAAAATTATTGTCTCACACCGCGTTAGAAGTATGGGAAACGAATATACTTCGGTTTAGATTGTCTACTTGGAGATCGTAGTATTTGCTTGAATTACGAATCTTGACTGACCAACGAAAGTACAGCATTGAGCTACACTTGGTATTATCAGACTTAATGCAGTACGGTAGGAATAAGACGGGTCCTGACTGCATCAGCTGCGTCAACCGAGCGCCACCGTGCACATGCGGCGCTCCGACCTCCAAGTCCTCTGGATATGATGTGTGACTTACATAGCTTGCTTCTTATACCATTCCTGTATAATGCTGAGAGATAACCTAGCTAATCTACATTTTCTCGTCAAAAACAACAATACACTAAAATCAAGAGATTGCAAGAAACATTAACACTGTCGATAAAAACTATATCCAGGAGGACAGCTGACACGTGTAATAAACTGACGGTAATGATATGTGAATGAGGCACAGTCACAACCTTTCCTTGTGGATTGTTACGTAATTTCAGGATATTTGCTGTGCATTTAGAGCACATCTTCGGCTGAATTACATTTGGCACATATATTAGTACAGCACTATATGGGAGAATAAATACACTCCTGGAAATTGAAATAAGAACACCGTGAATTCATTGTCCCAGGAAGGGGAAACTTTATTGACACATTCCTGGGGTCAGATACATCACATGATCACACTGACAGAACCACAGGCACATAGACACAGGCAACAGAGCATGCACAATGTCGGCACTAGTACACTGTATATCCACCTTTCGCAGCAATGCAGGCTGCTATTCTCCCATGGAGACGATCGTAGAGATGCTGGATGTAGTCCTGTGGAACGGCTTGCCATGCCATTTCCACCTGGCGCCTCAGTTGGACCAGCGTTCGTGCTGGACGTGCAGACCGCGTGAGACGACGCTTCATCCAGTCCCAAACATGCTCAATGGGGGACAGATCCGGAGATCTTGCTGGCCAGGGTAGTTGACTTACACCTTCTAGAGCACGTTGGGTGGCACGGGATACATGCGGACGTGCATTGTCCTGTTGGAACAGCAAGTTCCCTTGCCGGTCTAGGAATGGTAGAACGATGGGTTCGATGACGGTTTGGATGTACCGTGCACTATTCAGTGTCTCCTCGACGATCACCAGTGGTGTACGGCCAGTGTAGGAGATCGCTCCCCACACCATGATGCCGGGTGTTGGCCCTGTGTGCCTCGGTCGTATGCAGTCCTGATTGTGGCGCTCACCTGCACGGCGCCAAACACGCATACGACCATCATTGGCACCAAGGCAGAAGCGACTATCATCGCTGAAGACGACACGTCTGCATTCGTCCTCCATTCACGCCTGTCGCGACACCACTGGAGGCGGGCTGCACGATGTTGGGGCGTGAGCGGAAGACGGCCTAACGGTGTGCGGGACCGTAGCCCAGCTTCATAGAGACGGTAGCGAATGGTCCTCGCCGATACCCCAGGAGCAACAGTGTCCCTAATTTGCTGGGAAGTGGCGGTGCGGTCCCCTACGGCACTGCGTAGGATCCTACGGTCTTGGCGTGCATCCGTGCGTCGCTGCGGTCCGGTCCCAGGTCGACGGGCACGTGCACCTTCCGCCGACCACTGGCGACAACATCGATGTACTGTGGAGACCTCACGCCCCACGTGTTGAGCAATTCGGCAGTACGTCCACCCGGCCGCCCGCATGCCCACTATACGCCCTCGCTCAAAGTCCGTCAACTGCACATACGGTTCACGTCCACGCTGTCGCGGCATGCTACCAGTGTTAAAGACTGCGATGGAGCTCCGTATGCCACGGCAAACTGGCTGACACTGACGGCGGCGGTGCACAAATGCTGCGCAGCTAGCGCCATTCGACGGCCAACACCGCGGTTCCTGGTGTGTCCGCTGTGCCGTGCGTGTGATCATTGCTTGTACAGCCCTCTCGCAGTGTCCGGAGCAAATATGGTGGGTCTGACACACCGGTGTCAATGTGTTCTTTTTTCCATTTCCAGGAGTGTATAATTTATACTAAAGACAATGGGACTGGAACTAAAATCAAGTAGTGGGCTAATCCAATATCTTTTTGTTCCTTGGAGTTCCGTCCATAGTGACCGCATGTTTTAAGACCAACACATTTGTTCTGTGACATCGTGGTTGGAAATTCTTTAGTATTGTAGTGTTGAGGTTTTGTTGGTCTATCATTGTCCCAGGGTTAAAGACTTAGCTAACAAGCATCTCAACCTTTGCTCCTGGCTTCGAGAGACGGCCTCTCAATTGATAAATATCATCATCTTGGTCACACGATAAGGCGAAACTCCAGAATGCCGTCCGCCGCTAGTGGTCTCGCGTTCTCGCTTCCCGAGCACGAGGTCCCGGTTTCGATTCCTGGCGGGGTCAGGGATTTTCACCTGCCTCGAGATGATTGGGTGTTTGTGTTGCACTTATCATTTCCTCATCATTCATGAAAGTGGCGAGTTTCTTCTGGTACCATTCTTTTATAATGCTGAAAGATAACCTAGGTAATCTAAATTTTCTCGTCAAAAACAACAGTACACTAAAATCAAGTGATTGCAAGGAACCTTAACACCGTCGATAAAAACTATATCCCGTGGGACAGTTGACTCGTGTAATAAACTGACGGTAAGGATATGTGAATGAGACACAGCCACAAGCTTTCCTTGTGGATCGTTAGGTAATTTCAGAATATTTGCTGTGCATTTAGAGCACATCTTCGGCTGAATTACATTTGGCACATATATTAGCACAAAACTATATGGGAGAATAAATATAATTTATACTAAAGACAATGGGACTGGAACTTTCTGCGACCTCCTCAGATAATTGAGCCCAGGTGCATCGCATTGTGGTAGCTGCTGGTATTGCTGTCTCCACAGCTGCGCTAGGTAATTTTGAATCTACTGATGTCTTTCCAGAATGAATTTTCACTCTGCAGCGGAATTGATTTGAAACTTCTTCGCAGAATAAACCTATGTGCTGGATAGGGACTGGAGCTTCGGACCTTTATCTTTCGCAGGAAAATGCTCCAAAGTTTGAAATGTTGATGTACGTCTCACGACCCACCCTCATGACTTCACTTCCGCGAGTTTCATTCTGGAAACAAGCCTCTAGGCTGTGGCTAAGCCATGTCACCGCAAAATCATTTCCCCCAGGAGTGTTAGTCCCGCAAGCATGCAAGAGAAATTCACCGAAGTTTGAATGTAGGAGATGAGGTACTTTATTATTTATAGTTTGCATTACTCTTCCTAAGTGTGTAACATTTCAGATGTTAGCTGACTAATGCATAAATCTCAGCTCTAATTTCGATATTACACCAAGAACCAGAGGAAGACTGCAGTTATCGAGAACGACGAAGAAACTGTCAGTAACACTACTGTGTGCAGCAAGATTTTTTATTTTTAGTTCCACATACACTCCTGGAAATGGAAAAAAGAACACATTGACACCGGTGTGTCAGGCCCACCATACTTACTCCGGACACTGCGAGAGGGCTGTACAAGCAATGATCACACGCACGGCACAGCGGACACACCAGGAACCGCGGTGTTGGCCGTCGAATGGCGCTAGCTGCGCAGCATTTGTGCACCGCCGCCGTCAGTGTCAGCCAGTTTGCCGTGGCATACGGAGCTCCATCGCAGTCTTTAACACTGGTAGCATGCCGCGACAGCGTGGACGTGAACCGTATGTGCAGTTGACGGACTTTGAGCGAGGGCGTATAGTGGGCATGCGGGAGGCCGGGTGGACGTACTGCCGAATTGCTCAACACGTGGGGCGTGAGGTCTCCACAGTACATCGATGTTGTCGCCAGTGGTCGGCGGAAGGTGCAAGTGCCCGTCGACCTGGGACCGGACCATAGCGACGCACGGATGCACGCCAAGACCGTAGGATCCTACGCAGTGCCGTAGGGGACCGCACCGCCACTTCCCAGCAAATTAGGGACACTGTTGCTCCTGGGGTATCGGCGAGGACCATTCGCAACCGTCTCCATGAAGCTGGGCTACGGTTCCGTACACCGTTAGGCCGTCTTCCGCTCACGCCCCAACATCGTGCAGCCCGCCTCCAGTGGTGTGGCGACAGGCGTGAATGGAGGGACGAATGGAGACGTGTCGTCTTCAGCGATGATAGTCGCTTCTGCCTTGGTGCCAATGATGGTCGTATGCGTGTTTGGCGCCGTGCAGGTGAGCGCCACAATCAGGACTGCATACGACCGAGGCACACAGGGCCAACACCCGGCATCATGGTGTGGGGAGCGATCTCCTACACTGGCCGTACACCACTGGTGATCGTCGAGGGGACACTGAATAGTGCACGGTACATCCAAACCGTCATCGAACCCATCGTTCTACCATTCCTAGACCGGCAAGGGGACTTGCTGTTCCAACAGGACAATGCACGTCCGCATGTATCCCGTGCCACCCAACGTGCTCTAGAAGGTGTAAGTCAACTACCCTGGCCAGCAAGATCTCCGGATCTGTCCCCCATTGAGCATGTTTGGGACTGGATGAAGCGTCGTCTCACGCGGTCTGCACGTCCAGCACGAACGCTGGTCCAACTGAGGCGCCAGGTGGAAATGGCATGGCAAGCCGTTCCACAGGACTACATCCAGC
Organism: Schistocerca serialis cubense; assembly: GCF_023864345.2. Lineage (NCBI taxonomy): Eukaryota > Metazoa > Arthropoda > Insecta > Orthoptera > Acrididae > Schistocerca > Schistocerca serialis. The sequence goes on from NC_064640.1 coordinate 775,465,074, forward strand.
ATCTCTACGATCGTCTCCATGGGAGAATAGCAGCCTGCATTGCTGCGAAAGGTGGATATACAGTGTACTAGTGCCGACATTGTGCATGCTCTGTTGCCTGTGTCTATGTGCCTGTGGTTCTGTCAGTGTGATCATGTGATGTATCTGACCCCAGGAATTTGTCAATAAAGTTTCGCCTTCCTGGGACAATGAATTCACGGTGTTCTTATTTCAATTTCCAGGAGTGTATATCTTGTGTATTGTTTGAAAAATGTGTAAGTCTGTGTCAGTCACAATTTCGTTGCTTCATCCTCTACTCGTTACGACGGTTATATCGTCGTCAGTTGGAAGGCGTGTCTTGCGTAGTTGTTCTTAGCGCTCTTGCAGGGCATGCTACTATTCTAGTGGTCATGTGCGGAAGCTGTGGGCAGCAAATGGTCGTTCACAATGACGTGTGGATGTTGAACCACGTAATCCGTCATCATACCGTCGCCTGGGACACCTTTCATCTTGTCCCCACCGCCGCAATGGACATTACAGTTCCGGCTACAGACTTGTATCGGCGCTGGAGCTCTGCAGTGCATCCTCTTGCTCCCATTGCTGGATTCTGTTTGCTGCGAGATCGGGGTAGCGTGCATGCCATTTCACCTGCTTCCCTTACCCAGAAACATAACCGCCGCAGTCAGAACTTCATCGCTGTCGGTGCATAATCGCTAAATGTTGCGCTTCTGGGCTAAATTGACTACATTCCGTATTTCAGTGATAACCGCAAACGTTATAACCTGTAATTGCGACCTAAAGAAATAAAACTGAGTCTGCCATGACAGCTTTGTATGTTACATATTGTCTTCATGAATCTGATCACCAATACGTTCATGACAATCTGAAGATGGGTTCTGTCTGAAACGCGTCCTACAAAGCCATTGGTCTATCAGCTGGTGGCTTCTTATTTAGTGACGAATACTGCAACTGTGCAGTACTCCCATGAATTCCCAAAAGTTATGAATGGTACTCGGAGATTTCAATTTGACAGCCATAGGTTGTCAGCTGGTTCGCGTACAAACGACAAGAGTTTTGGTGTGCTGAGCCTTTCGGAGCTACATGCAGTCTCAACCGCTGCATATTCACGAAAATTTGAACAGCAGCTGCAGATCAGTGAGGTTATCAAGCCCAAGACAATGACTGCCCTATGGTTACAACATTCAACAGAATCAAAACCAAAAGACATTTTATAAGAAGGTATTAGACTTACTCTTATTCAGAAAACATGGCGTATGCTCTGCAATTGTGTTGAAATAATACATTGTGTCGATAAATTATCTTTACAATTTGAGAATTTAATACCTTTAAAGCTATACTAGATGTTAACAAATGATTTTCATTAATATTCATCAATGTGTGCACCCTTAGTGGCACGGATAATGTCTCGTCAGAATTTCTTTCCTCTCCATGTACGAGCATTTTCAATTGCATTCAGAATGATTTCTTTTAAGTCCTATGGGTCTCTAACCTTAGGTCGGTTCACCATATCCTTTACAAAACCCCACAGCAAGTAGTATACTGTTGAATCAACCAGGCTACAAAGTGAACTTTCTCCTCTGGCGTACACATTTTATCAGGTTTTCAAGTTCAGTTTTGCGTCAAACCTACGTGACTTGGAACGTAAAAAAGTCGAGTTATCAAGTGTTAAAAACATTTTGTTAATATCTAGGGTAGATTTAAAGTATTAAGTGTTACAGATATTTTATGGACACCCTGTAGGTTGAGAAAACACAGTTTTAGAGATACTGTATTTTTTCAGAACGTTAAAATTTTCCTCGTTTCCACTGCACGCTTTCGAGTCTCCGTCTCCGAGATGATTTGTGTATCTAACACTGAACCAATGAAACGCGCTCTCATAAAATCTTTTATTCTGGTAACTCTCATATCGCTATGGAATGGCATAGCTAACCTGCTATGCACACGTCTAAATGTACGTTACATGGTCTACACTAGCATCTGCAACTGCTGGAAAGTATTGCCACATCAACTCCTTTGTCGGGGCCCACAATGTTACAAAATCACATGGAAGCCTGTTGCCCATCTCATATCAACTGCTGTCAAAAGCCACGGTCAAGTCGCTGTTATTATTACTTTCAACGAGAGCTTCCACACCAGTATCTTTCATATCTTACGGCGCTGCATCAAAAACAGCGGAGTAATTCTGAGCACTAACTAGTCTAACATTTGCAGAAAACATTCTATATGTATCTGCATTCAGAGCTCTATGTGAAGAACGAAGAAGAAAGAAGCTGTCCTGTGTTTACAATTGTTGTATGCAGACTATGATTTAAAAAAATGGCTCTGAGCACTATGGGACTTAACTTCTAAGGTCATCAACAGAACAGTCTCCTAGACACACACACACACACACACACACACACACACACACACACACACACACACACACACATATATATATATATATATATATATATATATATATATATATATATATATATATATGCCCGAGGCAGGATTCGAACCTGCGACCGTAGCGGTAGAGCGGTTCCAGACTGTAGCGCCTAGAACCGCTCGGCCAACACGGCCGGCAGACTCTGATTCACTAGCACAATATGTGTGAGTATGTTTTCAGTGAATCAGACTTTTTCACACTTCTGTGTGCACGGCAACAAACAGCGAAATACACTACATGCCTTACCGAGCGAGGTGGCGCAGTGGTTAGGCACTGGACTCGCATTCGGGAGGACGACGGTTCAATCCCGCGTCCGGCCATCCTCATTTAGGTTTTCCGTGATTTCCCTAAATCACTCCAGGTAAATGCCGGGATGGTTCCTCTGAAAGGGCACGGCTGACTTCCTTCCCCATCCTTCCCTAATCCGATGAGACCGATGACCACGCTGTCTGGTCTCCTTCCCCAAACAAACCAACCAACCAACCACATGCCTTCTTGAGCCAATATGCAGGATTTTTATGTACTGTACCTTCAAAGTCCGAGGTCTACTCATGTTGCACCTAAGAAAACACGAAGACTTCACCAAATGTCACTCTGATATGAAACACGAGCATCATAAACAAAACAATATAAAGGGTGGCAAATTTAACGTGAGCCATCTTGCAGTGCATTCAGCACAAAAGATAAATCTCTCATGCTCAAAAGTTTCTGTATTAATGGTGAGTATTTGACGAATCTTTCATGTTTCATAACAGCTATAAGCAACATCACGATCTCAAGGTTTTCAAGACAGTTTAAAATACTTACCTTCAGATTGTCCCCGTGTTATAGACACCATTACAAAGGGAAGATTCGAAATATTTATATTGTGTATTTGTCCAAAAACTCAGTTTTCCCCCCCATAAAATTCAATCCATATACCCTTTGGAAACTTCACGTGCCCTGTTTTGGCAGAACAATGACTGGACTCATGTTGTGCTGATTGTGAAAACCACCTCCGAGAAATGACGTGTAGTGCAGGTTCCCTGTCCTGAATGATCACCTGGGATGTCGCCAACTGACATTTCTGAAAAATGGCTCATGCCTAGGCCCCCTTTGACTCTACATCCCTTCTTTAGACGATAGTGCGACGTGCAGGGTCTCTACGGAATTCTGACTTCTCAAAGTCAGGGATGATTTGAAGTTCTGTATACCCACTGATCAGTAGATTATAGAGCACATAATTTTAATATAACGTTAATTTTACTCATTTGTGTCGCTCAAGGTCTTGCAGTTTTCACAAACGTAGATGTATATCACAACAAAGAAAGCGCGTAAAAAACTAGGCATAATAGAAGGCGGCTGATTAGTTGTTGCAAGACCATGTTATTCATAGTCCACCTTTCATCTGGCGGAGCTTATCCAACTTCTGAACATTGCTGGATCTCTACTCCTGTGATCTCGCAGACTTTCTCAGCGTGTTTGATTAATACTGTACTTTCTGTTTTCAGCCGTGGTGGATCAGCTCCGCCAGAAGAAATGTTGGCTATAAATAGTCATCGAATACAAACAATATGGTGGCCGAGCGGTTCTAGGTACTTCAGCCTGGTTCAAATGGCTCTGAGCACTATGGGACTTAACATCTGAGGTCATCAGTCCCCTAGAACTTAGAACTACTTGAACCTAACCAACCTTATGACACCACACACATCCATGCCCGAGGCAGGGTTCGAAATACGACCGTAGCGGTCGCGCGGTTCCAGACTGAAGCGCCTAGAACCGCTCGACCACACCGGCCGGCACTTCAGTCTGGAACAGCGCGACCGCTACGGTGCATGTTCGAATCCTGTCTCGGGGATGGATGTGTGTGATGTCCATAGGTTAGTTCGGTTTAAGTAGGTCTAAGTTCTAGGGGACTGATGACCTCAGGTGTTAAGTCCCATAGTGCACAGAGCCAGTTGAACCAACAAACAATAACTCAAAGTTTGATTCGAGTCCATCCAGCGAGTACACATAACAACGTACCTCGCAACACCTGAAGAAAACGACTTGCTTGCTCGTAGGAACATAAAGCACAAAATGGAAATAACTGGGTTGAACACCCTGATATCGAGAAAACCTGAGTTCTTTTGGGAATATTCGCTCGAAAACTGTCTGAGACGGAAGTGCATTCGTTGACATCAGAAATTCATGTCGCACACAAAGGAATTAAAGACAGTAGCAGCGAGTGTGCTTTGGTTTAAGTCAATTAGGGAAGTTGAAAAATCGGCTCTGACGGCGGGCGTGCTACGGTAGTCTATGAAGCTGCAATGACCACTGTGTCCAGATGGCGCAGTGGTCAACACATCTGCCTAGTAAGCAGAAACTCTGTTTCGAATACTGGTTTGGCATAAATTTTCAACTTTTCCCAATGATTGAAATCAACTCCCCTTGGCAGCTGATTTCTTTAATTCCTTTATGTCTTTCTTCATAACGGCTGCAAGATCAAGATGGTGTCTGTTCTTTCGGACATTTTCGAAGTCCTAAAGAACACACAACATACGTAATTGCTGTAGGGTTTGAAAGTGATTGACATTAACAAGGCGTGGCAATAGTCTCTAGTTTCTTTCGATTCAGGACTTTTTGCGGCCACTGTTCTTACGCCGTGTTTTATGACTGTGACTTGTATAACATTCGTTGTTAACAGACTGGGCAGCCTACGTTAATACATCAGCAGTTCTGGCAACTTACTTGGCGGTGAAGTCACGGGCACGTCCAAACACCATGTCTCGTTTCTACACTTCTTTGTCTTCCACGTCGATCGATCTCAGTGCGCTGACTTCATGTAACTGAGTGACATACTACTTGACTACCGTGACTTCCGTAAGTGGTGGAAGGGCATATGACAGTATGCTACCAGCTGCAATTAACGTACAGGCATCCGACGCGATCAATGTGTTCCTTTAATCATTTGAGTCCAAACAATATAAAATTAATTTTTTTAAAGTTTTGTCCTAAAATTGGACTGACATTCGTACAAATATCTCAGTGTTCCACCAGACTTCACTTTCTTACGATGACATGGGTGGTTTCACACGAACGGCAGTAGTACTCCAAATAAATAAACTCAAAGGGTTGTGTGTTTTACTAACAATTTTTTCCATGAGCCTATATACGATTTGCACCGATAAATAGGTTAATTACCCCTATATTACCAGGTTACACGGACACTGGCAAATTTCTGTATCCTGCGACTTTGTTTAAGTCCTAGTAATTATGCTACGGAACGATGGTAATGAAATAAACACATGGAATCGGGAAGAGAGAATCCTAACGGATGGACGTCTTCTGTTCATTGTTTAGAGCCCTTCAGATTACGTCAGAGGAGCTCTGGTGTTTTTTTTTTTTTTTGTTCATTCATCTACAATATCCTCCATTACTATATTTGTAACAGTATATGTTCACCGATGAGACAAAACATAATGAGCGTGTTGGTCAACTTTTAAACACATTACAGCAGTGATTCTACTTGGCATGGATTCTACAAGTCATTGATAGGTTTCCAGAAGTATGTGGCACTACACACCTATTCACATGTCACTAAATTCTCACAAATTACGGGACGGTGTTTTTGTGGACATGCAGCTGTCGCCCGACATGTATTCTAGTCGGTACAGATTAGTGGCATTTTCTGGGTAAGAAACCAATGTGAGTTCACAATCATGATCCCCAAACCACGCTGTATGATTCAGGCCTCGTGTCGCGGAGACTTATCTTGATGGAAGACGTCATCACCATCGTAGAAGACCGCAAACATGAAGGGATGCAGGTGGTCCACAGTAATGTTCACGTAGTTCACTGCTGACATGGTGTGCCCCATAGGAGCTCAATGTACCCCATAACATAATTCTGCTCTCACCAGCCTGCATCTGTGATGCGGTGCACATTTCAAGCAGCCATTCGCCTGGATGACGGCCTGTAAGGATCCAACCATCGACCTGGCGTAACAAGAAATGCGATTGATTCGGCAAGCGACACGTTTCTATTGATCCACGGAGAAAACGCATTGATGCTGTGCCCACTGCAATCATAACTGACGATGTCGTCAGGCAAACATAGGAACACGAAGGGGTCATGTGATGTGGAGCTCTATATTCAACAATGGCTTTTAAACGGTGTGCTCCGAAACACTTTTGCCCACGCCAGCATTGTATTCTGACGTCAGATATGTCAGCGTTCGCTGCCCATCCTGGATTACACAGTGGAGGATCCTCCGACCTCTACGTTTTGTGGTGAGACATGGTCGTCGTATAACATACAGCCTAGTCAGTATTTCACCATCCTTCAACCACTTTCCACAGGTGCTCACGACAGTAGTGCGCAAACATCAGACCAGCTTCGCCGTTTCAGACATTCACGTTTCCAGCTGCTGTGCCACAACAATGTGCGCTTTGTCAAAACCACTTATATCAGTGGACTTTTCCATCTGCGGCCCATATCTTTGCTGTAATGACTGACTATTCGCCTCTCTTCCGCTTACATTCATTCCTTACTATGTCAAGTACCCGCAACACCACAGGGAGGCATTCAGTGCCGCGGTGGACAGTGGTCATAATATTCTGGCTGATCTGTGTATGGGGTGTGGAAACAGCACCAAGGGGTCACCAAGCTTAACGTGCCGTGACGGACGGATCACCATCATCAGTGACAGATGCCCTCAGTTCATGAGAGACTGTGGAAAGATTTGGTATCGAAACCAAAACATTGCCAAAAAGTGTTGTGATCAGGAACCTTATGCCACTACCTCTCCTGTCCCTGCGCGCCAGCTACTAGGTGTGAAAATTTTTCCACCGCCATGTTTCGAACCGGCTTATCCTGGGGTAGGGAGCCATGGTGCAAGTTTGCATTTTCTTACCTTCATTTCGTCCGTTTCGTGGCATTTGGTCTGGGGGATATAGGATGACACCCATACAAGTTCATCATTGGTTCCTTCTTTCAATTTTTTTTTTTTTTTTTTTTTTTTTTTTTACAGTAGGTAGCCAGCCAGCCCTCTGACTGAACACGCTGAGCTACCATAATGGCAATGACATCGGCCATGTAGGTGGGTCGAGTTCAAATATGTGCAATCAGGGTCACGACGTCCTGTACAGCCCATACAAACTTTTAACGCAGATTCTCGACGAGTCTCAGTATACACATTCGTTAGAAAGATGACTTAATTCCCTCAGATCTTGTCAGATTATTTTGGAGAACAGATAACTGAGCTACAGCTCCATGGATGAAGCTAGTTTGGTATACATCTCGGATGCAGACTGTACTAAGATAAAAGAGATTAGTGTGCAAACGGAAGTATACTTTCACAGTTTTTTTTATTTATTTACAGGATTTCAGAACATGCTAGTGTAGCCATCTCAAGATTGAAAATGTTGTACTATAGTTTGTTTCTGGCAATTCAGAGTATACATTACTTTCATCTGTATCCTAGCAGGAAGTTTCACTCATTGTTCTCTTGCACCATAAGCCAATAGAACATGGGTGGACAAGAATTCGGATAGCAAGCCTTGCCCTGGCCCGTGTGCCATAGTACTCATGAGAACATGGTAAGTGCCACCACCCAATTTTCCAGAAACTTCTCTCAGTGGAAGAGTCGTCAAAATAAGTGAACACAAGTCTCGGCTTATCCTTAGATACTCCATTTCTGTAATAACGGTAGTGAAAGTTTTTAAGATATTTTGCAGGTACTTTAATGCCTTCTGTTAGAACACTTATTACTTTCATTTTTGTTTTTCATTCATACACCGATAACTACACGAATATTTTCCTGTGTATACTGATATAATATTGCCCTTAATTGTCAACTACATTTATGTCAAATGAATGAATTAAAAAAAAAAATGAGAAAATTACTTGAAATTTTTTTCGGTGACATTTCTGTAGCATATCTTGATTCATAATCAACTACAAGCACCACCATTCAGGAAAATAAGCCGTTATGCAGGATTATCTGTGAAATTATTGCCTAAGCACGAAACTTTCTATGGGCATAAGTAGATAAATGAAAACAGTGAAAATAAATAAAAACAACCATGGGATTATGAAAATGCGGCGAAAAATTAAAAGGCCGCGATGTTAAGCACTGATCCACGATTGCTCCTGGTGACAGTGCGCTGTAGAAAACACACACCTTGTTATTTGGCTACTGTAAGGCTCTACGGGTTGCACGCAGCTGTGCGGTACATTAACACGCTCTCGCCAGCCAGCCTAACTGAAATGCTGACGATTCGCTTAGTCAGCAGACGCGCGTCCAGCCGCACTGCGAAGGCGGTACGTCATGACTGCCGTCGGCTGCGGGCAGTATTAACTAGTGCGGCCTCGGGCGCGAATATGTGTCTTTTCTTAGCTCACCATGGAGCCTTTAGATACGATCGTAATTAGCCGGTTTTAGGATGTCAGACACAGTGATGATGGGTGCCCTTAGCGTGCGTGTTTTATAATCCGCTTTTGTTAATAAACTGTTTAAACTTGCTTCTCGTGTTAGTGTATTACCGTACCTCAAGGACCCACTGCTTGCAAATCATCTTGTAATCATCATCTGGGGCAACAACACAGACTAAACCCCTTATAGAAGTGGTGTCAGCATGGGGATAATTATGGAAAATCTACAGTCCTGAAGAGGCACAGTACAACGTGAACTTCGAGCAACAGCAGTGTGAACCTCTTCCGACTACGTGGGGACATCCAATGCTGGAATCCAGGTTGGTCTACTCCAGTTTGGCTAGAAAACGAAAGCCAGTGATGGATTTTTATTTTATATGAGTGACTCATTGGTGTTAAATTAGACGAAATGTCGCAATCTAGTCAGAGTAACATTGCCGATCTACAAACTGTTATTAATGAACTGCAAGAAGAGATTCGGCAGTTAAAAGCAGAAACGAGCGAGCGTAACATTCTGAGAGACTTGTCAAATGATAGTTGATGCAGTACAAGTACAACTACAATAATGAATTTTTCATTATTGCCATCAGTACCAGTGTTTAGCGGGAAACCCGAAGATGTGAAAGTGTTTTACGGTAAACTTGAAGGTGCCGCCCTGTTAGGATCATGGACAGATTCCGATGAACTAGTGGTTACCAAATTAACAGTTCAGGGAGCAGCACAAGATTTCATTAGCGCAGAGCCCACTTGTGTGAAAACAGAAGATAACAATGAGTTTAGAACCATTGTTGTTCAGAGATTTAAATGTATAAACTCGATCAGATTTTACAGAGAGCAGCTTCACAGTTTACGAATGCCACGAGATGAATCTATCGAGCAGTTTGCCAACAGAATTCGAAACAACGCTCAAACGTACGAGTTAGTAGAAGATGAAGATGAAAATCGCATTCAGTTGTTTGAAGCTGACCAGAGAGCCTCCGACACATTCATGGGTTGCATGGGGAGGAAGTAAGCAAAGCTGTTAGATTGGCGCGATGTAAAACGTTTCAGGAAGCAATAGACTCAGCTGTTGGTTTCCTTGAAGCACTAAGACGACCGAATGAGATGCAAAAACAAGAGCGTAGAGTTTTCAACACAACAGTACAATGCTACAGATGCAATAGGCTAGGTCACAAGCGTAAAGATTGTAAAGAGAATCGAATCTGCTATCATTGAGGGATGCAGGGTCATGTTTCGAGAGATTGTCGCAACAAGAAGAAAGGTAATGCGAACAACAGACAATCTGCCAGATCTTCAAACGAGTACGGGGACATACGGGCCACCACTCCGTCCACCCCTTGCCAGAGAGAATGATTCCTGTTAGTTCCAGCGAAAATCAGGCCGAAAATGACTTCTAGATAGGTGCTGTAAATCGTGGGAGAAACATGAAGCTACTTATTGACACAGGAGCACAGACCTCAATGTGGTGTTGCATAGATAAATGGGATAAATTGAAACCGCCGCTATTAAAAGTGCGAGGGTTCAACGGGGGAAAGCTACGTAACTACGTAGAAGTTGACGTAGAATTAATTCTTGGCCAAGGCCAAGATGAAGGTGAAAAGAAGTATACAGCAAGGGTGCAAGTAGTTTCAAATAACAAACGCATTATGATGGTGTACTTGGATTTTATTTCTTGTCCGCGAACGAGGCAGAGAGATTTGTCGCAGAAAGAAATATCAGACTATGCCACAGTAACTACAACCTAGGAAATCGTGCTTCAGATCGTACTCAAAGGAGCAGCAATACTGACATCGTGGGAATGGACCGCCAAAACGATGCATCAGTTCAAACCGTCCGAGTCGATGTCAAATTGATCAGCATCAGCAACTTACCAAGGGATCAGGAAAGACAATCTACGTTGAAGTTAAGTCACCCCGATGCACGAAAGGAACTTTGTTATTAATTGAGCGATCCGAGAAACGTGAGTTATTGGGTACAATGCATTGTTATGTTGCTGGAAGTGTAGGTGTCGCTACGATGGTGAGACAGAATGTCGCAAAAGTCCCGGTTACAATAACGAATATGAGCAATGAGGATGATGTTTTGCCAAGAGCAACGTAAGTTGCTGAAGTGTCGAGCATAAGTAAAAATGACGTCATACAGATTCCAGATGAGGTAACAAACGCCGCAGTTATAAACAAAGGTTTTTGTAACAGTTCCGCAAAATTGTAACATGGAGACGAAGTTAATAATCAACTGAAGCTCAAGATTTGGGAAAAGATAGAACATTTGACAGTTGATGAACAGAAGATTTCAGCGCCTGTTTTGCTGGAGTATGCAGATTTATTCAGAGAACGTGCAAATTTACCTGTCACTCATTTAGTTCAGCATCATATTCATACAGGGAATGCTGCCCCAATAAAAAAAAAATGGTTCAAATGGCTCTGAGCACTATGGGACTTAACTTTTGAGGTCATCAGTCCCCTAGAACTTAGAAGTACTTCAACCTAACACATCCATGCCTGAGGCAGGATTCGAACCTGCAACCGTAGCGGTCGCGCGGTTCCAGACTGCAGCGCCTAGAACCGCTCGGCCACTCCGGCCAGCCACTGCCCCAATCACACAGAAACCTTACCGAATACCACTAAGTCAAAGAGAGTTGGTAGAAGACATGGTTAAAGAACAATTAGAAGCCAGAATTATAAAACCAAGACATCCTTCAGACCCACCGTGGTGTTTACCTCTTGTAATTGTAAAGAAGAAATCAATTTCAGGAGAACCACAGTTCCGTTTTTGTGTTGATTACCGATCTTTGAATGCTGTGACCACACCCGATATTTACCCCTTACCGAATTTAGTGGAAACCTTGGATCACTTGGACACATGTCGAATTTTTTCAGTGTGTGATTTAACAAGTAGTTATCACCAGGTAACAGTGCATCCAGATGATCAAGCAAAAACTTCATTTGTAACAGCAACAGGAGTATACAATTATCTTCGTCTGCTGTTTGGACTTCGTAATGCTCCATCTACATTTCAACGCCAGATGGATTCAGTTTTACGAGGGCTCATCCCAACACAAGCACTTGTTTACCTTGATGATTTAATAATTTTTAGTGAAAACATGGAACAGCATACTGAGAGACTACAAGCTGTTTTTGAGCGTATAAGAAGTGCAAACCTGTCTTTATCAATAGATAAATGTCATTTTGAACAAAGTAAAGTTAACTACCTTGGTCATGTTATAACCAGTGAAGGTGTTCGATCTGATCCAAAATTAATTGAAGATGTAAAGAATTTTCCTGGACCACAGAATTTGAAAGAAATAATCATTCTTGGGATTGTCAAATTTCTACAGACGATTTATAGCCGGTTATGCGAATATAGCACCTCCCATGACACAGCTACTGAAGAAAGGAGCCACATTTAATTGGTCAACTGAATGCAAAACTGCAATGGAAGAGCTTAAAACTGCTCTAACCACAGTTCCAGTGTTAGCCTGTGTGGATTTCAGTACACTTTTTATTCAACCGAGGCATCCAATTTTGCCATAGGTGCAATCTTGTCTCAAGAAGTTGATGGTCATGAACATCCAATCTCATTTGCTTCCAGACAAACAAAACAGAATGTAATTATACTACTACTGAGAAGGAGCTTTGTGCTTTGGTTTTTGGTATAACACATAACAGATGTTTCTTAACAGGGAGAGAATTTACAGTTATTACAGATCATGGCGCACTTAAATGGTTATTGAGCTTAAAGGATCCAAGTTCCAGATTAACAAGATGGGCATTAAGACTGAGTGAGTACCAATTTAAGGTTATTCACCGACCTGGTAAACAACATATGAATGCTGATGCAATGAGTCGAAAATTCAATGTTTGTGTTACAATAAGTAGAGAAGAAGAGTTAAAGGCAGCTCAAGATGAAGATCCACAATGCAAATTATGGAAAAATGATCAACGTTTTGTCGAAATAGATGGATTATTGTACAAAATCACTAGTAAAGGAAACGCCCTAGTTATTCCAGAAAGCATGAAAGAGCAAATCATGAAAGAGCAACATGATTCTTTATTATCAGGACATTGCAGAAAAAAAGCAACAAACATTAAAATAGCTCGAATGTTTTGGTGCCCAAGTCGCAAAGCCGACGTTTTCGAGATTGTTTCACAATGTGATTCCTGTAACAGACGAAACAATGTAGGAAAAAGTAGAGCGCCATTGCAAGAACTGCCAGAAACAAGTGGACCATTTGAATGAGTAGTACTAGATGTCATAGGACCGTTACCTAAGACTAAAGATGGAAACAAATACATATTGACAATGTTAGATCATTTCTCTAGATACCTTCTCATGATAGCAATACCTGATCAGAGAGCTGAGACTATAGCTAAAGTTTTTGTAAAAGAATGGTTTCTTAAGTTTGGATCACCATTAAGTATAATCAGCGATCAAGGAACAAATTTGATAAGTGAATTACTTAAACAGACTTGTAAACTCATGCAAATAACTCAGTTAAGGACTACACCAGCACACCCTTCACGAAATGGAAGAGTCTAGCGAGTCCACAGAACACTAATCAAAATGGTTAGCCACCATGTGAGCACCAAACACAATTGGGATGTCTGTTTACCATACTTGGTAAGTTGTTACGATGCCAAAATGCACAGCTCAACTGGCTTAAGTCCATATGAGATCGTCTATGGAAGAACAATGTATTCACCCTTGGACTTTGCACGATCGACTGCCGGAATCTGCAATGAACAAGTAATGGATCTAGCACGCAAGCTAAAGGAAGCATGGAGGGGAGTGAAACAGTGGAATCATCAATCCTTTCTTCAGCAAAGCAAGACAACACGACCGCCAAGCAGCAGTGCCACAGTATCGAGTTGGAGATCTTGTGTATCTTAGCAATGTTGTGTTAAAGAAGAGTCAAGTCAGAAAGTTTAAGAAGTTTAGGAAAGGACCATATCCAATCTTGGAGGTGTTGCCGCCAGTCACTCTTAAGCCCCACCTGCCCTTTCATTCGATTGTCGTTCATGTCAATCGTGGAAAGCCATTTCTCGGTAGATTTCCTATAGTATCGCAAGACGAGGACCAACCGAGAGGCACGCCTGCTGTTCTCACACCCAGGAAGCGAGAATCGCGAGGTCGCAGTCCAGACTTCGAGGCCGAGGCATCACCACGTTCTGAGCAATCCTGTTCCAGACACCCCTACAATCTACGTAAACGTGTGTAGTGTGTGAAAGTGCAATGCGTGTGTTTATTTCAGCCATGTGCTTATGTGAATGTGTTGTGAAAATTTAGTATTGAAGCTATTACACAAGTGAAGCTAAACCCTTTATTCCACAGGTTGCCACAAGCAATTTATTTTATGTTCATTGTTAACTCTAGTATTTAGAACTAATTAACCATGTTCATTTTTATTCTAATGTTTGCTATGAAAGCATATTCTACTAATGCTGTAGTAATAGTACCACAGATTAGAGGTGTTTTGTTTGAACCACGATCAGACATGGTAGTTTCAACAAGTAATGCAAAACTTGTTCTCAAGTACAATTTGAGTGAAATCCAGCAACAGTTCAATTCTGTAAAGAAGCAAATTGATCTAATTCGTTCTGTTAAGTGTAATGATACAATTGGGAAATGGGTACATCTTGGTATAATAACTGTATCACAGCCAAAATGCAGGTAGAGTCTACATTTGCTGATTATGAACAAGAGATTTACTGTTTTTTTTAAAAGCTTTTTACCACACAAAAATTTAATTAGGCGTAAACGTGCCTGGTTTGATTTTGGAGGGAGCATCCTTCATACTGTGTTTCGTACTTTAACTAGTCGAGATCTACGGGAAGTTAAAGGCAAAATATTAGCGCTTGAACGACAGTCCAGCACGAATTCAACCAACATCCCTAATGAAATTATCGTATTAAAGAATATGCAAAGAACCATTACTAACCACACAGTTTTCATTGAACTGACTGTAAAGCAATTTATCTCACATTTACACTTAATTCGTAATGAAAAACGCAAACATCCAAGAACTATTCCAAAGATTAAATGCTGCGAGTGCACACTCAGATTTAAATACTCTTTTGTTAAGGATTACTGATAGCTTGTCAAATGCTAGAATTGATGCCCTTAACTTAAGAACAGCTTTAGAAAGTAGTTCAAGTGATTGAGCAGCGTACTACTACATACAGAACAATTTTTGCAGATCCTACTATCAATTGAACGAAAGCTAAATGCAACATATACCATGGTTTACCCTGTTAACTACTACAGTTTATATGCTTACTATAAGTTAACCACCACACACTCCTTAATGATTGAAGATGAATTAACTGTTATTGTTTCTATTCCCATTGATAGATCAAAGCACATTTTTGAAATGTATAAGATTTATACTTACCCTGTGAAATGGAGACAGGCAGGTATTCATGTAAAGTATGTACTATATGATTATCTACTGATAAGCAAGATCCGAAGATTTTTGTGTCCCTAAATGAAAGTGATTTGCATGTGTGTAAACGTAGTCATAAGTTAATTTGCCCTGAATCGGCAGTATTCTTAGACAGTAGAGTGTACAGCTCTGAGAAAATTGTTTATGAATCATCCCCCAACAGATGACTGCCCTAGAATTTTGACGCATCTTTATCAGCCAATTCTTAAACGATGTTCTGAAGATATATTTTTTCATTTAACTCCACCCTTCATGTCACATTTACATGTAAAAACTATGATACACCTGGGCTACCCTTTACACTAAAACTGCACAATAGTGGATTAATCTTGAATGGCGCACATCGTAATTTATCATGTGAACTATTTGATATGCCTAGTGTGTTGCCAACTACATTTCATGTAATTGGACATTTGCCATTAACTAGAATGCTATCTGTTTATTACAATGATTCTTATATATTTACATATGGAAAGCATCCCTTATCAAGTTTTCTGAAGACAATTTGATTAAGGACATCCATGAAAATGTGATCTCTTCCAATAAGGAGTTAAATTTCATTGAAGCAGCAAATACAATTAAGTCCTTCGATTCCTCCAGTAATGTTAACACTTACTTGATTGTCAGTATTGTGTTTATATGGCTTTTATTAGTCTTGTCAACAGCATTTGAATGTATGGAACTGTGATCCTGAAGGCACGCTTCTCTGTACCGAACGTTACTGTGTCTGCAAATTAAATACATGTTGCAATTCCTTCTAATACCACAAATGGCGAAATAGATTCATAACGCACAGAAGGTCGTTTTGAGCCACCTATGGTTGCTCTTTATCTCTATGGAGAGTGATGTAAGGGTCTACGGGTTGCACGCACCTGTACAGTACATTAACATGCGCTCGTCAGCCGGTCTATGTGGAATGCTGACAATTCGCTTTGTCAGCAGACACGCGTCCAGCCACACTGTGAAGGCGGTACGTCATTGACTGCCGTCGGCTGCGGGCAGTATTAACTAGCGCGGCCTCAGGCGCGAATGTCTCTTTCCTTAGATCCTCCATTCCTCCATTCCTCCATTCCTCCATTCCTCCATTCCTCATCATCTGGGGGCAACAACACAGACTAACCCCTTTACACTACACTGCAATACATTTCTCAACCAATTTCTCACCATTTGAATTGTTTTCTTTGAGAGTAGATGTAAGTTTTTAATACTGAAGTACGGATTTAAGCCACTGTTAGGGATTGAGCAAGACTCCACTGGAAACTGATATGTGCGTTTCATTGTAGAAATAATAGAGCACATGATGTATTTGCCAGCGGCCCCAAGTGCGTAGTGAATTACGTTTAGGGTGGGTTTGTTTTCGGGCGCAAAAAGAACTAGGGTCATAAGCTTAGAATACAGACAAACAGTTGAAATTGTCTACACATAGCTTAATCGGCGGAAGAAAAGACAGCTAGGAACAGGGACTTCTCAAAATTCATAAAATACACCATAGAGAAACGGAGGTCGTGAACTAGAGACTGCGTTTTTTATATGTATGGTGATGGACGTTCAATCGACAGCTTGCACATCGTTCGTTAAAACAGCCAGTAACTCAGACGGCAAACAAATGTAAACGTAAGTGGTTAAGAAATGGCACTGTCAGGGAATAGCGAACCATCAAAGGTTGAAGGGAATGAGCATGAAGTGGCGGGGGAGCACCACAGAATTGGCGGTAGCATAAGAACAGTCCCCAATACACAACGTAGCTAAAATCATCTCGCTTCCCACACCTGGGTTCCCGGGTTCGATTCCAGGCGGGGTCAGGGATTTTCTCTGCCTCGTGATGACTGGATGTTGTGTAAGGTCCTTAGGTTAGTTAGGTTTAAGTAGTTCTACGTTCTAGGGGACTGATGACCATAGATGTTAAGTCCCATAGTGCTCAGAGCCATTTAAACCATTTTAAAAAATCTGCTCACGGTGAGTGGGCCGAGATGAGGTCCAAGCCACAGGGACAGGCCTAATTCCCCAGAGCCTATTCACCAGTGGTGATGTCAAATTGACACCACCTGCTGACAGATGGCAACACAAATATCAGAAGGAATGCAGGAGCTAGTGGGCCGAGGAACGAGGACTGCAGCCTTGGCAGCAGCATCAGTGGGGGGGAGGGGGGTGGGGGTGGTGGTGGTGGTGGGGGTGGGGGTGGTGGTGGTGGTGGTGGGTTGTTTTTGGGAAGGAGACCAGACAGCGAGGTCATCGGTCTCAACGGATTAGGGAAGGACGGGGAAGGAAGTCGGCCGTGCCCTTTGAAAGGAACCATCCCGGCATTTGCCTGGAGCGATTTAGGGAAATCACAGAAAACCTAAATCAGGATGGCCGGACGCGGGATTGAACCGTCGTCCTCCCGAATGCGAGTCCAGTGTAACCACAGCATCAGTGGCCTCGTTTCCCATCAGACCGAGGTGGCCAGGAACCCACAAACAATGAGCACGTTGTCCATCTATATGTCCATGAAATTTCCGTTGGCCACCGGTTTCTAAATGTTTGTCGCATTTTACGTGATTGACAAATTCGCCTCAGCCTATCACACATGCATGATCCATTCCTACTCATCTAGTCTTATTAAGCTGGTGTGCAGTAAAAAAAAATGGGGTTATTGGGAACTTGCTTGTCTCTGTATATGACTAAGTTAATGTCTACTCCTAATCCTACATTTCTTTGCCATTCTTAAACATCGGACTGCTTTATAATATTATTCCCTGTGTTCCTGCCCTTTCATGAAGTGCTCATTAAGTGATAATGGAATGATTTCTTCCCTTGTGTCCATATATAGTGGGACCACACGCCATATTTTATGTATTTTGGTAAATAATTTGTGAATAAAGCTCTCTAGCTTAGTGAATATGCCAGAAGTTTATCATATCTTAGTCTCTCAACCTGTCTCCCACATCCATGCAATGTGAATCTTCGAAGTACCAGCAGCAAGATCGCTTATTGATGTCTTGAGGAAAATTAGGTTTTTTGAAAGGTAACTTGAAAACTGGCACCTGCTCATGACGTCAGCTTCCTGCCCCTCCTCACCTACACTGCCTGTCTAGTATTTGGGGAATGCTGATCCTAGATATCCATTGCGAGTAAGATACGAGTATCTTACTGGACTAGTTCCACTGATTTAACAGTCGATCGGCATGCAGGGCTGTGAATATGATGGACGTGAGCATAATTTGACCGCAAACGATTCTCTACGACGATATAAAATTTTGCGTTGAGCAAGGAAATTATACACCGCCTCTCCATACTTCAGTCTCCCGTTAAATTATTTTTACTGACGTCTTAGTGCACCAGAACTTATTTTAGATGAAAACTGATCAACTTCTGGAAGTTGCTCAGCTAAAAGTTTTGACTCGTTCACAGAGAAACTACGGCATCGCCTGTCTGTAGCGCACCTTTATGACTGATTTGTAACCTAGGAAATTCCAGAAACCTATTTACGTGCTGAACTGCTGTACGTGGCAACTTAAAAGTAGGTAAGAAAGTTATTACAGAAAGATACTAAAAAATGAAGCTAGTCCAGTGCAAACCACCCATGACAAAATTTTTTGATTGCGACACAGATACAAAAAGTTACTTGCAGGGGAAGTCATTTGTTTCTCCTCAAGGAGAAAGTGACGAATTAGGTCTGCTAGTTGATGCCTTGACCTTCCTCGTCGGTCTTCGAACGGCTAATGATGCTATTGTACTTCCGCTTTCGTAAGTGTTTTACGGTGAACAGATCCAATATGTTCATGCCACTTTCTCCTGTTTGCCTTTTATTGGAAGTATTTTGTCCAGTACAGCTCTTTCCAATTTAGGCCAAATTAATGATACAACTCTACAGAAATGATCGAAGTTTTGTGATGTATTGTAGGCCTTCCAGACTACACCTTTGCTATCTATGAATATGATGGTATACCTGTTTGCCTAACAGCCTACTTCCAAGCCGGAACAGTCCGAGCCTCCCACTGCCCCTAGACTGTCAGAACGCCATGTTTTACCTGTGGCCTAGGAAACTTTACATTCTCGATAGGCATGGCATCCAATCTGAATTTGCTCACTCGTCGTTAGCCGACGAACTTTGGAATTTTACAGGTGATTAATGTATGGTTGATAGTCTAATAGAAGTAGCATTAAGTAGTAATGATATTTAACCCCTGCCCATAATTCCAGCACTGAAAACAGGACGCAGTCACAGCTACAGAGTAGTTCTCATTGTTTCCCTGTTGTAAGACTAAGCTTCTTTTGTGGAAGGAAACATATTTGGAGAATTTAACATCGAAGCTTATACAAATAAGCTTTATTAGACTAAAAATTTGTGTCTACAATAAAATACATTGCCTGCAATGAATTTTTTTTAATGCTTAAATTAATTCACAATATGAAAGATATGAAATAAAAAATTACAAAATCAGTCTCATTTATTTTAAAAGGTTCTTATTTCTGGCAAATTATCAAAACTATAAATGAATCACTGTTAAACATTTTCCACTGACGTTTGCTCCATCTTTACTACTAATACGAGAAAACCATGAAATTATATGAAATAATTTAATATTTAATTTTGCTACTGCTCTACATTGGGTAGATGTTCTAGGAGGCTGTTGGAGTTCTTGGCATTGATCGATGTCGAAGTAGTTGCAGCTCGACTACCCCAAGAGGATTACGACCCCCACACTGCAGAGCGCTGCCCACACGTGGAGCTGCAGGGCCTGTGGTGTTGCCAGTGCTGAGGAAAGATGTACGTCCGGTCAGTGTTCAACCAAACAGTCGTCTGCACATACACCACTATGACTAACAACGAACATTACGAAAGGTTGTTACGAAGTATTCAGAACATTACCATTCAAGCACAATCATATACGATAATGTCCTTTATGTCTTTTCACACAGAACAATATGAAACGTTTGGACCCTCTCAATGAGGGCCTTCTTTGTCTTCCCCAAGCCTTCTCCCATCTAATAGGTCCATTTTCGAGAATCTTGCACCTCTAGGTAATTAACTATGGACATATGTCACATCATGCCATTTGTGTATTTCAACTGGATTTTTATTGATTTTACTGAGGCTGCAGAGAAACACTGATGGTTTGTGGAACAACTGAACTATACCAGGAGATAGCTTCCATGAGAGATTATCCGTGCTTGTGGCGAACCATTTGGTGCCTGTAAGCCGGCGGAAATTAGAAGCGCCTCACCATGTGAAGGAGTATGTTGTAACCTGACAAATCATGATCCAGAGACTGGACAACTTAAATTACACAGTAACAGGAGTAATTCGACCCGAACCTATAGTCTAGCACATTAAGCAACCACCTCTTTGACACCAGGAGACGCGCAGGACTGACTGCGGATGGAATACCAGCCAGCCTTGAAGCAGTTTCTACGCCGTTTTTGAAGTCCATTAAGGTAAACGCTGGACTGGTATCCACATCTTGTCTCAGATGCATGATACTGTATTTTGTAACGTCATATCACACTTTCCTATACAATTACATTGAGAGAGGGGGTAGCAGCGGGGCAAGGAAAAAAGGAAAACAAAGAGAAAAAAGGAAAACAAAAAGAGAAAAAAGGAAAACAAAAAGAGAAAAAAGGAAAACAAAAAGAGAAAAAAGGAAAACAAAAAGAGAAAAAGTAAAACAAAAAGAGAAAAAGTAAAACAAAAAGAGAAAAAGTAAAACAAAAAGAGAAAAAGTAAAACAAAAAGAGAAAAAGTAAAACAAAAAGAGAAAAAGTAAAACAAAAAGAGAAAAAGTAAAACAAAAAGAGAAAAAGTAAAACAAAAAGAGAAAAAGTAAAACAAAAAGAGAAAAAGTAAAACAAAAAGAGAAAAAGTAAAACAAAAAGAGAAAAAGTAAAACAAAAAGAGAAAAAGTAAAACAAAAAGAGAAAAAGTAAAACAAAAAGAGAAAAAGTAAAACAAGAGAAAAAGTAAAACAAAAAGAGAAAAAGTAAAACAAAAAGAGAAAAAGAAACTGGAGAAGAGGACCAAACAATAGCCACCCGACTCCTGTGCAGGAGTGAAGCAAAGCCTTTTGATTGGAAATAATTTTCACGTAGGATCTTTTTGGTGGGGTTTAAGGGCGCTCAACTGCTGAGGTCATTAGCGCCCAGTCACAAGTGTTAGAGCACATGGAATCTAGTAAAACTAGAGGGGAGAGGGGGACACCAGAAAGTCCATACAAAGGTGCAGATAAAAGTAAAAAAGTTAGATGTCTTTGGACAAACCAGTCAAAGTTATAAAACGCAGAATACGAGCAGCTGCTCGAGCTAAAATATCCAGTAAAGTAGATGGCAGGGACAGGACAACACGAGATTGACTAAAGCGGGGACACAATAAAACATGGCGCACTGTTAATGTTTGACCACAAGGGCACTGCGGGGCTGGGTCACCGGAGAGCAGGTAGCGGTGGCTAAACTGGCAATGCCCAATCTGCAACCTGGTCAGAAGGACCTCTTCTCGCCGAGACGGTCGGGAAGCAGTCGTCCAAGCAGTTGGGAGCAGTTTTACTGCCCCGAGCTTGTTTCCTTGGAGGGATGACCAAGCATCCCACCACAACGACAAGCCTCTTACAAACAACCCCACGAACGTCAGATGACTGGACACAATGGGAGGTTGGCCAAGGCAGGAGGACTGCAGCCTTGGCTGCAGCATCAGCAGCCTCATTCCCAGGCACTCCTACATGTCTGGGAACCCACAGAAAGCTGACAGGAGAACCATTATCAGCGAAAGAATGGAGGGACTGCTGGATCCGTTGTACCAAGGGGTGAACCAGATAGGGAGCTCCAAGGCTCTTAAGAGCACTGAGTGAATCAGAGCAGAGTACACACGAATGGCGGTGGCGGCGGGCATACCGAACAGCCTGATGGAGAGCAAAAAGCTTGGCAATGAAGCTGGAACACTGGTCGAGGAGCCGGTATTTAAAGGTGACGCCCCGACAACAAAGGCACAGCTGACACCATCGTGAGTTTTGGAGCCATCGGTGTAAATAAAGGTGTGACCGGCAAGTCGAGCACGAAGTTCGACAAACCGTGAGCAATACACTGCAGCCGGAGTACCCTCCTTCAGGAGTGAGCTGAGGTCGAGATAAATATGAACCGGAGCCTGGAGCCAAGGTGGTGTCAGGCTCTAACCTTCTCTGAAGGTGGTAGGGAGGGCAAAATCCAATTGTCGAAGCAGGTGACGGAAGCGGACTCCAGGGGGCAGCAGGGCAGACACATACAACCCGTACTGACGGTCGAGAGAATCGGCGAAGAAGGACTGATAAGGGGTGGTCGGGCATGGACAACAGCCGGCAGGCATACCGACACAGCAGTACGTCGCGTCGGTAGGTCAACGGTAATTCGGCAGTTTCAGCATAAAGACTTTCGACGCGACTAGTGTAGAAGGCTCCGGTCGCAAGACGTAACCCCCGCTGGTGGATGGAGTTGAGACGGCGTAAAGGGATGGCCGAGCAGACGAGTAGACATGGCTCCCATAATCCAGCTTCGATCGGACTATGGACTGATACAAGCTAAGCAGGACTGTGCGATCTGCTCCCCAAGATGAACCACTAAGAACTCGGAGGACATTAAGGGAACATGTACAAGGGGCTGCCAAATAAGAGATGTGCAGAGACCAACAAAGTTTCCTGTCCAATGTGAGCCCTAGAAACCTAGTTTCCACGAATGGGAGAACAATGGGACCGAGATGTAAGGATGGCGGAAGGAACGCTTTATATCGCCAAAAGTTGATACAAACCGTCTTCTCTTCAGAGAACCGGAAGCCATTTGCCACGCTCCACGAGTATAGGCTGTCTAGACAGCGCTGAAAGCAGCGCTCCAGGAGGCATGTTCTCTGGGCACTGCAGTAGATCGCGAAGTCATCGACAAGAAGAGCCTGTGACATTAGGTGGAATGCAATCCATAATTGGATTGATCGCAATGGCAAAAAGGGCTACGCTCAATACAGAGCCCTAAGGCACTCCATTCTCCTGGAGGAAGACGTCTGACAATACGGAACACACATGTACCCTAAACTTTCGATCCATTAAAAAGGAATCAATAAAAAGGGGCAGGCGACTGCGTAGGCCCCACCTGTGCATAGTGCGGAGGATACCTCCTCTCCAACAGGTATCATAAGCCTTCTCCAAATCTAAGAATACTGCTACCGTTTGGCGCCTTCGCAAAAAGTTGTTCATGATGAATGTCGACAAGGTCACAAGGTTGTCAACAGCAGAGCGGCGGCGACGAAAGCCGCATTGGACATTGGTAAGTAGCCGTCGAGATTCGAGAATCCAGATTAACCGAGCATTAACCATGCGCTCCATCACCTTACAGACACAGCTTGTAAGAGAAATGGGGCGGTAACTAGAAGGAAGGTGTCTATCCTTCCCGGGTTTGGGTACAGGAACAACAACGGCGTCACGCCAACGCATGGGGACTTGACCTTCGGTCCAGACGCGATTGTAGGTACGAAGAAGGAAGCTTTTGCCCGCCGGAGAAAGGTGTGCCAGCATCTGAACGTGAATGGCATCTGGCCCCAGAGCAGAGGACCGGGACAGTGCAAGCGCACGTTCGAGTTCCCACATAGTAAAGGGGGCATTATAAGTTTCCAGATTCAGCGAGTGGAAGGAAGGTCGCCGAGCCTCTTCTGCCTCTTTCCTGGGAAGGAAGGCAGGGTGGTAATGGGCGGAGCTTGAAACCTCCGCGAAAAAGCGGCCAAAAGCGTTGGAGACAGCCACAGGATCAACAAGGACCTCATTACCCTACGTCAGGCCAGGTACTGAGGAGTGGGCCTTAATGCCCGACAGCCGGCGCAGGCCACCCCAAACGACGGAAGAGGGAGTAAAACTGTTAAAGGAGCTGGTGAAAGAGGCCCAACAAGCTTTTTTGCTGTCTTTGATGACTCTACAGCATTGCGCTCGGAGTCGTTTGTATCCAATACAATTCGCCAACGTAGGATGGCGGCGAAAGATGCGTAAAGCACGTCGTCGAGCACGGATAGCGTCTCTACAAGCCTGATTCCACCAGGGGACGGAAACGCGACGTGAAGAAGAGGTAGTACGAGGAATGGAACGTTCGGCAGCATTGATGGTAACAGCCATGAGGTATTTGTCCTGACTGTCACAACTGGGAAAATCGTGGTCCGGAAAGGTCGCCAGGGAGGAGTAAAGTCCCCAGTCAGCTTTCAGTATGTTCCAGCTCGAAGGACATGGGGATGAGGTGTGGTGCAGGAGATGAACGACACGGGGGAAGTGGTCGCTCGAATCGGTGTCAGAAAGGACATACCACTCGAACCGACGGGCAAGAGTGGTAGAACAGATCGAGAGGTCCAAGTGGGAGTAGGTATGAGTAGAGTCCGAGAGGGAAGTCGGGGCGCCATTATTGAGGCAGACAAGATTGAGATGGTTGAAGACATCCGCCAAGAGGGAGCCTCGTTGACAGGATGCAGGAGAGCCCCAAAGGGGATGATGGGCATTGAAGTCGCCAAACAATAAGAACGGCGGAGGAAGCTGAACAATCATGTTCATCATGTCAGCCCGACTAACAGCAGATGACGGTGGAGTGTAGATGGTACAAACAGAAAAAGTAGAAGCAGAAAGAGTAATACGGGCAGCTATTGCTTGGAGTGGGGTGGTCAATGGGATGGGATGGTGATAGACCGTCCCGAACGAGCAACATGACCCCACCATGAGCTGGGATACCGTCAACAGGGGTGAGGTCATACCGCTCCGAGGTATAGTGGGTAAAAGCAATACGGTCAGTTGGGTGCAACTTGGTTTCCTGGAGACCAAGGAAGAGCAGACAGTGCAAGCGGAGGAGCAGTTGTAATTCCTCCCGACTAGATCGAATACCTCTGATGTTCCAATGTAACAAAGTCACCGCCAGTCAGAAAAAAGGGGGCAACGAAACGGGTGAAGAGCTGGTCACCTCGACGGCTGCAGAGGGCCAGGTTTCGAGGGAACAACGCTACAACCGGTGGGAGGCGGATCCTGTTCCATCGAGTCATCGCCAGCTGCGGCTGCTGTACCGGGTTGCGTAGGAGGGGCAGCATCATTTGCCGACGAGAGGCCAGCTGAGCGCATGGCAGCAGAGCATCCCGGCGAAACAGAGGATGGCTGGGAGCAGCGACTCACGGCTGGAGCGTCAGACGAAACGCGCCAGGGTAGAAAGGGAGATAGAGACTACTTCTTGGAGGCCTTCCTGGAAGTCCAAGAAGGCACAGGGATGGTGGGCTGGACCCGAAGAAGGTCCTCAAGTGCGGGGTCCGTTTTGGAACGCCAGACCTCGGAAGCTGGGGTCCAGAACGTTTCCCCGATGGACGCCTGAGAAGAGGATCGCTTCTCAGGCGGCGGGGGGGGGGCGAGGAGGAGGAAGGGTGGCCCCTGTGGCAGAGAGGGCGGGGGCCGCGGGGGATGAGGATTTGGAAGGGAGGGATTTGGGAGGCAGAGGCATAGACCCCGGATGGGGGGAGGAGGTAGAGGGGGGAGAGGATAGGGGTGAGGATACTGTGGAAGGAGTGGACACGACTGAGGCAAGCGAAGTGGTCAATGTCACGGGATGGAGGCGGTCATACTTCTTCCTAGCCTCAGAATAAGGGAGACAATCCAAAGTTTTGAGTTCTTGAATCTTCTCCTTCTGATATGCGGGGCAGTCTGAGGATCTAGGGGAGTGGATGCCAGGATAATTAACACACCGAGGTGGTAGGGTGCATGTATGTTCCTCACGAAGAGGACGTCCATAATCGCCACAAAGGGGCTCAGCCTCACACCGTGACGACATGTGCCCAAAGCGCCAACACCGAAAACAGCGCATAGGAGGCGGGACGTAAGGTCACATGTCGCACCGGTAGCACATCACCTTTACCTTCCCCGGGAGAACGTCCCCCTCTAAGGCGAGGATAAAGGCCCCGGTGTCGATGCGACGGTCTTTGGGGCCGCGCTGGACTCGCCGGACGAAATGCACGCCTCGGCGCTCCAGGTTGGCCCTGAGCTCATCATCAGATTGCAGCAGGAGGTCCCGATGAAAAATAGCCCCCTGCGTTCTATCCAGTGCCAGATGCGTGACAATTTTTTTTTGTGGTTTTAGGGCGCACAACTTCAGTGGTCATTAGCGCCCTGACTACGTTAAGAATGCACCGCGAGGCACAAGTTTAAAACAACAACTAAAACACGATGAAAGACAGACTGACAGGCATAGGATTAAAAAACAGAATCATCAGATGTCCTTAGAGAGGTTTGTCAAATTGATAAAACGAAGAACACGAGCAGCTGCTCGTGGGTCATCCGCTAGAATGGCATCTAAAGTACATGGCAGGTTAAGATCTAGATGCAGTGTGTTAAAATCTGGCCAGGACATTAAAATGTGGCGGACCGTCAGCAATTGCCCACATGGGCAGAACGGCGCCAGCGCAGCCGTCAGCAGATGGCGATGGCTGAACCGGCAGTGTCCAATTCGTAACCGGGCCAAAACTACCTCCTCCCGCCGAGAGGGGCGTGAGGAGGACGTCCAAGCCGCAGGAAGAGGTTTCAAGGCCCGAAGCTTGTTGTCCGTAAGTGCAGCCCAATCGGCATTCCACAGCGATAAAATGCGCCGACAAATGACCCTGCTACAATCTGATGAAGGGACACAACAAGAAGCTGTCCGAGGCTGGAGGACCGCAGCCTTGGCCGCAGCATCTGCAGCTTCGTTCCCAGGGATACCGACATGGCCAGGGACCCACAAAGCTAACCGGAGAACCGACGTCCACCAGCTGCTGAAGAGAGCATTGGATCCGGTGCACGAAAGGGTGAACTGGATACGGATCACTGAGGCTCTGGATGGCGCTCAGGGAATCGGAGCAGATGACATAAGCAGAATGTCTGTGGCGGCAGATGTAAAGAACAGCCTGGTAGAGGGCAAAGAGCTCAGCTGTGAAGACCGAACAATGGCCATGGAGCCGGTATTTGAAACTGTGCCCCGACAATAAAAGAACACCCGAGCCCGTCATTGGTCTTTCAGCCATCTGTATAAATGAAGGTCATATTGATGAACTTTGAACGAAGTTCGATAAAACGGGAGTGGTAGACCGAACCGGGGTAACCTCTTTTGGGAGCGAGCTGAGGTCAAGGTGAACGCGGACCTGAGCCTGGAGCCAAGGTGGCGTGTGGCTCTCGCCCACTCGAAAGGTTGCAGGGAGCGAAAAATTAAGGTGTTGAAGGAGGCGACAAAAGCGAACTCCAGGGGGTAGCAGGGCAGAGACATACAACCCGTATTGACGGTCGAGAGAGTCGTCAAAAAAGGAACGATAAGACGGGAGGTTGGGCATTGACAGTAGCCGACAGGCATACCGACAAAGCAGTATATCGCGCCGGTAGGTGAGTGGCAATTCGCCAGCGTCAGCATGAAGACTCTTGACGAGACTAGTATAAAACGCTCCGATCGCAAGTCGTAAACCCCGATGTTGTATGGAGTTGAGGCGGCGTAAGATGGATGGCCGTGCAGAGGAGTATACGAAGCTCCCATAATCCAGCTTGGAGCGGACGATCGACCGATATAGACGAAGCAGGACGGTTCAATCCGCTCCCCACGACATACCACTGAGAACACCGAGGACATTTAAAGAGCGTGTACAACGGGCAGCCAAATATGACATGTGGAGACCAGCTAAGTTTCCTGTCAAATGTAAGAGCTAAAAATTTTGTTGTCTCCACGAATGGGAGAGCAATGGGACCGAGTCGTAAGGACGGTGGGAGAAACTCTTTGTAGCGCCAGAAGTTAATACAGACCGTCTTCTCAGCAGAAAAACGGAAGCCATTGGCGACACTCCAGGAGTAAAGACGGTCAAGAGAACGCTGAAGACAGCGCTCCAGGACACGTGTACACTGCGCGCTGCAATAGATGGTAAAATCGTCCACGAAAAGGGAGCCTGATACATCAGCTGGGAGGCAATCCATTATTGGATTGATCGCGATGGCGATGAGAGCGACGCTCAAAACTGAGCCCTGTGGCACCCCATTCTCCTGGCGAAAGGTGTGACAGGACCGAACCCCCACGTTCCCTGAACTGTCGATCCATTAAAAAAGAACGAATAAAAAGAGGGAGGCGACCGCGAAGGCCCCATGTATGCATGGTGCGGAGAATGCCCGCCCTCCAACAGGTGTCTTAAGCCTTCTCCAAATCGAAGAACACAGCCGCGGTCGGGCACTTCCGCAAGAAGTTATTCATAATGAAGGTCGACAAGGTAACCAGATGGTCAACAGCAGAGCGGCGCCTACGAATTCCACATTGTACATTGGTAAGTAGGCGTCGAGACTCGAGCAGCCAAACCAATCGAGAGTTAACCATTCGCTCCATCACTTTACAGACACAGCTGGTAAGCGAGATGGGTCGATAACGGGAAGGCAAGTGCTTGTCCTTCCCCGGCTTAGGAATCGGGACAACAATAGACTCGCGCCAGCATGCAGGAACATGAACCTCAATCCAGATGCGATTGTAAGTACGAAGAAGAAAACCTTTACACGCAGGAGAAAGGTTCTTCAGCATCTGAATATGAATAGAATCAGGCCCTGGGGCGGAGTACCGTGATCGGCCAAGTGCGTTTTCGAGTTCCCGCATGGTGAATGGGGCATTAGAACTTTCACGATTTGAGGAGCTGAAGTTAGGTGGCCTAGCCGCCTCTGCCTGTTTGCGGGGGAGGAAGGCATGGTGGTAATGAGCGAAGCTCGAAACCTCGGCGAAAAAGCGGCCGAAGGCATTGGAGACATCCTCAGGGGCCACAAGGACGTCATTCGCGACCGTCAAGCCACTAACTGGTGAGTGGACCTTAGTGCCAGATAGCCGGGGCAGGCTACCCCAGACAACAGAAGGAGTAAAACTTTTGAAGATGCTTGTGAAAGCAGCCCAGCTGGCTTTCTTGCTTTCTTTAATAATACGATGACACTGTGCACGTAATCGTTTATAATTGATACAATTCGCCACTGTAGGGTGGCGTTTAAAGGTGCGTAAAGCACGTCGACGAGCACGTAAAGAGTCTCTACATGCTGCAGTCCACCAGGGGACCGGTACGCGACGTGGAGAAGTAGGGTGAGGGATGGAATATTCAGCAGCAGCGAGAATGACTTCCGTGAGGTGTGCTAAATGACGATCGCAACTTGTGAAGGTTTGATCCTGAAAGGTCGCCCTGGAAGAGAAGAGCCCCCAGTCTGCCTTGGAGATGGTCCAACTAGAGGAGCACGGAGAGGGGGTATGCTGCAGGAGATGGATAACACACGGGAAGTGGTCGCTCGAATATGTATCAGAAAGTGCATACCACTCAAACCAGCGTGCAAGTTGGGGAGTACATATAGAGAGGTCTAAATGGGAATAGGTGTGAGATGTGTCCGAAAGAAAAGTAGGGGCGCCAGTATTGAGGAAGACAAGATTGAGCTGGTTGAAAAGGTCTGCTAACAGGGAGCCCCTCGGGCAGGATGCTGGAGAGCCCCAAAGGGGATGGTGGGCATTGAAGTCTCCAGTTAACAAAAATGGTGCAGGTAGCTGAGCCATAAGTCGCAGCATGTCTGCCCTGGTAACGGCAGATGACGGAGTGTAAACGGTACAAATGGAAAATGTAAAAGTGGGGAGAGTAATGCAGATGGCAACTGCCTGCAGTCCGGTGTGCAACGTGATGGGATCGTAGTAAATATCATCCCGGACCAGCAACATAACCCCTCCATGAGCCGGGATACCTACCACAGGGGGTAGGTCAAAACGCACAGAGGTGTAGTGTGCCAAGGCAATTTGATCGCATGGGCGTAGCTTCGTTTCCTGGAGGGCTACGACGAGCGGACGGTGCAAGCGGAGCAGCAACTTCAAGTCCTCTCGGTTGGAGCGAATGCTGCGAATATTCCAGTGAATAAGTGCCATCGTAAGAAGGAAAGGAATATGAAAGAAGGGGTCACCTCGAAGGCCGCTGAGGGCCTTGCTTCGAGCGAGCACTGCCGCCGCTATCAGTAGGCGGACAGTCATCGTCCATTGGGTCTATAGGTTCATCGGCCATCTTGGGAAGATGGCCGGGAGGAGGAGCTTCCACCGCCGGTGAACGGCCAGATGTTCGGCTACCAGAGGTGCGGCCAGGCGAAACGCATGACGGCCTGGGGCGGCAACCGCTTGGTGGCGCAGGAGAAGAAATGCGCCGTAGCGGAGAAGGAAAACTGTGCTTCCTATGAGCCTTCTTGGAAGGTCATTAGGTGGAAGTACTGGTCGATAGCTGGGAGGTCGAGGTACATAGGAAGTCTGCACGGGACGGTTCCTTCTTGAAGGAACGTGCATCTGACTTCTGGGTCTTTGTTTTAGCAGAAGACGATGAAGGGGCTTGTGTCTGTGGGGTGATGGGAGGAAGAGGAGACGTCGACCGTGCGATCTTAGCACTGGCCGAGCGGACGACCGTGGTGCTGAAGGTCAGATCGCATGTCGGGGTTGCCACCTCCCTGGTAGTCCGAGGAGAGGCGCGGACAGTACTGAATTTCCCCACTGGGAGCAGCGTGAGCTTCCTACTAGCAAATAGCTTCCGAGCAGCCGAGGTGGACACTTTCTCTTTGACCCGAATTTCTTGGGTACAGCGTTCTTCCTTGTAGATGGGACAGTCGCGGGAGGACGCTGCATTGTCACCCTGGCAGTTAACACAATGAGGAGACAGGTGGACAGTCACCCTCATTCGCATCCCTGCCACAAGTGACATTTAGCCGCATTGGAACAAGACCGACGAGTGTGATTAAAACGCTGACACTGGTAGCAGCGTGTAGGTGTCGGGACATAGGGGCGAACAGAAATAACCTCGTAGCCCGCTTTGATGCGCGATGGCAGCTTAACACTATCAAAGGTCAAGAAAAGTGTCCAGGTCGGTACAAGGTCGGTACAAGGTCATTGCTGACCTTTTTCATGGCCCTATGGACAGCCGTCACGCCCTGCTCAGCGAGGAAAGATTGAATCTCCTCGTCAGTCAATCCGTCGAGGGGGCTAGTATAGACCACACCACGAGACGAATTCAAAGTTCGGTGAGCCTCCACCCGCACAGGGAACGTGTACAGGAGTGTGGCCCGAAGCAGTTTTTGTGCCTGAAAGGCGCTCTCAGTTTCTAGTAATAAGGTACCGTTACGCAACCTGGTAGAAGATTTGACAGATCCGGCTATGGCATCTACACCCTTCTGGATAACGAAAGGGATGACAGAGGAAAAATCCTTTCCGTCCTCAGATCGAGAAACGACGAGGAACTGTGGGGCAGGCGGTAGTACTTTTGTCACTGGTGGCTGGTCACGTTTCCGTTTTTGGGCAGAAGTGGAGACAGATGGAGTGAAATCCATTGTGGAGGAATCCCCATGATTGCCAGCGTCTCCGATGGCGCGCTCCTTCCTTGTGGGGACCCTCTCAGACGGCACTCCCGCCTTAGGTGAATGTTTACACCTCAGGTCACACCTCCCGAGAAACAGACGGAGGGACCAATTGGCATGGTCAGAAGGTATAAGCTCAGGCAATCACCCCTCCCTGGGCCTGGCCTTTACCAGGGGGTACGTGCGTGCCTTACTTTTCTACCCAGGGCGGGGAATTACGCGTTATCCCGTCACCCGCTACGCGTGCGAACGCGTGGGTCGGCCTTCAGGCACGCACAGGGAGGAAGGAAGAAGAGGAAAAAGAAGAGAGGGGGAGAGAGGACAGACTGTCTCAAACGCCGAGGCAAGGAGAAGCAGGCAAGGAGAAGCAGGCAAGGAGAAGAAGGCAAGGAGAAGAAGGCAAGGAGAAGAAGGCAAGGAGAAGAAGGCAAGGAGAAGAAGGCAAGGAGAAGAAGGCAAGGAGAAGAAGGCAAGGAGAAGAAGGCAAGGAGAAGAAGGCAAGGAGAAGAAGGCAAGGAGAAGAAGGCAAGGAGAAGAAGGCAAGGAGAAGAAGGCAAGGAGAAGAAGGCAAGGAGAAGAAGGCAAGGAGAAGAAGGCAAGGAGAAGAAGGCAAGGAGAAGAAGGCAAGGAGAAGAAGGCAAGGAGAAGAAGGCAAGGAGAAGAAGGCAAGGAGAAGAAGGCAAGGAGAAGAAGGCAAGGAGAAGAAGGCAAGGATGGTTGGTTGTTTGAGGTTAAAGGGACCAAACAGCAAGGTCATCAGTCCCTTGTTTCAAATAGACTCCATTCTGCTAACGGGACATCTCAGTATAGTCAGAAAAATAAAACGGAAAAAGGGGAAACGTAAAAGGGCAGTCACGTT
The DNA here is from genome assembly GCF_023864345.2 of Schistocerca serialis cubense. Lineage (NCBI taxonomy): Eukaryota > Metazoa > Arthropoda > Insecta > Orthoptera > Acrididae > Schistocerca > Schistocerca serialis. The sequence continues at coordinate 775,497,539 of NC_064640.1, forward strand.
GTCATTAGTAAAAAACAAATGAGGGAAGTTGGCAAGAGAACGAACCCAACACTATGCTGAAGCAGCATAGGCAAGACCACCTGTGTCTTAAAAGGTACAACTGCTATAATGCAGAAAGTACGTATGGGAATAGAAAAACTAACCAAGCCTTAAAAAGAAGGGGTAAAAACAGAGTAAAAGGGAAAGAAAAGAGGATTCCGGTCAGGGAGGTGAATCGGGAATCTCTGAACACTGCCTACAGTGGGAAACACCCAAACACTCACCGCCCTGCCCCAACACCAGAGGGAGATTAAAAACTTTAAAACTGAGAATAAAAACCACTCTCCCGGAGGAAACCTAGAACCAGAGAGACCATCCGGGAATCGTCAGCCAACATCAAAGGTGAAGTGTGGGGGAGTCTGTACTTAGCACGCAGAGCCAAAAGAAGGGGACATTCAACCAAAATGTGGGCCACTGACGGGAAGGCTCCACAACCACATAGCGGGGGTGGCTCATCACGCAAAAGAAAACCATGGGTCAGCCTGGTATGGCCAATGCGGAGACGACACAGTGTGGTCGAGTCCTTGCGGGAGAGGCTAAAGGAAGAACGCCATGGGCCTGGATTCACCTGAATGGCACGAAGTTTATTAGACAGTGGAGTAGCCTCCCAAGAATTGGCCCATGACTGTGCAAAGTGGGATTTGATGTGAAGCCGTAAATCCGCTGCAGGAGGGGTTACAGAAAACGGGGGGTAAGTAACTGCTCCCCCAGCCAAACGATCAGCGAGCTCATTACCCGGGATACCCACATGGCCCGGGACCCATAGGAAGTCAATGGAACAAGCAGCACGGTGAGGATCAGCGAGATGGTCATGGATGGCAGAGACCAAGGGATAGCGCGAAAAACACCGGTCAATAGCAAGAAGGCCACTCATCGAGTCCGTATATAACAATACGCGGTTGTGTTGGGATTGTTTAATAAAGGTAAGGGCCCGGGAAATTGCCATCAATTCCGCAGTAAACACCCCACATGAGGGTGGCAGTAGATGATTTTCCGTTCCAACAAAGGACGTGAAGGCATACCCAACATGATCAGCAGATTTAGAGCTATCAGTGTAAAAAACAACAGCATCCCGAAACTCCCATAAAATTTGGCGGAAAAAGGAACGGAACACCACCGGGGGGATGGAATCTTTCGGACCGCGGCGGAGATCCATCCGAATTCGAGGCCGAGGAACTAACCAAGGAGGGGTGGAGGGGAGGGAGCGAGGAAGACAGGACAAAGAAGGAAGCCGAAAATCACGGTTAAGAGACACAAGGCGCAGCCCAACCGGTAAACCCGCCCGAGGGCGGGAGTCAGGCGGGCGACGTCCATGGTCTGGGAATAGGATAGAATAGGAAGGATGAGTGGGAGAAGAACGGATAGTAAGGGCATAATACACCAGAAGCTGGGACCGCCGAACAGAAAGGGGGGGATCCCAGCTTCAACCAGGAGACTATCAACAGGGCTAGTAGGGAAGGCACCGGTGGCCAAACGGATACCACGATGGTGGACTGGATCCAGCACGTGCAGCGTGGAAGGAGCAGCTGAACCATAAACTTGACAACCATAGTCCAAACGTGACAGAACTAGAGCACGATAAAGACGGAGGAGGAGGGAACGGTCCGCACCCCAAGAGGAGTGGGCAAGGAAGCGAAGGACATTGAGTTTATGGAAACATCCTACCTTCAGGAGTCTGATATGGGGCAGCCAAGTGAGCTTGTTGTCGAAAAGAAGACCTAGGAAACGAAACTGTGGAACCACAGGCAATCTTTGTGCAGCGAGATAGAGCTCTGGATCAGGGTGGACCGTAGTACGGCGACAGAAGTGGACCACCCGCGATTTTAAAGGAGAGAATTGAAACTCGTGTGAGAGGGTCCATGCAGAGGCACGCCGTATAGCCACCTGGAGCTGCCGTTCTGCAGATGGCATCGAGGAGGAACTAACCCAAATGCAGAAATCATCCACATACAGGGCAGGGGCGACCAAGGGACCGACAGAGGCCACAAGTCCATCGATAGCAATGAGGAAAAGAAGGACACTCAAGACAGAACCCTGTGGGATGCCCGTCTCCTGGGTCCGTGGAGAACTAAAAGCAGTACCAACTCGAACTCTGAATGACCGATGGATCAGGAACTGGCGGATAAAAATCGGGAGTGCGCCCCGAAGACCCCACTGATGAAGGGTTAGTAAGATGTGATGGCGCCAGGCCGTGTCATAGGCCTTGCGAAGGTCAAAAAACACTGCAACCAAATGGCGGCGCTGGGAAAAAGCCTGCCGAACTGCGGATTCCAAGCGAAGCAAATGATCGATTGGAGATCGTCCCTAACGAAAGCCACACTGGTAAGGGGACAATAGATCCCGAGATTCGAGGACCCAAGTGAGCCGACGGGCTACCATCCGTTCAAGTAACTTACAACCAACATTGGTCAAACTAATTGGCCGATAGCTGTCAACAGATAGGGGGTTCTGACCAGGCTTAAGGACAGGAACCACAATGCTATCCCTCCACTGAGAAGGGAAGTCACCCTGGAGCCAGATACGGTTAAACACCCGAAGAAGATGGTGCCATTGTGGAGCACTGAGATGTTGAAGCTGCTGGTTATGAATGGAATCTGCGCCAGGGGCCGTATCATGAGAAGAAGATAGAGCAGAAAGAAATTCCCATTCAGTGAAAGGTTCGTTGTAAGATTCTGACTCACAAGTGGTGAAACATAAGGTGACAGCTTCAGCCTGCTGTTTTTGATGAAGGAAAGCAGCTGGATAGGAGGCCGACGCTGATGCCACTGCAAAATGGGTCGCAAGATGTTCTGCGAGAACTAATGGGTCCGTACAAATGCCATCTGGGAGGTGAAGGCCTGGGAGGGTGGACTGCCGATGGCAACCTTGGAGAGAGCGAAGTGTAGCCCATACCCGTGACAGAGGGACAGTAGAACCAAGGGAAGAAACGAATCGTTCCCAACATATCCGCTTGCTCTGTTTGATTAAATAACGGGCTTTAGCGCGAAGGCGCTTAAAGGTAGAAAGGCTGGCTACAGATGGGTGCCTCTTAAAGTGTTGCAAAGCTCGACGGCGATCACGGATGGCAATGGCAATGGCCGTTCTCCACCACGGGACTTGCCGACGACGAAATTGTCCACATGAGCGCGGGACAGCAAGGTTAGCAGCGCGAACAATCGCGTCAGACACGTCACGTAGGACGTCATCAATACAACCCGACAAAAAGGGAGAAAACTCGACCTGTGCAGTATATAGAGGCCAATCGGCGCGGTGGAAAGACCAACGAGGTAACCTGTGCATCGGGGAGCGGGAAGGGAGCGTGATAATCAACGGGAAATGGTCACTATCACGAAGGTGGTCGTGTGGCGACCAGTGTATTGAAGGGAGGAGAGAGGGAGAAGAAAGAGAAAGATCAATGGCAGAAAAGGTACCATGACCAGCACTGAAATGAGTAGGGGAGCCATCATTAAGAAGGCATAGGTCGTGGTCTGCAATAAATTGGTCTATAAGAAGACCTCGTCTAGATGGAAAGGCACTGCCCCACAAAGGATGATGAGCATTAAAATCCCCGAGGAGGAGGAAGGGAGGAGAAAGTTGCTGAAGAAGGGTGGTTAAGGCAGCAGGTGTAAGTGTCCTGTCAGGAGGGAGATAAAAATTGCAAACTGTGACCGCAGAGTCTATGTGGACCCTAACAGCAACCGCTTCCAATGTAGTGTGGAGAGGAATTCACGTGCTAGCAATGTCTGTACGGACCAACGTACAAACGCCACCAGAAGCCCGCAAGGGTCCGACCCGATTTCGACAGAAAACACAGAACCCACGGAGGGTCGGTGAGTGAGCATCAGTAAAATGAGATTCCTGGAGAACCACACAAGCTGCTGAGTAGGACGAAAGAAGGGATTTCAATTCCGGAAGGTGACGATAGTAGCCATTACAATTCCATTGGAGAACCACAGAACGATGGTTTAAATGAGGGCTGAACACGCTAAATCCAGTCATACCGCCGGGTCCCCACACGTCACCGACAAGGAGGGGGCGACATCCATAAACGACAGGTCAGAATCCGGTTGTGAAGTCGGGGAAGGTACCTCCGGTGACACCAGAGGCTCTTTGTCCCGGGACTTATGTTTCTTCTTCTTTTCAGGCTGAGATCGAGGAGGGCTGTGTGGCATAATGGAGCAAGCTGCAGCAAGATCAGGAACAGAAAGAGACCGGGCGACCTGGGGGCCGATAGACCGCGGCTCTCGCGGTCGCCGTGCTGCAGCAGACCTTTGACCTGGAAGGTGCCGGGAAGGGGCATCCCGGGAGAGGCGCCCTTGACCGGCAGACGCCGAAGGAGTGGGACACTTCTCTGGCTGGGGAGGGGGAGCAGCGCCCAGAGGAGAAGGTGTGGGAGCCACAGGGGAGGGGGGAAGGAGAGGGGTCCGGGATGGGGGTAAGGAAGGGGGAGGAAGGGATGAAGATGTAACAAAGGCGTAACTAGATGTCATGGACACATGGTGCAATCGTGCATATTTCTTACGGGCCTCTGTGTAGCTTAAACGATCAAGAGACATACTCCTGTATCTTTTTTTCTTTCTTATAGACTGGGCAATCTGCTGAACGAGGAGAATGACTACCATGACAATTTACACATACAGGAGGGGGAACACAGGGACTCCCCTCATGGAGTGGACGTCCACAGTCACCACAGAGAGGGTCCTGGGTACAGCGAGAAGACATGTGGCCAAAACGCAAGCACTTGAAACACCGCATAGGAGGTGGGATGTACGGCTTCACATCACAGCGATAGACCATAATCTTAACTTTCTCAGGAAGGGTATCCCCTTCAAAGGCCAGGATAAAGGCACCAGTATCAATACGATTATCTTTAGGACCCTTCTGAACACGCCGAACAAAGTGAACACCCCGCCGTCCGAGATTGTCCCGAAGTTCCTCATCAGTTTGAAGGATGAGGTCTCTGTGAAAAATCACACCTTGTACCATATTTAGAGACTGGTGAGGGGTAATGGACACGGGAATTGTGCCAAGATGGGTACAGGCACGAAGGGCCGCAGATTGGGCAGCCGAAGCAGTTTTTATCAGTAACGAACCCGACCGCATCTTGCTCAGGGAGTCCACTTCGCCGAACTTGTCTTCAATGTGTTCCACAAAGAATAAAGGTTTGACACTGGTGAAAGTATCTCCATCAGTCCTGGTGCAAACTAGATAACGGGGGAAAGGTTTTGCCCCTAGACGACGCGCCTGACCCTCCTCCCAGGGGGTAGCCACGGAAGGGAAGGCCGAAGGGGCAAGAGAAGCAGCACTTGAGGAATCAGTACCACGCAGAGAGACGGCCGCAGAAGAGCGGCCAGAGTTTTGGACCCGTATGCGTTTCATCTGCATAGCGTCCGCCCTGATACCACCCACTCCGATCAGGGGCTCTCCTCACGGGCGCCACCCAGCCACAGCAAGGGCCGTCTGGCACGGCGGCCATTGCCGGGAGTTCCGATGCTCCAGGATGACGAGCAACCACTCCAAGGCATGCATGAGGAGGTCACAGCTCAGGTATCAGAAGTGTGATCCCTGTGTTTTTTTTTTTTTTTTTGTTTGTGGTTTTAGGGCGCAAAACTTCTATGGTCATTAGCGCCCAGCCCGTGACATAGAAAACAGGAAAAAATCGAAATTTAAAATCAGCAGGAATGGGAACAAAATCATAAAATTTGAGTAACTAAAGGCAGAAGGAATGCTTAAAAATCCACTATAGAAAGGGGTTGGTTGTCCCCCAAAAAAAAGCTTCAAATGACTGACGTCATTTCACTGTCACTAATAAACTGTAGAACGCGGTCAGCTGAGCGCGTGTCATCTGCTAAAATCGACGATAGATCAGGCGAGAGTTGTAGACGGGAGCGTAACGGATTAAAATAGGGGCATTCAATTAAAAGGTGTCTGACCGTCCACAGCTGAGAGCAGTGGGGACAGAGTGGGGGAGGATCACCGCTTAAAAGATGTCGATGACTAAAAAGACAGTGCCCTATCCGGAGTCGAGCTAAAATTACCTCCTCCCGACGACGCGTTCGGGAGGAAGAGGTCCAAGCGCAAGGAAGGGCTTTCACTTCCCGCAATTTATTGTGGGGAAGTGTTGACCAATGCGCATGCCATAAATGAGCAGCTTGGCGGTATAAAACGCTCCGTAGATCGGTAAACGGAAGAGACTGAATAGCTGGCCGAGGAAGAGAGACTGCAGCCTTGGCCGCTATATCGGCCGCCTCATTTCCACAGATACCAGCGTGTCCCGGGAGCCAGAGGAACGCCACTGAGACGCCCCCCAGGTGGAGCAAGCGCAGACAGTCCTGAATCCGGTGGACCAGAGGGTGCACAGGGTAAAGAGCTTGGAGACTTAGGAGAGAGCTGAGAGAATCTGAGCAGATTACGTACTGTATCCGCTGATGGCGGCGGATGTAGTGGACAGCCTGGAGAACAGCGTAAAGCTCCGCAGTATAAACCGAACACTGGTCGGGAAGCCGAAAGTTATTTGGGGTGTCGCCAACAATATAGGCACTCCCTACACCTAACGATGTTTTCGAGCCATCGGTGTAAATAAATGTGGCATCCGTCATTTGTGCACATAGAGCAGCAAATGCCCGACGGTAAACAAGTGTAGGGGTACCATCCTTGGGAAATTGACATAGGTCTCTGAGCAAGTTGATCCGGGGACGGAGCCAAGGCGGTGCTGTACCCCAAGTTGTCAAGAAGGTTTTAGGAAAGCGGAAGGAAAGAGAATGGAGCAGTTGACGGAAGCGGACTCCCGGGGGTAGTAGGGAGGAGGAGCGGCCTGCATACCCGACATCAAAGGAGGCGTCGAAAAAAAGGTCATGCGCTGGATTAGCAGGCATGGAAGACAGATGGCTAGCATAACGACTCAGAAGGACTGCCCGCCGATTGGACAGCGGAGGTTCAGCAGTCTCAGCATAAAGGCTTTCCACAGGGCTGGTGTAAAAAGCTCCAGATACTAAACGTAATCCACGGTGGTGGATAGAGTCGAGACGCCGAAGAATAGACGGCCGAGCAGAGGAGTAGACTATGCTTCCATAATCCAATTTCGAGCGCACTAAGGCGCGATAGAGGCGGAGAAGGACCACTCGGTCCGCTCCCCAAGAGGTACCATTCAGGACACGGAGGGCGTTAAGCGAACGCAGACAGCGAGCCGAAAGATAGGAAACGTGGGAGGACCAGCACAGTTTTCTGTCAAACATAAGACCCAAGAATTTAGCGACGTCGGAAAACGGAAGGTTGACAGGACCTAGATGTAAGGAGGGCGGAAGAAACTCCTTACGTCGCCAAAAATTTACACAAACGGTCTTACTGGGTGAGAAACGGAAGCCGGTTTCGATGCTCCACGAGTGGAGGCGATCGAGACATCCTTGAAGACGTCTTTCAAGAAGGCTGGTCCGTTGAGAGCAGTAGTAGATCGCACAATCGTCCACAAAGAGGGAGCCCGAGACATCAGGAAGGAGACAATCCATAATTGGATTAATGGCGATGGCAAACAGTACAACACTCAGCACGGAGCCCTGGGGTACCCCGTTTTCTTGGGAGAAAGTACGGGAGAGAGTAGTGTTCACCCGCACCCTAAATGTGCGCTCTGCCATAAATTCGCGAAGAAAAAGGGGCAGCCGGCCTCGAAAGCCCCAAGAGAACAGTGTGCGGAGAATGCCTGTCCTCCAACAGGTATCGTATGCTCTCTCCAGATCAAAAAATATTGCTACCGTTTGGCGTTTCCGGAGAAAATTGTTCATGATATAAGTGGAGAGAGCAACAAGATGGTCAACGGCAGAACGATGCTTTCGGAATCCGCATTGGGCTGGTGTTAAAAGACTGCGGGACTCCAGCCACCAAGCTAAACGGTAATTCACCATACGCTCCAAAACCTTACAGACACTACTCGTGAGAGAAATGGGGCGATAGCTAGAGGGGAGATGTTTGTCCTTTCCAGGTTTCGGAACGGGAACGACAATAGCTTCCCGCCATCGCCTGGGAAAGGTACTGTCGGTCCAAATTCGATTATAAAGGCGAAGGAGGTAACGCAGGCTATGGGTTGATAAATGCAGCAACATTTGGACATGGATACCATCCGGTCCTGGGGCGGAGGAGCGAGAAGAGAGTGCATGTTGGAGTTCGCGCATGGAGAAAACAGTATTGTAGCTTTCGCGATTGTGAGAGGAGAAAGCAAGATGTCGCACTTCCGCTGCACGTTTCTTCGAGAGAAACGCTGGCGGGTAATTTGAAGAGCTCGAAATCTCAGCAAAGTGCTGACCCAATGAGTTAGAAATTGCGACGGGGTCCACTAAGGTATCATGCGCGACAGTGAGCCCAGAGACCGGGGAGAAACTAGGCGCGCCTGAGAACCGTCGAAGCCGACTCCAAACTTCCGAGGAGGGAGTGAAGGTGTTAAATGAGCTAATAAAGTATTTCCAGCTTGCCTTCTTGCTATCGCGGATGACGCGACGGCATCGCGCACGGAGCTGCTTATATCGGATACAGTTGGCCAAAATTGGATGGTGACGGAAAATGCGAAGAGCACGTCGCCGCTCACGTATTGCGTCACGGCATGCCTCGTTCCACCAAGGAACTGGAGGGCGCCGGGGCAATTCGGAGGTGCGTGGTATTGAACGTTCCGCAGCTGTGAGAATAACGTCGGTAAAATGTGTGACCTCATCGTCGACGCTGGGAAAGCGACGGTCATCGAATGTCGCTAGAGACGAAAAAAGTGTCCAATCGGCTTGGGCAAACTTCCAGCGACGCGAGCGCATATATGGCAGTTGAGGCTGCAGTCGAAGAACACATGGAAAGTGGTCACTCGAGTGTGTATCATCAAGGGCGAACCATTCGAAGCGCCGAGCTAGCGGAACAGTACCGACCGCAAGGTCCAAATGAGATAAATTTGCCGTGGAGGCAGACAAAAATGTGGGGACCCCAGTGTTGAGGCAGACTAGATCCGCTTGGTGGAAGACGTCTAGCAATAGTGAGCCACGTGGACAAGGATGTGGAGATCCCCAAAGCGGGTGGTGGGCATTGAAGTCCCCAACCAGCAAATAGGGGAGTGGAAGCTGATCAAGAAGATGAAGGAGATCAGCTCGTGCCATTGGTGTAGACGATGGAATGTATACCGTACAAAGAGAGAACGTGTATCCAGAAAGGGAAAGACGGACGGCGACAGCTTGGAAGGAAGTGTTTAAGGGGATTGGGTGATAATGGAGAGTATCATGGAGCAGAATCATGAGTCCTCCATGGGCTGGAGTGCCTTCAACAGAGGGGAGGTCATATCGGACGGACTGAAAATGAGGGAGAACAAAGCGGTCATGGGGACGCAGCTTTGTTTCCTGAAGACAGAAGATGACCGGCGAGTAGGATCGTAAAAGGATCGACAATTCCTCCCGATTGGCGGGAATGCCGCGGATATTCCAGTGGATAATGGACATAGGGTGAACAGAAAATGGAGGAACGTGACCAAGGGTGCTGTCAACTCAACGACTGCTCAGAGCTTGCGACCGACAGCATGGAATGGCATTCAGTCGAAGGCAGAAGATCCTGATCCATAGGTTGGTCAGGAGCAGCTCCTGCCACCAACGATCGGCCAGTTGACCGGCCACCAGCAGTGCGCCTCGGCGACACAGAAGATGGCCGAGGGCGATTTCCGCCAGGTGGTGCTGTAGATGGGACACGCCTTGGCGGAGAAGGAGAGGAACTGTGTTTCTTCGTAGCCTTCTTAGAAGTATGATGTTTAGATGAAGGAGGAACCGATGGTTGTGAAGTTGCGGTACGTAAAAACTCTTCACGAGAATGCTCTTTTTTCGAAGACTTGGCGTCTGACTTTTGGGCTCGAGATTTAACAGAACCCGATGAAGGGTGAGCCATAGAGTGGGCAGGCGAAAGGGGTGAGGTTGAACGGGCGATCTTTGCGCTGGCCGATCTGACGACCGTGGTACTAAAGGTGAAGTCGCAAGTCTGCGTGGCCGCCTCCTTTGTTGGTCGAGGAGAAGCAAGGACAGCGCTGTATTTACCTTTCTGAGGCACGGTGGGCTGTCGACTGGCGAGTAACTTTCGAGCAGCAAAGGTCGACACCTTTTCCTTCACTCTTATTTCCTGGATCAGCTTTTCATCCTTAAAAACGGGGCAATCTCGAGAGGAGGCAGCGTGGTCACCCTTACAGTTGATGCAGCGAGGGGATGGAGGTGGACAAGCACCCTCATGGGCATCCTTGCCACACGTAACACATTTGGCCGGATTGGAACAGGACTGGCTGGTATGATTGAACCGCTGACATCGATAGCAACGCGTAGGGTTTGGGACATAAGGGCGAACGGAAATTATCTCATAGCCTGCTTTGATTTTTGATGGGAGTTGAACTTTGTCAAATGTCAAGAAGACAGTGCGGGTTGGAATGATGTTCGAATCAACCCTTTTCATAACCCGATGAACAGCTGTGACGCCCTGGTCAGACAGGTAATGCTGAATTTCTTCGTCAGACAATCCATCGAGGGAGCGCGTATAAACGACTCCACGCGAGGAATTTCACGTACGGTTGGTTGTTTGGTTGGTTGTTTGAGGTTAAAGGGACGAAACAGCAAGGTCATCAGTCCCTTGTTTCAAATAGACTCCATTCTGCTAACGGGACATCTCAGTATAGTCAGAAAAATAAAACAGAAAAAGGGGAAACGTAAAAGGGCAGTCACGTTGTCATTAGTAAAAACAAATGAAGGAAGTTGGCAAGAGAACGGACCCAACACTATGCTGAAGCAGCATAGGCAAGACCACCTGTGTCTTAAAAGGTACAACTGCTATAATGCAGAAAGTACGGATGGGAATAGAAAAACTAACCAAGCCTTAAAAAGAAGGGGTAAAAACAGAGTAAAAGGGAAAGAAAAGAGGATTCCGGTCAGGGAGGTGAATCGGGAATCTCTGAACACTGCCTACAGTGGGAGACACCCAAACACTCACCGCCCCGCCCCAACACCAGAGGGAGATGAAAAACTTTAAAACTGAGAATAAAAACCACTCTCCCGGAGGAAACCTAGAACCAGAGAGACCATCCGGGAATCGTCAGCCAACATCAAAGGTAAAATGTGGGGGAGTCTGTACTTAGCACGCAGAGCCAAAAGAAGGGGGCATTCAACCAAAATGTGGGCCACTGACTGGAAGGCTCCACAACCACATAGTGGGGGTGGCTCATCACGCAAAAGGAAACCATGGGTCAGCCTGGTATGGCCAATGCGGAGACGACACAGTGTGGTCGAGTCCTTGCGGGAGAGGCTAAAGGAAGAACGCCATGGGCCTGGATTCACCTTAATGGCACGAAGTTTATTAGACAGTGGAGTAGCCTCCCAAGAATTGGCCCATGACTGTGCAAAGTGGGATTTGATGTGAAGCCGTAAATCCGCTGCAGGAGGGGTTACAGAAAACGGGGGGTAAGTAACTGCTCCCCCAGCCAAACGATCAGCGAGCTCATTACCCGGGATACCCACATGGCCCGGGACCCATAGGAAATCAATGGAACAAGCAGCACGGTGAAGATCAGCGAGATGGTCATGGATGGCAGAGACCAAGGGATGGCGCGAAAAACACCGGTCAATAGCAACAAGGCCACTCAACGAGTCCGTACATAACAAAACGCGGTTGTGTTGGGATTGTTTAATAAAGGTAAGGGCCCGGGAAATTGCCATCAATTCCGCAGTAAACACCCCACATGAGGGTGGCAGTAGATGATTTTCCGTTCCAACAAAGGACGTGAAGGCATACCCAACATGATCAGCAGATTTAGAGCCATCAGTGTAAAAAACAACAGCATCCCGAAACTCCCATAAAATTTGGCGGAAAAAGGAACGGAACACCACCGGGGGGATGGAATCTTTCGGACCGCGGCGGAGATCCATCCGAATTCGAGGCCGAGGAACTAACCAAGGAGGGGTGGAGGGGAGGGAGCGAGGAAGACAGGACAAAGAAGGAAGCCGAAAATCACGGGTAAGAGACGCAAGGCGCAGCCCAACCGGTAAACCCGCCCGAGGGTGGGAGTCAGGCGGGCGACGTCCATGGTCTGGGAATAGGATAGAATAGGAAGGATGAGTGGGAGAAGAACGGATAGTAAGGGCATAAGACACCAGAAGCTGGGACCGCCGAACAGAAAGGGGGGGGGATCCCAGCTTCAACCAAGAGACTATCAACAGGGCTCGTAGGGAATGCACCGGTGGCCAAACGGATACCACGATGGTGGACTGGATCCAGCACGTGCAGCGTGGAAGGAGCAGCTGAACCATAAACTTGACAACCATAGTCCAAACGTGACAGAACTAGAGCACGATAAAGACGGAGGAGGAGGGAACGGTCTGCACCCCAAGAGGAGTGGGCAAGGAAGCGAAGGACATTGAGTTTTCGGAAACATCCTACCTTCAGGAGTCTGATATGGGGCAGCCAAGTGAGCTTGTTGTCGAAAAGAAGACCTAGGAAACGAAACTGTGGAACCACAGGCAATCTTTGTGCAGCGAGATAGAGCTCTGGATCAGGGTGGACCGTAGTACGGCGACAGAAGTGGACCACCCGCGATTTTAAAGGAGAGAATTGAAACCCGTGTGAGAGGGTCCATGCAGAGGCACGCCGTATAGCCACCTGGAGCTGCCGTTCTGCAGATGGCATCGAGGAGGAACTAACCCAAATGCAGAAATCATCCACATACAGGGCAGGGGCGACCAAGGGACCGACAGAGGCCACAAGTCCATCGATAGCAATGAGGAAAAGAAGGACACTCAAGACAGAACCCTGTGGGATGCCCGTCTCCTGGGTCCGTGGAGAACTAAAAGCAGTACCAACTCGAACTCTGAATGACCGATGGATCAGGAACTGGCGGATAAAAATCGGGAGTGGGCCCCGAAGACCCCACTGATGAAGGGTTAGTAAGATGTGATGGCGCCAGGCCGTGTCATAGGCCTTGCGAAGGTCAAAAAACACTGCAACCAAATGGCGGCGCTGGGAAAAAGCCTGCCGAACTGCGGATTCCAAGCGAAGCAAATGATCGATTGGAGATCGTCCCTCTCGAAAGCCACACTGGTAAGGGGACAATAGATCCCGAGATTCGAGGACCCAAGTGAGCCGACGGGCTACCAGCCGTTCAAGTAACTTACAACCAACATTGGTCAAACTAATTGGCCGATAGCTGTCAACAGATAGGGGGTTCTGACCAGGCTTAAGGACAGGAACCACAATGCTATCCCTCCACTGAGAAGGGAAGTCACCCTGGAGCCAGATACGGTTAAACACCCGAAGAAGATGGTGCCGTTGTGGAGCACTGAGATGTTGAAGCAGCTGGTTATGAATGGAATCTGGGCCAGGGGCCGTATCATGAGAAGAAGATAGAGCAGAAAGAAATTCCCATTCAGTGAAAGGTTCGTTGTAAGATTCTGACTCACAAGTGGTGAAACATAAGGTGACAGCTTCAGCCTGCTGTTTTTGATGAAGGAAAGCAGCTGGATAGGAGGCCGACGCTGATGCCACTGCAAAATGGGTCGCAAGATGTTCTGCGAGAACTAATGGGTCCGTACAAATGCCATCTGGGAGGTGAAGGCCTGGGAGGGTGGACTGCCGATGGCAACCTTGGAGAGAGCGAAGTGTAGCCCATACCCGTGACAGAGGGACAGTGGAACCAAGGGAAGAAACGAATCGTTCCCAACATATCCGTTTGCTCTGTTTAATTAAATAACGGGCTTTAGCGCGAAGGCGCTTAAAGGTAGAAAGGCTGGCTACAGATGGGTGCCTCTTAAAGTGTTGCAAAGCTCGACGGCGATCACGGATGGCAATGGCAATGGCCGTACTCCACCACGGGACTTGCCGACGACGAAATTGTCCAGATGAGCGCGGGACAGCAAGGTTAGCAGCGCGAACAATCGCGGCAGATACGTCACGTAGGACATCAATACAACCCAACAAAGAGGGAGAAAACTCGACCTGTGCAGTATATAGAGGCCAATCGGCGCGGTGGAAAGACCAACGAGGTAACCTGTGCATCGGGGAGCGGGAAGGGAGCGTGATAATCAACGGGAAATGGTCACTATCACAAAGGTCGTCGTGTGGCGACCAGTGTAATGAAGGGAGGAAGAGGGAGAAGAAAGAGAAAGATCAATGGCAGAAAAGGTACCATGACCAGCACTGAAGTGAGTAGGGGAGCCATCATTAAGAAGGCATAGGTCGTGGTCTGCAATAAATTGGTCTATAAGAAGACCTCGTCTAGATGGAAAGGCACTGCCCCACAAAGGATGATGAGCATTAAAATCCCCAAGGAGGAGGAAGTGAGGAGGAAGTTGCTGAAGAAGGGTGGTTAAGGCAGCAGGTGTAAGAGTCCTGTCAGGAGGGAGATAAAGATTGCATACTGTGACTGCAGAGTCTAAGTGGACCCTAACAGCAACCGCTTCCAATGTAGTGTGGAGAGGAATCCACGTGCTAGCAATGTCTGTACGGACCAACGTACAAACGCCACCAGAAGCCCGCAAGGGTCCGACCCGATTTCGACAGAAAACACGGAACCCACGGAGGGTCGGTGAGTGAGCATCAATAAAATGAGATTCCTGGAGAACCACACAAGCTGCTGAGTAGGACGAAAGAAGGGATTTCAATTCCGGAAGGTGACGATAGTAGCCATTACAATTCCACTGGAGAACCACAGAACGATGGTTTAAATGAGGGCTGAACACGCTAAATCCAGTCATACCGCCGGGTCCCCACCCGTCACCGACAAGGAGGGGGCGACATCCATAAACGACAGGTCAGAATCCGGTTGTGAAGCCGGGGAAGGGACCTCTGGTGACACCAGAGGCTCTTTGTCCCGGGACTTATGTTTCTTCTTCTTTTCAGGCTGAGATCGAGGAGGGCTGTGTGGCATAATGGAGCCAGCTGCAGCAAGATCAGGAACAGAAAGAGACCGGGCGACCTGGGGGCCGATAGACCGCGGCTCTCGCGGTCGCCGCGCTGCAGCAGACCTTTGACCTGGAAGGTGCCGGGAAGGGGCATCCTGGGAGAGGCGCCCTTGACCGGCAGACGCCGAAGGAGTGGGACACTTCTCCGGCTGGGGAGGGGGGCAGCGCCCAGAGGAAAAGGTGTGGGAGCCACAGGGGAGGGGGGAAGGAGAGGGGTCCGGGATGGGGGTAAGGAAGGGGGAGGAAGGGATGAAGATGTAACCAAGGCGTAACTAGATGTCATGGACACAGGGTGCAATCGTGCGTATTTCTTACGGGCCTCTGTGTAGCTTAAACGATGAAGAGACTTATACTCCTGTATCTTTTTTTCTTTCTTATAGACGGGGCAATCTGCTGAACGAGGAGAATGACTACCACGACAATTTACACATACAGGAGGGGGAACACAGGGACTCCCCTCATGGAGTGGACGTCCACAGTCACCACAGAGAGGGTCCTGGGTACAGCGAGAAGACATGTGGCCAAAACGCAAGCACTTAAAACACCGCATAGGAGGTGGGATGTACGGCTTCACATCACAGCGATAGACCATAATCTTAACTTTCTCAGGAAGGGTATCCCCTTCAAAGGCCAGGATAAAGGCACCAGTATCAATACGATTATCTTTAGGACCCTTCTGAACACGCCGAACAAAGTGAACACCCCGCCGTCCGAGATTGTCCCGAAGTTCCTCATCAGTTTGAAGGATGAGGTCTCTGTGAAAAATCACACCTTGTACCATATTTAGAGACTGGTGAGGGGTAATGGACACGGGAATTGTGCCAAGATGGGTACAGGCACGAAGGGCCGCAGATTGGGCAGCCGAAGCAGTTTTTATCAGTAACGAACCCGACCGCATCTTGCTCAGGGAGTCCACTTCGCCGAACTTGTCTTCAATGTGTTCCACAAAGAATAAAGGTTTGACACTGGTGAAAGTATCTCCATCAGTCCTGGTGCAAACTAGATAACGGGGGAAAGGTTTTGCCCCTAGACGACGCGCCTGACCCTCCTCCCAGGGGGTAGCCACGGAAGGGAAGGCCGAAGGGGCAAGAGAAGCAGCACTTGAGGAATCAGTACCATGCAGAGAGACGGCCGCAGAAGAGCGGCCAGAGTTTTGGACCCGTATGCGTTTCATCTGCATAGCGTCCGCCCTGATACCACCCACTCCGATCAGGGGCTCTCCTCACGGGCGCCACCCAGCCACAGCAAGGGCCGTCTGGCACGGCGGCCATTGCCGGGAGTTCCGATGCTCCAGGATGACGAGCAACCACTCCAAGGCATGCATGAGGAGGTCACAGCTCAGGTATCAGAAGTGTGATCCCTGTGTGTTCAGGGGGCTCAACCAAAAGGGTACATAGCGACCCCACCACACGGGCTGGCTACCGTGCTGGCTATGCACCCTAGCATCAGACAACGATGTAAAAGAAAAGGTGGAATGTACTATGAGGGCACACGTCGGAGACACTAGGTAAGGTGCTCTTCCCCAAATGGCTCACACTACGGAAGAGAAATTTTGGAATGGAGGTCAAACCCCAGAGGGGGACCAAGGAATGCCAAAAGGAGGAGATGATTACGCAACAAAGCCGGAGTGTAAAACCAACAGAACCAGGAGGATAGCGTGGGCCAACATAAGCAAGGACACCAATAGAGGGAGAGGAGGGAGAGGGCGAGGGGAAAGGGGTATGGAGGGGAAAGGAGGGGAAGGGAAAGGAAAGGAAATGCAGCCCGGGAGAGAAAGAAGGCAGCAATGGCTCGGGGCCCCGTGTTCGCCACGCACGTATCCACGAAAGAGTTGTGGAAGGCAAGGAGGAGGAGAGGGAAGGCAAGGAGGAGGAGAGGGAAGGCAAGGAGGAGGAGAGGGAAGGCAAGGAGGAGGAGAGGGAAGGCAAGGAGGAGGAGAGGGAAGGCAAGGAGGAGGAGAGGGAAGGCAAGGAGGAGGAGAGGGAAGGCAAGGAGGAGGAGAGGGAAGGCAAGGAGGAGGAGAGGGAAGGCAAGGAGGAGGAGAGGGAAGGCAAGGAGGAGGAGAGGGAAGGCAAGGAGGAGGAGAGGGAAGGCAAGGAGGAGGAGAGGGAAGGCAAGGAGGAGGAGAGGGAAGGCAAGGAGGAGGAGAGGGAAGGCAAGGAGGAGGAGAGGGAAGGCAAGGAGGAGGAGAGGGAAGGCAAGGAGGAGGAGAGGGAAGGCAAGGAGGAGGAGAGGGAAGGCAAGGAGGAGGAGAGGGAAGGCAAGGAGGAGGAGAGGGAAGGCAAGGAGGAGGAGAGGGAAGGCAAGGAGAAGAAAGAAGGCAAGGAGAAGAAAGAAGGCAAGGAGAAGAAAGAAGGCAAGGAGAAGAAAGAAGGCAAGGAGAAGAAAGAAGGCAAGGAGAAGAAAGAAGGCAAGGAGAAGAAAGAAGGCAAGGAGAAGAAAGAAGGCAAGGAGAAGAAAGAAGGCAAGGAGAAGAAAGAAGGCAAGGAGAAGAAAGAAGGCAAGGAGAAGAAAGAAGGCAAGGAGAAGAAAGAAGGCAAGGAGAAGAAAGAAGGCAAGGAGAAGAAAGAAGGCAAGGAGAAGAAAGAAGGCAAGGAGAAGAAAGAAGGCAAGGAGAAGAAAGAAGGCAAGGAGAAGAAAGAAGGCAAGGAGAAGAAAGAAGGCAAGGAGAAGAAAGAAGGCAAGGAGAAGAAAGAAGGCAAGGAGAAGAAAGAAGGCAAGGAGAAGAAAGAAGGCAAGGAGAAGAAAGAAGGCAAGGAGAAGAAAGAAGGCAAGGAGAAGAAAGAAGGCAAGGAGAAGAAAGAAGGCAAGGAGAAGAAAGAAGGCAAGGAGAAGAAAGAAGGCAAGGAGAAGAAAGAAGGCAAGGAGAAGAAAGAAGGCAAGGAGAAGAAAGAAGGCAAGGAGAAGAAAGAAGGCAAGGAGAAGAAAGAAGGCAAGGAGAAGAAAGAAGGCAAGGAGAAGAAAGAAGGCAAGGAGAAGAAAGAAGGCAAGGAGAAGAAAGAAGGCAAGGAGAAGAAAGAAGGCAAGGAGAAGAAAGAAGGCAAGGAGAAGAAAGAAGGCAAGGAGAAGAAAGAAGGCAAGGAGAAGAAAGAAGGCAAGGAGAAGAAAGAAGGCAAGGAGAAGAAAGAAGGCAAGGAGAAGAAAGAAGGCAAGGAGAAGAAAGAAGGCAAGGAGAAGAAGGCAAGGGAAAGAGGAAGGAAGACAGTTAGGTGGAAAACAGCAAAGAAAGGAACCAACCAAAGGAAGGAAGAAACGAGAAGTGAAAAGCAAAATGACCGCAAATAGAGGTCGTGGAACTGTCCGTCTCCGGACACAGGCGCTAACGACCCCCTTGAGGGGGTGGGACTCCTTTTAGTCTCCTCTTACGACAGGCAGGAATACCTCGGTCCTATTCTAATCCCCAGATCCGCAGGGGGGAGATGCATGACAATGGACACTTGGATGTCCCCTAGGCGGTCGCACGCCTGGATCGCCGCCGACTGTGTGGCGGAGGTGGTCTTTATAAAAACGGACCCCAAACGCATTTTACTGAGAGCCTCGATTTACCCGAACATGTCCTCGATGTGCTGATCAAAGAACATGGGCTTGGAGGTGGCGAACGTCCCCCCCATCGGTTCGAGAACAGACCAAATAGCGGGGGAAGTACTTCGCCCCAAGCTGGCGGGCCTGTCCTTCCTCCCAGGTAGTGGCCAAGTGGGGAAGGGCAGGAGAACCAGAACCGGAGACAGTACCTTTCTTTTTAGAAGACTCTGCCGCAGAGCGACCTGATACATGTTGATGTTTCATCTGCGAAACGTCTGCACCGATACCACCCACTCCGACCAGGGGCTCTCCCCACGGGCGCCACCCAGCCGCAGCAAGGGCCACCTTGCAGGATGACCGTTGCTGGGAGTCCTGATGCCCCAAGGAGACGGGCATCTACTCCTTGGCCGACATGGGGAGGGTGCCGCTCAGGTATCGGCAGTACGATCCCTGTATTGTCAGGGGGCTGGGCTGCAACCTAGAGGGTACATGACGACCCCACCACAACGGGCTGGCTACCGGGCTGGATTTCTGGTGCCATGGAAAGTCTATCATGATCGTAGGTGCAGATGGGGACGCACTATGGGCGTAACTTGTACAACCCATCAGGCGTTTAGGCCGAAGTTGAATAGTGGGTATGGTTACAACGCCGTTACAATGCTGAGTGCAAAGGTCTTAGTGCACTGAGGACCAGTGGTACACCACGTAAGGCGTCCTTCCCCAGAAGGCTCGTACTTCTGTAGAATTTTGAAAAATGGAGGTCAAACCCCATGGGGGACCATCACATGGAAGTCCGAAACGGTTGAAACTCCTTTTAGTCGCCTCTTACGACAGGCAGGAGTACCTCGGGCCTATTCTAACCCCCGAACCCACAGGGGGTACACGTAGGATATTGAGGACCAGTTCAACCATCTATGAATCGTCTGCTAATACTGAAGGCAAGGAATCTGGAAAGGCCAAATGAAGGGACACTCCAATATATGCAATACAGTCAGTCTGGATCCACAGCCACATTGTGGGGGTGGCTCGTTAGAAGAGAAAAGAATGGGTTGTAAGTAGGCTGTTTAGGTTTTTTATTGGTAACACCACCTCTGTATGAAAATCACTGGCTGTGCTGTGTGCAGTCTGTGGCTGCTTTGCATCGTTGTAATACTCGCCATTGTAGTGTTAAGCAGCTGGCTGTGAACAGCGCGTAGCGTTGCGCAGTTGGAGGTGAGCCGCCAGCAGTGGTGGATGTGGGGAGAGAGAGGGCGGAGTTTTGTAATTTGTCATGAACTGCTATATATATTATGACTTTTGATGATACTAAGGTAAATACATTGATTGTTCTCTATTAATATCTTTCATTTGCTAACTATCCCTATCAGTAGTTAGTGCCTTCCGTAGTTTGAATCTTTTATTTAGCTGGCAGTAGTGGCGCTCGCTGTACTGCAGTATTTCGAGTAATAAAGATTTTTGTGAGGTAAGTGATTTCTGAAAGGTATAGTTTAATGTTACTCAGGGCCATTCTTTTGCAGGGATTTTTGAAAGTCAGATTGCGTTGCGCTAAAAATATTGTATATCAGTTTAAGCACAGTCTTGTATAAATTGTTCAAAGGGGACGTTTCAGGGTGAGCCTAATATGACCTATGCGTAGACGGCGTAAGACACTGAACTACCTCCGACAGGGAGACCACGAAACTATTTCAGTCTCCTTGACTGCATATAGCGTATTACTGCGGCCAGTAGCGCACCAGATGTCTTCCCACTTTTTGGCAGAGAGAAATTTGATGTGTATCCGCATTTCTATACCTGGAACGATTAAAGGGAATGGGTAAGTATCTGCCTCTAGAAAAACTGTCAGCCAGTTAATTCCCTTGGATTCCCTCATGACTTGAGACGCAGAGAATGGACAGATTTGAGCGGCTTTTTATTTTAGGGCGCAAGAACTACGGTTATACATTCCTACGTCGGAGCCGTAGATGGCTACACGTTAATACCAATCAGCGGAAGAGAATATAGTTAAATCAGGGAATTGGCGAAAGGTCTAAAATACGCCTTAGAGGAACCAAGGTCCTGAACTAAAAATTTAAACGCCTTCGCCATATTTCTGCGACGGATAGGCAGTAAAACACATGATACAGCCTGTGCGTCGTTCACTAAAAGCGCCGGTAACTCAGACGGCAAACACAAACAAGGTCGGAAGTGGTTAAAAAAGGCATTCCATCGAGAATGGCGGGCTGTAACGTGTTGAGGGCAATTAGTACAAATTGGCGAGGGAGCACACTTAAATGGCGATGGCTGAAAAGACAGTGCCCGATACACAACCTAGCTAAAATGTTCTCACGACGAGAGGGCCGAGGGGAAGTCGCCCAAGGTGCTGGTAGAGGCCCAAGGTGCTTATTCCCGTGAAGGGAAGACCATTGGCGATGCCAAAAGGACACCACTACCTGACAGATGGCAACATACAGCATCGGAGGGAATGGAGGAACTAGTGGGCCAAGGTGCGAGGACTGCAGCCTTGGTAGAAGCTTGAGCAGCCTTGTTTCCTGGCAGACCGACATGACCAAGAACTCACAAAAACATCACACTGGTAACCACCATGAGTCAGCAAGTAAGTTTTCCTGGACCCACTGCACAACAGGATGGGCGGTGTAAAGCGCACAGCCACAGTAATTTCGTAGCTTCAAAGGACGGAAGAACAGGCCCACGATCGAAAGACGGTGCAATAAAGCACTTGCGTCGCCAGAAATTCAACGGTTTTGTCGCTGGAAAAACTGAAGCTGTTGTCGATGTTCCACAAGTGAAGACGATCGAGACATTGCTAAAGACACCGCTCAATGAGGCGAGTCCTTTGAGAACAGCAACAGACGGCAAAAACGTCCACGAAAACGGAGCTGTAGATGCCCAGTGGGAGACAGGTCATAAGATTAATGGCAATAGCAAGGAGGACGACACTCAGGACAGAACCGTGAGGCACACCGTTTTCCTGGATAAACGCGTCCAACAACGCGAAACACACATGCACCTTGACAGCTCTGTCTTTCAAAAATCCCTGGAAGGAAACTGGGTACGAGGTCATAGAAGCCCCACATATATGGAGTACAGAGGACACTAGTCAAACAGATGTCTCACTTTCTCCAAATCTAAATATACGGCCACTATCTGGGATGTCCACAGAAAACCATTCCTGACTGTGGGTTGGTTGACCAAGCGACAAAAGGGTCAAATGCAGGACAGCGCGCTCGAAATCCACACACTGTAGTGGTTAGGGAAGTGAGAGCATCGAGCCACTATACTAGCCAGTCAATCATTTTCCATTACCTTGCGAAACAGCTGGTGAGAGAAAAGGGCAACAGTTACAAGGAAGGTTTTTTTTTTTTTTTTTTTGTTTGTGGTTTTAGGGCGCAAAACTTCTATGGTCATTAGCGCCCAGCACGTGACGTAGAAAACAGGAAAAAAAACGAAATTTAAAATCAGCAGCAATGGAAACAAAGTCAGAAAATTTGAGAAACTAAAGGCAGAAGGAATGCTTAAAAGTCCATTATAGAAAGTGGTTGGTTGTCCCCAAAAAAAAGCTTCAAATGACTGACGTCATTTCACTGTCACTAATAAACTGTAGAACGCGGTCAGCTGAGCGCGTGTCATCTGCTAAAATCGACGATAGATCAGGCGAGAGTTGTAGACGGGAGCGTAACGGATTAAAATAGGGGCATTCAATTAAAAGGTGTCTGACCGTCCACAGCTGAGAGCAGTGGGGACAGAGTGGGGGAGGATCACCGCTTAAAAGATGTCGATGACTAAAAAGACAGTGCCCTATCCGGAGTCGAGCTAAAATTACCTCCTCCAGACGACGCGTTCGGGAGGAAGAGGTCCAAGCGCAAGGAACGGCTTTCACTTCCCGCAATTTATTGTGGGGAAGTGTTGACCAATGCGCATGCCATAAATGAGTAACTTGGCGACATAAAACGCTCCGTAGATCGGTAAATGGAAGAGACTGAATAGCTGGCCGAGGAAGAGAGACTGCAGCCTTGGCCGCTATATCGGCCGCCTCATTTCCACAGATACCAGCGTGTCCCGGGAGCCAGAGGAACGCCACTGAGACGCCTTCCAGGTGGAGCAAGCGCAGACAGTCCTGAATCCGGTGGACCAGAGGGTGCACAGGGTAAAGAGCTTGGAGACTTAGGAGACAGCTGAGAGAATCTGAGCAGATTACATACTGTATCCGCTGATGGCGGCGGATGTAGTGGACAGCCTGGAGAACAGCGTAAAGCTCCGCAGTATAAACCGAACACTGGTCGGGAAGCCGAAAGTGATTTGGGGTGTCGCCAACAATATAGGCACTCCCTACACCTAACGATGTTTTCGAGCCATCGGTGTAAATAAATGTGGCTTCCGTCATTTGTGCACATAGAGCAGCAAATGCCTGACGGTAAAGAAGTGTAGGGGTACCATCCTTGGGAAATTGACATAGGTCTCTGAGCAAGTCGATCCGGGGACGGAGCCAAGGCGGTGCTGTACCCCAAGTTGTCAAGAAGGTTTTAGGAAAGCGGAAGGAAAGAGAATGGAGCAGTTGGCGGAAGCGGACTCCCGGGGGTAGTAGGGAGGAGGAGCGGCCTGCATACCAGACATCAAAGGAGGCGTCGAAAAAAAGGTTATGGGCTGGATTAGCAGGCATGGAAGACAGATGGCTAGCATAACGACTCAGAAGGACTGCCCGCCGATTGGACAGCGGAGGTTCAGCAGTCTCAGCATAAAGGCTTTCCACAGGGCTGGTGTAAAAAGCTCCAGACACTAAACGTAATCCACGGTGGTGGATAGAGTCGAGACGCCGAAGAATAGACGGCCGAGCAGAGGAGTAGACTATGCTTCCATAATCCAATTTCGAGCGCACTAAGGCGCGATAGAGGCGGAGAAGGACCACTCGGTCCGCTCCCCAAGAGGTACCATTCAGGACACGGAGGGTGTTAAGGGAACGCAGACAGCGAGCCGAAAGATAGGAAACGTGGGAGGACCAGCACAGTTTTCTGTCAAACATAAGACCCAAGAATTTAGCGACGTCGGAAAACGGAAGGTTGACAGGACCTAGATGTAAGGAGGGCGGAAGAAACTCCTTACGTCGCCAAAAATTAACACAAACGGTCTTACTGGGTGAGAAACGAAAGCCGGTTTCGATGCTCCACGAGTGGAGGCGATCGAGACATCCTTGAAGACGTCTTTCAAGAAGGCTGGTCCGTTGAGAGCTGTAGTAGATCGCAAAATCGTCCACAAAGAGGGAGCCCGAGACATCAGGAAGGAGGCAATCCATAATTGGATTAATGGCGATGGCAAACAGTACAACACTCAGCACGGAGCCCTGGGGTACCCCGTTTTCTTGGGAGAAAGTACGGGAGAGAGTAGTGTTCACCCGCACCCTAAATGTGCGCTCTGCCATAAATTCGCGAAGAAAAAGGGGCAGCCGGCCTCGAAAGCCCCAAGAGAACAGTGTGCGGAGGATGCCTGTCCTCCAACAGGTATCGTACGCTCTCTCCAGATCAAAAAATATTGCTACCGTTTGGCGTTTCCGGAGAAAATTGTTCATGATATAAGTGGAGAGAGCAACAAGATGGTCAACAGCAGAACGATGCTTTCGGAATCCGCATTGGACTGGTGTTAAAAGACTGCGGGACTCCAGCCACCAAGCTAAACGGTAATTCACCATACGCTCCAAAACCTTACAGACACTACTCGTGAGAGAAATGGGGCGATAGCTAGAGGGGAGATGTTTGTCCTTTCCAGGTTTCGGAACGGGAACGACAATAGCTTCCCGCCATCGCCTGGGAAAGGTACTGTCGGTCCAAATTCGATTATAAAGGCGAAGGAGGTAACGCAGGCTATGGGTTGATAAATGCAGCAACATTTGGACATGGATACCATCCGGTCCTGGGGCGGAGGAGCGAGAAGAAGAGAGTGCATGTTGGAGTTCGCGCATGGAGAAAAAAGTATTGTAGCTTTCGCGATTTTGAGAGGAGAAAGCAAGATGTCGCACTTCCGCTGCACGTTTCTTCGGGAGAAACGCCGGCGGGTAATTTGAAGAGCTCGAAATCTCAGCAAAGTGCTGACCCAATGAGTTAGAAATTGCGACGGGGTCCACTAAGGTATCATGCGCGACAGTGAGCCCAGAGACCGGGGAGAAACTAGGCGCGCCTGAGAACCGTCGAAGCCGACTCCAAACTTCCGAGGAGGGAGTGAAGGTGTTAAATGAGCTAATAAAGAATTTCCAGCTTGCCTTCTTGCTATCGCGGATGACGCGACGGCATCGCGCACGGAGCTGCTTATATCGGATACAGTGGGCCAAAGTTGGATGGTGACGGAAAATGCGAAGAGCACGTCGCCGCTCACGTATTGCGTCACGGCATGCCTCGTTCCACCAAGGAACTGGAGGGCGCCGGGGCAATTCGGAGGTGCGTGGTATTGAACGTTCCGCAGCTGTGAGAATAACGTCGGTAAAATGTGTGACCTCATCGTCGACGCTGGGAAAGCGACGGTCATCGAATGTCGCTAGAGACGAAAAAAGTGTCCAATCGGCTTGGGCAAACTTCCAGCGTCGCGAGCGCATATATGGCAGTTGAGGCTGCAGTCGAAGAACACAGGGAAAGTGGTCACTCGAGTGTGTATCATCAATGGCGAACCATTCGAAGCGCCGAGCTAGCGGAACAGTACCAACCGCAAGGTCCAAATGGGATAAATTTGCCGTGGAGGCAGATAAAAATGTGGGGACCCCAGTGTTGAGGCAGACTAGATCCGCTTGGTGGAAGACGTCTAGCAATAGTGAGCCACGTGGACAAGGATGTGGAGATCCCCAAAGCAGGTGGTGGGCATTGAAGTCCCCAACCAACAAATAGGGGGGTGGAAGCTGATCAAGAAGATGAAGGAGATCAGCTCGTGCCATTGGTGTAGACGATGGAATGTATACCGTACAAAGAGAGAACGTGTACCCAGAAAGGGAAAGACGGACGGCGACAGCTTGGAAGGAAGTGTTTAAGGGGAGTGGGTGATAATGGAGAGTATCATGGAGCAGAATCATGAGTCCTCCATGGGCTGGAGTGCCTTCAACAGAGGGGAGGTCATATCGGACGGACTGAAAATGAGGGAGAACAAAGCGGTCATGGGGACGCAGCTTTGTTTCCTGAAGACAGAAGATGACCGGCGAGTAGGATCGTAAGAGGATCGACAATTCCTCCCGATTGGCGCGAATGCCGCGGATATTCCAGTGGATAATGGACATTGGGTGAACAGAAAAGGGAGGAACGTCACCAAGGGTGCTGTCAACTCAACGACTGCTCAGAGCTTGCGACCGACAGCATGGAATGGCATTCAGTCGAAGGCAGAAGATCCTGATCCATAGGTTGGTCAGGAGCAGCTCCTGCCACCAACGATCGGCCAGTTGACCGGCCACCAACAGTGCGCCTCGGCGACACAGAAGATGGCCGAGGGCGATTTCCGCCAGGTGGTGCTGTAGATGGGACACGCCTTGGCGGAGAAGGAGAGGAACTGTGTTTCTTCGTAGCCTTCTTGGAGGTATGTTTAGATGAAGGAGGAACCGATGGTTGTGAAGTTGTAGTACGTAAAAACTCTTCACGAGAATGCTCTTTTTTTGAAGACTTGGCGTCTGACTTTTGGGCTCGAGATTTAGCAGAACCCGACGAAGGGTGAGCCATAGAGTGGGCAGGCGAAAGAGGTGAGGTTGAACGGGCGATCTTTGCGCTGGCCGATCTGACGACCGTGGTACTAAATGTGAGGTCGCAAGTCTGCGTGGCCGCCTCCTTTGTTGACCGAGGAGAAGCAAGGACAGCGCTGTATTTTCCTTTCTGAGGCACGGTGGGCTGTCGACTGGCGAGTAACTTTCGAGCAGCAAAGGTCGACACCTTTTCCTTCACTCTTATTTCCTGGATCAGCTTTTCGTCCTTAAAAACGGGGCAATCTCGAGAGGAAGCAGCGTGGTCACCCAAACAGTTGATGCAGTGAGGGGATGGAGGTGGACAAGCACCCTCATGGGCATCCTTGCCACACGTAACACATTTGGCCAGATTGGAACAGGACTGGCTGGTGTGATTGAACCGCTGACATCGATAGCAACGCGTAGGGTTTGGGACATAAGGGCGAACGGAAATTATCTCATAGCCTGCTTTGATTTTTGATGGGAGTTGAACTTTGTCAAATGTCAAGAAGACAGTGCGGGTCGGAATGATGTTCGAGTCAACTCTTTTCATAACCCGATGAACAGCGGTGACGCCCTGGTCAGACAGGTAGTGCTGAATTTCTTCGTCAGACAATCCATCGAGGGAGCGTGTATAAACGACTCCACGCGAGGAATTTAAGGTACGGTGCGGTTCCACCCGGACAGGGAAGGTGTGGAGCAGAGAAGTACGCAGCAATTTTTGAGCCTGGAGGGCACTGTGTGTTTCTAACAACAGGGTACCATTCCGTAATCTGGAACAAGACTTTACGGGACCCGCAATTGCGTCGACACCTTTCTGAATAATGAAAGGGTTGACCGTGGAAAAGTCGTGACCGTCGTCAGACCGAGAAACAACAAGGAACTGTGGTAACGATGGAAGAACCGTCTGTGGCTGAGACTCAGTGAACTTACGTTTGTGAGCAGACATAGTGGAAGGTGAGGAAACCATTGCGGAAGAATCCCCCATGATTACCGGCGTCTCCGATGGCGCGCTCCTCCCTTATGGGGGCCCTCACCGAGGGCACACCCGCCTTAGGTGATTGTTCACACCTCAGGTCACACCTCCCGACAAACGGACGGAGGGACCAATCGGCACTTTCGGAAGGTATCAGCTCGGGTAATCACCCCTCCCTGGGCCTGGCCGTTACCAGTGGGTACGTACGTGTCCTACCTGTCTACCCGGGGCGGGGAATTACGCGTTACCCCGTCACCGGCTACGCATGGAAGTGCGTGGGTCGGCCTTCAGACACGCACAGGGAGGAAGAAAGAGAAAGGGAAAGGAAAGAAGAGGGGGTCTCAAACGCCGCAGCGGAGAAAAGGGCAAGGAGAAGAGGGAAGGAAAAGAGAAGGACAGAGGAAGGACGAGGACTTGTAAGTGTAGAAAGCAAGTAAGTTGGAAAAGTTTCGAGCGTCCGTCTCCGGACGTAGGCACAAACCATACTCCCAGAGGGGGAGAAAGGGAAGGAAATAGCCAGAGGTGAGGGGGGGGCGAAGATGGGGGACGGGGAGGGATGCGGAAAGGGAAGGGAAGGTATGCAGTCCGGAAAGGAAGGAGGGCCACATTAGCTCGGGGTCCCGTGCTCGCTACGCACGTGTCCACAAAAGAGTTGTGGACCCCCTGGGGGGTACAAGGAAGGTGTTTGTCCTTACTGGGTGTAGGTATGGGTACTTCAGTGGCTTCATGCCAGCACGTAAGAAACGTCCCTCTGTCCAGATGTTGTGCATATGAAGCAAGAAGTGGGTGTGCATCAGAGGAAGGTGCTGCAACATCAATGTCATCATCTGGCCCTGGGGCGGAGGATCTGAATGAAGTGACAGCATGATCTAGCTCCCTCATGGTAAGGATAGAATTGTAGCCAACACGATTCTGAGAAGCGAAAGGTATCGCCTGAGGTGCTCGAAATCTCAAAATAGCGACCCAAAATGGATACAGCAATAGCGTCCGTGATGACATCACCCGCTTCTATAACGCCAGAAACTGACTAATGGATCTTGGTCCCAGAGAGCCATCTGAGGTTGTCCCACGTGACGAACACGTTTGTAGGGGCACGACAGCAAGGTTTTTAGCGCCCGCACGGAAACAGATTGAGACGGGTGTCACTAAAAAACAGAACAGGAAAATAAAACAAAACTTAAAACACCGATGACAAACGTTGAAAAACTATATGCACACTAGCACAGAACCACATGAAGTATTGCGTCATAAGTGAAACATTAACAACACACAGAAAGTAGGGTAAAGAGCTAAAACAATATAGCCGATGGACCAATGGACGTATCAGGCCACCCACAAGAATGAATTAAGGATAAGCCAGCCACTCTGCAACACACTAAAACCTCAATCTTTAAATTTTAGGTCGGAGTCCAGACATCACAAAACTTCAAAACCTTTGTCACACTTATCAGCTAAAATAGACGGCAGAGCCCACCAATAGTTGCTTCTGCCCTTGCATCACAATTTAAAATGCACACCATTAAAGTATGGCAGATAGATATGCACACTACAAGCATCACCACACGGGGTCCTCTCCCTGTAGTAAAAAGCCATGTGTGAGAGGGCAGTGCCCCATTTAAGATGCATGAGGTTCACTTCATCCCACCTGAGTAACTGGCAGGAAAAACGCCACGACCAGGTTGTTGATTCACAAAGCTCAGCTTATTGGCAGTCACCGCCAGCCATTGCTCATCCCACAACCGCGCACACTTCCTGTGAAATGTAGAAACAGCCTGCAAGGGAATAGGACACTGCCACATCCTGTCCTCTGCAGGCCACTTTAGTAACCTGATCAGCGTGTTCATTTCCCCATATCCCTACATGACCTGGCACCTAGCAGAATGACACCTGCTTACCCTGCCGTTGGCGCAAGTACAGTTGGTCATATCAGCCAGACCAACTCCTCAACTGGGTATAGGTTCTGTGACGATAAGGCACTAAGGGAATCTGAGCGAGTGAGAAACCATTTGCCCTAAATAAGACGTATCTGCTCCAGTGCCTTCAAGATCGCGTGGAGCTCCACTGTGAAAACTAATCGTCAAGAATGTGCATCCTAGTGACGGTCAGGGAACACGACGGAGCAGCAAAGGAAATTCCCTTGTTTGGTACCATCAGTTTACCCTACTGTGAAACCGCGACGCCTATCTAAATGTTAAAAGCAGATTAAAGTGTAAAATCTGACAGATGACCTTCCTGAAAATTCATGTCTAAAGCAAGTCTGGGCCTCTGGAGAAGGCAATGTGGAAATATGCTCCCACTGCGATGTGAAAAATTAAGACTGGCTACACCTGTGTCTAATTGGCAATCCTGTGCACGCATCCCGTAAGGCCTCATTGCCTGTTGCTGGTTGCTGGTTATGGAAAGGCCTTTCCAGTGGAGGCTGAGCAACAGTATGGTAGGCGTGTGTGCATGGTGTGGACCGTCTTTTATGCCTGGCGCATCCTAAGTAGCCATCGCCTGACGTGCAGTGGCGGTTCACCAGCTTCTGCACAGAGGCTTGGCAAGGTGTTTTTTCTGAATGCCCCAGTGGCCAACCGAACCCCTTCATGGTGCACCACGTCCAAAATCTTTAAATACGACGTTCTCACAGACCAATTGATTGTGCACCTATAATTGAGCCTAGATCGCACGAATGCCCTGTAAAACCGAAGCAGGCAAGTCATGTCTGCTCCCATGCACTGTGGCTAAGCAATTTTGACGTACTTTAAGCACTAAGTGACCGTTTTCTCAAGTCAGTAAGATGTAACTAAGTCAAATCAGGCCCAGAAACGTCACCGTCTTTCAAAGTAATGATTGTGTCCCTCATCCTTAACTCAGCGAAGTTAAATATGGAACGATAACAACAAGAACAGACTTCTTGGTGGAACACTAAGAACCACTCCTCTGAGCCCATTCATCCAAAAGTTGAGTTATTTGCGAGGCGGCTATCTGTTTCCCCTTGTGACATGCAGCAGCGTACTGTAATGGATCCTGTAGTGACCAGGGAATATCACGAGCAGCCTACAATGCAGAATCTAGCTTCTACATGGAAAATGGGCACCTGCGATCTTCAGAGGTAGACCCAAAGTACAAGCCATACCTCTCAGCAATCTCTGTGGCGTTGGATATCTGGATCCTGACTGGCTGTTGCAGTAACTGTGGAAAAATACACCGCCGTAGTCTCGGCAATGTCTCGCGGATTCGTTTGGAGAGTGTTGTGCCCATAAGAGCAGCCGTGTGGCACCTGCCTCCTCTCCCAGAAATACTCCTGATGGTCTCCCACACAACAGAACTTTTGGTGGAACGATTTATGGTGTTAAGGAACTGTTGCCACGACCTCTCCTTGCTCTCTAGAATGAGCCAACAACACTTTGCCCTCCCCACTCAAAAGGCTGGGAGATTCTCTGCACATGGCCGAAACTTGAACCTACATGGAGCTGCACGTCTGGTCTGGATTGCAGAGCGCCATTCAGCACTGCACCAAGGTGCAGGTGGCCCCTTCTGTTGTGGACTGTGGAATGGACGCTGCAGTGGCGTGGTGGATCATTCTGATATGATCCACTCATGCCTCAACATTCACACAATGTTCGAACTGGGCCAACTAGCTATGCAGTGTCCAGTTGGCTCTACCGATCACCCATCGCGGTGGAGTCCATCCCTCTGGCAGGTGAATCCAGATCGGGACGTGATCACTTCTGTGGAAGTCATCGACCACTTCCCACTGAGTGGAGAGCAAAAGCTGGAGAAAAAAAACAAGAGGTCAATGGCACAGAACGACCCAGTTTCTTTGCAAATGTGAGAGCTCTGTCCCGCATTCAGCATGTACGTACATGACATGCGAAGCCTCTCAATTCCTTTACACCTAGGGCAGGTAGTTGCAGAGCCCGAAAGCACTTTTTTTTTTGTTTGTGGTTCTAGGGCGCAAAACTTCTATGGTCATTAGCGCCCAGCCCGTGACGTAGAAAACAGGAAAAAAACGAAATTTAAAATCAGCAGCAATGGAAACAAAGTCAGAAATTTGAGAAACTAAAGGCAGAAGGAATGCTTAAAAGTCCACTATAGAAAGGGGTTGGTTGTCCCCCAAAAAAAAGCTTCAAATGACTGACGTCATTTCACTGTCACTAATAAACTGTAGAACGCGGTCAGCTGAGCGCGTGTCATCTGCTAAAATCGACGATAGATCAGGCGAGAGTTGTAGACGGGAGCGTAACGGATTAAAATAGGGGCATTCAATTAAAAGGTGTCTGACCGTCCACAGCTGAGGGCAGTGGGGACAGAGTGGGGGAGGATCACCGCTTAAAAGATGTCGATGACTGAAAAGATAGTGCCCTATCCGGAGTCGAGCTAAAATTACCTCCTCCCGACGACGCGTTCGGGAGGAAGAGGTCCAAGCGCAAGGAAGGGCTTTCACTTCCCGCAATTTATTGTGGGGAAGTGTTGACCAATGCACATGCCATAAATGAGTAACTTGGCGACATAAACCGCTCCGTAGATCGGTAAACGGAAGAGACTGAAGAGCAGGCCGAGGAAGAGAGACTGCAGCCTTGGCCGCTATATCGGCCGCCTCATTTCCACAGATACCAGCGTGTCCCGGGAGCCAGAGGAACGCCACTGAGACGCCCCCCAGGTGGAGCAAGCGCAGACAGTCCTGAATCCGGTGGACCAGAGGGTGCACAGGGTAAAGAGCTTGGAGACTTAGGAGAGAGCTGAGAGAATCTGAGCAGATTACGTACTGTATCCGCTGATAGCGGCGGATGTAGTGGACAGCCTGGAGAACAGCGTAAAGCTCCGCAGTATAAACCGAACACTGGTCAGGAAGCCGAAAGTGATTTGGGGTGTCGTCAACAATATAGGCACTCCCTACACCTAACGATGTTTTCGAGCCATCGGTGTAAATAAATGTGGCTTCCGTCATTTTTTTTTTTTTTTTTTTTTGTTTGTGGTTTTAGGGCGCAAAACTTCTATGGTCATTAGCGCCCAGCCCGTGACATAGAAAACAGGAAATAAACGAAATTTAAAATCAGCAGCAATGGGAACAAAGTCATAAAATATGAGAAACTAAAGGCAGAAGGAATGCTTAAAAATCCACTATAGAAAGGGGTTGGTTGTCCCCCAAAAAAAAAGCTTCAAATGACTGACGTCATTTCACTGTCACTAATAAACTGTAGAACGCGGTCAGCGGAGCGCGTGTCATCTGCTAAAATCGACGATAGATCAGGCGATAGCTGTAGACGGGAGCGTAACGGATTAAAATAGGGGCAGTCAATTAAAAGGTGTCTGACCGTCCACAGCTGAGAGCAGTGGGGACAGAGTGGGGGAGGATCACCGCTTAAGAGATGTCGATGACTAAAAAGACAGTGCCCTATCCGGAGTCGAGCTAAAATTACCTCCTCCCGACGACGCGTTCGGGAGGAAGAGGTCCAAGCGCAAGGAAGGGCTTTCACTTCCCGCAATTTATTGTGGGGAAGTGTTGACCAATGCGCATGCCATAAATGAGCAGCTTGGCGACATAAAACGCTCCGTAGATCGGTAAACGGAAGAGACTGAATAGCTGGCCGAGGAAGAGAGACTGCAGCCTTGGCCGCTATATCGGCCGCCTCATTTCCACAGATACCAGCGTGTCCCGGGAGCCAGAGGAACGCCACTGAGACGCCCCCCAGGTGGAGCAAGCGCAGACAGTCCTGAATCCGGTGGACCAGAGGGTGCACAGGGTAAAGAGCTTGGAGACTTAGGAGAGAGCTGAGAGAATCTGAGCAGATTACGTACTGTATCCGCTGATGGCGGCGGATGTAGTGAACAGCCTGGAGAACAGCGTAAAGCTCCGCAGTATAAACCGAACACTGGTCGGGAAGCCGAAAGTGATTTGGGGTGTCGCCAACAATATAGGCACTCCCTACACCTAACGATGTTTTCGAGCCGTCGGTGTAAATAAATGTGGCTTCCGTCATTTGTGCACATAGAGCAGCAAATGCCCGACGGTAAACAAGTGTAGGGGTACCATCCTTGGGAAATTGACATAGGTCTCTGAGCAAGTTGATCCGGGGACGGAGCCAAGGCGGTGCTGTACCCCAAGTTGTCAAGAAGGTTTTAGGAAAGCGGAAGGAAATAGAATGGAGCAGTTGACGGAAGCGGACTCCCGGGGGTAGTAGGGAGGAGGAGCGGCCTGCATACCCGACATCAAAGGAGGCGTCGAAAAAAAGGTCATGCGCTGGATTAGCAGGCATGGAAGACAGATGGCTAGCATAACGACTCAGAAGGACTGCCCGCCGATTGGACAGCGGAGGTTCAGCAGTCTCAGCATAAAGGCTTTCCACAGGGCTGGTGTAAAAAGCTCCAGATACTAAACGTAATCCACGGTGGTGGATAGAGTCGAGACGCCGAAGAATAGACGGCCGAGCAGAGGAGTAGACTATGCTTCCATAATCCAATTTCGAGCGCACTAAGGCGCGATAGAGGCGGAGAAGGACCACTCGGTCCGCTCCCCAAGAGGTACCATTCAGGACACGGAGGGCGTTAAGCGAACGCAGACAGCGAGCCGAAAGATAGGAAACGTGGGAGGACCAGCACAGTTTTCTGTCAAACATAAGACCCAAGAATTTAGCGACGTCGGAAAACGGAAGGTTGACAGGACCTAGATGTAAGGAGGGCGGAAGAAACTCCTTACGTCGCCAAAAATTTATACAAACGGTCTTACTGGGTGAGAAACGGAAGCCGGTTTCGATGCTCCACGAGTGGAGGCGATCGAGACATCCTTGAAGACGTCTTTCAAGAAGGCTGGTCCGTTGAGAGCTGTAGTAGATCGCAAAATCGTCCACAAAGAGGGAGCCCGAGACATCAGGAAGGAGACAATCCATAATTGGATTAATGGCGATGGCAAACAGTACAACACTCAGCACGGAGCCCTGGGGTACCCCGTTTTCTTGGGAGAAAGTACGGGATAGAGTAGTGTTCACCCGCACCCTAAATGTGCGCTCTGCCATAAATTCGCGAAGAAAAAGGGGCAGCCGGCCTCGAAAGCCCCAAGAGAACAGTGTGCGGAGAATGCCTGTCCTCCAACAGGTATCGTATGCTCTCTCCAGATCAAAAAATATTGCTACCGTTTGGCGTTTCCGGAGAAAATTGTTCATGATATAAGTGGAGAGAGCAACAAGATGGTCAACTGCAGAACGATGCTTTCGGAATCCGCATTGGGCTGGTGTTAAAAGACTGCGGGACTCCAGCCACCAAGCTAAACGGTAATTCACCATACGCTCCAAAACCTTACAGACACTACTCGTGAGAGAAATGGGGCGATAGCTAGAGGGGAGATGTTTGTCCTTTCCAGGTTTCGGAACGGGAACGACAATAGCTTCCCGCCATCGCCTGGGAAAGGTACTGTCGGTCCAAATTCGATTATAAAGGCGAAGGAGGTAACGCAGGCTATGGGTTGATAAATGCAGCAACATTTGGACATGGATACCATCCGGTCCTGGGGCGGAGGAGCGAGAAGAAGAGAGTGCATGTTGGAGTTCGCGCATGGAGAAAACAGTATTGTAGCTTTCGCGATTGTGAGAGGAGAAAGCAAGATGTCGCACTTCCGCTGCACGTTTCTTCAGGAGAAACGCTGGCGGGTAATTTGAAGAGCTCGAAATCTCAGCAAAGTGCTGACCCAATGAGTTAGAAATTGCGACGGGGTCCACTAAGGTATCATGCGCGACAGTGAGCCCAGAGACCGGGGAGAAACTAGGCGCGCCTGAGAACCGTCGAAGCCGACTCCAAACTTCCGAGGAGGGAGTGAAGGTGTTAAATGAGCTAATAAAGTATTTCCAGCTTGCCTTCTTGCTATCGCGGATGACGCGACGGCATCGCGCACGGAGCTGCTTATATCGGATACAGTTGGCCAAAGTTGGATGGTGACGGAAAATGCGAAGAGCACGTCGCCGCTCACGTATTGCGTCACGGCATGCCTCGTTCCACCAAGGAACTGGAGGGCGCCGGGGCAATTCGGAGGTGCGTGGTATTGAACGTTCCGCAGCTGTGAGAATAACGTCGGTAAAATGTGTGACCTCATCGTCGACGCTGGGAAAGCGACGGTCATCGAATGTCGCTAGAGACGAAAAAAGTGTCCAATCGGCTTGGGCAAACTTCCAGCGTCGCGGGCGCATATATGGCAGTTGAGGCTGCAGTCGAAGAACACATGGAAAGTGGTCACTCGAGTGTGTATCATCAAGGGCGAACCATTCGAAGCGCCGAGCTAGCGGAACAGTACCGACCGCAAGGTCCAAATGAGATAAATTTGCCGTGGAGGCAGACAAAAATGTGGGGACCCCAGTGTTGAGGCAGACTAGATCCGCTTGGTGGAAGACGTCTAGCAATAGTGAGCCACGTGGACAAGGATGTGGAGATCCCCAAAGCGGGTGGTGGGCATTGAAGTCCCCAACCAGCAAATAGGGGGGTGGAAGCTGATCAAGAAGATGAAGGAGATCAGCTCGTGCCATTGGTGTAGACGATGGAATGTATACCGTACAAAGAGAGAACGTGTATCCAGAAAGGGAAAGACGGACGGCGACAGCTTGGAAGGAAGTGTTTAAGGGGATTGGGTGATAATGGAGAGTATCATGGAGCAGAATCATGAGTCCTCCATGGGCTGGAGTGCCTTCAACAGAGGGGAGGTCATATCGGACGGACTGAAAATGAGGGAGAACAAAGCGGTCATGGGGACGCAGCTTTGTTTCCTGAAGACAGAAGATGACCGGCGAGTAGGATCGTAAGAGGATCGACAATTCCTCCCGATTGGCGCGAATGCCGCGGATATTCCAGTGGATAATGGACATAGGGTGAACAGAAAATGGAGGAACGTGACCAAGGGTGCTGTCAACTCAACGACTGCTCAGAGCTTGCGACCGACAGCATGGAATTGCATTCAGTCGAAGGCAGAAGATCCTGATCCATAGGTTGGTCAGGAGCAGCTCCTGCCACCAACGATCGGCCAGTTGACCGGCCACCAGCAGTGCGCCCCGGCGACACAGAAGATGGCCGAGGGCGATTTCCGCCAGGTGGTGCTGTAGATGGGACACGCCTTGGCGGAGAAGGAGAGGAACTGTGTTTCTTCGTAGCCTTCTTGGAGGTATGTTTAGATGATTGAGGAACCGATGGTTGTGAAGTTGCAGTACGTAAAAACTCTTCACGAGAATGCTCTTTTTTTGAAGACTTGGCGTCTGACTTTTGGGCTCGAGATTTAGCAGAACCCGACGAAGGGTGAGCCATAGAGTGGGCAGGCGAAAGGGGTGAGGTTGAACGGGCGATCTTTGCGCTGGCCGATCTGACGACCGTGGTACTAAATGTGAGGTCGCAAGTCTGCGTGGCCGCCTCCTTTGTTGGCCGAGGAGAAGCAAGGACAGTGCTGTATTTTCCTTTCTGAGGCACGGTGGGCTGTCGACTGGCGAGTAACTTTCGAGCAGCAAAGGTCGACACCTTTTCCTTCACTCTTATTTCCTGGATCAGCTTTTCGTCCTTAAAAACAGGGCAATCTCGAGAGGAAGCAGCGTGGTCACCCATACAGTTGATGCAGCGAGGGGATGGAGGTGGACAAGCACCCTCATGGGCATCCCTGCCACACGTAATACATTTGGCCGGATTGGAACAGGACTGGCTGGTGTGGTTGAACCGCTGACATCGATAGCAACGCGTAGGGTTTGGGACATAAGGGCGAACGGAAATTATCTCATAGCCTGCTTTGATTTTTGATGGGAGTTGAACTTTGTCAAATGTCAAGAAGACAGTGCAGGTTGGAATGATGTTCGAGTCAACCCTTTTCATAACCCGATGAACAGCCGTGACGCCTTGGTCAGACAGATAGTGCTGAATGTCTTCGTCTGACAATCCATCGAGGGAGCGCGTATAAACGACTCCACGCGAGGAATTTAAGGTACGGTGCGGTTCCACCCGGACAGGGAAGGTGTGGAGCAGAGTAGTACGCAGCAATTTTTGAGCCTGGAGGGCACTGTGTGTTTCTAACAACAGGGTGCCATTCCGTAATCTGGAACAAGACTTTACAGGACCCGCAATTGCGTCGACACCTTTCTGAATAATGAAAGGGTTGACCGTGGAAAAGTCGTGACCTTCGTCAGACCGAGAAACAACAAGGAACTGTGGCAACGATGGAAGAACCGTCTGTGGCTGAGACTCAGTGAACTTACGTTTGTGAGCAGACATAGTGGAAGGTGAGGAAACCATTGCGGAAGAATCCCCCATGATTACCGGCGTCTCCGATGGCGCGCTCCTCCCTTGTGGGGGCCCTCACCGAGGGCACACCCGCCTTAGGTGATTGTTCACACCTCAGGTCACACCTCCCGACAAACGGACGGAGGGACCAATCGGCACTTTCGGAAGGTATCAGCTCGGGTAATCACCCCTCCCTGGGCCTGGCCTTTACCAGGGGGTACGTACGTGTCCTACCTGTCTACCCGGGGCGGGGAATTACGCGTTACCCCGTCACCGGCTACGCATGGAAGTGCGTGGGTCGGCCTTCAGACACGCACAGGGAGGAAGAAAGAGACAGGGAAAGGAAAGAAGAGAGGTCTCAAACGCCGCAGCGGAGAAAAGGGTAAAGAGAAGAGGTAAAGAGAAGAGGTAAGGAATAGAGAAGGATGAAGAAAGATGAAGACATACAAGCAAGGAAGGCGAAGAGTGCGGTACATTTACAAGCGTCCGTCTCCGGACGTAGGCACAAACCATACTCCCCAGAGGGGGAGAAAGGGAAGGAAAGAGCCAGAGGTGAGGGGGGGGGCGAAGATGGGGGATGGGGAAGGATACGGAAAGGGAAGGTATGCAGCCCGGAAAGGAAGGAAGGCCACATTAGCTCGGGGTCCCGTGCTCGCTACACACGTATCCACAAAAGAGTTGTGGATCCCCTGGGGGGAAAGCACTGTGTGCATCACAGAGGATGAGGGGGTGGGGAAGCTGTGTAGTGAGGTGTTAGGGCCTTTTCAAGTGTCATATTTGGCCAAGTGAACAGTATATTGTCAACCAATAACACATGCACCGATACAGTAACTGCTTGTCAAGTCTTGAGTGGCGACGAGTGGTGGTCTGTACTGACAAAATACCTTTCCCTCCTCTAGCTCCTCCACTTACGTCGTCCTCGTAGCTCAGTGGTGTACAATTTACGAAAACGAGTCTCCGGAGACCCACAGTGGTCTACCCTGAAATAAGAAATGGAGTTCCTCTTCATGCGTCTTTTTTTGTTTTAGGGCGCATACCTACAATGGTCATTAGCGCCCAGACTAAATTATGAATGCACTGCGAGGCACAATGTTAAAACAACAACTAAAAAGGACAACACTATAAAAGGCACATTAACAGGCAAGGGATTAAAATAAAACCGCATAATCAAATATCCTTAGACAGGTTTGTCAAGTGGATAAAACGAAGAACGCAAGCAGCTGCTCCTGGGTCATCTGCTAAAATTTCATCCAGAGTACATGGCCGTCCAAGATCATTGCGCAGTGTATTAAAATTCGGACAGGACGTTAAAATGTGGCGTACTGTCAGCAATTGCCCACATGGGCAGAACGACGCCGGCGCAGCTGTCAGCAGATGGCGGTGGCTGAACCAGCAGTGTCCAACCCGTAACCGGGCCAAAACGACCTCATCCCGCCGAGAGGGGTTTTAAGAGGTCGTCGAA
The DNA here is from genome assembly GCF_023864345.2 of Schistocerca serialis cubense. Classification (NCBI taxonomy): domain Eukaryota; kingdom Metazoa; phylum Arthropoda; class Insecta; order Orthoptera; family Acrididae; genus Schistocerca; species Schistocerca serialis. Next base: position 775,536,355 of record NC_064640.1, read on the forward strand.
GCCGTGGGGAGAGGTTTTAAGGCCCGAAGCTTGTTTTCAGTAAGTGTAGACCAATCGGCATTCCACAGCGATAAAAGTGAGCTGACAAATGACCCTGCTAAAATCAGATGAAGGCACACCACAAGCTGTCTGAGGGTGGAGGACCACAGCCTTGGCTGCAACATCTGCAGCTTCGTTCCAAGGGATACCGACATGACCAGGAACCCACATACAGGTAACTGGAGACCCATTGCCCGCGAGCTGCTGAAGAGAGTGTTGGATCCAGTGCACGAAAGGGTGAACTGGATACTGATCACTAAGGATCTGGATGGCGCTCAGGGAATCAGAGCAGATGATATAAGCAGACTGTTGGTGGCGGTGGATGTAAAGAACAGCCTGACAGACGGCAAACAGCTCAGCTGTTAAGACCGAACAATGGCCATGGAGCCAGTATTTGAAACTGTGCCCCAACAATAAAAGAACACCCGACACTGTCATTGGTCTGAGAGCCATCTGTATAAACGAAGATTGTATTAATGAACTTCGAAGTTCGACAAACCGAAGCTGGGGTAACCTCGTTTGGGAGCGAGCTGAGGTCAAGGTGAACGCGAACCTGAGCTTGGAGCCAAGGTGGCATTTGGCTCTCGCCCACTCTGAAGGTTGCAGAGAGTGAAAAATCAATGTGCTGAAGGAGGCTACGAATGTGAACTCCAGGGGGTAGCAGGGCAGATACATAGAACCCGTATTGATGGTCGGGAGAGTCGTCAAAAAAGGAACGGTAAGACGGGTGGTCGGGCATTGATAATAGCCGACAGGCATACCAACAAAGCAGTGTATCGGGCCGGTAGGTTAGCGGCAATTCACCGGCTTCAGCATGAAGACTCGACGGAACTAGTATAGAACGCTCGGATCACAAGACGTAACCCCCGATGTTGTATGGAGTTGAGGCAGCGTAAGATGGGCGGCCGCGCAGAGGAGCTCCTATAATCCAGCTTTGAGCTGACGATCGACCGATATAGGCGAAGTAGGTCGGTACTATCTGCTCCCCACGACGTACCTCTGAGAACACGGACATTTAGGGAACGGGTACAACGGGCAGCCAAATATGGCATGTGGAGACCAGGTAAGTTTCCTGTCAAATGTAAAACTTAAAAATTTTGTTGTCTCCACGAATGGGAGAGCAATGGGACCGAGATGTAAGGACGGTGGGAGAAACTCTTTGTAGCGCCAGAAGTTAATACAGACCGTCTCCTCGGCAGAAAAACGGAAGCCATTGGCCACATTCCGGGAGTGAAGACAGTCAAGACAACGCTGAAGACAGTGCTCCAGGAAACGTACGCTGTGCGCTGCAGTAGATGGTAAAATCGTCCACAAAAAGGGAGCCTGATACATCAGCTGGGAGGCAATCCATTATTGGATTGATCGCTATGGCGAAGAGAGCGACGCTCAAAACTGAGCCCTGTGGCACCCCATTCTCCTGGCGAAAGGCGTCGGACAGGACAGAACCCACACATACCCTGAACTGTCGATCCATTAAAAATGCACGAAGAAAAAAAGGGAGGCGACCGCGAAGGCCCCATGTATGATCGGTGCGGAGAATGCCCGCCCTACAACAAGTGTCTTAGGCCTTCTCCAAATCGAAGAACACAGCCACTGTCTGGCGCTTCCACAAGCAGTTATTCATAATGAAGGTCGACAAGGTAAGCAGATGGTCAACAGCAGAGCGGCGCCTGCGAAATCCACAATGTACATTGGTAAGGAGGCGTCGAGATTCGAGCAGCCAAACCAAAGGAGACGAGACTTAACAATTCGTTCCATCACCTTACAGAGACATCTGGCAACTGAAATGGGTCGATAACTGGAAGGCAAGTGCTTGTCCTTCTCCAGCTTAGGAATCGGGACAATAGATTCGCCCCAGCATGTGGGAACACGGCCCTCAATCCAGATGCGATTATAAGTGCGAAGAATAAAACCTTTACCCGCAGGAGAAAGGTTCTTCAGCATCTGAATATGAATAGAATCAGGCCCCAGAGCGGAGGACCGTGACCAGGCAAATGCATTTTTAAATTACCGCATGGTGAATGGGGCATTATAACTTTCCCGATTCGAGGAGCGGAAGTTAGGTGGCCTTGCCTCCTCTGCCTGTTTTCAGGGGATGAAGGCAGGGTGGTAATGAGCGGAGCTCGAAACCTCTGCGAAAAAGCGGCCGAAGGCATTGGAGAAATCCTCGGGGGCCACAAGGACGTCATTCGCGACCGTCAAGCCACTAACTGGTGAGTGGACCTTAGTGCCAGAGAGCCAGCGCAGGCTACCCCAGACGACAGAAGGAGTAGAACTGTTGGAGCTTGTGAAAGCAGCCCAACTGGCTTTCTTGCTTTCTTTAGTAACACGACGACACTGCGCGCGTAATCGTTTATAATTAATACAATTCGCCATCGTAGGGTGACGTTTAAAGGTGCGTAAAGCACGTCGACGAGCATGTAATGCGTCTCTACATGTTGCGGTCCACCAGGGGACCGGTATACGACGTGGAGAAGAAGTATGAGGGATGGAATATTCAGCAGCAGTTGGAATGACTTCCGTGAGGTGTGCGACCTGACTATCACAGCTTGCGAAGATTTTATCCTGAAATGTCACCCTGGAAGAAAAGAACCCCAGTCTGCTTTGGAGATGTCCCAACTATCTAAGCATGGAGATCGGGTATGATGTATGAGATGGATAACACATGGGAAGTGGTCAGTCAAATATGTATCAGAAAGAGCGTACCACTCAAACCGGTGTGCAAGTTGGGTAGTACATATAGAGGTCGAAATTGGAATAGGTGTGAGTTGTGTCCGGAAGAAAAGTAGGGGCGCCAGTATTAAGGCAGACAAGATTGAGGTGGTTGGAAAGGTCTGCTAACAGGGAGCCTCTTGGGCAGAATGCTGGAGAGCCCCAAAGGGGATGGTGAGCATTGAAGTCTCCAGTCAACAAAAATGGTGCAGGTAGCTGAGCAATAATTTGCATAATGTCTGCCCCAGTAACAGCAGGCGACGATGGAGTGTAAACAGTACAAATGGAAAATGTGAAAGTGGGGAGAGTAATTCGGACGGTAACTGCCTGCAGATCGGTGTACAATGTGACGTGATCATAGTATATATCATCCCTGACCAGCAACATAACCCTCCATGAGCTGGAATACCTGCCACAGAGGGTAGGTCAAAATGCACAGAGGCATAATGTGCCCAGTCAATTCGATCACATGGGCGAAGCTTCGTTTGCTGCAGAGCTACTAAGAGCTGACAGTGCAAGCATAGCAGCAACTTCAAGTCCTCTCGGTTGGAGGGAATGCCGCGAATATTCCAATGAATAAGTGCCATCGTGAGAAGAAAAAAAGGAGAAGCAAGAAGGGGTCACCTCCAAGGCCGCTGAGGGCCTGGTTTCGAGCGAGCACCGCCGCCACTCAATAGGTGGAGAGTCGTAGTCCATTTGTTCAATAGGTTCGTCGGCCATCTTGGGAAGATGGCCGGGAGGGGGAGCTTCCTCCACCGGTGAACTACCAGATGTTTGGCTACCAGCGGTGCGGCCAGGCGAAACGGATGACGGCCTGGGGCGGCAACCGCTGGGTGGCGCAGGAGAAGAAACGCGCCGTGGGAGAGAAGGAGAACTGCTTCCTATGAGCCTTCTTCGAAGGTCGTTTAGTGTAAGTACTTGTCGATGGCTGGGAGTTCGGAGTACGTAGAAAGTCTTCACGGGACGGTTCCTTCTTGAAGGCCTGTGCGTCTGACTTCTGGGTCAGAGACTTGGCAGTAGCTGGTGAAGGTGCTTGTGTCTTAAGGGTGACAGGAGGAAGAAGAGACGTTGACCGGGCGATCTTAGCACTGGCCGAACGGACGACCGTAGCACTAAAGGCCAGATCGCATGTCTGTGCCGACACTTCCCTGGTAGGCCGAGGAAGGTGCCGTATTTCCCCGCTGGGAGCAACGTGGGCTTCCTACTAGCTAATAGCTTGCGAGCAGTCGAGATGGACACTTTCTCTTTGACCCGAATTTCTTGCTTACAGCGTTCATCCTTTTCGATGGGACAGTCGCAGGAGGACACTGCATGGTCACCCTGATAGTTGACACAATGAGGAGATGGAGGTGGACAGTCACCCTCATGGGCATCCCTGCCACAAGTGACGCATTTAGCCGCATTAGAACAAGAATGGCGGGTGTGATTAAAACGCTGACACCTTTTTTTTAGTAGGGTTTAAGGGCGCTCAACTGCTGAGGTCATTAGCGCCCAGTCACTGGTGTTACAGTACATGGAATCTGCTAAAACTCAAGGGGATGGGGGGGGACACCAGAAGGACCTGACAAAGATGCACATAAACCAAGTAAAAAGGTTAAATGTCTTTGGACAAGCCAGTTAAAGTTATAAAACGCAGAATACGAGCAGCTGCTCGAGCGTCATCACCTAAAACATCCGGTAAAGTAGATGGCAGGGACAGGACAACACGAAATTGACTAAAACGGGGACACGACAATAAAACATGGCGCACTGTTAATGCCTGACCACAAGGGCACTGCGGGGCTGGGTCACCGGAGAGCAGGTAGCGGTCGCTAAACCGGCAATGCCCAATCCGCAACCTGGTCAGAAGGACTTCCTCGCGCCGAGATGGTCGGGAGGATGTTGTCCAAGCAGTTGGGAGCGGTTTTACTGCCCGGAGCTTGTTTCCTTGGAGGGATGACCAAGCATCCCACCACAACGACACAAGCCTCTTACATAAATCCCCACGAACGTCAGATGACTAGACAATGGGAGGCTGGCCGAGGCAGGAGGACTGCGGCCTTGGCTGCAGCATCCGCAGCCTCATTCCCAGGCACTCCTACATGTCCGGGAACCCACAGAAAGCTGACAGAACCACCATTTTCAGCGAAAGAATGGAGGGACTGCTGTATCCGTTGAATCAAGGGATGGACCGGATAGGGAGCTCCAAGGCTCTGAAGAGCACTGAGTGAGTCCGAGCAGAGTACGTACGATGAATGGCGGTGGCGGCGGGCATACTGAACGGCCTGATGGAGAGCAAAAAGCTCGGCCGTAAAGCTCTAACATTGGTCGAGGAGCCGTTATTTGAAGGTGGCGGCCCCGACGACAAAGGCACAGCCGACACCGTCCTCAGTTTTGGAGCCATCGGTGTAAATAAAGGTGTGACCGGCAAGTCGAGCACGAAGTTCGACAAACCGTGAGCAATACACTGCAGCCGGAGTACCCTCCTTCGGGAGTGAGCTGAGGTCGAGATAAATATGAACTGGAGCCTGGAGCCAAGGTGGTGTCGGGCTCTCACCCTCTCTGAAGGTGGTAGGGATGGCAAAATCCAATTGTCGAAGCAGGCGACGGAAGCGGACTCCAGGGGGCAGCAGGGCAGACACATACAACCTGTACTGACGGTCGAGAGAATCGGCGAAGAAGGACTCTTAAGAGGGGTGGTCGGGCATAGACAACAGCCGGCAGGCATACCGACACAGCAGTACGTCGCGCCGGTAGGTCAATGGTACTTCGGCAGCTTCAGCATAAAGACTCTCCACAGGACTAGTGTAGAATGCTCTGGTCGCAAGACGTATCCCCCGATGGTGGATGGAGTTGAGCCGGCGTAAGAGGGATGGCCAAGCGGACGAGTAGACGAAGCTCCCATAATCCAGCTTCGACCGGACTATGGACCGATACAAGCGAAGCAGGACAGTGCGATCCGCTCCCCAAGATGAACCGCTAAGAACTCTGAGGACATTAAGGGAACGTGTACAACGGGCCACCAAATAAGGGACATGTGGAGACCAACACAGTGTCCTGTCCAACGTGAGCCCTAGAAACTTAGTTGTTTCCACGAATGGGAGAACAACGGGACCGAGATGTAAGGATGGCGGAAGGAACGCTTTATATCGCCAAAAGTTGATACAAACCGTCTTCTCCTCAGAACCGGAAGCCATTTGCCACGCTCCATGAGTAGAGGCTGTCTAGACAACGCTGAAGGCAGCGCTCCAGGAGGCATGTTCTCTGGGCACTGCAGTAGATCGCGAAGCCATCGACGAAGAGAGAGCCTGAGACATTAGGTGGAATGCAATCCATAATTGGATTGATCGCGATGGCAAAAAGGGCTACACTCAAGACGGAGCCCTGAGGCACTCCGTTCTCCTGGAGGAAGACGTCAGACAATACGGAACCCACACGTACCCTAAACTTTCGATCCGTTAAAAAGGAATCAATAAAAAGGGGCAGGCGACTGCGTAGGCCCCACCTGTGCATAGTGCGGTTGGATACCTCCTCTCCAACAGGTATCATAAGTCTTCTCCAAGTCGAAGAACACGGCTACCGTTTGGCGCCTTCGCAAAAAGTTGTTCATGATGAATGTCGACAAGGTTACAAGGTGGTCAACAGCGGAGCGGCGGCGACGAAAGCCGCATTGGACATTAGTAAGTAGTCGTCGAGATTCAAGAATACAGACTAACCGAGCATTAACCATGCGCTCCATCACCTACAGACAGCTTGTAAGAGAAATGGGGTGGTAACTAGACGGAAGGTGTCTATCCTTCCCGGGTTTGGGTATAGGAACAACAACAGCGTCACGCCAACGCCTGGGGACTTGACCGTCGGTCCAGACGCGATTGTAGGTACGAAGAAGGAAGCTTTTGCCCGCCGGAGAAAGGTGTGCCAGCATCTGAACGTGAATGGCATCTGGCCCCAGAGCAGAGGACCGGGACAGTGCAAGCGCACGTTCGAGTTCCCGCATAGTAAAGGGGGCATTATAAGTTTCTAGATTCAGCGAGTGGAAGGAAGGTCGCCGAGCCTCTTCTGCCTCTTTCCTGGGAAGGAAGGCAGGGTGGTAATGGGCGGAGCTTGAAACCTCCGCGAAAAAGCGGCCAAAGGCGTTGGAGACAGCCACAGGATCAACAAGGACCTCATTACCTGAGGTCAGGCCAGGTACCGAGGAGTGGGCCTTAATGCCCGACAGCCGGCGCAGGCTACCCCAAACGACGGAAGAGGGAGTAAAACTGTTAAAGGAGCTGGTGAAAGAGGCCCAACAAGCTTTTTTGCTGTCTTTGATGATTCTACGGCATTGCGCTCGGAGTCGTTTGTATTCAATACAATTCGCCAAAGTAGGATGGCGGCGAAAGGTTCGTAAAGCACGTCGTCGAGCAGGGATAGCGTCCCTACAAGCCTCGTTCCACCAGGGGACGGAAACGCGACGTGAAGAAGAAGTAGTACGAGGAATGGAACGTTCGGCAGCATTGATGGTAACAGCCATGAGGTATTTGTCCTGACTGTCACAACTGGGAAAATCGTGGTCCGGAAAGGTCGCCAGGGAGGAGTAAAGTCCCCAGTCAGCTTTCAGTATGTTCCAGCTCGAAGGACATGGGGATGAGGTGTGGTGCAGGAGACGAACGACACAGGGGAAGTGGTCGCTCGAATAGGTGTCAGAAAGGACATACCACTCGAACCGACGGGCAAGAGTGGTAGAACAGATCGAGAGGTCCAAGTGGGAGTAGGTATGAGTAGAGTCCAAGAGGAAAGTCGGGGCGCCGGTATTGAGGCAGACAAGATTGAGATGGTTGAAGACATCCGCCAAGAGTGAGCCTCTTTGACAGGATGCAGGAGAGCCCCAAAGGGGATGATGGGCATTGAAGTCGCCAAACAGTAAGAACGGCAGGGGAAGCTGAACGATCAGGTGCATCATGTCAGCCCGACTAACAGCAGATGACGGAGTGTAGATGGTACAAACTGAAGAAATAAAACCAGAAAGAGTAATGCAGACAGCTAGTGCTTGGAGTGGGGTGGTCAATGGGATGGGATGGTAATAAACATCGTCCCGAACGAGCAACATGACCCCACCATGAGCTGGAATACCGTCCACAGGGGTGAGGTCATACCACTGCGAGGTATAGTGGGTAAAGGCAATACAGTCAGTCGGGCGCAACTTGGTTTCCTGGAGACCAAGGAAGAGCGGACAGTGCAGGCGGAGGAGCAGTTGTAATTCCTCCCAATTAGATCGAATACCTCTTGTGTTCCAATGAAACAACGCAATCGCTAGTCAAAAAGTTGGGGGAACGAGACGGGGGAAAAGCTGGTCACCTCGACGGCCGCGGAGGGCCAGGTTGCGAGGGAACAATGCTACAACTGACGGGAGGCGGATTCGGTTCCATCGACTCGTCGCCAGCTGCGGCCGCTGTCCCTGATTGTGTAGGAGGGGCCGCATCATTTGCCGACGAAATGCCGGTGGAGCGCCTGGCAGCAGAGCGTCCCGGCGAAACTGAGGACGGCCGGGAGCAGCGACTCACGGATGGAGCGTCAGAAGAAATGCGCCGAGGTGGAGAGGGGGATAGAGACTTCTTCTTGGAGGCCTTCTTGGAAGGCCGAGGAGGCACAGGGATGGTGGGCTGGACCCGAAGAAGGTCCTCATGCGCGGGGTCCGTTTTGGAACGCCGGACCTCGGAAGCTGGGGTCCGGAACATTTCCCCGATGGACGCCTGAGAAGAGGATCGCTTCTCAGGTGGCGTGGGGGGAGGAGGAAGGGTAGCCCCTGGGGCAGAGGGGGTGGGGGCCACGGGGGAGGAGGATTTGGAAGGGAGGGATTTGGGAGGCGGAGGCAGAGCCCCCTGATGGGCAGAGGAGGTGGAGGGGGGACAGGATAGGGGTGAGGATTCCGCAGAAGGAGTGGACACAACTGAGGCAAACGAAGTGGTCAATGGCACGGGATGAAGGCGGTCATATTTCTTCCTGGCCTCAGAATAAGAGAGCCGATCCAAAGTTTTAATTTCTTGTATCTTCTTCTCCTTCTGATAGGTGGGGCAGTCTGAGGATCTAGGCGAGTGGACGCCAGGACAAGTAATGCACCGAGGTGGTGGGGTGCATGTATGTTCCTCACGAAAACGACGTCCACAATCGCCACAAAGGGGCTCAGCCTCACACCGTGACGACATGTGCCCAAAGCGCAAACACCTAAAACAGCGCATAGGAGGCGGGACGTAAGGTCGCACGTCGCACCGGTAGCACATCACCTTGACCTTCTCCGGGAGAACGTCCCCCTCGAAGACGAGGATAAAGGCCGCGGTGTCGATGCGACGGTCTTTGGGGCCGCGGTGGCCTTGCCGGACGAAATGCACGCCGTGTGGCTCCAGGTTGGCCCTGAGCTCATCAAATTGTAGCAGGAAGTCACGATGAAAAATAATTCCCTGCGTCCTATTTAGTGCCAGATGTGGGACAATGGATACTGGGATGTCCCCTAGGTGGTTGCACGCCTGGAACGCCGCCGACTGTGTGGCGGAGGTTTTTTTTTGTGGTTTTAGGGCGCTCAACTTCAACGGTCATTAGCGCCCAGACTACGTGAGGAATGCACCGCGAGTCACAAGTTTAAAACAGCAACGAAACGGAAAACACGATAAAAGAGACTGACAGGCATAAGATTAAAAAAGGAAAACAGAATCAAATGTCCTTTGAGAGGGTTGTCAAATTGATAAAATGAAGAACGCGAGCAGTTGCTCGTGGGTCATTCGCTACAATGGCTTCTACAGTACATGGCAGGCCAAGATCAAGACGCAGGGTGTTAAAATCTGAACAGACCGTTAAAATATGGCAGACCGTCAGCAATTGGCGTCGCATGGGCGTAGCTTCGTTTCCTGGAGGGCTACGACGAGCGGACGGTGCAAGCGGAGCAACAACTTCAAATCCTCTCGGTTGGAGCGAATGCTGCGGATATTCCAGTGAATAAGTGCCATCGTAAGAAGAAAAGGAAGACGAAAGAAGGGGTCCCCTCGAAGGCCGCTGAGGGCCTGGCTTCGAGCGAGCACTGCCGCCGCTATCAGTAGGCGGACAATAGGTTCATCGGCCATCTTGGCAAGATGGCCGGGAGGGGGAGCTTCCTCCGCCGGTGAACGGCCACATGTTCGGCTACCAGCGGTGCGGCCAGGCGAATTGGATGACGGCCTGGGGCGGCAACCGCTGGGTGGCGCAGAAGAAGAAATGCGCCGTGGCGGAGAAGGCGAACTGTGCTTCCTAGGAGCCTTCTTGGAAGGACGTTTGGTGGAAGTACCGGTCGAAGGCTGAGAGGTCGAGGTACGTAGGAAGTCTGCACGGGACGGTTCCTTCTTAAAGGCCCGTGCATCTGACTTCTGGGTCTTCGTCTTGGCAGAAGCTGATGAAGGTGCTTGTGTCTGAGGGGTGACGGGAGGAAGAGGAGACGTCGACCGGGCGATCTTAGCACTGGCCGAACGGACGACCGTGGTGCTGAAGGTCTGATCGCATGTCTGGTTTTTTTTTTTTTTTTTGTGGTTTTAGGGCGCACAACTTCAATGGTCATTAGCGCCCTGACTACTCTAAGAATACACCGCGAGGCACAAGTTGACCACAACAACTAAAAGGGAAAACACGATAAAAGACAGACTGACAGGCATAGGATTAAAAAACAGCATCATCAAATGTCCTTAGCGAGGTTTGTCAAATTGATAAAACGAAGAACACGAGCAGCTGCTCGTGGGTCATCCGCTAAAATGGCATCGAAAGTATTTGGCAGGTTAAGATCGAGGCGCAGTGTGGTAAGATCTGGACAGGACATTAAAATGTGTAACCGTCAGCAAGTGCCCACATGGGCAGAACGGCGCCGGCGCAGCCGTCAGCAGATGGCGATGGCTGAACCGACAGTGTCCAATTCTTAACCGGGCCAAAACGACCTCCTCCCGCCGAGAAGGGCGTGAGGAGGACGTCCAAGCCACGGGAAGAGGTTTTAAGGCCCGAAGCTTGTTGTCGGTAAGTGCAGCCCAATCGGCATGCCACAGAGATAAGATGCGCCGACAAATCACCCTGCTAAAATCGGACGAAGGGACGCAACAAAAAGCCATCCGAGGCTGGAGGACCGCAGCCTTGGCCGCGGCATCTGCAGCTTCGTTCCCAGGGATACCGACATGGCCAGGAACCCACATAAAGCTAACTGGAGAACCGACGTCCACCAGCTGCTGAAGAGAGCGTTGGATCCGGTGGATGAAAGGGTGAACCGGGTACGGATCACTGAGGCTCTGGATGGCGCTAGGGAATCTGAGCAGATGACATAAGCAGAATGTCGGTGGCGGCAGATGTAAAGAACAGCCTGGTAGAGGGCAAAGAGCTCAGCTGTGAAGACAGAACAATGGCCATGGAGCCGGTATTTGAAACTTTGTGCTCGACAATAAAGGAGCACCCGACCCCGTCATGTGTCTTAGAGCCATGTGTATAAATGAAAGTCATGTCGATGAACTTCGAACGAAGTTCCAAAAAACGGGAGTGGTAGACCGAACCGGGGGTGACCTCTTTTGGGAGCGAGCTGAGGTCAAGGTGAACGCGGACCTGAGCCTGGAGCCAAGGTGGCGTGTGGCTCTCGCCCACTCGAAAGGTTGCAGGGAGCGAAAAATTAAGGTGTTGAAGGAGGCGACGAAAGCGAACTCCAGGGGGTAGCAGGGCAGAGACATACAACCCATATTGACGGTCAAGAGAGTCGTCAAAAAAGGAACGATAAGACGGATGGTCGGGCATTGACAGTAGCCGACAGGCATACCGACAAAGCAGTATATCGCGCCGGTAGGTGAGTGGCAATTCGCCAGCGTCAGCATGAAGACTCTCTACGGGACTGGTATAAAATGCTCCGATCGCAAGTCGTAAACCCCGATGTTGTATGGAGTTGAGGCGGCGTAAGATGGATGGCCGTGCAGAGGAGTATACGAAGCTCCCATAATCCAGCTTGGAGCGGACGATCGACCGATAGAGACGAAGTAGGACGGTTCGATCCGCTCCCCACGACAGACCACTGAGAACACGGAGGGCATTTAAAGAACGGGTACAACGGGCGGCCAAATATGACACATGTGGAGACCAGCTAAGTTTCCTGTCAAATGTAAGGCCTAAAAATTTGGTTGTCTCCACGATTGGGAGAGCAACGGGACCGAGTCGTAAGGACGGTGGGAGAAACACTTTGTAGCGCCAGAAGTTAATGCAGACCGTCTTCTCAGCAGAAAAACGGAAGCCATTGGCGACACTCCAGGAGTAAAGACGGTCAAGAGAACGCTGAAGACAGCGCTCCAGGACATGTGTACACTGCGCGCTGCAATAGATGGTAAAATCGTCCACGAAAAGGGAGCCTGATACATCAGCTGGGAGGCAATCCATTATTGGATTGATCGCGATGGCGAAGAGAGCGACGCTCAAGACGGAGCCCTGTGGCACCCCATTCTCCTGGCGAAAGGTGTCGGACAGGACAGAACCCACACGTACCCTGAACTGTCGATCCATTAAAAAGGAACGAATAAAAAGAGGGAGGCGACCGCGAAGGCCCCATGTATGCATGGTGCGGAGAATGCCCGCCTTCCAACAGGTGTCGTAAGCCTTCTCCAAATCAAAGAACACAGCCGCGGTCGGGCGCTTCCGCAAGAAGTTATTCATAATGAAGGTCGACAAGGTAACCAGATGGTCAACAGCAGAGCGGCGCCTACGAAATCCACATTGTACATTGGTAAGTAGGCGTCGAGACTCGAGCAGCCAAACCAATCGAGAGTTAACCATTCGCTCCATCACTTTACAGACACAGCTGGTAAGCGAGATAGGTCGATAACTGGAAGGAAAGTGCTTGTCCTTCCCCGGCTTAGGAATCGGGACAACAATAGACTCGCGCCAGCATGCGGGAACATGTCCCTCAATCCAGATGCGATTGTATGTACGAAGAAGAAAACCTTTACCCGCAGGAGAAAGGTTCTTCAGCATCTGAATATGAATAGAATCAGGCCCTGGAGCGGAGGACCGTGATCGGCCAAGTGCGTTTTCGAGTTCCCGCATGGTGAATGGGGCATTATAACTTTCACAATTCGAGGAGCGGAAGTTAGGTGGCCTAGCCTCCTCTGCCTGTTTGCGGGGGAGGAAGGCAGGGTGGTAATGAGCGGAGCTCGAAACCACTGCGAAAAAGCGGCCGAAGGCATTGGAGACAGCCTCAGGGGCTACAAGGACGTCATTCGCGACCTTCAAGCCAGAAACTGGTGAGTGGACCTTAGTGCCAGATAGCCGGCGCAGGCTACCCCAGACAACAGAAGGAGTAAAACTGTTGAAGGTGCTTGTGAAAGCAGCCCAGCTGGCTTTCTTGCTTTCTTTAATAATACGACGACACTGAGCACGTAATCGTTTATAATTGATACAATTCGCCACTGTAGGGTGGCGTTTAAATGTGCGTAAAGCACGTCGACGAGCACGTAAAGCGTCTCTACATGCCGCGGTCCACCAGGGGACCGGTACGCGACGTGGAGAAGGAGGGTGAGGGATGGAATATTCAGCAGCAGCGAGAATGACTCCCGTGACGTGTGCGACCTGACGATCGCAGCTTGTAAAGGTTTGATCCTGAAAGGTCGCCCTGGAAGAGAAGAGCCCCCAGTCTGCCTTGGAGATGGTCCAATGAGAGAAGCACGGAGAGGGGGTATGCTGCAGGAGTTGGATAACACACGGGAAGTGGTCGCTCGAATATGTATCAGAAAGTGCATACCACTCAAACCGGCGTGCAAGTTGGGGAGTACATATAGAGAGGTCTAAATGGGAATAGGTGTGAGATGTGTCCGAAAGAAAGGTTGGGGCGCCAGTATTGAGGCAGACAAGATCGAGCTGGTTGAAAAGGTCTGCTACCAAGGAGCCCCTCGGGCAGGATGCTGGAGAGCCCCAAAGGGGATGGTGGGCATTGAAGTCTCCAGTTAACAAAAATGGTGTAGGTAGCTGAGCAATAAGTTGCATCATGTCTGCCCTGGTAACGGCAGATGGAGTGTAAACGGTACAAATGGAAAATGTAAAAGTGGGGAGAGTAATGCGGATGGCAACTGCCTGCAGGCCGGTGTGCAACGTGATGGGATCATAGTAAATATCATCCCGGACCAGCAACATAACCCCTCCATGAGCCGGGATACCTACCACAGGGGGTAGGTCAAAACGCACAGAGGTGTAGTGTGCCAAGGCAATTTGATCGCATGGGCGTAGCTTCGTTTCCTGGAGGGCTACGACGAGCGGACGGTGCAAGCGGAGCAGCAACTTCAAGTCCTCTCGGTTGGAGCGAATGCTGCGAATATTCCAGTGAATAAGTGCCATCGTAAGAAAAGGAAGATGAGAGAAGTGGTCACCTCGAAGGCCGCTTAGGGCCTGGCTTCGAGCGAGCACTGCCGCCGCTATCAGTAGGCGGACAGTCATCGTCCATGTGGTCTATAGGGTGATCGGCCATCTCGGGAGGATGGCCGGGAGGGGGAGCTTCCTCCGCCAGTGAACGGCCAGATGTACGGCTACCAGCGGTGCGGCCAGGCGAAACAGATGACGGCCTGGGGCGGCAACCGCTGGGTGGCGCAGGAGAAGGAATGCGCCGTGGCGGAGAAGGAGAACTGTGCTTCCTATGCGCCTTTTTGGAAGGACGTGTAGTGGAAGTACCGGTCGAAGGCTGGGAGGTCGAGGTACGGAGGAAGTCTGCACGGGATGGTTCCTTCTTGAAGGCCCGTGCATCTGACTTCGATGTCTTCGTCTTAGCAGAAGCTGAGGAAGGTGCTCGTGTCTGTGGGGTGATGGGAGGAAGAGGAGACGTCGACCGCGCGATCTTAGCACTGGCCGAACGGACGACCGTGGTGCTGAAGGTCAGATCGCATGTCTGGGTTGCTACCTCCCGGGTAGTCCGAGGAGAGGCGAGGACAGTACTGTATTTCCCCGCTGGGAGCAGCGTGGGCTTCCTACTAGCCAATAGCTTGCGAGCAGCCGAGGTGGACACTTTCTCTTTGACCCGAATTTCTTGGATACAGCGTTCTTCCTTATAGACAGGACAGTCGCGGGAGGATGCGGCATGGTCACCCTGACAGTTCACACAACGAGGAGACGGAGGTGGACAGTCACCCTCATGGGCATCCCTGCCACAAGTGACACATTTAGCCGCATTGGAACAAGACTGTCTAGTGTGATTGAAACGCTGACACTGGTAGCAGCGCGTAGGTGTCGGGACATAGGGGCGAACAGAAATAACCTCGTAGCCCGCCTTGATGCGCGATGGCAGCTGAACACTGTCGAAGTGTCAAAAGTATCCGGGTCGGTACAAGGTCATTGACCTATTTCATGAGCCTATGGACAACCGTCACGCCCTGCTCAGTGAGGAAAGACTGAATTTCCTCGTCAGTCAATCTGTCGAGTGATCTAGGAGATACCACACCACACGATGAATTCAAAGTGGGGTGAGCCTCCACCCGGACAGGGAACATATACAGGAGTATGGCCTGAAGTAGTTTTGTGCCTGAAAGGCACAATCAGTTTCCAACAACAAGGTACCGTTACGCATCCTGGTACAAGACAGGTCCAGCTATAGCATCTACACCCTTCTGAATAACGAAAGGGTTAACAGCTGAAAAATCCTTTCCATCTTCAGATCTAGAAACTACGAGGAACTTTCGGGCAGGGGGTAGTACTTTTGTCACTGATTCTGAACGACGGATTTATACCACACTGTCAATGCCGTTAGCAACAATTTCCTCCAGCAATATATCTGAAATACATCTACACCCTTGTGCCTATTTGTTTACTAGCACTACGCATGTGTATGGCATTCCGAATGTACTAATGTTCCAACTATTCCACCTACTACGAAACGGCTCGTGTGTCAGCTTATTACTTTTCTGTGAAACTGAAGGGTGTTGTGCTAAGTCGGTTCATATGGATCACTCTGCAGTGGCCCCACTGGTATACTGGAACACATCGTAATTGGCGACTATCTGAGATTTCTATCCACTTTCTTCTACCATTTCCCTTAATCTCTTAAGATGAATGCCGGAATGGTTCCTGTGAAAGGGCATGACCAACTTCCTTTCCCACCCTTCATTAATCCGGTTTGTGCTCCTGCTAACGACTTATCTCGATGGCACGTTTAACAATCTCACTTTCCCATCTGCTTGCCTGATTGTTGAAGGTTGCACGAAGGACTCGTTCCAAAGACTTCATTTGTTTGCTTAATTAGCGGAAGCATTGAACTCTGCTGACTTCTGCTCTTATGGAGTCTCACCCACTTCCACCAGCCTTCAGTTCTAAATTTCTGGGCTGTTGCAAAGACACTGCATATAATTATCAGCTTGTTTTCTTTGGTGACACTGACAACTAAGTATCCCCTCCCTGTTGAAACCGAGCTTTTACTCTACCACCTCGTTCATGTAGCTAACTAGAACTTTTGACATCTGCAAATCCCTTTGCGCCGAATGTGAGCAGATCACACTGGAATGGTTCTGTATTTGTGGCTGTACAAGGAGGAATGTTTCCAGGTTGTTGATTGCTTTATGTGATTGTCGACCTATTGCACAGCAGTGTAGGGAGTGCCGTAATCTCGGTGCAACAATACATCCTTAAGGATTAAATACTAGTTGATCAGTCTCCAGCACACACATTACGGATGTTACATTGGCAGTATGCAGAGCAATGTGAGGAAGCTGACTATCCTGGGCGAAGAACCCGAGTTTTCGAAACGGCATCTGAAGTGCCTGCTTTAAGGTGAAACAGAATGACCCGTTTCTGGCGCCCCGCCTTCCTACCCCAGCCACAAACCCCTACGTTTCCATAACTTTAGTGCATACTACTGGATGAGAGTTCAGTGTCTAGACTCATTATCTTTCTCATGGCTCCAAGACCTGAAATGTCTTTCCACTATTTCGCATGTTAAGGCATTAAAGCAATAATTCAGCCTACAGTAACGTTCCATGTAGTAATTTTCATCGACAGACATGCTTCCATTCTCCCACAGAGGTACCAGTTCAACGATGGTCACATCGAACCATTAACTGATGTCGTTACGTTTTTAGCCTTGGCATTCAACGGCAGATATGTTTATCGAAGGTGCAACTAACATAAGGTACACGAAGCTCAAAATGACAATTTAGCACTGCACAGGTTCTCAGCAAACTCTTTAGCCATTAAGTGGCACGATGAGACCACCACCACCGTGTAACGGTAATTACCTGTAGAAATTTTTAACTGCTGCAGAAGTCACATCCACTGATGTGGACAAATCTGTGATGACTGGACCCCAGAGAACATCCGGTACTCTGTAGTCGTCGTCGTCGTAACTGTGTGCTGTGTCATCACCTGGTACTGAAAGCCCTGAGGAGCGTAGCATCCCACTGCCTGGGATTGGTTACAAGGATTCTGCATCTGTAGTAGCGAGGCCTGTTGTGCAGCCTGTACTGTGATGGGTAGCCGTCTGGGAACGCACTGTGCGTGCTGTCCCCACGTCGAATCGTTGAACGAGGGCGACCTCCACGTCGAATCACAGGTTGAGGGCCGTGGTAAGACCTTGATGGGTAACCTCCTGGGAACGCAATGAGAGTGCGGTCTACACGTCGAATCACCGAATGGGGGCGTACTCCACGTCGATTCGTTGAAAGATTGTGACCTCAACGTCGATTCATTGAACGAGGGGCTGCACAAAAATGAATTCCGCATCGTTGATGACAGTGGGCTGGAGGTCGCTAAAGGCTGCATTTTAGATGTCCCGTTGCGTAGATCCGATGTCTCCTGGAGCTGTGAATTTGAAAAATCGCGCTTTGTGAAAATATTACTCGACAGTCACCTATCAGTAAATTAGTGAACAGTTACGTTATGTACAATGGTTCTTAAGCTTATTGCCTTTTTGTTTGCCTGAACATGAACCATGAAGATGACTTTGTAAGTGAGAAAACATTTTCCTTTGACCCAAACGTATTTCAATATTTGTACACCATCACATTTCACCTCAGACCTAAAATGAGCGCACGTTTAAAGTAACAGGAAAGTGAATAGCGGTCCGTATGCAGACTTAGCAATAAATCGTAACATGGCATACTGGAAACGCAGATAAAGTAATTCGTGTAGCTTCATTTGCTTCTTTGAATTTCGTCACAAAACTGAAGCGTTATGAAGCATAAATGGCTCTCTAGGAATGAACGTATGAACAATAGTAAAACTGTGTGACCACTGACATTCATTCGAATTTCTGACCATCTTCATGCCTTACGTGTTTTCAACATACACGTTAAAAATCTAACTGACAAACTTCAAGCATTCCTCGGCCAACATTCACTGATTCAATGAACCGATTCTACGATAAAGTTTACATCAGCATCAAGATAATTTTATGACTACGCAAATATCCGTGAACGTCCAGTAGAATTTCTGACGGAAATTTCAACGTATACGTCCAGCTCTACAGCTGAACTCCGCAAGCCACCTGGTTTGGTGAGTGTTCTTTGTGTAGCAGCATCTCTTTGCCTCTTCTAGTTTCAGTTGCGTAATGCTAGCGCTGGTAAGCTGCCTCAAGAGTGTCCCCACATCCTTCCCATGGCGCCCAACCCTTCCCCCAAAAATCAGTGAAATATCCAGAACTACAATTTGAGGTCATCACCTGACAAAAAGCTTGAAGTTTCACTACAAGCTTTTTGTTAAAGAGGGGAAGTAGAATTAAAATTAATATCCAAGTTACTAGAGTGCTTCATTTTCCTCAACTGTTTAAATACCCTAGTGTCCTCATGGGACTGAACACATTACCAGTATTGAGCATCCTACTGCAAGGGTAAAAACAAGGCATTGTTGCTCTGCAATGGGGAAGTAAACTGCACTGTTACGCCCAAGACTACGTTCTCATTAACTACGAACAACGACTGCTACCATACAGATGTAACGCGACGGGTCGGGACTTTGGAATTTTATCGAAGGGACTACGTATCAGGAAATGCAGCATGAACGGAATAACTGGGTTGGTTGGTTGAAGTTTAAGGGACCAAACAGCAAGGTCATCAGTCCATTGTTTGAAACATGCTCCATTCCGCTAATGGGACATCTCAGTAAAGTCAGAATAAAACGGAAAAAGGTAAAAACGTAAAAGGGCAGTCATGTTCTCATTGGCAAAAAACAAAATGAGGGAAGTCAGCAAGAGAACAAACCCAACAAGATGCTGAAGCAGCATAGGCAAGACCACCTGTGACTTAAAAGGTGCAACCGCTAGAATGTAGAAATACGTATGGGAAAAGGAGACTAACCAATCCTTAAAAAAGGGTAAAAAACAGTAAAAGGCGAAGGAAAGAGGATCTTTGTCAGGGAGGTGAATCGGTAATCCCCAAACACGGCTTACCGTGGGAGACACCCAAACACTCACCTCCCTGCCCCAACACCAGAGATTAAAAACCTTAAAACTGAGAACAAAAACCACTTTCCCGGAGGAAACCGAGAACCAGAGAGACCATCCGGGAATCATCAGCCAACATCAAAGTGTGGGGGAGTCTGTACTTAGCACGCAGAGCCAAACGAAGGAGGCACTCAACCAAAATGTGGGCTACTGACTGGAAGGCTCCACAACCACATAGTGGGGGTGGCTCATCACGCAAAAGAAAACCATGGGTCAGCCTGGTATGGCCAATGCAGAGACGACACAGTGTGGTCGAGTCCTTTCGTGAGAGGCTAAAGGAAGAATGCCATGGGCCTGGTTTTTTTTTTTTTTTTTGTGGTTTTAGGGCGCAAAACTTCTATGGTCATTAGCGCCCAGCACGTGACGTAGAAAACAGGAAAAAAACGAAATTTAAAATCAGCAGCAATGGAAACAAAGTCAGAAAATTTGAGAAACTAAAGGCAGAAGGAATGCTTAAAAGTCCACTATAGAAAGGGGTTGGTTGTCCCCCAAAAAAAAGCTTCAAATGACTGACGTCATTTCACTGTCACTAATAAACTGTAGAACGCGGTCAGCTGAGCGCGTGTCATCTGCTAAAATCGACGATAGATCAGGCGATAGCTGTAGACGGGAGCGTAACGGATTAAAATAGGGGCATTCAATTAAAAGGTGTCTGACCGTCCACAGCTGAGGGCAGTGGGGACAGAGTGGGGGAGGATCACCGCTTAAAAGATGTCGATGACTGAAAAGATAGTGCCCTATCCGGAGTCGAGCTAAAATTACCTCCTCCCGACGACGCGTTCGGGAGGAAGAGGTCCAAGCGCAAGGAAGGGCTTTCACTTCCCGCAATTTATTGTGGGGAAGTGTTGACCAATGCACATGCCATAAATGAGTAACTTGGCGACATAAACCGCTCCGTAGATCGGTAAACGGAAGAGACTGAAGAGCAGGCCGAGGAAGAGAGACTGCAGCCTTGGCCGCTATATCGGCCGCCTCATTTCCACAGATACCAGCGTGTCCCGGGAGCCAGAGGAACGCCACTGAGACGCCCCCCAGGTGGAGCAAGCGCAGACAGTCCTGAATCCGGTGGACCAGAGGGTGCACAGGGTAAAGAGCTTGGAGACTTAGGAGAGAGCTGAGAGAATCTGAGCAGATTACGTACTGTATCCGCTGATAGCGGCGGATGTAGTGGACAGCCTGGAGAACAGCGTAAAGCTCCGCAGTATAAACCGAACACTGGTCAGGAAGCCGAAAGTGATTTGGGGTGTCGTCAACAATATAGGCACTCCCTACACCTAACGATGTTTTCGAGCCATCGGTGTAAATAAATGTGGCTTCCGTCATTTGTGCACATAGAGCAGCAAATGCCCGACGGTAAACAAGTGTAGGGGTACCATCCTTGGGAAATTGACATAGGTCTCTGAGCAAGTCGATCCGGGGACGGAGCCAAGGCGGTGCTGTACCCCAAGTTGTCAAGAAGGTTTTAGGAAAGCGGAAGGAAAGAGAATGGAGCAGTTGGCGGAAGCGGACTCCCGGGGGTAGTAGGGAGGAGGAGCGGCCTGAATACCAGACATCAAAGGAGGCGTCGAAAAAAAGGTTATGGGCTGGATTAGCAGGCATGGAAGACAGATGGCTAGCATAACGACTCAGAAGGATTGCCCGCCGATTGGACAGCGGAGGTTCAGCAGTCTCAGCATAAAGGCTTTCCACAGGGCTGGTGTAAAAAGCTCCAGACACTAAACGTAATCCACGGTGGTGGATAGAGTCGAGTCGCCGAAGAATAGACGGCCGAGCAGAGGAGTAGACTATGCTTCCATAATCCAATTTCGAGCGCACTAAGGCGCGATAGAGGCGGAGAAGGACCACTCGGTCCGCTCCCCAAGAGGTACCATTCAGGACACGGAGGGTGTTAAGGGAACGCAGACAGCGAGCCGAAAGATAGGAAACGTGGGAGGACCAGCACAGTTTTCTGTCAAACATAAGACCCAAGAATTTAGCGACGTCGGAAAACGGAAGGTGACAGGGCCTAGATGTAAGGAGGGCGGAAGAAACTCCTTACGTCGCCAAAAATTAACACAAACGGTCTTACTGGGTGAGAAACGGAAGCCGGTTTCGATGCTCCACGAGTGGAGGCGATCGAGACATCCTTGAAGACGTCTTTCAAGAAGGCTGGTCCGTTGAGAGCTGTAGTACATCGCAAAATCGTCCACAAAGAGGGAGCCCGAGACATCAGGAAGGAGACAATCCATAATTGGATTAATGGCGATGGCAAACAGCACAACACTCAGCACGGAGCCCTGGGGTACCCCGTTTTCTTGGGAGAAAGTACGGGAGAGAATAGTGTTCATCCGCACCCTAAATGTGCGCTCTGCCATAAATTCGCGAAGAAAAAGGGGCAGCCGGCCTCTAAAGCCCCAAGAGAACAGTGTACGGAGGATGCCTGTCCTCCAACAGGTATCGTACGCTCTCTCCATATCAAAAAATATTGCTACCGTTTGGCGTTTCCGGAGAAAATTGTTCATGATATAAGTGGAGAGAGCAACAAGATGGTCAACAGCAGAACGATGCTTTCGGAATCCGCATTGGGCAGGTGTTAAAAGACTGCGGGACTCCAGCCACCAAGCTAAACGGTAATTCACCATACGCTCCAAAACCTTACAGACACTACTCGTGAGAGAAATGGGGCGATAGCTAGAGGGGAGATGTTTGTCCTTTCCAGGTTTCGGAACGGGAACGACAATAGCTTCCCGCCATCGCCTGGGAAAGGTACTGTCGGTCCAAATTCGATTATAAAGGCGAAGGAGGTAACGCAGGCTATGGGTTGATAAATGCAGCAACATTTGGACATGGATACCATCCGGTCCTGGGGCGGAGGAGCGAGAAGAAGAGAGTGCATGTTGGAGTTCGCGCATGGAGAAAACAGTATTGTAGCTTTCGCGATTGTGAGAGGAGAAAGCAAGATGTCGCACTTCCGCTGCACGTTTCTTCAGGAGAAACGCTGGCGGGTAATTTGAAGAGCTCGAAATCTCAGCAAAGTGCTGACCCAATGAGTTAGAAATTGCGACGGGGTCCACTAAGGTATCATGCGCGACAGTGACCCCAGAGACCGGGGAGAAACTAGGCGCGCCTGAGAACCGTCGAAGCCGACTCCAAACTTCCGAGGAGGGAGTGAAGTTGTTAAATGAGCTAGTAAAGAATTTCCAGCTTGCCTTGTTGCTATCGCGGATGACGCGACGGCATCGCGCACGGAGCTGCTTATATCGGATACAGTTGGACAAAGTTGGATGGTGACGGAAAATGCGAAGAGCACGTCGCCGCTCACGTATTGCGTCACGGCATGCCTCGTTCCACCAAGGGACTGGAGGGCGCCGGGGCAATTCGGAGGTGCGTGGTATTGAACGTTCCGCAGCTGTGAGAATAACGTCGGTAAAATGTGTGACCTCATCGTCGACGCTGGGAAAGCGACGGTCATCGAATGTCGCTAGAGACGAAAAAAGTGTCCAATCGGCTTGGGCAAACTTCCAGCGTCGCGAGCGCATATATGGCAGTTGAGGCTGCAGTCGAAGAACACATGGAAAGTGGTCACTCGAGTGTGTATCATCAAGGGCGAACCATTCGAAGCGCTGAGCTAGCGGAACAGTACCGACCGCAAGGTCCAAATGGGATAAATTTGCCGTGGAGGCAGACAAAAATGTGGGGACCCCAGTGTTGAGGCAGACTAGATCCGCTTGGTGGAAGACGTCTAGCAATAGTGAGCCACGTGGACAAGGATGTGGAGATCCCCAAAGCGGGTGGTGGGCATTGAAGTCCCCAACCAGCAAATAGGGGGGTGGAAGCTGATCAAGAAGATGAAGGAGATCAGCTCGTGCCATTGGTGTAGACGATGGAATGTATACCGTACAAAGAGAGAACGTGTATCCAGAAAGGGAAAGACGGACGGCGACAGCTTGGAAGGAAGTGTTTAAGGGGAGTGGGTGATAATGGAGAGTATCATGGAGCAGAATCATGAGTCCTCCATGGGCTGGAGTGCCTTCAACAGAGGGGAGGTCATATCGGACGGACTGAAAATGAGGGAGAACAAAGCGGTCATGGGGACGCAGCTTTGTTTCCTGAAGACAGAAGATGACCGGCGAGTAGGATCGTAAGAGGATCGACAATTCCTCCCGATTGGCGCGAATGCCGCAGATATTCCAGTGGATAATGGACAGAGGGTGAACAGAAATGGAGGAACGTCACCAAGGGTGCTGTCAACTCAACGACTGCTCAGAGCTTGCGACCGACAGCATGGAATGGCATTCAGTCGAAGGCAGAAGATCCTGATCCATAGGTTGGTCAGGAGCAGCTCCTGCCACCAACGATCGGCCAGTTGACCGGCCACCAACAGTGCGCCTCGGCGACACAGAAGATGGCCGAGGGCGATTTCCGCCAGGTGGTGCTGTAGATGGGACACGCCTTGGCGGAGAAGGAGAGGAACTGTGTTTCTTCGTAGCCTTCTTGGAGGTATGTTTAGATGAAGGAGGAACCGATGGTTGTGAAGTTGCAGTACGTAAAAACTCTTCACGAGAATGCTCTTTTTTGGAAGACTTGGCGTCTGACTTTTGGGCTCGAGATTTAGCAGAACCCGACGAAGGGTGAGCCATAGAGTGGGCAGGCGAAAGAGGGGAGGTTGAACGGGCGATCTTTGCGCTGGCCGATCTGACGACCGTGGTACTAAATGTGAGATCGCAAGTCTGCGTGGCCGCCTCCTTTGTTGGCCGAGGAGAAGCAAGGACAGCGCTGTATTTTCCTTTCTGAGGCACGGTGGGCTGTCGACTGGCGAGTAACTTTCGAGCAGCAAAGGTCGACACCTTTTCCTTCACTCTTATTTCCTGGATCAGCTTTTCGTCCTTAAAAACAGGGCAATCTCGAGAGGAAGCAGCGTGGTCACCCATACAGTTGATGCAGCGAGGGGATGGAGGTGGACAAGCACCCTCATGGGCATCCCTGCCACACGTAACACATTTGGCCGGATTGGAACAGGACTGGCTGGTGTGATTGAACCGCTGACATCGATAGCAACGCGTAGGGTTCGGGACATAAGGGCGAACGGAAATTATCTCATAGCCTGCTTTGATTTTTGATGGGAGTTGAACTTTGTCAAATGTCAAGAAGACAGTGCGGGTTGGAATGATGTTCGAGTCAACCCTTTTCATAACCCGATGAACAGCGGTGACGCCCTGGTCAGACAGGTAGTGCTGAATTTCTTCATCAGACAATCCATCGAGGGAGCGTGTATAAACGACTCCACGCGAGGAATTTAAGGTACGGTGCGGTTCCACCCGGACAGGGAAGGTGTGGAGCAGAGAAGTACGCAGCAATTTTTGAGCCTGGAGGGCACTGTGTGTTTCCAACAACAGGGTGCCATTCCGTAGTCTGGAACAAGACTTTACAGGACCCGCAATTGCGTCGACACCTTTCTGAATAATGAAAGGGTTGACCGTGGAAAAGTCGTGACCTTCGTCAGACCGAGAAACAACAAGGAACTGTGGCAACGATGGAAGAACCGTCTGTGGCTGAGACTCAGTGAACTTACGTTTGTGAGCAGACATAGTGGAAGGTGAGGAAACCATTGCGGAAGAATCCCCCATGATTACCGGCGTCTCCGATGGCGCGCTCCTCCCTTGTGGGGGGCCCTCACCGAGGGCACACCCGCCTTAGGTGATTGTTCACACCTCAGGTCACACCTCCCGACAAACGGACGGAGGGACCAATCGGCACTTTCGGAAGGTATCAGCTCGGGTAATCACCCCTCCCTGGGCCTGGCCGTTACCAGTGGGTACGTACGTGTCCTACCTGTCTACCCGGGGCGGGGAATTACGCGTTACCCCGTCACCGGCTACGCATGGAAGTGCGTGGGTCGGCCTTCAGACACGCACAGGGAGGAAGAAAGAGAAAGGGAAAGGAAAGAAGAGGGGGTCTCAAACGCCGCAGCGGAGAAAAGGGTAAAGAGAAGAGGTAAGGAAAGGAGGACAAAGGAAGGAAGAAGACATACAAGCAAGGAAGAAGAAGAAGAATGCGGTACATTTACAAGCATCCGTCTCCGGACGTAGGCGCAAACCATACTCCCAGAGGGGGAGAAAGTGAAGGAAACAGCCAGAGGTGAGGGGGGGGTGAAGACAGGGGATGGGGAAGGATGCGGAAAGGGAAGGTATGCAGCCCGGAAAGGAAGGAAGGCCACATTAGCTCGGGGCCCCGTGCTCGCTACGCACGTATCCACAAAAGAGTTGTGGATCCCCTGGGGGGCCATGGGCCTGGTGTCACCTTAATTGCACGAAGTTTATTAGACAGGGGAGTAGCCTCCCAAGAATTGGCCCATGACTGTGCGAAGTGGGATTTGATGTGAAGCCGTAAATCCGCTGCAGGAGAGGTTACAGAAAACGGGGTAAGTAACTGCTCCCCCAACCAAACGATCAGCGAGCTCATTACCCGGGATACCCACATGGCCAGGGACCCAAAGGAAGTCAATGGATCAAGGAGCATGGTGAATATCAGCGAGATGGTCATGGATGGCAGAGACCAAGGGATGGCGCGAAAAACACCGGTCAATAGCAAGAAGGCCACTCATCTAGTCCGTACATAACCAAACGCGGTTGTGTTGGGACTGTTTAATAAAGGTAAATTGCCATCAATTCCGCAGTAAACACCCCAGATGTAGGTGGCAGCAAATGACTTTCCGTTCCAACAGAAGACGTGAAGGCCTACCCAACATGATCAGCAGATTTAGAGCCATCAGTGTAAAAAACAACAGCATCCCGAAACTCCCATAAAATTTGGCGGAAAAAGGAACGGAACACCACCGGGGGGATAGAATCTTTCGGACCTCGGCGAAGATCCATCCGAATTCGAGGCTGAGGAACTAACGAAGGAGGGGTGGAGGGGAGGGAGCGAGGAAGACAGGACTAAGAAGGAAGCTGAAAATCACGGCAAAAAGACGCAAGGCGCAGCCCAACCGGTAAACCCGCCCGAGGGTGGGAGTCAGGTGGGCGACGTCCATGGTCTGGGAACAGGATAGAATAGGAAGGATGAGTGGGAGAGGAACGGATAGTGAGTGCATAAGACACCAGAAGCTGGGACCGCCGAACAGAAAGGGGGGATCCCAGCTTCAACCAGGAGACTATCAACAGGGCTAGTAGGGAAGGCACCGGTGGCCAAACGGATACCATGATGGTGGACTGGATCCAGCATGTGCAGTGTGGAAGGAGCAGCTGAACCATAAACTTGACAACCATAGTCCAAGCGAGACAGAACTAGAGCACGATAAAGACAGGAGGAGGGAACGGTCCACACCCCAAGAGGAGTGGGCAAGGAAGCGAAGGACATTGAGTTTATGGAAACATCCTACCTTCAGATGTCTGATACAGGGCAGCCAAGTGAGCTTGTTGTCGAAAAGAAGACCCAGGAAACGAACTGTGGGACCACAGGCAATCGTTGTGCAGCGAGATAGAGCTCTGGACCAGGGTGGATAGTAGTACAGCGACAGAAGTGGACCACCCGCGATTTTTTTGTGGTTTTAGGGCGCACAACTTCAATGGTCATTAGCGCCCTGACTACTCTAAGAATGCACCGCGAGGCACAAGTTGACCACAACAACTAAAAGGGAAAACACGATAAAAGACAGACTGACAGGCATAGGATTAAAAAACAGCATCATCAAATGTCCTTAGCGAGGTTTGTCAAATTGATAAAACGAAGAACACGAGCAGCTGCTCGTGGGTCATCCGCTAAAATGGCATCGAAAGTATTTGGCAGGTTAAGATCGAGGCGCAGTGTGTTAAGATCTGGACAGGACATTAAAATGTGTAACCGTCAGCAAGTGCCCACATGGGCAGGACGGCGCCGGCGCAGCCGTCAGCAGATGGCGATGGCTGAACCGGCAGTGCCCAATTCGTAACCGGGCCAAAACGACCTCCTCCCATCGAGAATGGTGGGACGAGGACGTCCAAGCCGCGGGAAGAGGTTTCAAGGCCCGAAGCTTGTTGTCCGTAAGTGCAGCCCAATCAGCATTCCACAGCCATAAAATGCGCCGACAAATGACCCTGCTACAATCTGATGAAGGGACACAACAAGAAGCTGTCCGAGGCTGGAGGACCGCAGCCTTGGCTGCGGCATCTGCAGCTTCGTTCCCAGGGATACCGACATGGCCAGGAACCCACATAAAGCTAACCGGAGAACCATCGTCCACCAGCTGCTGAAGAGAGCGTTGGATCCGGTGCACGAAAGGGTGAACCGGATACGGATCACTGAGGCTCTGGATGGCGCTCAGCGAATCGGAGCAGATGACATAAGCAGAATGTTGGTGGCGGCAGATTTAAAGAACAGCCTGGTAGAGGGCAAAGAGCTCAGCTGTGAAGACCGAACGATGGCCATGGAGCCAGTATTCGAAACTTTGCGCCCCGACAATAAAAGAACACCCGACCCCGTCATTGGTCTTAGAGCCATCTGTATAAATGAAGGTCATATTAATGAACTTCAAACAAAGTTCGACAAAACGGGAGTGGTAGACCGAACCGGGGTAACCTCTTTTGGGAGCGAGCAGAGGTCAAGGTGAACGCGAACCTGAGCCTGGAGCCAAGGTGGCGTGTGGCTCTCGCCCACTCGAAAGGTTGCAGGGAGTGAAAAATTAAGGTGGTGAAGGAGGCGACGAAAGCGAACTCCAGGGGGTAGCAGGGCAGAGACATACAACCCGTATTGACGGTCAACAGAGTCGTCAAAAAAGGAGCGATAAGACGGGTGGTCGGGCATTGACAGTAGCCGACAGGCATACCGACAAAGCAGTATATCGCGCCAGTAGGCGAGTGGCAATTCACCAGCGTCAGCATGAAGACTCGACGAGACTAGTATAAAACGCTCCGATCGCACGTCGTAAACCCCGATGTTGTATGGAGTTGAGGCGGCGTAAGATGGATGGCCGTGCAGAGGAGTATACGAAGCTCCCATAATCCAGCTTGGAGCGGACGATCGACCGATAGAGACGAAGTAGGACGGTTCGATCCGGTCCCCACGACATACCACTGAGAACACGGAGGACATTTAGAGAATGGGTACAACGTGCAGTCAAATATGACACATGTGGAGACCAGCTAAGTTTCCTGTCAAATGTAAGACCTAAAAATTTTGTTGTCTCCACGATTGGGAGAGCAACGGGACCGAGTCGTAATGACGGTGGGAGAAACTCTTTGTAGCGCCAGAAGTTAATACAGACCGTCTTCTCGGCAGAAAAACGGAAGCCATTGGCGACACTCCAGGAGTAAAGACGGTCAAGAGAACGCTGAAGACAGCGCTCCAGGCAACATGTACACTGTGTGCTGCAATAGATGGTAAAATCGTCCACGAAAAGGGAGCCTGATACATCAGCTGGGAGGCAATCCATTATTGGATTGATCGCTATGGCGAAGAGAGCGACGCTCAAAACTGAGCCCTGTGGCACCCCATTCTCCTGGCGAAAGGTGTCCGACAGGACAGAACCCACACGTACCCTGAACTGTCGATCCATTAAAAAGGAACGAATAAAAAGAGGGAGGCGACAAGAAGGCCCCATGTATGCAAGGTGCGGAGAATGACCGCCCTCCAACAGGTGTCGTAAGCCTTCT
The DNA here is from genome assembly GCF_023864345.2 of Schistocerca serialis cubense. Lineage (NCBI taxonomy): Eukaryota > Metazoa > Arthropoda > Insecta > Orthoptera > Acrididae > Schistocerca > Schistocerca serialis. The sequence goes on from NC_064640.1 coordinate 775,565,116, forward strand.
CCAAATCAAAGAACAAAGCCGCGGGCGGGCGCTTCTGCAAGAAGTTATTCATAATGAAGGTCGACAAGGTAATCAGATGGTCAACAGAGCGGCGCCTATGAAATCCACAATGTACATTGGTAAGTAGGCGCCGAGATTCGAGCAGCCAAACCAAAGGAGAGTTAACCATTCGCTCCATCACCTTACAGACACAGCTGGTAAGCGAGATGGGTCGATATCTGGAAGGCAAGTGCTTGTCCTTCCCCGGCTTAGGAATTGGTACAACAATAGACCCGCACCAGCATGCGGGAACATGTCCCTCAATCCAGATGCGATTGTAAGTACGAAGAAGAAAACCTTTACACGGAGGAGAAAGGTTCTTCAGCATCTGAATATGAATAGAATCAGGCCCCAGAGCTGAGGACCGTGACCAGGCAAGTGCAATTTTGAGTTCCCCCATGGTGAATGGGGCATTATAACTTTCACGATTCGAGGAGCGGAAGTTAGGTGGCCTAGCCTCCTCTGCCTGTTTTTGGGGGAGGAAGGGAGGGTGGTAATGAGCAGAGCTCGAAACCTCTGCGAAAAAGCGGCCGAAGGCATTGGAGACATCCTCAGGGGCCACAAGGACATCATTCGCGACCGTCAAGCCAGAAACTGGTGAGCAGACCTTAGTGCCAGATAGCCGGCACAGGCTACCCCAGACAACAGGCAGAGTAAAATTGTTGGAGCTTGTGAAAGCAGCCCAGCTGGCTTTCTTGCTTTCTTTAATAATACGATGACACTGTGCACGTAATCGTTTATAATTGATACAATTCGCCACTGTAGGGTGGCGTTTAAAGGTGCGTAAAGCACGTCGACGAGCACGTAAAGGTTCTCTACATGCTGCGGTCCACCAGGGGACCGGTACGCGACGTGGAGAAGTAGGGTGGGGGATGGGATATTCAGCAGCAGTAAGAATGACTTACTTGAGGTGTGCGACCTGACGATCGCAGCTTGTGAAGGTTTGATCCTGAAAGGTCGCACTGGAAGAGAAGAGCCCCCAGTCTGCTTTGGAGATGGTCCAACTAGATGAGCACAGAGAGGGGGTATGCTGCAGGAGATGGATAACACACAGGAAGTGGTCGCTCGAATTTGTATCAGAAAGTGCATACCACTCAAACTGGCGTGCAAGTTGGGTAGTACATATAGAGGTCTAAATGGGAATAGGTGTGAGATGTGTCCGAAAGAAAAGTAGGGGTGCCAGTATTGAGGCAGACAAGATCGAGCTGGTTGAAAAGGTCTGCTAACAGGGAGCCCCTCAGGCAGGATGCTGGAGAGCCCCAACGGGGATGGTGGGCATTGAAGTCTCCAGTTAACAAAAATGGTGCAGGTAGCTGAGCAGTAATTTGCATCATGTCTGCCCTGGTAACAGCAGACGACGGAGTGTAAACAGTACAAATGGAAAATGTAGAAGTGGGGAGAGTAATTCGGATGGCAACTGCCTGCAGGCCCGTGTGCAACGTGATGGGATCGTAGTAAATATCATCCCGGACCAGCAACATAACCCCTCCATGAGCCGGAATACCTACCACAGGGGGAGGTCAAAACGCACAGATTTGTAGTGTGCCAAGGCAATTTGATCGCATGGGCGTAGCTTCGTTTACTGGATGGCTACGACGAGCGGACGGTGGAAGCGGAGCAGCAACTTCAAGTCCTCTCGGTTGGAGCGAATGCAGCAAATATTCCAGTGAATAAGTGCCATGGTAAGAAGAAAAGGAAGATGAAAGAAGGGGTCACCGCTGAGGGCCTGGCTTCGAGCCAGCACTGCCGCCACTATCAGTAGGCGGACAGTCATCGTCCATTGGTTCTATAGGTTCATCGGCCATCTTGGGAAGATGGCCGGGAGGGAGAGCTTCCTCCGCCGGTGAACGGCCACATGTTCGGCTACCAGCGGTGCGGCCAGGCGAAACGGATGACGGCCTGGGGTGGCAACCGCTGGGTGGCGCAGGAGAAGAAATGCGCCGTGGCAGAGAAGGAGAACTGTGCTTCCTATGAGCCTTCTTGGAAGGTCGTTTGGTGGAAGTACTGGTCGATAGCTGGGAGGTCGAGGTACATAGGAAGTCTGCACGGGACGGTTCCTTCTTGAAGGAACGTGCATCTGACTTCTGGGTCTTTGTCTTAGCAGAAGACGATGAAGGGGCTTGTGTCTGTGGGGTGATGGGAGGAAGACGAGACGTCGACCGTGCGATCTTAGCACTGGCCGAACGGACGACCGTGGTGCTGAAGGTCAGACCGCATGTCTGGGTTGCCACCTCCCTGGTAGTCCGAGGAGAGGCGCGGACAGTACTGAATTTCCCCGCTGGGAGCAGCGTGAGCTTCCTACTAGCAAATAACTCGCGAGCAGCCGAGGTGGACACTTTCTCTTTGACCCGAATTTCTTGGATACAGTGTTCTTCCTTGTAGATGGGACAGTCGCGGGAGGATGCTGCATTGTCACCCTGGCAGTTCACACAACGAGGAGACGGAGGTGGACAGTCACCCTCATTCGCATCCCTGCCACAAGTGACATTTAGCCGCATTGGAACTAGACCGACGAGTGTGATTAAAACGCTGACACTGGTAGCAGCGTGTAGGTGTCGGGACATAGGGGCGAACAGAAATAACCTCGTAGCCCGCTTTGATGCGCGATGGCAGCTTAACACTATCAAAGGTCAAGAAAAGTGTCCAGGTCGGTACAAGGTCGGTACAAGGTCATGGTTGACCTTTTTCATGAGCCTATGGACAGCCGTCACGCCCTGCTCAGCGAGGAAAGACTGAATCTCCTCGTCAGTCAATCCGGCGAGGGATCTAGTATAGACCACACCACGAGACGAATTCAAAGTTCGGTGAGCCTCCACCCGGACAGGGAACGTGTACAGGAGTGTGGCTCGAAGCAGTTTCTGTGCCTGAAAGGCGCTCTCAGTTTCTAGTAACAAGGTACCATTACGCAACCTTGTACAAGACTTAACAGTACCGGTTATGGCATCTACGCCCTTCTGGATAACTAAAGGGTTGACAGAAGAAAAATCCTTTCTGTCCTCAGATCGAGAAACGACGAGGAACTGTGGGGCAGGCGGTAGTACTTTTGTCACTGTTGGCTGGTCATGTTTACGTTTGTGGGCAGAAGTCGAGAGAGAAGATAAATCCATTGTGGAGGAATCCCCCATGATTGCCAGCGTCTCTGATGGCGCGCTCCTTCCTTATGGGGACCCTCTCAGAGGTCACTCCCGCCTTAGGTGAATGTTTACACCTCAGGTCACACCTCCCGAGAAACAGACGGAGGGACCAATCGGCATGGTCAGAAGGTATAAGCTCAGGCAATCACACCTCCCTTGGCCTGGCCTTTACCAGGGGGTACGTGCGTGCCTTACTTTTCTACCCAGGGCGGGGAATCACGCGTTACCCCATCACCGGCTATGCGTGCGAACGCGTGAGTCGGCCTTCAGGCGCGCATAGGGAGGAAGGAAGAAGAGGAAAAGGAAGAGAGAGAGGACAAGATGTCTCCACCAGAGGAGGCAAGGCGAAGAAGGCAAGGCGAAGAAGGCAAGGCGAAGAAGGCAAGGCGAAGAAGGCAAGGCGAAGAAGGCAAGGCGAAGAAGGCAAGGCGAAGAAGGCAAGGAGAAGAAGGCAAGGAGAAGAAGGCAAGGAGAAGAAGGCAAGGAGAAGAAGGCAAGGAGAAGAAGGCAAGGAGAAGAAGGCAAGGAGAAGAAGGCAAGGAGAAGAAGGCAAGGAGAAGAAGGCAAGGAGAAGAAGGCAAGGAGAAGAAGGCAAGGAGAAGAAGGCAAGGAGAAGAAGGCAAGGAGAAGAAGGCAAGGAGAAGAAGGCAAGGAGAAGAAGGCAAGGAGAAGAAGGCAAGGAGAAGAAGGCAAGGAGAAGAAGGCAAGGAGAAGAAGGCAAGGAGAAGAAGGCAAGGAGAAGAAGGCAAGGAGAAGAAGGCAAGGAGAAGAAGGCAAGGAGAAGAAGGCAAGGAGAAGAAGGCAAGGAGAAGAAGGCAAGGAGAAGAAGGCAAGGAGAAGAAGGCAAGGAGAAGAAGGCAAGGAGAAGAAGGCAAGGAGAAGAAGGCAAGGAGAAGAAGGCAAGGAGAAGAAGGCAAGGAGAAGAAGGCAAGGAGAAGAAGGCAAGGAGAAGAAGGCAAGGAGAAGAAGGCAAGGAGAAGAAGGCAAGGAGAAGAAGGCAAGGAGAAGAAGGCAAGGAGAAGAAGGCAAGGAGAAGAAGGCAAGGAGAAGAAGGCAAGGAGAAGAAGGCAAGGAGAAGAAGGCAAGGAGAAGAAGGCAAGGAGAAGAAGGCAAGGAGAAGAAGGCAAGGAGAAGAAGGCAAGGAGAAGAAGGCAAGGAGAAGAAGGCAAGGAGAAGAAGGCAAGGAGAAGAAGGCAAGGAGAAGAAGGCAAGGAGAAGAAGGCAAGGAGAAGAAGGCAAGGAGAAGAAGGCAAGGAGAAGAAGGCAAGGAGAAGAAGGCAAGGAGAAGAAGGCAAGGAGAAGAAGGCAAGGAGAAGAAGGCAAGGAGAAGAAGGCAAGGAGAAGAAGGCAAGGAGAAGAAGGCAAGGAGAAGAAGGCAAGGAGAAGAAGGCAAGGAGAAGAAGGCAAGGAGAAGAAGGCAAGGAGAAGAAGGCAAGGAGAAGAAGGCAAGGAGAAGAAGGCAAGGAGAAGAAGGCAAGGAGAAGAAGGCAAGGAGAAGAAGGCAAGGAGAAGAAGGCAAGGAGAAGAAGGCAAGGAGAAGAAGGCAAGGAGAAGAAGGCAAGGAGAAGAAGGCAAGGAGAAGAAGGCAAGGAGAAGAAGGCAAGGAGAAGAAGGCAAGGAGAAGAAGGCAAGGAGAAGAAGGCAAGGAGAAGAAGGCAAGGAGAAGAAGGCAAGGAGAAGAAGGCAAGGAGAAGAAGGCAAGGAGAAGAAGGCAAGGAGAAGAAGGCAAGGAGAAGAAGGCAAGGAGAAGAAGGCAAGGAGAAGAAGGCAAGGAGAAGAAGGCAAGGAGAAGAAGGCAAGGAGAAGAAGGCAAGGAGAAGAAGGCAAGGAGAAGAAGGCAAGGAGAAGAAGGCAAGGAGAAGAAGGCAAGGAGAAGAAGGCAAGGAGAAGAAGGCAAGGAGAAGAAGGCAAGGAGAAGAAGGCAAGGAGAAGAAGGCAAGGAGAAGAAGGCAAGGAGAAGAAGGCAAGGAGAAGAAGGCAAGGAGAAGAAGGCAAGGAGAAGAAGGCAAGGAGAAGAAGGCAAGGAGAAGAAGGCAAGGAGAAGAAGGCAAGGAGAAGAAGGCAAGGAGAAGAAGGCAAGGAGAAGAAGGCAAGGAGAAGAAGGCAAGGAGAAGAAGGCAAGGAGAAGAAGGCAAGGAGAAGAAGGCAAGGAGAAGAAGGCAAGGAGAAGAAGGCAAGGAGAAGAAGGCAAGGAGAAGAAGGCAAGGAGAAGAAGGCAAGGAGAAGAAGGCAAGGAGAAGAAGGCAAGGAGAAGAAGGCAAGGAGAAGAAGGCAAGGAGAAGAAGGCAAGGAGAAGAAGGCAAGGAGAAGAAGGCAAGGAGAAGAAGGCAAGGAGAAGAAGGCAAGGAGAAGAAGGCAAGGAGAAGAAGGCAAGGAGAAGAAGGCAAGGAGAAGAAGGCAAGGAGAAGAAGGCAAGGAGAAGAAGGCAAGGAGAAGAAGGCAAGGAGAAGAAGGCAAGGAGAAGAAGGCAAGGAGAAGAAGGCAAGGAGAAGAAGGCAAGGAGAAGAAGGCAAGGAGAAGAAGGCAAGGAGAAGAAGGCAAGGAGAAGAAGGCAAGGAGAAGAAGGCAAGGAGAAGAAGGCAAGGAGAAGAAGGCAAGGAGAAGAAGGCAAGGAGAAGAAGGCAAGGAGAAGAAGGCAAGGAGAAGAAGGCAAGGAGAAGAAGGCAAGGAGAAGAAGGCAAGGAGAAGAAGGCAAGGAGAAGAAGGCAAGGAGAAGAAGGCAAGGAGAAGAAGGCAAGGAGAAGAAGGCAAGGAGAAGAAGGCAAGGAGAAGAAGGCAAGGAGAAGAAGGCAAGGAGAAGAAGGCAAGGAGAAGAAGGCAAGGAGAAGAAGGCAAGGAGAAGAAGGCAAGGAGAAGAAGGCAAGGAGAAGAAGGCAAGGAGAAGAAGGCAAGGAGAAGAAGGCAAGGAGAAGAAGGCAAGGAGAAGAAGGCAAGGAGAAGAAGGCAAGGAGAAGAAGGCAAGGAGAAGAAGGCAAGGAGAAGAAGGCAAGGAGAAGAAGGCAAGGAGAAGAAGGCAAGGAGAAGAAGGCAAGGAGAAGAAGGCAAGGAGAAGAAGGCAAGGAGAAGAAGGCAAGGAGAAGAAGGCAAGGAGAAGAAGGCAAGGAGAAGAAGGCAAGGAGAAGAAGGCAAGGAGAAGAAGGCAAGGAGAAGAAGGCAAGGAGAAGAAGGCAAGGAGAAGAAGGCAAGGAGAAGAAGGCAAGGAGAAGAAGGCAAGGAGAAGAAGGCAAGGAGAAGAAGGCAAGGAGAAGAAGGCAAGGAGAAGAAGGCAAGGAGAAGAAGGCAAGGAGAAGAAGGCAAGGAGAAGAAGGCAAGGAGAAGAAGGCAAGGAGAAGAAGGCAAGGAGAAGAAGGCAAGGAGAAGAAGGCAAGGAGAAGAAGGCAAGGAGAAGAAGGCAAGGAGAAGAAGGCAAGGAGAAGAAGGCAAGGAGAAGAAGGCAAGGAGAAGAAGGCAAGGAGAAGAAGGCAAGGAGAAGAAGGCAAGGAGAAGAAGGCAAGGAGAAGAAGGCAAGGAGAAGAAGGCAAGGAGAAGAAGGCAAGGAGAAGAAGGCAAGGAGAAGAAGGCAAGGAGAAGAAGGCAAGGAGAAGAAGGCAAGGAGAAGAAGGCAAGGAGAAGAAGGCAAGGAGAAGAAGGCAAGGAGAAGAAGGCAAGGAGAAGAAGGCAAGGAGAAGAAGGCAAGGAGAAGAAGGCAAGGAGAAGAAGGCAAGGAGAAGAAGGCAAGGAGAAGAAGGCAAGGAGAAGAAGGCAAGGAGAAGAAGGCAAGGAGAAGAAGGCAAGGAGAAGAAGGCAAGGAGAAGAAGGCAAGGAGAAGAAGGCAAGGAGAAGAAGGCAAGGAGAAGAAGGCAAGGAGAAGAAGGCAAGGAGAAGAAGGCAAGGAGAAGAAGGCAAGGAGAAGAAGGCAAGGAGAAGAAGGCAAGGAGAAGAAGGCAAGGAGAAGAAGGCAAGGAGAAGAAGGCAAGGAGAAGAAGGCAAGGAGAAGAAGGCAAGGAGAAGAAGGCAAGGAGAAGAAGGCAAGGAGAAGAAGGCAAGGAGAAGAAGGCAAGGAGAAGAAGGCAAGGAGAAGAAGGCAAGGAGAAGAAGGCAAGGAGAAGAAGGCAAGGAGAAGAAGGCAAGGAGAAGAAGGCAAGGAGAAGAAGGCAAGGAGAAGAAGGCAAGGAGAAGAAGGCAAGGAGAAGAAGGCAAGGAGAAGAAGGCAAGGAGAAGAAGGCAAGGAGAAGAAGGCAAGGAGAAGAAGGCAAGGAGAAGAAGGCAAGGAGAAGAAGGCAAGGAGAAGAAGGCAAGGAGAAGAAGGCAAGGAGAAGAAGGCAAGGAGAAGAAGGCAAGGAGAAGAAGGCAAGGAGAAGAAGGCAAGGAGAAGAAGGCAAGGAGAAGAAGGCAAGGAGAAGAAGGCAAGGAGAAGAAGGCAAGGAGAAGAAGGCAAGGAGAAGAAGGCAAGGAGAAGAAGGCAAGGAGAAGAAGGCAAGGAGAAGAAGGCAAGGAGAAGAAGGCAAGGAGAAGAAGGCAAGGAGAAGAAGGCAAGGCACCCGAGCCAGATACAGTTAAACACCAGAAGATGATGTTGCCGTTGTGGAGCACAGATGTTGAAGCAGTTTGTTATGAATGGAATCTGGGCCAGGGGCCGTATCATGAGAAGAAGATAGAGCAGAAAGAAATTCCCATTCAGTAAAAGGTTTGTTGTAAGATTCTGACTCAAGTAGTGAAACATAAGATGGGAACTTCAGCCCACTGTTTTTGATGAAGGAAAGCAGCTGGATAGGAGGCTGACACTGATGCCACTGCAAAATGGGTAGCAAGATGTTCTGCAAGAACTAATGGGTCCATACAAATGCCATCTGGGAGGTGAAGGCCTGGGAGGGTGGACTGCCGATGGCAACCTTGGAGAGAGCGAAGTGTAGCCCACACCCGTGACAGAGGGACAGTAGAACCAAGGGAAGAAACAAATCTTTCCCAACATATCCGCTTGCTCTGTTTGATTAAATAACGGGGTTTAGCGCGAAGGCGTTTAAAGGTAATAAGGCTGGCTACAGATGGGTGCCTCTTAAACTTTGCAAAGCTCGACAGCGATCACAGATGGCAATGGCTGTACTCCACCATGGGACTTGCCAGCGACGAAATGGTCCAGATGAGCGCAGGACAGCAAGGTTAGCAGCGCGAACAATCGCGTCACACATGTCACGTAGGACGTCATCAATACAACCCAACAAAGAGGGAGAAAACACGACCTGTGCAGTATATACAGGCCAATCGGCGCGTTGGAAAGACCAACGAGGTAACCTGCCCATCAGGGAGCGGGAAGGGAGCGAGATAATCAACAGGTAATGGTCACTATCACAAATGTCGTCGTGTGGCGACCAGTGTAATGAAGGGAAGAGAGAGGGAGAAGAAAGAGAAAGATCAATGGCAGAAAAGGTACCATGACCAGCACTGAAATGAGTAGGGGAGCCATCATTAAGAAGGCACAGGTCGTGGTCTGCAATAAATTGGTCTATAAGAAGACCTCGCCTAGATGGAAAGGCACTGCCCCACAAGGGATGATTAGCATTAAAATCCCCAAGGAGGAGGAAGGGAGGAGGAAGTTGCTGAAGAAGGGCAGTTAAGGCAGCAGGTGTAAGAGTCCTGTAAGGAGGGAGATAAAAATCGCAAACTGTGACCGCAGAGTCTATGTGGACCCTAACAGCAACTGCTTCCAATGTAGTTTGAAGAGGAATCCACGTGCTAGCAATGTCTGTACGGACCAACGTACAAACGCCACCAGAAGCCTGCAGAGGTCCGACCCGATTTCGACAGAAAACACGGAACCCACGGAGGGTCGATGAGTGAGCATCAGTAAAATGAGATTCCTGGAGAACCACACAAGCTGCAGAGTAGGACGAAAGAAGGGATTTCAGTTCCTGAAGGTGACGATAGTATCCATTACAATTCCATTGGAGAACCACAGAACGATGGTTTAAATGGGGGCTGAACACGCTAAATCCAGTCATACCACTGGGTCCCCATCCGTCACCGACAAGGAGGGGGCGACATCCATGAACGACAGGTCAGAATCCGGTTGTTAAGTCGGGGAAGGTACCTCCGGTGACACCAGAGGCTCTTTGTCCCAGGACTTATGTTTCTTCTTCTTTTCAGGCTGAGATTGAGGAGGGCTGTGTGGCATAAAGGAGCCAGCTGCAGCAAGATCAGGAACAGAAAGAGACTGGGCGACCTGGGGGCCGACAGACCGCGGCTCTTGCGGTCGTCGCGCGGCAGCAGACCTTTGGCCTGGAAGGTGCCAGGAAGGGGCATCCTGGGAGAGGCGCCGTTGACCGGCAGACGCCGAAGGAGTGGGACACTTCTCTGGCTGGGGAGGGGGAGCAGCGCCCAGGGGGGGGACGTGTGGGAGCCGCAGGGGAGGGGGGAGGAGAGGGGTTCGGGATGGGGGTAAGGAAGAGAGAGGAAGGGGTGAAGATGTAACCAAGGCGTAACTAGATGTCATGGACACATGGTGCAATCGTGCATATTTCTTACGGGCCTCTGTGTAGCTTAAACGATCAAGAGACTTATACTCCTGTATCTTTTTTTCTTTCTTATATACTGGGCAATCTGGTGAACGTGGAGAATGACTACCATGACAATTTACACATACAGGAGGGGGAACACAGGGACTCCCCTCATGGAGTGGACGTCCACAGTCACCACAGAGAGGGGCCTGTGAACAGTGGGAAGACATGTGTCCAAAACCCTAGCACTTAGAACACCTCATAGGTGGGATGTACAGCTTCACATCACATCGATAAACCATAATCTTAACTTTCTCTGGGAGGGTATCCCCTTCAAAGGCCAGGATAAGGGCACCAGTATCAATGCGATTGTCTTTAGGACCCTTCTGGACACGCTGAACAAAGTGAACACCACGCCGTTCGAGATTGTCCCGAAGTTCCTCATCAGTTTGAAGGATGAGGTCCCTGTGAAAAATCACACCTTGTACCATATTTAGAGTCTGGTGGGGGGTAATGGACACAGGAATTGTGCCAAGATGGGTACAGGCACGAAGGGCTGCAGATTGGGCAGCTGAAGCAGTTTTTATCAGCAATGGACCCGACCACATCTTGCTCAGGGAGTCCACTTCACCAAACTTGTCTTCAATGTGTTCCACAAAGAATAAAGGTTTGTTATTGGTGGAAGTATCTCTATCAGTCCTGGTGCAAACTAGGTAACAGGGAAAGGTTTCGCCCTGAGCCGACGGGCCTGACCCTCTTCCCAGGGGGTAGCCATGGAAGTGAAGGCTGAAGGGGGCAAGAGAAGAAGCACTTGAGTCAGTTCCACACAGAGACGGCCGCAGAAGAACGGCCAGAGTTGTGGACCCATATGCATTTCATTTGCATAGCATCCGCCCTGATACCACCCACTCTGATCAGGGTCTCCTCACAGGCGCCACCCAGCCACAGCAAGGGCCGTCTGGCATGGCAGCCATTGCTGAGAGTTCTGATGCTCCAGGATGACGAGCAACCATTCCAAGGCATGCATGAGGTGGTCACAGCTCAGGTATCAGAAGTGTGATCCCTGTGTGTTCAGGGGGCTCAACCAAAAGGGTACATAGCGACCCCACCACATGGGCTGGCTACCGTGCTGGCTATGTACCCTAGCATCAGACAGCGACATGAAAGAAAAGGTGGAATGTACTAGGAGGGCGCACGTTGGAGACACTAGGTAAGGTGAACTTCCCCAAATGGCTCACACTACAGAGGAGAAATTTTGTAATGGATGTCAAACCCCAGAGGGGGACCAAGGAATGCCACAAGGAGGAGATGATTACGCAACAAAGCCGGAGTGTAAAACCAACAGAACCAGGAGGATAGCGGGGGCCAACATAAGCAAGGACACCAAGAGAGTGATAGGAGGGGGCGACGGGAAAGAACCAAGGAGGGGAAAGGAGGGAGAGGGAAAGGAAATGCAGCCCTGGAGAGAGAGAGAGAGAGAGAGAGAGAGAGAGAGAGAGAGAGAGAGAAGGCTGCAATAGCTAGGGGCCCCGTGCTCGCCACTCGTGTATCCACAAAAGAGTTGTGGACCCCCTGGGGGGGGGGGGTTAAGTGGGCATTTAGGTAATTGAGTCTTCAAGTTAGGAGCGTTTCGCTGTCAGTCTTGAGGTTTGTCGAATGCGTTATTTTACAAGTAAACGACCACCTATAGTCGATTCAACGAAGAAACTTTATAAGCAAAATTCATGTCGTCGCAAACTGTACAGAGGCCATGGTGTTGGGGGGCGGAGGTGAGAGCCGAGTGTAGTCATGAACATACTGAAATTCTTCACCAATAGGGTGTGACGATAGCTCGGGTTTTTCTTTGGTATCTCGAAAACTGGGTTGTCTGACGAAAGTGTTTCGCACTACAGATTTTAACAATATTACATTTCCTACAATATAAGTTCTATACATTTATCTCCAGAATTAGGTTTTCGCGTTGCAAAGAATGGCAAATCGCAAGGTGTTTAGAAACACACAAAATTAACATTAAATTACGTGTGTTAAGAAAAAATGTTTAGGCCACATCTAACTGTAGCAGAAGCCTTTTTCAGGAGTAAGTTGTGTTCTGGGGTGGAACTGGCTTGTAGTGCAGGGATGCAGCTGAGGTAGGTAGGTCGCCGTATTATTGTCTTGCACTGTGCACGTCCATAGGCCCCCAGAACTGACAAGCAAGAACGCAAATCATCCCCCCTACCGCACTACGTCATTAGAAACAACTACACGGCATTTCATGCAGCTATACCGACCCTTAAGCATTTCGCCTTATGAATCATTGGCGACAATGTGCGGACAGGTCTTTGTGATATCTTTTCCCAGCGAATTAACACTGCATCGAATAGAGATGTATTACCAGTTCTAACCCAAAAACGCTTATTGTCAGGGTTAATGTAGATCTTCCGACTGTTCTACATCCTGTCCATTTCTCTTATGTGAGTGAACAGAACTTCATTGAACTCCTGTTTATGTAGTGGAGTTGTTTTCGGTTTATTAAGCGTGTACTTATTTGCTATCAAGTGAGATTTGAAAAGCTCAACAGCTAGAGCGGTTAACTGTCTCCCACACTGATTAGCCTACCACAAATATACTGTCAATATATGTTCCAACAATGTTGATTTGATTTCTCTCCTGTGCTTTGCTACCACGTTTTTCACAGCTTGAAGGTATAATGCATCACCACCTCAGCCTCTGCACTCAACATCTGAAGAAGCAGAAAGGCTGAAATTGGCTGTCTGTGAAAGGTCACTTTGATGTTATGAAACTACAGATGTCTGAACAGAAACGAAGCAATGCAATACAGCAAATCATGTTTTAAACTAACATGCTCAGCCTTATCCCATTTTACATTGATACCCATCTTCCACAGTACATTGGTGTTGTCAATTAAGCGGCTCCATTGAGGTTAGGTCACTGTAGCACTGCTACGAATTGCTGAATGGAAGAGATTTATGCATCCAATCCTTAAAAATTATGAGAAGTGCGATAACTTATGCAGTCAACGACAGGGCGGCGATTGCAGCGGCAGCAAGATGCCTCAGTTACCAATCCAACCTCTTTCCAATTAACTCTTCGAAGGTAACTGACATTCAAATGAAGCTCTTCTCATCCTGTATTTATAGGATCGTATTTTGCATAAAAGCTCGCTAACAACTAAATAATTAGACTGAAAATACCTGGAATATCTGAACACGAGCTGAGCAAAGTTCATTTGTCTACATACGTAACAGAACTGGAGAGGAAATGCTGGAGAGCTATCCCAACTGAAATAGCAAGTAGTGCTGGCGGTAGAAGTTTCATTTTCTGCGAGAACGGCACTATTTAGGATGATATCTAAAAATCAGTTTCCCTGTAGCCGTAAAATAGTGTGCAGCGATTTACATCTAACCTGTCCACAAACATTCCTTCCGTAAATGTTAGCAATTCGTATCTGTATCCCATGCAGCGTTAATGCTCTTTGTGCAAATTAATTATCCAACTGGCGCGTCCGCGCACACTGTCACCAGTGACTCGCAGGGCGAGCTGCAGAAGGGTCAGTTTATCTTTGTGACAAACCGAGTAGTTGCTTTTTCTGACGTGCGGTTGGAGGACTGGGGAATTGCCTGCTCGTTCTTCCTTTTGCAGACCTATGAAAGAAACAAGATGACCGCAATACGGCAACCTACCTAAGGCTTCGTATCACCTCCCTTTCCATATCACGCCCCCAGAACACACTTCACCCTTTATTACAGTCTTCCTGCATTTAGATATGGTACAAACCCTCAATATTCCTCCTTAACCCACTTTATTCAACAATAAACAAATTTTATAATATTAGAACTATTTTTAGTAAGCGATTTTCCGTCTTCTGCAGCATTGTAACTAGTATTAGAGAGACTAGGACCGTTTTTGTAAGACATTTAATGAAGCATAATTTTGTACTGGAGATGGCTGTTGCTAGAGCACGCGGTTTACGAGTTATTCAATAAAAACACGAATGAGCTTCAAACACATTCAAGGGGCGGGGATTTTAGGGTGTAGCTCATGACACTTCCTACAACTACAAAAACTTGCGATTTAACTCAGTCTTTCCCCAGTTGACATGTTTTTCGTCTTCGTTCTTAATAAGACATGAAATCCGTAACATGGAAATAAGCTACCTCAGTTTATTTCGATATAGCTCCTTGCACAATGCACTATCCTGTCGAAGTTTCACTAGTCTGTAACGCCCACGACAGGCTTTATTTCTGAGAGACTTCTTACGACAGCCGGAAAGAAAGTTACATTGGGGCTAAAGCTGATACGAGGTAGGATGCTAGTCGTCTCATTACGTGACTTCCGGAGGGACATGACTGATTTAAGCATGACCTCAACACCAAAGTAGTTAAAGATACACGAGAATGTATCAAACATTCCATTCGATGTTACCGTATCTTAAAGGCAATTAGAAAGTTGTTCCAAAGTGACTTCTAAAGGGGTTGACATTTTAAAAACATTATAAATAAACATGAGCCTCTTAATATTAAACACGAAAGTGCTATGATAGATGGATTATGCTATTTGTATGATCTTTGGAGTGTTCACCAGTTGATATATATAGCAACGAGATCGATGTAAACAGTGGCGCATATATATAGCAGGTAACGAAGCTGTCCAGAGCAACCGGTTCTCTAACGAGGTGGTTGCGAACAGCCTCCCCTACTGCTTGTCTACCCCAGTCGCTCAACCTCAGTGCAGGTGTTGTCACCGTTTCTCAGACAGTGTCGTCGATAGCTTTCGTTCCGTGCGTTTTCCTATACGACTTGTGTTCTATGCAGTGTACACGATGGAAGTGGTAACAACAAAAGGCAGGCCGTGTCTTATCAAGGATGGTCATCGCTACCGTATTTATAGGAGAAATGAATATACGAACTGGATGTGCGTCCATTATGAACGGAGTAGGTGCAAAGGCCATTTAAAAATTGCAAATTGTGAAATCTTTGCTCAACAGCAACATTCTTGCCCACCTGACAACATGTAGAGAAGAAAGACTACATAATTGCAGTAAAAGAGTTCGTGAAGAAAAGACAGTGCCTATAGCCCAAATTTTTAAGCAGGAATTTCAAGATTTGAAAGAAAGGATTAGAATTCGTGGCATATATTCCGAATTATGACAGCTCCAAGACTCATTTGTGTAAGGCGAGAAGAGCTATTGGGACAACCCAGAACCCTGGCTCTAGTTCGGAAATTCACCTTAGCGAAGACCTTTTGAAATTAATGGAAGGTAATAGTTTTTTGAATATTGATGGCTCCAGACAAGAGACTTAGTATTTGCTTGTAAAGAAGCAGAGAAAATCCTTTGTGACAATGGAACTGTGCTTATGGATGGGACATTTGACAGCTGTTCGAAACAGTTCAAACTATTTTACACAATCCATGTCGACATCGGAAGTACAGAAGACGCAACTAAGATATTTCCTGTTTTATTTGCTTTGCTGCCAGACGAAAGTCAAAATTCATACGAAAGACTTTTTCTGGATTGAAGTCTAAGATGCCTGAGTGGTCACCAAAAATTGCAATGCTAGATTTTGAAGTGCTACAATTAAAGCAATGAATTCAGTGTTTCCTGAAACAACTTTCCGGTTTTAATTTTCACTTTAACCAGTGCCTGTGGAAGAAGATACAGGAACTTTGATTAACGGAAGACTGCAGTGATAGGGAGGAAGTCCGATTGTTTTGTCGCATGTGTGCTGCAGTGGCACATCTTCCACTTAACACTGCCGATGAAGCGTGGATTTTAATAATGGAACAAATGCCCAGTGGAAAGAAGATCACAACATTTGCAGACTGTATGGTAGATCAGTGGATGGAAAATCCTAATATACCTATTGAAATGTGGAATGTTTTTAACCAACGACACAGAAGACGAATACTGTCTAAGGTTGGCATAGAAAACTCAGTCAGAAACATCCAAATGTGTACTTTCTGATTCAAAAGCTGACGGAGGAGGCAGTGAACGCTATTATTGAAATTAAAAGATCCAATTGGCCTACCTCTTCAAAAAAGGAAGAAGAGGTACATAGATCTTCACATATGAAGAGTCTGGAGATTTAAAAAGGTGTTTAAAATCTCTAGCCTTCTTACAAAAAATTGAAAAAATTACGATTGATAAGAAGAAAAGGTTATCAATTTGCTACTGTAATGTTTAACAATAAAAATAAAATGAAAAAATTTAAACATGCCTATGTACTACGTGCATAGCCAGTCCTAAGCCTTGATAGAATGTGAAGGAATGATATTTTCACGTCAGTCTGAATGTTCAGTTACAGTATTTTAGTCTAACACGAGCGTCACCACGGAGGGGGTCTAGAGATTCGAAAAGTTCGATGATAAATTTACCATGATTTGTGAAAAATTCTGGAATTTGCTGTGGTCCTTAAAAATATTGTTTCAAGACCGTATGTGTAAATGCAGCACACATTTTACCAGAATCAATAATTTCACAAAGTTAATTTGACGATTCTGGAGTTTCGTCATATGTCATACGAAACTATTTTTATTTGGCAGATCTCATTCACGAAAGTACGCTTTTAACGGTATTTCTAAAGTTCTAATACAAAATCTGCTATTTATTGAATTTTTAACAACAAAACTGAAATTTTACTTGGTAAATTTCGTACATAACATGGTCACTCGTCCTGTGAAGCTTCCAGAATTTTTGGTGAAAAAGGCGGAATGAGGACTCAGCTGGCTGCCCACTTTTCTGCCAGAGTCTCTTAAACACGATCATATTTGCATTTATTGTGCTCCAACAGGAGCATTTTTAAACTGGTTATTATGTAGTTCATTTTATAAAGATGAAATTCCAACTAGATGAACTTTGGTGGAGTCATCTATATTAAGCAACGAATTTTATCATCTGTAGACATCAAGAACAATAGTTATCGAGACTATACACCGCATCTAACCATAGGAAAATATTCTGTAATTTCTTTCAGATGAACACGACCATTGTCGCGTAAATCTTTAATTGATAGTAAACCCGGCGTTGCCCGGATATTTATTCATCCCAGTTCATCCCCTCTTCCCTTATGTCTTGTCGATTTAGTCCTATCTCGTCTATCCACCTGCTCCTTCCGTTCTCCTCTCCCTCCCCATCCATCTTCCCGTCTGTCAACCTCCTCCGCTTTTTCTAATAGTACATCAAATTCACAACAACTAATGTATTTATTACAGTGTTCCATTAGTCATTCACCAACTTCCCCCTTTGTTTACCTGCTGCTCCCTCTCTTTTAATCTGCTTCTCTCACGTCTCTGGATGCACCCCCTCCCTGCCCCCATCACGTTTTCCTCACCGTATATCTCCTCCTCTGCCTCTGTCATGCCATCTCTTTCCCCATTTATGAAAAATACGTATATCTGCTGACTTTCTTCCCGCGCCCGGGTTCCCGTGTTCGATTCCCGGCGGGGTCAGGGATTTTCTCTGCCTCATGATGACTGGGTGTTGTGTGATGTCCTTAGGTTAGTTAGGTTTAAGTAGTTCTAAGTTCTGGGGGACTGATGACCATAGATGTTAAGTCCCATAGTGCTCAGAGCCATTTGAACCATTTGCTAACTTTCATGCTCGTTGACGAAACTATGTTGAATTTATTTAAAAGTAGGACAACCCTCCGCCATCCAGCATACGTTGGCTTGTATAAATGCCTTCACCACGAAAACATACATGCATGAGCCAACTCCCAAGCTGATCAGTCAAACGGTGTGTAATTGTTTTAAGGTACCCTCCGCCATACACCGTATGAAATTTCACATAGATCGTGAGGTTCCCCTTGTTTTGAAGATCAAATGTACAAATTTTCATCAAGATTGGAGCAGCACTGTGGCTTTTGTTGAAATCCGTAAGTAAAGTACCCTCCACCACGCACTGAACGAAGTTTTATGTAGACAGTGACCTTCTTGGTTTGGGAAATAGGGATTAATTTTTATACACGCCGACTTAATTGCGAAACATAATAGATTCGAACAACGTTAATCTTGTAATGATTTCTGTCTTATAAGGGGCAACATAGCTATTAAATAATAGCAACGAGATTACGAGAGCAATCACTTTCAGAGTTACGTAAAATAACGTTATATCTTGTAAATTATGACAAAATGAAGATAAGCAATGTGGGACTTACTTCCGTTTGCGTTTGAAACACGCAGAACCGTGTGGTGAGGAGGGTGGGAGGGGGGCAGCAAGGGGAGCCTCAATTTGTTTTGCCGGCCTGGGCCTTTGACAGGTTTAGTGCGCCACTGCTCGTAGGAAACCCCACGACACCCTCATTCCTCCCCTCTCCCCAATCAAATGCCACCCATGTAATGTTTCAGTGGCGTTACGGTCCCGAACCCGTCCGCGCCGGACGATCTGTCAGTCGCGGATAGTAACTACCTAAATGCAGACGCCTAGCGACATGCACTACTGAAACTTTTTTATTTACTTATTTGTCTAACTCTCTTACATTAATCATACATTTAGATATTAGGTTATACCTGTCACCACGGTTTTAGCAATTCGATTTCAATTTGCGTTGTAGAAAAAGGAGTTTTTACATTCCAACAAGTGATTCGACGAAGTATTATAGTGAGTAGATTCAATGTACCTTGAAGAAAAAATGTATCACTAACGTATATCGACCTAAGGAAAGAGCTGAAGAGCAAAGTCTCATTTTAGGCTAGGATCTTGTGGCATGATTAGAATATTTCGACATCTGTTCTGGATAACGTGAGTGGGTCTTTTGTAATCTGCGAACTGATTCTTGAAAATTCTGACACTGCGAAGATTAATTTCCATTGGATTTTTAAAAATGATACCTAGCTATTCATTTAGAATCTTTAGAACTACAAATGCATTGCCGACCTCACCAATGATGGAATTAAATCACGAAAATTGTATTTCCATGTATTTATTTCAATGTGCAAGCCCTTTGCAAGTAACTAACATCCGTAAACCTATCACATAGTGCGTTCTTTCCTTGACAGTGTAAACTGGGATCATGTAAATGATCTTTAAAATTATTGGAAACGCTGATTCTGATCAAGTGAATCCTTCACCTCATCAAATTCTGCACTATCTGCTTTAACCTCCCTCTTTCAAAAATAAGATATTCTAACTGCACGAAAACGAGTTAAACATTTACCTGTACGCAACGAATTTCGCGATGAAACATTTCTCCGTATTAACTATTAATTTCTTTCAAAAAATGATTCGAGGGGACATTGATGGCTTTCAGCGCATTATATCTGTAATTTTCGTTACAGCTCACTGGACAGCAGTGACTTCCTCGTGGTGCTTGCTGATGGGTAACGCAAAGAAATTTTAAAGTACTCCGTCTTAATTTAGCAAAGAAATCATTTTCATTACCGACCACAGCTTCTGCACCATCGACACACACTGCAGAGCATTTTTTAAAAGTCAGTTTCGTCAACATTTAACTATTTCAATTATCCAAAACTGTTCTGAGCATCGCAACTAACGCTCACTGGAGGGGAGCATGTTGCGAACCACGCTTTGCCAGCCATGATTTGGGGGAAGGAAACCTGAATTTGGCTGTCTTGACAAAGGTCTGAAGCCTGCCACCAAATCTTACCTTAACCGATGCGCAGGCTATGAGTCTTCCACAAATATTATACAAACAGTTTCTGGAAGTTTCGTAAGTCTCTTACAATCCGCCCACAACCGCAGAAAGTTGTTGAATATTATCCTCTGCGATCGTTGCTGCGCCTTGGCCGTCTACATAATTTTTCCTTTCCCTACATTTCGATGGATCATTTTTCATTCTGGGGAACTGAGGGGGACTGAATTTGACACAGACAATGCGGAAATTAATTTTCGTAATGGCGGCACGCGTCCGTAAAGTGAGATCTATATACGCGGTGGATGTTTAAATGAAAGAACTGGAATAACACCTCGTTAAATTGTTCCATATGGTTTCAGTTCTATTAAAATAGGTTTTATAACGCATGTGTTTATAACGTAGCAGCTTCATTTTGAACACTACGTGGACGGTTTCACTCAAGAACGAAGAATGACCTGAAATAACAGGTATACTAAACTACTGAGAAAGTACGAGAGAGAGGCTATCGGCATTTAACGTTGAATGAAATATGACATGGTGTGACATGGGAGAACTTTATGTTACCATAAATTAAGTATTACGCTTTGTACAGAACGGCCCATTCGTTTTATCATTACCAAAATGATATGAGAACGCAGTTAATATCTGGGCAGCTCTAAGAACCACGTTTGCCTACTTAGTGCGGACTAGGTTCGCGCCAAAAATTACACAGGAAAGTTAACGATTGAAGCCGATGGTACAAAACAGCAAAATCTGTTCTGTAGCTATCCTTTGGTTTATAATGCCCGAAATATACCCAGTTTTCTTGAATGTGGAAGGGGCTATATACCTCGAAGTAAATAACACGGCTTCAATATGTCATCTTGAACCCAGGATGAAAATTTAAGAGAAATTCACCTTGCAGTGAGAATTAAATTTTCCAGTGAAGCAGATTTTAGCAAAAATAAGCCAATTACAAGGATACGGTGAACGCGTTAAGCGTAATGACATCATGGTATGTTGATAAATTTTACTTTGGGACCGTCGAAATACAACATTCAAAATTTTTGTGCCATGTGTGTATCGTATCCCGCCTCTTTGCAAGGCGTCTTCAGCGGCCTGATACACGTACAAATTTTAGGGTGTATCTTTTAGTTTACATTTAGAACTTTGTATATATGAGCTATGAAGAGTTCCGGCAATTTGTTTTTCTATGACGTAATTATTTAAAGTTATACTCACAGGCATCGTTAAGGTTGTTCTTCACGTGTTGTTCCTCAGTTGGCATTGTTCTTACCAAAATCAAACGGCTTGGACTGTTTATAACCTACAATATGTAACGTAAATAGTATAAACAATATGTACACATTCCAGGCAATTTAAGGTGCCTTTCAAAGAATTGTTTCAGTCCTAATTGGACAGTCCCAAAGAGAAAATGCAAGATACGGTAGTTTTTTTTTTTTTTTTTTGTTTGTGGTTTTAGGGCGCAAAACTTCTATGGTCATTAGCGCCCAGCCCGTGACGTAGAAAACAGGAAAAAACGAAATTTAAAATCAGCAGCAATGGAAACATAGTCAGAAAATTGGAGAAACTAAAGGCAGAAGGAATGCTTAAAAGTCCACTATAGAAAGGGGTTGGTTGTCCACAAAAAAAAGGCTTCAAATGACTGACGTCATTTCACTGTCACTAATAAACTGTAGAACGCGGTCAGCTGAGCGCGTGTCATCTGCTAAAATCGACGATAGATCAGGCGATAGCTGTAGACGGGAGCGTAACGGATTAAAATAGGGGCATTCAATTAAAAGGTGTCTGACCGTCCACAGCTGAGAGCAGTGGGGACAGAGTGGGGGAGGATCACCGCTTAAAAGATGTCGATGACTAAAAAGACAGTGCCCTATCCGGAGTCGAGCTAAAATTACCTCCTCCCGACGACGCGTTCGGGAGGAAGAGGTCCAAGCGCAAGGAACGGCTTTCACTTCCCGCAATTTATTGTGGGGAAGTGTTGACCAATGCGCATGCCATAAATGAGTAACTTGGCGACATAAACCGCTCCGTAGATCGGTAAACGGAAGAGACTGAAGAGCTGGCCGAGGAAGAGAGACTGCAGCCTTGGCCGCTATATCGGCCGCCTCATTTCCACAGATACCAGCGTGTCCCGGGAGCCAGAGGAACGCCACTGAGACGCCCCCCAGGTGGAGCAAGCGCAGACAGTCCTGAATCCGGTGGACCAGAGGGTGCACAGGGTAAAGAGCTTGGAGACTTAGGAGAGAGCTGAGAGAATCTGAGCAGATTACGTACTGTATCCGCTGATGGCGGCGGATGTAGTGGACAGCCTGGAGAACAGCGTAAAGCTCTGCAGTATAAACCGAACACTGGTCGGGAAGCCGAAAGTGATTTGGGGTGTCGCCAACAATATAGGCACTCCCTACACCTAACGATGTTTTCGAGCCATCGGTGTAAATAAATGTGGCTTCCGTCATTTGTGCACATAGAGCAGCAAATGCCCGACGGTAAACAAGTGTAGGGGTACCATCTTTGGGAAATTGACATAGGTCTCTGAGCAAGTCGATCCGGGGACGGTGCCAAGGCGGTGCTGTACCCCAAGTTGTCAAGAAGGTTTTAGGAAAGCGGAAGGAAAGAGAATGGAGCAGTTGACGGAAGCGGACTCCCGGGGGTAGTAGGGAGGAGGAGCGGCCTGCATACCCGACATCAAAGGAGGCGTCGAAAAAAAGGTTATGGGCTGGATTAGCAGGCATGGAAGACAGATGGCTAGCATAACGACTCAGAAGGACTGCCCGCCGATTGGACAGCGGAGGTTCAGCAGTCTCAGCATAAAGGCTTTCCACAGGGCTGGTGTAAAAAGCTCCAGACACTAAACGTAATCCACGGTGGTGGATAGAGTCGAGACGCCGAAGAATAGACGGCCGAGCAGAGGAGTAGACTATGCTTCCATAATCCAATTTCGAGCGCACTAAGGCGCGATAGAGGCGGAGAAGGACCACCCGGTCCGCTCCCCAAGAGGTACCATTCAGGACACGGAGGGTGTTAAGGGAACGCAGACTGCGAGCCGAAAGATAGGAAACGTGGGAGGACCAGCACAGTTTTCTGTCAAACATAAGACCCAAGAATTTAGCGACGTCGGAAAACGGAAGGTTGACAGGACCTAGATGTAAGGAGGGCGGAAGAAACTCCTTACGTCGCCAAAAATTAACACAAACGGTCTTACTGGGTGAGAAACGGAAGCCGGTTTCGATGCTCCACGAGTAGAGGCGATCGAGACATCCTTGAAGACGTCTTTCAAGAAGGCTGGTCCTTTGAGAACTGTAGTAGATCGCAAAATCGTCCACAAAGAGGGAGCCCGAGACATCAGGAAGGAGACAATCCATAATTGGATTAATGGCGATGGCAAACAGTACAACACTCAGCACGGAGCCCTGGGGTACCCCGTTTTCTTGGGAGAAAGTACGGGAGAGAGTAGTGTTCACCCGCACCCTAAATGTGCGCTCTGCCATAAATTCGCGAAGAAAAAGGGGCAGCCGGCCTCGAAAGCCCCAAGAGAACAGTGTGCGGAGGATGCCTGTCCTCCAACAGGTATCGTACGCTCTCTCCAGATCAAAAAATATTGCTACCGTTTGGCGTTTCCGGAGAAAATTGTTCATGATATAAGTGGAGAGAGCAACAAGATGGTCAACAGCAGAACGATGCTTTCGGAATCCGCATTGGGCTGGTGTTAAAAGACTGCGGGACTCCAGCCACCAAGCTAAACGGTAATTCACCATACGCTCCAAAACCTTACAGACACTACTCGTGAGAGAAATGGGGCGATAGCTAGAGGGGAGATGTTTGTCCTTTCCAGGTTTCGGAACGGGAACGACAATAGCTTCCCGCCATCGCCTGGGAAAGGTACTGTCGGTCCAAATTCGATTATAAAGGCGAAGGAGGTGACGCAGGCTATGGGTTGATAAATGCAGCAACATTTGGACATGGATACCATCCGGTCCTGGGGCGGAGGAGCGAGAAGTAGAGAGTGCATGTTGGAGTTCGCGCATGGAGAAAACAGTATTGTAGCTTTCGCGATTTTGAGAGGAGAAAGCAAGATGCCGCACTTCTGCTGCACGTTTCTTCGGGAGAAACGCTGGCGGGTAATTTGAAGAGCTCGAAATCTCAGCAAAGTGCTGACCCAATGAGTTAGAAATTGCGACGGGGTCCACTAAGGTATCATGCGCGACAGTGAGCCCAGAGACCGGGGAGAAACTAGGCGCGCCTGAGAACCGTCGAAGCCGACTCCAAACTTCCGAGGAGGGAGTGAAGTTGTTAAATGAGCTAGTAAAGAATTTCCAGCTTGCCTTCTTGCTATCGCGGATGACGCGACGGCATCGCGCACGGAGCTGCTTATATCGGATACAGTTTGCCAAAGTTGGATGGTGACGGAAAATGCGAAGAGCACGTCGCCGCTCGCGTATTGCGTCACGGCAGGCCTCGTTCCACCAGGGAACTGGAGGGCGCCGGGGCAATTCGGAGGTGCGTGGTATTGAACGTTCCGCAGCTGTGAGAATAACGTCGGTAAAATGTGTGACCTCATCGTCGACGCTGGGAAAGCGACGGTCATCGAATGTCGCTAGAGACGAAAAAAGTGTCCAATCGGCTTGGGCAAACTTCCAGCGTCGCGAGCGCATATATGGCAGTTGAGGCTGCAGTCGAAGAACACATGGAAAGTGGTCACTCGAGTGTGTATCATCAAGGGCGAACCATTCGAAGCGCCGAGCTAGCGGAACAGTACCGACCGCAAGGTCCAAATGGGATAAATTTGCCGTGGAGGCAGACAAAAATGTAGGGACCCCAGTGTTGAGGCAGACTAGATCCGCTTGGTGGAAGACGTCTAGCAATAGTGAGCCACGTGGACAAGGATGTGGAGATCCCCAAAGCGGGTGGTGGGCATTGAAGTCCCCAACCAGCAAATAGGGGGGTGGAAGCTGATCAAGAAGATGAAGGAGATCAGCTCGTGCCATTGGTGTAGACGATGGAATGTATACCGTACAAAGAGAGAACGTGTATCCAGAGAGGGAAAGACGGACGGCGACAGCTTGGAAGGAAGTGTGTAAGGGGATTGGGTGATAATGGAGAGTATCATGGAGCAGAATCATGAGTCCTCCATGGGCTGGAGTGCCTTCAACTGAGGGGAGGTCATATCGGACGGACTGAAAATGAGGGAGAACAAAGCGGTCATGGGGACGCAGCTTTGTTTCCTGAAGACAGAAGATGACCGGCGAGTAGGATCGTAAGAGGATCGACAATTCCTCCCGATTGGCGCGAATGCCGCGGATATTCCAGTGGATAATGGACATAGGGTGAACAGAAAATGGAGGAACGGCACCAAGGGTGCTGTCAACTCAACGACTGCTCAGAGATTGCGACCGACAGCATGGAATGGCATTCAGTCGAAGGCAGAAGATCCTGATCCATAGGTTGGTCAGGAGCAGCTCCTGCCACCAACGATCGGCCAGTCGACCGGCCACCAACAGTGCGCCTCGGCGACACAGAAGATGGCCGAGGGCGATTTCCGCCAGGTGGTGCTGTAGATGGGACACGCCTTGGCGGAGAAGGAGAGGAACTGTGTTTCTTCGTAGCCTTCTTGGAGGTATGTTTAGATGAAGGAGGAACCGATGGTTGTGAAGTTGCAGTACGTAAAAACTCTTCACGAGAATGCTCTTTTTTTGTAGACTTGGCGTCTGACTTTTGGGCTCGAGATTTAGCAGAACCCGACGAAGGGTGAGCCATAGAGTGGGCAGGCGAAAGAGGTGAGGTTGAACGGGCGATCTTTGCGATGGCCGATCTGACGACCGTGGTACTAAATGTGAGGTCGCAAGTCTGCGTGGCCGCCTCCTTTGTTGGCCGAGAAGAAGCAAGGACAGCGCTGTATTTTCCTTTCTGAGGCACGGTGGGCTGTCGACTGGCGAGTAACTTTCGAGCAGCAAAGGTCGACACCTTTTCCTTCACTCTTATTTCCTGGATCATCTTTTCGTCCTTAAAAACAGGGCAATCTCGAGAGGAAGCAGCGTGGTCACCCATACAGTTGATGCAGCGAGGGGATGGAGGTGGACAAGCACCCTCATGGGCATCCCTGCCACACGTAACACATTTGGCCGGATTGGAACAGGACTGGCTGGTGTGATTAAACCGCTGACAGCGATAGCAACGCGTAGGGTTTGGGACATAAGGGCGAACGGAAATTATCTCATAGCCTGCTTTGATTTTTGAGGGGAGTTGAACTTTGTCAAAAGTCAAGAAGACAGTGCGGGTTGGAATGATGTTCGAGTCAACCCTTTTCATAACCCGATGAACAGCGGTGACGCCCTGGTCAGACAGGTAGTGCTGAATTTCTTCGTCAGACAATCCATCGAGGGAGCGTGTATAAACGACTCCACGCGAGGAATTTAAGGTACGGTGCGGTTCCACCCGGACAGGGAAGGTGTGGAGCAGAGAAGTACGCAGCAATTTTTGAGCCTGGAGGGCACTGTGTGTTTCTAACAACAGGGTACCATTCCGTAATCTGGAACAAGACTTTACAGGACCCGCAATTGCGTCGACACCTTTCTGAATAATGAAAGGGTTGACCGTGGAAAAGTCGTGACCTTCGTCAGACCGAGAAACAACAAGGAACTGTGGCAACGATGGAAGAACCGTCTGTGGCTGAGACTCAGTAAACTTACGTTTGTGAGCAGACATAGTGGAAGGTGAGGAAACCATTGCGGAAGAATCCCCCATGATTACCGGCGTCTCCGATGGCGCGCTCCTCCCTTGTGGGGGCCCTCACCGAGGGCACACCCGCCTTAGGTGATTGTTCACACCTCAGGTCACACCTCCCGACATACGGACGGAGGGACCAATCGGCACTTTCGGAAGGTATCAGCTCGGGTAATCACCCCTCCCTGGGCCTGGCCTTTACCAGGGGGTACGTACGTGTCCTACCTGTCTACCCGGGGCGGGGAATTACGCGTTACCCCGTCACCGGCTACGCATGGAAGTGCGTGGGTCGGCCTTCAGACACGCACAGGGAGGAAGAAAGAGAAAGGGAAAGGAAAGAAGAGGGGGTCTCAAACGCCGCAGCGGAGAAAAGGGTAAAGAGAAGAGGTAAGGAAAGGAGATGGACAAAAGAAGGAAGAAGACATACAGGCAAGGAAGAAGAAGAATGCGGTACATTTACAAGCGTCCGTCTCCGGACGTAGGCGCAAACCATACTCCCAGAGGGGGAGAAAGTGAAGGAAAGAGCAAGAGGTGAGGGGGGGGGGGGTGAAGACAGGGGATGGGGAAGGATGCGGAAAGGGAAGGTATGCAGCCCAGAAAGGAAGGAAGGCCACATTAGCTCGGGGCCCCGTGCTCGCTACGCACGTATCCACAAAAGTTGTGGATCCCCTGGGGGGAAGATACGGTAGTATACGCAACTGAGGACGATAGGACTACAAAAACGATGTAATCTGAATGAAATGTGGAAGCACTAAGAAAATTATTACTACTTGAGGAAGTATAATAAAGTATATCAGACGTAACAATGTAAGTTTGTAAAAGAAAGTTCCGTGTTCTGGGACTTATGGACCAACAGAGACTGGCTGACCGTATCACCCATGTAACCGATGGGATGTGCAGCCAGCACACCGCTTTCTCAGCGTTGGTTTTAACCTTTGAGCCGCTTCTCTATTACCTTGCTCCTCAAATAGCACCACAAGGCTTAGTGCAAATCTTTCCACTCCTCCCACCAAGTAATCCTTTGCAGTACCAGGAATCGAACCCAAATACTCCGTATAACAGAGAGAAGCTGACCACTGAGCTATGAGGCAGTTGAAAGGTTGTGTGAAGTCAAAATTCTGTAGGTAATGAGCGAAAGGTAGAATAAATAAAAAAGCACTCCGTCTTCAGGCCACGAGTGGTCTACCGGGACCATCCGACCGCCTTATCCTCAGTGGAGGATGCAGATAGGAGGGGCGTGGGGTCAGCACAACACTCTCCTGGTCGTTATGATGGTGTTCTTGACCGAAGCCGCTACTACTCGGTCGAGTAGCTCCTCAATTGGACGAGGCTGAGTGCACCCCGAAAAATGGCAACAGTGCATGGCGGCCT
Organism: Schistocerca serialis cubense; assembly: GCF_023864345.2. Taxonomy (NCBI): domain Eukaryota; kingdom Metazoa; phylum Arthropoda; class Insecta; order Orthoptera; family Acrididae; genus Schistocerca; species Schistocerca serialis. The sequence continues at coordinate 775,592,449 of NC_064640.1, forward strand.
GGATGATCACCCATCCAAGTGCCGACCACGCCCGACAGCGCTTAACTTCGGTGATCTCACGGGAATCGGTGGATCCACTGTGGCAAGGCCGTTGCCCAAACGAAAGGTAGAATAAATGGAAATGTAAAATAAGCTCGTAACTTTCCGGAAATAACTATCTGAGCTGCCTCGTGAAATTTGTGGGTTTTGCCGGCAAACATTATCACCTTTCAACCTGACCTACACGTCGGGTTACGCTACAGCAACCCCCACAGCCTACAACCGAAAAAAATTGGTATAATCAGTAGTCTCTAACCTATGTTTTCGCTTTCAAATTGCTGCTCGCGAAGAAATGTGTTGAGGTGTACTATTTGTGCTAGTTGCTAGTTTATCAGGACAAAGCGTTATCACTGTCCTTATATCTGATTCCTCCGATTCTTTTTAACGCAGCATATGAGCAGACGAGGAGAAAGCAATATGCTCACTGTGCATATATATCGGACATGCAAACTCTTGTATTTTAACAGAGTCTTTTACACTATCCTTTCGTAATTAATAAAGGATTTCGGTCGACAGTGCTGCACCACAAATTCAGTAAGCGAACTGTCGCCTACTGCCACAAACGTCTTTTGGAAAGACAAGTACATCGCCGAACATATCACTGCGAGTGTAGCGTCGGTTCCACCCACATTGAGTATTACGGCCATTTGCATTTCCACATTATGAGGATTGAACATACCATCTGAGCATTGTCATCCGTCTAATGACATGTTGAACAGTTATAAAAACACATGTAAAAGGTAGGAGCGAGATGAGAGTTCGACCGCCTACAATCTCAATGCCTGTAAACAGAACAGGTCCAAAGCTGTTCGTAATTAATGCTACTTTAGTGAAATTGTTACTTACGCAGCCCTGCTTACAGCATTAAGCTACAAGACTTCCACATGTCCCGAAGGGACTAGGAATGCTGTTCAATTATCCACAAGATGAATATACACAGCAAGCAATTAAAAACATTTAACAGTAATTTACTTTACTGTAACACTTCAGTTAACGTTCCAGGGGCAACAAATATGCACTATTTGATTTTATTGCTGTATAATCTTTGGGAAGTACCACAACACACGATTTCCATTCTCTATGAGAACGCATAGCTTTCAACAGAAAACAGAACTCTTTGAATAGGGCATTGCACTTTGCCTCTCCCACGCCCACAAATTTCCCTAGATGAAGAGCGTCAGGCTATCACCTTACTAAAAATTTACGCCAGTATACTATAATACTTCGCAACAAGAGAATTATAGTAGGTTAAAATAATTTTTACGAAAGCAGCTACCGATGCTTATATCACCAGGCTCCGAAGGGAAAGCAATCCACATCACACTTTTTTCGCTACTCCGATTTCCTAACATTGCACAAAACTTTTAAAATATTTTATGAATTTTCCGGCATTAACTTTATATTCAATCACAAAATTAAACGGAATTCCTTTGCTAAACCTACAGAACTTACCGCAAAGAAACAAAGTTTTAGTGAAGGCTGATGCGTCCTCGTCTCTCCTTTAACACCTACTGGCCCTGCCAACGTCTTACTTGTCGACTGGAGGGAAGTTCTGCCAAAGATTACTATTACTATGCCTTCATGTGGCAAAGATTATATTTGGCCTCCGTTAATATAACTGTTTGGCTCGTCTTTGTAAGGATGACGGACTCGTAATTAGAAACAACGTGACCACTCACATTCGCACGTAAATAAGTCTGTTTATTTATTATGGAAGCAGGCAATATTTACAGGAGAAAACTTGTGTACCGATTTGCTATTACAACTATTTTAGAAGTTACTAGGGGCCTCAGACACGGCTATAAAGGTTTCAAAATCACTCAGTGACCAGCATCAGGGCATTCACCCCAACTGATTGACAGAAAACGTTGAAAACCATAAGGTGTGTGGCCGCATGCAGATCTGAACACCATTGATTACGAATGCGGGTGTAGTACCTTAAGCACTGTAATGTCTCGTTGGAGAAAGACCATAAGGTAGAAGGAATACTCCGTTTTGAGAGTCGAGGAATGTGAAGCCGAAAGATGCACCTGCATTTACTTTACACACACAACAGGTCACAGTTCAGTGCATGGCGGAGGGCACGTTACAGCAATATTAGACTCGCCCTGTCATTTCTGTTCTGTTTGATTTTAGTGAGAGAGAACAACAACTGCAGACTATAATCTGAACTGATCTCTGCTGTCGTATCGTTGCCTACCTCAGAAATTTAAGATGGAGGTAGCGGAATACCTGCACGGTGTTGCTAGATTACTGGTTCTCTGACGATCCGACAGGTTTAGCGTGAACAGTGCTGCGTTTCTAACAAATACTATGAATTAAGATTTCCGAGAATCTCAGTTAGAACTTCATTAGGGGCTGTACGGATCTGTTGCCAAACTAGCAGCGAGTCTCTGAATTCCTTCACACCTTCATAAGGCTTCTAAACATGGGAACATCTCTAAGGTTTCATTCGGTCTCTTTCACATTTATTTCGTGTGTTTGTTTTATTTGACATCGCTTCGTAGGATAACCAGTTGATTCTTGATGCGAGCCTCTGAGGTTTCTAATAACTTAATCATTGGGCATGTTATATTTTTTATCGACATAGTCTTCTATTTATCTTCATTTAAGGAGCGCTGTCATTTAACGCACGATATGCAAACACCATCCAAGTCGTTTTGCGTATTCCTACAATAATGAAGCGATGATACTTTAATGTGTGGACCAAAACACACCAGAGAATAACCTTAGAGTACTACTGACCTTTATCTAATTAATTGTTTATACTGGGTGTAAAAACTTACTTACTCAAATTTTAGAGTTTTTAGAAAAGATAAGAAAATACTTTCTAAGTGAGAAACAAGTCATAGATGCACCGGTTCCCCACTAATAATGTTCAGAGACGTTGTTCTAACTGGTGTGTGATGAATATGGTTCTAATACGTTTCTGTCCTTCTACGGATTCCCTTTTGTAGGCGGAGATGAAATGTTTGCAGTAGGAGACACAGACAGACACACCATCAGAGCTGGTTCCCCGTTTGGCTGAAGCTGCAGCCACCATTCGTTAAACTCCTCGTTGTTTTGGGATTGTTAGACAACCACTAGCACACAGATGATAATTGTGCATTAATGTCACAGGAGGATATTTTCATTAACATCTCTAAGACAATATTAACAACATGGCAGTTTCTACACCATCCCTTAACATTAGTAGCAACAAAACCTTTATGGACCCCTAACAGGGAAAATGTGATTAGTGGGTGAAAGCCGAAACTGGTGCACTTGGGAGACCATCTACGATACTATATTACGGATTTCAAGATAACATTGTAACTACACCCCCACCCCACGCTGCGCCCATCCTTTCCTCTACTCCCTCACCCACTATGACATCGTTACCTCCACTCCTCCCCTTCTCCCCACTTCCATGCCGAGATGGCAAATCTTATCTTAGGCAGTGCAAGCGAAAGGTTCTGGGTTCGAATCATGTCATGTGTAACTTTCTAAAATTTTATCTGTTTTCCACGAATTTCAGCAAATTTAATGTGGAGTGCACCTTAAACACTTGCGAGCATTTACCGTAAGAGCTCAATTGAGCCCCCAATGTTTAAGCTGTTGCTGCCACCAGATGGTACCCACCACCATCATTTAAACAATTTAGAGAGCACCGCTATGTGATGTTTAATAGCGGGAGTGGGCACTAACTGTTTCTAGCACCGTCATCCCTCCCAGAGTGATGGGGGTTAGAAGGGGGGGGGGGGGGGTGGAACTGTGTGTGTTTCTATAAGACACAGCAGCTAGTCCGTGCTGTGTACGACTACATATAAACTGACTTCTAACGGATGGAAGTGTGTTAATGTAGGTATAGTACCTGGGAGGGCATGTGAAGTAATAATAGAAGTAGAAAATGCCCAACAGAGTGATGTCTACTGAGAAGGAGTGCGGTCGTTTGTCACTCAACAACCTGTCCAATGTGGCAACAGAAGACAGAAGTGGAACGTGAAGTTTTAAATTTCGTGTTTAAAAACGTCATTTACGTGGGAGGATCATAGACTGAAAAAAGCCCTATTCTTTGTTAAATTTTTATTCCTACTCTTGACTCTTACTCATACTGTTAGACATTATTTTCTGGGACACTACTTGCGCCATATATTAAGAAATTCTTTAGAGTTTTGCAGCTTCTGCAAAGGTGGGAAATAGCATTTATGAACTGCAGCCCCACGGTGTACAATATCATGTGAAGTCTCAATGAAAATTTAGTTTATTGACCCTGTAAATTAACTGAACGCGCAGTGGAAATTAATATGGAGATTTCGGCGTGATCGTACAGGGAACAGGTTTCATTATACTTTTATCACACATTTAATAAGCAGAACGGAGATTTCACAGGGAAGATGGGAATTCGACGGAATAAGTATGGAGCAAAGAAGGAAAATGAACCATATTCTATGAAACAGACTTTTAATAGCAGGCAAATGTTTATCTCTTAGAGCAAACAGGAGACAAATAATATCACTATTGTTCTTTCAGATGAAATGGGGGTTTTCACTAAGCAGTCTTTGTATTTTGCGTCAGTACAGGTTCTTTGAGAGATATGAATAATTTAGTAAAAGTAATAAGCTCTCGGTCTCCCATCACACAATCATTTGCACAGCTGAAAGCTACAGGTGGAAATTACATACTATTTACGTACCAGCATGCACTTCGATTGGAGGAGGGTTTCAGAGGGACAAAGATCTAAGTGCACCATATTTAATAAAGGTTAAATAACTTAAAGAAATCCCAACATATTATAACCATTTGCTGTCTATGGGCCTTCATTTATACATTCCACTCACAACAGAACACTAGCAGGCATAAACAAACATTGATGAAACTTGGCGGGTATGTATCGTAGGCACGTCAATATAATGCAATACTTTTTTTTGTTTTTGCCCAGTTTCACTTTTAAGGTGTAAAAGACAATTCGTTATATTAGGTTCAGAGGGAATATCTTCGAAACCATGATATATATAAAATGTGTTTCATATAAAAGCTGAAATGTAATTAACGTTACTGAAAACTATGTAATCAACTTTCATAATAAACTGAAATTTTGCAAAGTACCTAACACAATTAATCAATCCTGAAAATTGAATACCTTTGTTATAGCATAATTTAAAATAGCTTTCTTGTCACACTCATCCATATGCAATGGAGTTGGTTTCAGAAATACCATTTTTGTAAATATTCTGTACGAATTGTGTTGTTGGAATATTACCTACTCAAAACATCTAAACTTTCGTTGTTATTCTAACTATGTATTTTGTTTTATGTTTTAAATCGTTATTTTACGGTTTACATTCATGGTTTATTCTTTTTTAGTTTACCATTTCATATAAGTGTATTTCATGAATTAAAAGTAATAAGTAATTCATTACAGTTACACAAAATCATTGCAGTACCGATATTTTGTAAATAAATGCTTAACACATAACTTTTTTTGCCTTGTAAATAAAAAGAACAAAATTTCTTCATATAATACATACGACTGACAACATAATGGAAAACACAATTCAGCAGCACTCTCAGACTGTAGTGACGATTCTCTAAATATCCTGATTTGTATCAGGGATGTTTCAGTACATTGGCAATGCGTAGCGAAAAGAATTGATTACATACTAGAAACTGGAGCTTGATTATATAGTTCCTCAGGTAGAAATTGACATAATTTTGATTGAACAGGAATAGATCTGAAGATTTTTCTCATCTTCCACACTGGGAAAAGAAAACTTGTATCAATATCTTTTGACGTGGTCAGACGTCAGACGATACTGTATCAAGAACGTTCCGGGTTTCAAAATGAGATTCTTGAGTTCGCGGTCCAAACTCTCCATTATTTTTTTAGAACTGTGGAAAGGGAGGTGATCAATGTGTAAAAACCATTCTGAGCGTAGCACCTGAGGACAACGAGGTTGTTCACCTGATGATACCAAAAGGCTCGATGGAAGAGATACAGCCATAGGACACAGTGCTCGAAGATCTTTGTTAGAAGATTTTCAACTCTAGCTCTGCTGAATCATTATGGTGTCATTCTCCACTCCCGAAACAATACAATCAAGCTGCGGTCACTAATACATAATCCATTCTCTTCGCAAGGATTTTCCACTGTACTAAAATATGCTTGGGACAAATCTAGACATTCAAAGGATCACCCTGCACAATTTCGAATCCTACTGAATTTTATGTTGTGTTGCCTATCGTGCATTTTATGTGAAGAAATTTCGTTCATTTTATGTGCACGGTGTGTAAAAAAACGTTACGTTTTAAGTACTTCATTACAGCTTATTATTGTTGCAATGATTTTGTTTCATAATAATAAGTTACTCATTACTTGAAGTTAACAAAATTCGTATAAATTATGTGAAACTGTAAAATCAAAAAAACTGGAGTGCAAAACATGAAATCACAATTTAAAACATAAAACAAAAATAAGTATAATAAACTATTAGAATAATAATGAAACCTTAGACATTTTAATTAGGAATGTTGAAAATACTCCAACAGCCCACTGTATACAGATTATTTAACCAAAATCGTTATTTCTGAAACTGTCTTTATTACACATGAATGGATGTTAAGGGAAAGCTTCTTTAATTCATGTTGTAACAAAAGTTTTTATTTTCCAGTATAAACTGATGAGGATGGGTTACTTTCCTACATTTACAATTATTACGACAGTTCATTATACAGTTTTCAAGAACGTTTAATTAATTTCAAAACTTATGTGAAACAAATTTGTTATACATGATGGTTTCGAAGTTATTCCCTGTAAACCAAATATGCCAAATTATCTTTTCGTGTGTGGTTTACCCCTTAAAAGGGACAATTGGGTAAAACCGAAAAAATATGTATTGCATTATTCTGACCCTTCATACCCATCAAGTTTACTCAAGAGCATTTATTTGCGTCTAGAACTCTTCCCTTGTCAGTGAGATGGGAATTTATCGAGCAGTCAGTCTTCTAGGAGGAAACAGAATCTACTCAAGGCCCTTGTGGTGCTTGGTACTACACAGATGTGCACATCCAACCTGGATCATCAAACACGAAACATATGGAGGATTAAAATGATCAAAATGGAAAACAGAATTTATCGAATGTTCTGCTGAAAACGATCAATAGATAGAAAGGCCTGAAGACTTTATATGGTGATAACTTGGCACAAGTCTAACATGTGTGAGACTGGTCATGCTCTACCTTCCTACCACAGTGCAAGGACACTCTGCGAGTTTTTGGGGGAATTATAGTTGAATCTACGGCCTGCAAGGTGGGAAGAGACCATCTCACGCATGCAGAGCTCAGAAGAGTGCAGCAGTATGGACAGTGATGTAATCAGACCATGATCTGAATGCCAGTTCCACTACACTCCCTGTTTAGGAAACTTCATCTCTAACACAAATTAGGGTACGGGTTCAGGCGTAACTATACGTTCACAAAAATGAAAATCTTAGGTTTTCGCCCCGCCGCGTGGGATTAGCCGAGCGGTCTAAAGCCCTGCAGTCATGGACTCTGCTGCTGGTCCCGGCGGAGGTTCGAGTCCTCCCTCGGCCATGGGTGTGTGTGTTTGTCCTTAGGATAATTTAGATTAAGTAGTGTGTAAGCTTAGGGACTGATGACCTTAGCAGTTAAGTCCCATAAGATTTCACACACACAGATTTTCATTATTAAGTTTCTTTTTTACTCTAAGTCTGACTTTATGACATAGTAATCATCATTATGATATGTACAGGATGGTAAAATATTGATATTGGGTGTTCACAACTGTGAAGCGAATTTCTAACTATTCTAAGGTTCTTTAATAGTAAGATGGTTGATGACCATATCTGGGGTCGATAAAATACAAATAAATTAAATACGGTTGGGGCCTGAGATGTCAATTAAGTTAAAATGCGTAATAAAAAAACAAAAATGGATGGAGTGTCGATAAACAGCAATTAGAAAGAAGTCCAGAATTAAAACAATTCAATAACTTCAGAGTATAATTCTTTTCGTTAAATCGGATATCTCGCATTTCTGCTTCAATTAATCCCGACAATCATGAATATGGTTAACGACAGGTCATGGCTGAATGTACAAAGAAATACGAGAGACGGATACGATCTCAGTTTTGAGTGTCAACTGCATATCATTTGCTGGCGTAGCGCGAGCGCGCATGTTTACCTTTCGCCGGTGGCGGCAGTGGCTGCTGTTGGCACGAGCTGTGAACCTGAGAATCTATTCTAAATCTCTCTCGACTGTTAAACACCAGACTGATACATTTCCTGCGTCTTTGGTGAAGCCGAGACTCCTAGTTGTTCCCTAGCTAAGTTAACTGGCATGGTACACGCTATTTGGCTGGAATAGCGCATACGTCGTTGCCCTCAAATCGCTCGCAAGTGTTAAATGTCAGTGTTCGGTCCAATTCTGTGTACTACGAGACTTTGCAGTTTAACTCCTTACGAGTAAAGATGAGCCTGTGAAGAAGTGTTCATATAATTACCCTCGCAATAGTCTCAGCGCTGAGCGAGTCGCCTTGCTCAAACACTCGACGATTTGCTGCAAAACAAAGAGCGAATTTCTCTGCCTGCACTTTGTCTATATCAAAGCTGGTGGCCACGCTTGTTCTTTCTGGCGAATCAGAGCATTCGTACTTGTTATAACTCCATCCACTTGAGTTTCTGTTGCCTATCACAGGCATTGTTTCTTTCGTAGAGCAGAGTTTAACTTCTCCTACGTAATAGTGCGATAAACAGCTTCTTTCCACGTGGGTTTTTATGCAGGTGGCCACAGTGGCCCATCAGTGGTCTGATTTGGATTTCTCTGGACGTTTATCAGCCATCTCCAGCCGTGTTCCTGTAGAACAGCTTTCTAAAGAGTCGTCGTTAAAAGCAGGGACATGGGTGGCTTTTGCTGGCAGTCAGTGTAGTTTCTCCGGCGTCTCATTGTGTACACTGAATGTCCCACTGCGAAGGTTTCGGCCTAACACTGGTATGGGCGTTGCCGTTGTAAAATTTTCTTGCACTCAGAACTGCGTTTCGTAGCTCAGGATTGCACTGCTCCTGCTAAGTGTCTTCTCCTCTCGGGACATCACCTCACTGAACGCCAGAAGCTTCTCAAGGCGGTGTGTGCCGTTGCTCTGCCTTGCTGAAAATACCCGTACAGTAGTTCATCATCTCCGACTTGATCCACATACGGATTAACCAGTTTCTGGACATAATAGCTAGCAGTAGCAGTTCGATCCAAAAATGTTGTTACGACGCGGACACCAGACATTGTGCACGAAACATCGTACTTGAGATTTGGCAACGGCTCTTCATTGTACTGATGGGGATTTTCTAATGGACAATGGAATGTGTTCTGTGAATTCACAAACTCTGAGAGGCTGAACCATGGTCCTCTGATGAAATAAGGAACAAAGGATGCAAATGCTCTGATTATATTCGACTTAGCAACAACTGGCAGAACGCAAGAACTACCGAAATAATGGTTGTTACCATTTTTTTTGCGGTGGGCAGTTCTAACGTTCATTAACAAGCATCACGTCCACATCAGTCTTACTGTAAATGTTTTCTGGGCCAATTTTAATTTCACCATCCTGTATTTGCTGTTGCACAGTCAGTTGGAACCTTGAGATGGCTTAAAAAGACGAACATCGTAAAAGTGAATCAATATAAATTAGTCCAGAACATAAAAAATATTCTTTTTGTTGTAGTCGTTATTCATGACGTTATTACAAGGTAATATACTGGAACGTAGATAACACAAATATATAGATACAAAAGGAAACACTGAGGACAAAAGCATTAATAGACATGATTTTTAGCTTATGTGGTCCTCTCTCAAAATTCTGCCATCTCTCTCCCCACATCCACCACTGCTGGCGGCTCACCTCCAACTGCGCAACGCTACGTGCTGTTCACATCCACTACAACAGCAAATATTCCAACAATTCAAATCAGCCTCAGACTGTACACAACACAGTCACTGATTTTCATACAGAGCGCTACGTGGCGTTACCAACATAAAAACTTAAACAGCCTACTTACATAGCCCCCTTACTTCACCACAAAAAATTGTACAAAGTGCTTTGGGCAGTACCCAGTAATTATTTGGTAAATTTTTTTTATATTAACGATAAAAAATATATCAAATGCCCACACCTATTGATACAATGTTGGTCAAAAGCAAAAATTTTCGCACAGTCCATAAAGACAGTCCTGATCAGTATACGAAAATGAACATGGAAGTAGTGGATTTTGACGCAGTCTTGAAGAAGTAGTGTTGTCCTTCCAACGGAAAGACAGTGCTGACTCTTGACAGGCAGACAGGTAATGGGCCACAACAGAGAAAACCCACAGCAGAGTCAGTCGAAGTTTTGAAGAATATGGGTAGGTAGGTCATCACAGAGCAGAACCACTGTAGTTCTGGTGGAGACTATGGTATTGGTGGGCCATAAGGTGCAGACCCACTGCAGTCCTTGTAGATACGGCCAGCAGCCATCTGTTGCGACTGTGCGGGTGCACAATCACCATCGAATAGTCTTGCAGATAATATAGCAAGTCTATGAACCACCACTTGTGCAATTACAATTTTTTTTTTTGAAATGTCCTTAAAACCTGCAATGGTGTTAACCAGTCCCTTGCTGAATTATCAACACACATGCAAACATTAACAGTCCATTTTTTTAACTTATCACATATTGTGCATATACTATGACCAACGGAAATGTGTGCAGTGAAATGAAACTTAATTTGAACAACTGGTGTCTACACAATTATAAATTTATAACATAAGAATACGATTACAAAGGTACAAAATACGTCATTAAAGAGCATAACATTTGTAGTAATATGGTCTTTACAAAAGAATAGAAATAAACATATACATCAGTGTTACGGTAATTATGACATTTACGAAGTAAATATCATAGTATTCGAAAAATTCTACGACATAACTCTTATCAATTAAACCCATAAAGACAGGAAGAACACAAATACACAAGGGTACACAAACACATAGTAGAATAACACAAAAGGAAAGGACAGGGTTTATCTTACTGCAGTATTTATAGTGTTTGATTTGCAAACAAAACTTTCTTTACTTCTTGGAGATCTCCTTTAGTTCATCATTACTCCCAAAAAGTCCTATCTATACCTATTGTCCCTAAACCCTACTATTTGGTTTATATCCTCTTTCAAAATAATTATTTCTCATTTTACAATACTCATTTTGGCCCAAATCTTTTTCATATAACTTCTCAACGCATTTCTTCCAATACATCACAACTCATTCTTTTATATAGCCTACCCCATCTTAAGCTAACTTAAATCTATTGAGCTCAGATGTATAAACTAAGGTACGAGGCAATGCAGCATCAGAAAACAATTGACACAAACAGCAATGAAAAGAAAGTGAATTGGCAAAGCAAGCAGCAGTATATCTAAATTAGCAAGCAAATGCAATATTACAACTAATATGAGCCAATGAGCAGCAACAAGAAAAATAAATCTGTAGTAAAACTGGCTTAGCAGCGTAATACAAAGTGACAAATGCAATGACTTAAACCTAAACATGATAAAGCTCAAGCAGAAAGAATATTACAGTAAAGGTAGGAAATGTCTAATACCTATGTCAGATCTTAGCACTAGAACGATGCATCACAAAAACTTACTCTGACAAAACAAGTTACCAAATCGTTGAAAAGATTATGTATGCAATTCCTGTGAAGGGAAATATCTATTTGTGCTCCCTTTTCTTTTAAGAAAGTAGATCATAAAGTTATTATATACTGGGTCTGTAGACAGAAAACATTTCTAGTAGTACATCTATTAAATTTTATATTAACCAATCCTGCAGTGCAGCTAGAAACTAGATATTAAACAAAATGAACTAATATATACATAAAGCACGGCACGAAACGTCATTCACTAGCCATATGGCATTTCATAAGGCAGTAAAAAATCTCTCAACTAGCAAGACAATATACGTAAAATGTTTTGCCTCATTTCATTAGGCATTTCAGTAAATATCAGAAATTGCGAGCTCCAAAGTGTAATCATATGTTTTCAAGTATGAGCATGTCGTATTTGCGATGTGTTCTACAAAGAATTGTCAATAGCAATGTTAATGGCCTCTCCTTTTTTTGTGCCTCTGAAAGGCACGGCTTTTTTTCCAGGTGACTGTCGCATAGCTGGACGTTTACAGCACATTACGTCAATGTCGCTTAGCTTTCTTACCGAAATATTTACAACAGCAGTTTCTGCTTCAGTAACAGTCTCATATAAAAAAAAAAATTCACAGGTCAAAAAATTACTGTAGAAGTGCGTAGAAACGAAATCTCATGAATAGCAGTGTTGTGATACATTCACTCATGGACACACATGTCTTAACTCTTAAAGTACGATTCTTGGTATCCAACATCCTTTTTCGCAAACCTGAGTCCCTAACGTATATTCATTATTCATATACATATACACACATAATCACATTCCTCATATTGCATCAGCTTATTTATCATAAACATACCTCAACAGCATAACAAACATCGTTCTCGTAATAATAACATCATAACAGATCAATCACATTTCAAAATCGTGGCAGCTTCTTTCAATAATTTCAAAACCTTCAATAAAGTCATCTATCTCAAACGCACTTCAAAAATCATGATCCCTTACCAAATACGACATTCAAAGCTCTCATAGTATCACAATGGTTCTGAAACGATATGAACAGTTCACAAGGTACAGACAAAATACAATTTCGTAAGTGTGAAGTTATCCAACTGTGTAGTTGCGTAAACATGTGTCACAGACGAAGTAAAAGAAAATGTTTGTCTCTCTCAGTTAAATGATCAGATAGCAGTGTAATTCTATGTTAGAGAAATATGAGACTGATGTGTAAAGTTGTATAAGCAAATATCATATTAGCTAGGGCTCCTAGCGCTTGCCGCGCACTTAGTACACAAAGTAGGCGTGTACCCCCTGAGAATTAATGTAATTATACCCTCCGGTGTTACAGATTACAGTAATGGAATGAAATGTATCATAGAGAACCTTTGTGTCTTTGTAATTCAAAAATCTTTAAAAATAAATGTTTTATGTACAAAATTAATCACTCAAATACGTGTACGGTAGCGCTAAACTGTGTGTCTTGTTGTAAGATAATCTCTGTCATTACTTAAGGGTAAAAAATGTGCCAAGTGTCGTAATTATCGTCGTCGCTAAGCGAAGTTCTGTAGAAGTCAAGGTACTTACCTCGTAATAAACAAAAGTGAAATGCAATGTGTATAGATAACGTAGTTATTACGTACATTACCGTTATCAGGAAAGTACTTCACTGTAACGTATTGTTGTGCTACAGAAAAGACTGTCTCATTGTAGCTATACCACAAAAGTTACTACTAAAACATGTTTTACCTTCCAGAAGAATTCAGAAAAACTGTGTAGATATAAAACACATACAGCGCAAAAGCAATAATGTAAATTGTGTCACACATTAGTAGCATTGTGATATAATCGTGTAGCTGTCAAACAAACCAAATACTAAGTCATCTGTAATCTCACAGAAAGTAATTTAAATAAAGAATGCCTTTTCAAGTAAACCAAAATGTTGCATTAAAATCTCATTAGCAGTATATGTCCCAATACATAAGCCTTATAGTCGTTACGTAATCGTGCAACGAACAACTAAGAATGTACACACAGTAACACTGTGTCGTATGTTCACTATAACAATGCATTTGTAATTACTGTCTAAATAAGTTCTCTATGTTCTTGACTGGATAGTTAACTTCAAACATTGTTGCATGTTAACAGTTTCTAAGTGTGACAAAGCGTACTAGTAACGTGAAGTGAAAAATTTTATGGCAAAGACTAAGTTAAAAAGTAGATTATCTCTCAATAAACGGTTTTACATGTGAAATGAGGTGCAATCCTTTACTCTTCCTAGTATGAAGAGTTTCAACTTCAACGCAATTATTATGTGGTATATGTCAGATCCTGTAAGGTCCATTGTAAATCAGAAAGAATTTATGACTCAAGTGTTTCGTCTTATGTGAAAATGAATGAGCTTTAATGAGAACTTTCTGAGCAATATATAGTTTTTTTGCATTTGCTTTACCGTGTAGTTTTCTCCTTTTGTCTGAAGCAGAATTTATATTTTTAATAGCCAAATCAATTATGTCTTTATGTCGAAGTTTACGTGTATTCGGAAAAGGTACAAGCTCTCTGATTCTGTACGGTGGTTCTTCATTTTTCAGTACAAGAATAGGTGGCAAAAGCAGTGGAGTCATGAGGCATTTCATTCAGCACGATTTGAAATAAGTGTAAATATCTGTCGCAATACTGATGCTTTCTGTGACAATAAAGTCGGCAAAACTTGTTGATTTCTTTCATAATCCATTCAGACGGGTTACAATGCGGTAAGTTCAATTAAATACAAACGAGTTTGATTTTATGATTCCGAAGCATGTGTGACCAAACAGCAGATCTGAATTGCGGTCCGTTATCTGAAATGACTTTACTAACGTGTCCAACTTCACGTAAGAAATTTTTAACAAAGGCGTTGGATACAGACCGTCCAGTGCCTTTACGTAACGGTGTGAAAGAAACAAATTTTGAAGTAAGTTCAACAGCTACTAGAACGTACGAAAATCCATTCAATGTTCTGACAAGGGGTCCCAAGAGATCAACAGCAGCAAATTCTTTTAATTTAGAAGGAATGATAGGAAAGAACAGAGCACGATGTGAGATGGTAGATGGTTTATCTTTTTGGCAAAGTGTGGTGTCACCGCCAGACACCACACTTGCTAGGTGGTAGCCTTTAAATCGGCCGCGGTCCATTAGTATACGTCGGACCCGCGTGTCGCCACTGTCAGTGATAGCAGACCGAGCGCCACCACACGGCAGGTCTAGAGAGACGTACGAGCACTCGCCCCAGTTGTACAGCCGACGTTCATAGCAATGGTTCACTGACAAATACGCTCTCATTTGCCGAGACGATAGTTAGCATAGCCTTCAGCTACATTTGCTACGACCTAGCAAGGCGCCGTATTCAATTGATAATTAATATTGTGAAGCATGTACCGTAACGAGAGATGTTCTACAATTGTGGATTAAAGTTAAGTATTATATCAACTACGTACTTTATTTGCAATTCGCAAGATATTGTCCTGTTCCGGACCTCACGCTAGTCAGCGTGTAATTAAACGCGTGCATTTCGGCCTCCTCTAGAAAAACAGTGTTGGCTCTTCTGCCAACACTACACTTCGAATTCTCTTTTCCATATTGTTAAAAAAACAAATCGTCCGAAGAATATGATAACATTTTCTTGGCACAAAATGTGCGTAGCTGAAATGAATGTATCAGATGAACTTATTAACAGAATCGTCAGGAATGCGAAGTACCCATAGCTTGTCATCAACAGTGCAGCGTTTGAAGAGTATGTTGTTTCTAACGAGATAATAATGCCGAATCTGTGTGTGTGTCTTTTCATGCGATTTACTTTTGATGTCTTTCTAAATCGGATCTTTATCTTGTTCATGAGCAATGTCCTTTAAAGATGTGGTGATGAAGTTTTCAAAGGCGACTTTCTGAATGTAAAGAATAGTGAAATTTTTCTCGAGGTTGCCTTCTGTGTTACTTTTCTCAAGACCAGCCGGTGCGTGTGACAGTCCGCAACAATGTTCTCCTTGCCGGGAATGTAGACTGTTGTGAAGTGGAATTCTTGGATAAACAATGCCCAACGTTTTAAACTGTCATGATTTAATTTTGAAGACATAAGAAATTGTAATGCACGATGATCACTGTATACTTTTACGTGCTTACCAGAAAGAAAGAAACGGAATTTCTTAAATGCCCAAACGATAGCTAAAGCTTCTAATTCAGTAACGGAATAATTTTTTACAAATTTTGTTGGCACTCGGCCAGCAAAAGCAATGGTTTTCTGAACAGTCGTGTCATTTTCTATGGCTTATTGAAATAAATGGGCACCAAGACCGACTTTAGAAGAATCCGTGCTAAGGCAGAAATCTTGTCACAGATCTGGATGAGCGTTAAGTAGTGCTTCTTTCAAAGAATTGAATTCCAACTGTGCCTGTTCGTCCCAGTCCCAAATAGTATTTTTTTCAGTGAGAGAACAAAGTTTTGGTGTAACTAGAATTTGCATATTCAGAAAACGACAGTAAAAATTTACGAGATCTAGAAAACTGCGGACTTGTTTTTTTTTTGTGAAGGAACTAGAATGGCTCTTATTGCTTCTAACTTTTCAGGACCTTGCTGAATGCCTTCAGAAGAAATAATGTGTCCCAAAAACTTCACCTTTGTCCTACCGATTTCAGACTTTTCCAAGTTAACTGTAATTCCAGATTCTGCAAAAATACGTAACACACTGTTGAGGATGCGATTATATCGTTCCCATGAGGCTTCTGTTATTAGAATATCGTCCACATATAAGGTGATGTGACATTTTGAGAACTCAGGTAATATGGAATTTAGCCCACGAATGAATGCTGCCGAAGAAATGTTGAAACCAAAAGGAAGTTTCCGAAATTGATAACAAACGCCGAAACATAGAAAAGCTGTGTATTTTCTACATTCTGGATGAAGTTCGATTTGATAAAAGCTGGATCTGAGATCAATGGAAGACAACACTTTTACGCCATTAAAATTTTGAAGAAGTTCTTCCAATGTTTGCGGCCTATCTGTTTCAGGAATGATGATAGTATTGATTTGTCTAGAGTCTAAGACAAGCCTGATCGATCGATTTTTCTTCTCAACAACGTGTAATGGATTGTTGTATGAGACTACTGCAGGCTCAACACTTCCCTCGTCAAGCATAGATTGTATTTCTGTTCTAACACGGTCCCTATAATGTGCCGGAATTACGTATGATCTAACACAAAATTTAGTATGCTCACGAACACGAAATTGGTCTTGAAATCCCTTGATTGTTCCTGTTTTGTGAGTAAAAACTGTGGAATGTGCTTGTAAAATGTCAAAAAGTTCCTGCCTATCAGTGTCATTACAATTCTCAATTGTTTGAATTTTATTCTGAGTTAACTCATCCCTGTCAATACTTGCAGAGTGATTGTTAGTGTCAAGTTGCGTCGAAAATTCCGAACTGTTGTCTAACAGGAGGTAAAGCCGATTAATTTCCTCGTCATGGTTTGAGAACCAGTGTTCAAATTTCAAAGCCGTTGACTTATCTTATTTCTCTAAACTTATTTCAGCATTGTGAAAGTTTAAGATTGCTTTGTATTCATTCAAAAAATCTACTCCCAATATAATTTCCGTTGACAATAATGGAACAATTAGAAAGTTCATAGATAAACTGTGGCTTTGACTAAAGAATTCTAAGTTGGTTTGTTGGCGCACATCTACACTTTTTCCAACGATTGCCCCTTGTCATTTAATCTTACGTAACGGAAGTGTGGGGCAATCGTTCGATTTGCTGTATTTGCTAAAGGCTGTTTTACTAATTACTGAAATGGGACTGCCAGAGTCAAGTACTGCCGAAAATTTTACGTCATTTACTATAATGTGAATTACAGGAGATGCAATGTTGTTATGTTTTATGTCGTGTTCCTGGAGTAACATGTCCCTAATGTCTTCCATTTTTGCGTAATTACTAGCCACGGCAGCTACGTCGTCAGCTTCATAAGTACGTTTTGTGGCTGCCAGCGGTGTGAGTAATTGCCTACTGTCTCTTCGTTGGCGCGCGTCGTTATTGGGATTTGGAGATCTAACTTGTACAAATTCACCTTGTCGAGAGTGCCCTGCCCTGTTTGAATCCCGCCAGTTCTGATGAAATTCAGGTCTGTCGTTATGTCGGTAGTTTCCATAGTTTCTTTTTTATCGGTCATGTGGTGGAGAATGTCTCCAGGAATCGTAACTGCGCAGTGGACCGTTGCGTCTGAAGTTATTCTGTCTCCCTTGATAATAATTATTTTGGTTCCCATATTGTCTGTTTTTCTGATAGTCTCCGTTATAGTCATTACCGCGGAGAGGTGATCTTTCCCTGCAATTATTACTACTCTGCCAACGGTTGTCATACGGGTGGTGTCTGTTTTGGTCACGATTTGCGTTGTAAGAACAGCCTTGTCGTGTCCAGTTATTATTTCTGTCATCTCGGAATTGTGACGGATGTGACCTATAATTGTTGTGTTCCTGTTTTCGCGTCCTGCGATTGTCAGTGTCAATGTCCAATTCTTGTAACAGTCCCTGAAAAGCTTCAATGTCGTCTTTGCAACGTCCTGCCAAAATAATATGTCGTAAATGTTGAGGCAATTTGATTAAGTAAATGCGAATGCGTTCTGAGGGGCTGTATGGGTTTATCAGGTACTGATTCTTGTGCAACATGTCTTCAAAATATTTGAGAAGACTGGAAAAATTCAGATTGTTCAAAGTGTTTCATCATTATGATGCTATGTTTTACGCGATCTTAAGTAGCTTGAGACCAGTTTGCTAAGAGCAAGGCAAGATAAAATTCTCCTTCCCTGTGACAATCGTGAATGACCGATCGCATTCTTACAGCTGGTTCATTCTCTAAGTAGCCACACATAAATTCTAGTCTGTGCTCTAATGACCAGTTGGGAGGAAAACAATAAGAGAATTGATGGAGCCATACTTGAGGATGAATGTCGTTGCCGGAATTCTTAAATGTTTTGAATTTACATATAGTAATAAACAGCTTATAGTCAAAATCATCATGTCGGCGAGTCGCATATCGGTCATTGTTACGTCGTGTCGGCGGTTCCACCTCAAAATTCGGCGCACCATGCCAATTTCTTTCATAATTTCCAAAATTCCCTGCGTTATTATTTTGTGGTTGTTACGTATTTCTATGTCCCTCTTCTCGTATTGGAGCGCGAGTGTCCTCTGAAATATGTAATTCTTATATTACTTGTGCCAACTGATCTTGAACATCACAAATTTCTCTTTTGTGTTGCGTATTAATTTGATTTTGATTTTGTTTAAATTTCTTAATTTGTTGATACTCTTTTGTGCCAGTAAAGGCTACGGGTCTTGTGTCATTCAGGTCATCATCTACCTTTGTAGATAAATTAGTGAACTGATCCGAAAGTTCGGCTACTTTCCCCCATAATGAACTGATTTCCTCAGTGTGTTTTCGTGAACCAAGTTTCAGAGCGTCCATTTGTGTTGAAAGCGTATCTACTGTGTCCTTTAAGGTATCCTGAGTTTTGCAAGTTGCGTAACCGAATCGGTAGATGCAACTGAGTCAATTTTAGCTTGTAAATTGTCGAGTTTTCATGAACAATGGTTTGCAGCTCTTTTATGGCTGCTTCGTGATTCTGTAATGCATTTTCATGCCGCGAAAAAATAGGTTGAAAATGCTCACAAATTTATGTTTTTACGTCATTTCAGACTTTTTGACATTTCGATTCGATTTTAAGTAACTCAGCAGTTAAACTTTCACGTGTTTGTTCAAGCGTAGTGTCTAACGTTTGAAGCTGATGCTGTGTTTGTCTCTGATTTTGTTTGATTTCTTGCATTAATTGCTACAATAATGTATTAGTGTCTTGGAATCTGTTCCTCTATGCTTTTGGGCAGTGTATTTGCACCGGAAACATTTGCATTTTGGAAAGCAGAAGATGTGTCTTGACTTAATTGAGAAAAAGGTGAGGACGCAAAACCTGAATCTACAGTATTTGCAAAATTATGTCCTGTCATTTCGGAATCCTGAGGCGAGCTGTTGCCGACCGATCGATCGATAGTGCTTCCCTGTTCACCGTTGTTTCACTGTCTACACCATTATTTGCAGCCCGCTCCATTTCCCTGCGCACAATTACCAAATTACTACTTTGAATGTCTGTTAATTCATTACACAGTGGTGCTGATAAGCTACGTTCGTCGTCACTATCATTTCTCAATTTACTTTGGAGCTTAGTGTTACGTTATTCACACGCCATAATTATCACGTATTTCACACGATAACAAGAAAAGCACAATTTGAAGAGCAAAAACAAGAAAACACATTAACATAGCACTGAAAATAATATCTAGTTAACTGCAAGCGCAGCTGCGAAATGCTTAGTGCAAATCTATATCCATGCCACAACTGTTTTACTGTACAACAGTGAAAAACTACAATTACAAAGGACATTGTCTCTACAATTACGCCCTAGCAATAAACAATAGCTACACTAATTACACAAACTACAAGAAAAAATCAGAAGATTCCAGTGAGGTATCCTCGGCTAAGGGTCGACATTTGAAACATCCCCTTAGAAAAATTTACATAAATGACTGTGCTGATAAATCTCTTACGTTATTTGTTTTTAAACAGCTGAGGAAAACTGAATGTACTCAGACATTTCTCTCTTTACTTACTGATATCATCACTAAACTGACACACAATATTTTTAGCGCAACGCAATCTGACTTTCAATAATCCCCACAAAAGAATGGCCCTGACTAACAATAACCTATACCTTTCATGAATCACTTACCTCACAAAAATCTTCGTTACTCCAACTACTGCAATACAGGGAGCGCCAATACTGCCAGCTAAATAAGAGATTCTAACTACTGAAGGCACTAATTACTGAAAAGCATAGTTAGCAAATGAAAGATTTTGATAGAGAACAAACAAAGTATTTACCTTAATAATGTTCAAAAGTCATCATATAGCAGTTGATGACATCCAGTCTTACAAATTTCCTTTTTCTGACGGACACACTCCCAGATCGTCCGCTCTCAAAATTCTGCCATCTCTCCCCCCACATCCACCACTGCTGGCGGCTCACCTCCATCTGCGCAACGCTACGCGCTGTTCACATCCAACAGCCCACCACTACAATAGCAAATATTCCAACAATGCAAATCAGTCACAGACTGCACACAACACAGTCACTGATTTTCATACAGAGTGCTACGTGGCATTACCAACATAAAAATCTAAACAGTCTACTTACAGTAGTTGTTTTATTAGACGATACGAGAAACCGTTTTTGCTCGTCTTGCTGCCTGCCGTGCAACTACACTGCATGAGCAATGTTCCTGCGGTGGTTTTCGTTTCCACTTTCCAAGGAAAACGGCATGAGGAGTCTTTCCCAAAGGGAATCGTTCTTATTCTCTTAAGACCTTCCCAAGAAATTAAAACCCCGCATAATATTGCCATTCCTCTCTAGCGGCACCCGCATCTTGTGCACTTTTGCAACCTATTGTTAGATGCCTCTCTGAACTGGAAGATCAAATGCACCTTCCTTTTCCTTCTTATTCGCCGAACATATGCAGTGTGATATTACACTCTTCCTCCTCAACCACTTTGAGAGAAAATCGCATTTTTGGTTTTGCTTGGAACCTGAACATTTTATCTATTGATCTCGATTGCTTCCTGTGCTGCATACTTTTAGGATGCGCCTTTAGACATTTACTTTATTCTCTGCTTATTATCGGTATCAGATTAATATTTCCCTCGTCTTCGAGATTTAACAAGTGTTGCTGTCGCCTCTGGCAACTGACGTACACCTTTTAGCACAATTTAGTATGTAGGGTCTGAAAGATCATTAACTTTGTAGTTAAGCCTGACACTTCTGAACCGTAACTTCTGTAAATCGCCTGCAGCTACATCCACTATGGTTACTTCAACAAGACCGCCTAAGTATCGTTCTCTTGTGCTATAGTATGGTATGTTCTGTCTAATGAGTTTGACGTCGATGGCACGATAAACGTAAACTATACTTCCTCTATTTGGCAGACTAACGAATACTGCAACGAATTTCTTAATTCAGAATTCATAAATTAATTTGTAGCAATATGTATTGTGCTGGACCGAGAAGGGTCATTACCCAACGCAGTGTTTTATACATCTTAACGATGTAACGAGCAAGGAGGACATCAAAAGCAGACTCGCTATGGCAAAAAAGGCATTTCTGGCCAAGAGAAGTCTACTAATATCAAATACCGGCCTTAATTTGAGGAAGATATTTCTGAGGATGTACGTCTGGAGTACAGCATTGTATGGTAGTGAAACATGGACTGTGGGGAAACCGGAACAGAAGAGAATCGAAGCATTTGAGATGTGGTGCTATAGACGAATGTTGAAAATTAGGTGGACTGATAAGGTAAGGAATGAGGAGGTTCTACGCAGAATCGGAGAGGAAAGGAATATGTGGAAAACACTGATAAGGAGAAGGGATAAGATGATAGGTCATCTGCTAAGACATGAGGGCAGAGATTGGAATACGTCAAGCAAATAATTGAGGACGTAGGTTGCAAGTGCTACTCTGAGTTGAAGAGGTTAGCACAGGAAAGGAATTCGTGGCGGGCCGCATCAAACCAGTCAGTAGACTGATGAAAAAAGAAAAAAAATATTTATTTATGTAATGGTTTAGACTTAATCAATCAACATCTGGGAATGTGACTGAATGTCTGGTCATGGGAAAAAATTTTAAAAAATTCCTAACAGTGCACGGCGAATAACTATTCAATGTTTTCGCGAATTTTATCCTAGCCCTTCTCTAATTCTTCTTACGTCGACGTTGTCACCGCATTTGCCCGTGCCAATAGGTAATATGTGAGTGAAATGCAATCATTTGTTTGTGAATCGGCACGGATTGCCCGGGAGGCCAATGTGAAGTGACGTGGGCAACATCAATAAGGCATCAACAAACTAAGCAAAAATAAGAACGGTTGTCCTTCTTATTGCTGAAATTTCTTCGCCAGGGTCGCAAAAAATACACAATGATTGCTAGTTTCAGAGAAAGTAAATCTCCATCATCATATCATTTGGACAGAAAAAGTTTTTTTCGGGACCAATCCATTTCGTCGGCTGTTCATATTAACCAGACGCAAAATGGTTCAAATGGCTCTGAGCACTATGGGACTTAACTACTGAGGTCATCAGTCCCCTAGAACTTAGAAGTACTTAAACCTAACTAACCTAAGGACATCACACACATCCATGCCCGAGGCAGGATTCGAACCTGCGACCGTAGCGGTCACGCGGTTCCAAACTGACGCGCTTAGAACCGCACGGCCACATCGGCCGGCAACTAGACGCAATATACAGTTCCTTCAATATGTGAACACACTAAGTCCAGTTTGTACATCAGAGGTCAGTGAGGAGGTAATAATAAATAGAATTGTCCAATGAAAGTTTTTGGGTGTAAAACATTATCCTCGTCTTTGTAATGCTGGAATTTTCGTACAGAGATAAAATGCTTAAAAGCGAAAATTTGATTATAATTTCTTCTAGCTCGGCCTACCATATTTAGGGTGACCGTATTTTCTTCGGACAAAAGTGGGACTTTCATACATTTTCTTGGCCAAAAAGTGGGACAATTTTTATTTCTTGTTAAATATCACTTTTAATGCTAACATTTCTTCTTCCTCGGCAAATATAGCCTTCACTGATATTTGTGTGTGTGTGTGTGTGTGTGTGTGTGTGTGTTTGTGTGTGTGTACAAAACCAAAAAAAGAATGAAAAGACTGGAAAGAAGTACATTTCAAGTTTTCAGAAATTTACTTATTAAGAAATGTAACATTTATAACACAGAATGTAGAAAGACATACAGTAACAATCACTACAAAAAAAGTTCTTAGTGAACACAAGGGATTTATGGTTTTGTGGATTCCACACTGCAATCATATTTCTTCGAAGATGGAATTTCATTCAGCAACTCAGGTTTGTCTAATAGGTATGTATAGAAGTCAGTGCAACTGTATTTACTGAAGTTTAAACAGGTCAGTAAAATACACTTAACGCTCCTCACCGTAAATCTATTCCTCTCATCTGTCCACTGTGACGATAGTAAGATGAAAACTCTTTCAACATTTGCATTGTGGGCAGGGAATGAAAAGAAGTACTGCGCTATATTAAGCGATTCTCTGAACTGTTCGTTACACTGGCAAGATCTGAAAAACCTACATTATTTTTCATGTGCCATCAACTGATTCCATTGTTCACTGTCTGTTTCCACTTGTTGTTTTACAAATGACTGTATACGAACTATTTCATCAAATAAGAGGCTGTCATTTACTAGTATGCCCTTTTCATTTAGCCACATTTAAGTATTTTCAACTACTGACCATTGTGGTGGTTCTGTGAGCATCATCCATGAGAATATTGAAAACTCAGCTATTCCCTGTAACCATGAGGATAAATAGTCTACTGAAGCATCATAAAACGTTGATACTACTATGTCAAATTTCTTAACAGACTGGTCATCACAATCTTTCAGCAGTTTTTTTTACAAAATGTTCATGTTTCCTTGAATTTAGACTTGTCAAAGCTTTATTTAAGGCTGCTAATACTTCACACATGGAATTATTCTGTTTCTCAAGGCTCAGAATGGATTGTTGGAAAACACTCATTTGTGAATGTACAAAAAGTAAATAACATTCATTTATAGGATCACTGAAAAAACTCTTTAAGATTGTAGGGCACTTTGAGTTAGACTGAGACAAAAAGTAAGATTTCAAAGGTTCATACATTTTCAAGATCCTTTCTATGGCTGGCAACAATGAAAGCCACCTTGTTTTGGAAAAGGAAAGTAAATTTTTGTAAGTGCCACCAACAAATTCACAGAATTCAGTGAGTTCTGCAACACGAATAGAAAAAA
This sequence comes from Schistocerca serialis cubense, assembly GCF_023864345.2. Lineage (NCBI taxonomy): Eukaryota > Metazoa > Arthropoda > Insecta > Orthoptera > Acrididae > Schistocerca > Schistocerca serialis. Next base: position 775,617,071 of record NC_064640.1, read on the forward strand.
TATGAAAATGGTTGCACAACTTCATGACAATGCAGTCAATGTCAACAGGTAAAACATCACAAGCACTTTGAAGTGTGTTATGAGCAACATGTGCTGGACAACCTAAGCCAACAATGTTAGGGTTTTTTAATTTTTCTTTCAGATGTGTGAAAACATTACTACCCCCTTTCTTCATTAACCCTCGCCAAAATTACAGTTAGTATTGTCTGCACCAAATGCAACACACTTTGAGATGATACTGAATGACTGTATAACATGAGAAAGATAATTGGAAATTGTTTCGTACTTTTCGTTCTGCAATTCATCAAGATCAAGCAATTTCGTCTGCAGTCCACCCTAACTTACAGAAAAATACTGAACTAACACATGAAAGCCGGCCAGTGTGGTCGAGCGGTTCTAGGCGCTTCAGTCTGGAACCGCGCGACGGCTACGGTCGCAGGTTCGAATCCTACCTCGGGCATGGATGTGTGTGATGTCCTTAGGTTGGTTAGGTTTACGTAGTTCTAAGTTCTAAGGGACTGATGACCTCAGATGTTAAGTCCCATAGTGCTCAGAGCCATTTCAACCATTTTTTGAACACATGAAAATTTTTCTGATGCCCATGGTTGCTAGCATCAGTAGATATTGAAAAGTATTTTGCACTGTTTACAGCAGCTATTACCTGTTTCTGGGAATGCGGAACTATAACATTGTTGATAATTGCTTCACACTTTGTTCTTACACACGAAACATTTTCTGCAATCTTAGAATCAGGAATTTTTGTTTTGTTTAGTTGAACACTGCAGTCATTAGAACGATAGCTTTTGTGGTGTTTAACAACATGGAATGACAGGGTACCTTCTGCTGCAGCTACGTTTTTCTGTTCTTGTGTATTTGAAGTTACAAAATATCGCGTCATTTTTTGCGAGGAACCCGCCGATCGAAGATTCTTCCTGTGTTTCTCTGCTCCCCATATGATGCTTGAGATTTGCAGCACCACCATAGGGATACAGCACAGTTACATACGTTACATTTTGCTGAACAGTCATTGTCTGTAGCAGTGAAGCAAGGAAATTTCCTCTAAAGCTCTTCCGAAAACTTTGATTTTCGTCTCGGTATCGCCACGACGTGCTAGCACTTCACGAAACTGATACTGAGTGCTGACAACAATGGCAAGCAAAACCAAAGTAAATAAGAGTACGCAACAATTATAGTGCTCAAGCTGTACATTATCAGGCGGTACCAACGTACGGAATGCCAGTTTCAATTGATAGTTTATAAAATCGACACTCAGAAAATATTTTAACCACTTTGTAAATGTCGAAAATAATCCTTGAAAATCGGGACAAATTGCTTGTTTTTTAAAAAAAGTCGGGACAAATTTTTTAGCCTCAAAAAACGGGACAACACCGATTAATCGGGACGTATGGTCACCACAACCATATTCGCACTTGGCACTAACTTTTCCGGTCTACCGTTACTTTTTACATCCTCTCTTCTACTCCCTGTTACGTTTTCATCACTGGAAAAATGTTCCGTGGTGCGCATTATAGGGTAACAATTACGCATATGAAATATCTCGTTGCTGTTCTCCATATTCGCAGTTTGAGACCCAGTCGCCCTGTGTAGACGCGGGGGCCATAAATTTACTGATATTTCGTTGCTTTGCAGATACGCTTTCAGTCTGAAGTTGACGAGCAACTCTTACATTCGAGCACATTCTAGTATCGTCTGGCCTTGGATATGATCGTGCTGAGTTTTAACTGGCTCTTTCGGTTTATGTTATTTCCAAACCGCCTATTATTTATTTTCTGAAATGTGAATTTTGACTAGTTTGCGACTTGACTTACTGAGATAATTGCTTAATTTTGATTTCTATGTTTTGTATAAATTTGTAGAGCTCCTCGGTCAGTGCGTTATTTGGTGCAATTTGTGTCTTTTGCAGCTGCGTTATTTCTACTTGTTTCCCGCGCCTCTGAAACTTCGTTAATGCATCTCTACCTATCTTTGTCGTGTTTTTTTGTCTTCTCTAATGTTTCAAGAGCAATCCGCTTTGCGCCCCTCGCTAGTAATCGCGCCTCGTTCGCGGTTCTTCTGACCTCCGCAATCTCTCGTTCTACTTTTATTCGCAGCGTCACTACCTCATTTATCACTTCCCTCATTTCATGTTTTATCTGCTGAATCTCGACACTAACGTTTAGAATTTTACTTCCCATTTCAGAGCGTACTTCATCATTAACCTTTTTTATTTGGCTTGCCAATTCAGCGCTGACCTTTTGAATTTTACTTCCCATTTTAGAGGATACTTCATCATTCCCCCTTTTTATTTGGTTTGCCAATTCAGAGCTGACCTTTTGAATTTTACTTCCCATTTCACTTCCCATTTCTTTTAGGTATGCGAGGGTGTCCAACACACCTGTGTTATGTAAATCTTCTCTCCTATTGTGACTTTCTCTTCGTCTACTCTTAGGTGATCTCCCGTTTTCCCTTTCCGTTTCTTGGTATTCAAGAAAGTCATCACCACACGCTCCTGATATGCTGCCTCGTGACGATGTCACTGACGGCGATCTACCACGATTATTAGTTGTTCCGCGTTCAATTGGACTCCCTACATTATAGTCCCGTATCTTTACGATTGCCTCAGTGTGTCTCTGTTCCTCATCTTCGCTATCAGATTGCCCACCACGGGCTTGACTGTGTCTGTCATCCTCAAAAAGTTCCTTGGATCGGTATTCTCCTCGCCTGTGCCTTGTTTTGCTAGCAAAGCTAACGTTTTCTCATCCCATAGGCTTTCCTGACTACTCCGTGTATCTGCCATTTCTATATTGTTACAATTAGTGATCTGTTGTGCTACTAAGTGCGCTTTCGCCCAAGTTATCATCTACTGAGCCCCGATAACTGCTCACTCTTAAAAGAACCTACGCAAAATTTACACTGCCCACAATTATTATGTAACGGGCATGTAACATAAAATATCTACAACAAATAAGCTCAACTAATGGCAACGTCGTGAACGAGCAGTGTCGTTACAATACAAACAGAATACAACAACAAATGACATAACATAAATATCAATAAATTGCAGCCAGTGGGCTGACGCGCAACGCCTCTGAAAAGAAATACAAAAAAATGCACAAATATTATTTTAATGCTATCGCGTGCCTTTACCACTGCAAACTATACATGCAAGCTGGTGATCACTATCAATAACAACTAAACATTATAAATGAGAAATTTTTTTTGAAAATTTCCGAGGTTTCAAACCACTTTATGACTACTATCAGAAGACTCTAAGTAGGATACTGGTAGGGTAAGCCATATCTAAGATGCTACTCCAGGCGTGTGTAAATATGAATGTGTGCAACAGAAAATACTGAAAGCGAAAATGAAGATTTGGCTCTGTCTTACTACCCCCTGGAGCAGATATTAGGATCTCTTAGTGGTAATATTATTTCCTCCTTGTTGCTATTTAACATATAAATTACATAAACGAATGATTAATGGAACTAGTAACTACAAAATGATAAATGTTGATTCTGCTTATACATTTATTGTAGATTAAAACCCCTTTTATATATTAAAAACGTTTATATATCAATGTCCAGTGGACATAAAGAGACAAATGAATTTCCTAACTAATATTACTGATCAGTTGCCCAAATCTGCCCCTTTTATGGCTACGCGACCTAATATAAATAATGCGAGATGACTGGCATCATCTAAGTACCAAAGACTAGAAGACACTCATTTCAAAGATGATCTACAGTGGTGTGCAACCTCAGTGGAAATAAAAGTTACGTGATCACAGCTGTTTAGCTTTATAGCCCTAATAAGCCGAAGCAATTTCACTGTATGTACTGCGTCCGGTGCATCGGAGTGATGGTACACGTCTGCGACGACGGAAGAACTATAGTTACAAAATATAAAAACAACGCATTCAAAAACTATGATGGCAGAAGGCGGTCCTCTGACTAGTATAATCTAATACTGTCTTCTCCTCTCTGTGTTTTACAGACGAGAAACGCGAACTCGAAGCCACAAGGACGGAATTCAGATAATGTCTCAACGTATTGGCAGAAGTGCTCTCAAATCACTGAACGCTGCGTACTCAACGACGACTCCCTACCCGGAGGCGAAGTTGTATAAGTACGCAACACTGCAGTCCCTAAGCGTTCTAACTCTAAGATCTCCTGAGAGCAAAGACGGCAAGTCCGTCTGTATCAAGAAAAGCTGATACTAAGCGACCGTCAAACAGGGGCACTCAAAACCGAAGACTTCCTTCTCTCCACCGCTGGCTTCCCAGCAAAGCTTGGCTCCCCTCCCTCGTAAGTGCAGAAAGCGAATCATATTCTCGAAACCACGGAATATTATCCCTCTCTACAGATTCTTTCGAATGCCGTCCAGCCCGGAAAGTTTGCGAAGAAATACCTATCCCCGTTAATTAGGAATTCATACAATGGCACGCTTCTCAGAGTAAAAATCCTCGGAAATAACACAGCCTGCGTGATTTCCGAAGTAACGCTTCCGTGTTCCTCTCTGCTGCGTCCAAGATTTTGAGAGTTTCCGGTTATCCTTCCAGCGTAGCTACAATACCGGCCAGCTGCCACTCTATTGTGCTTCAGTGCTCATGTGTCCCGACCGTCCGGCTAGGGCTACGTCCTCTGTTAAGCAGGACTAACACACCTATGTGGGCTTTCCCACCCAGGGCCTGAGTTATGCCTGCCGTTTCATTTCCACTGGTAAATAAAATGTCATGTGACTAGGGCCTCCCGTCGGGTAGACCGTTCGCCTGGTGCAAGTCTTTCGATTTGACGCCACTTCGGCGACTTGCGCGTCGATGGGGATGAAATGATGATGATTAGGACAGCACAACACCCAGTCCCTGAGCGGAGAAAATCTCTGACCCAGCCGGGAATCGAACCCGGGCCCTTAGGATTGACATCCTGTCACGCTGACCACTTTTTTTTCTTTTTCTCATTTCGTTCGTTTTTGATCGTTGTGTTTGGTCGTTGCGGACGTCACGTGACAGCTGGTCAAGTTCGTATGTTCATCCTTCCACTCAGTTTTTTTATTACAGAGGCCAACCAGCTCTCTGACTTACCACGCTGAGCTACCGTGCCGACCACCACTCAGCTACCGGGGGCGGACATATGTTCCAACCTCTACTAGTATGGGCACTCATTCATTACGCCGTGCCGGCCGGGGTGGCCGAGCGGTTCTAGGCGCTGTAGTCTGGAACCACGCGACCGCTACGATCGCAGGTTCGAATCCTGCCTCGGGCATGGATGTGTGTGATGTCCTTAGGTTAGTTAGGTTTAAGTAGTTCTAAGTTCTAGGGGTTTGATGACCTCAGAAGTTAAGTCGCATAGTGCTCAGAGCCAATTGAACCATTACGCCGTTTTGATAATAATGACACTCCATCACCTTTTATGCAATAAGCATTAACAACTATTTACAAGGTGTACTCAACAATGTCAGTCTTCTTTAAATATTCATATATACGATGCACAACCTATCAAATGATACCCAATTCCGGTTTTAAATCACGGCAAAGTATGTAGATGAGTGCTTGTAAGGTGCGGAATTGTAGCCACCTTACAACGGAAGTCGACCATTCGCCTTCCCCACCACAGTTCTCACCCGCTCGTTCCCTTTCATAATGCTTTGCAACATTACTCCCAGATATTTAAACGAATTTACTGTGTCAGTCAGAACACTAGTTATTCTGTATCCGAACATTACAGGTTTGTTGTTTCAACTCATCCTCATTAGCGTACATTTTTCTACATTTAGAGCTAGCTGACATACATCACACCAATTAGAAATTTTGTCAAGTCATCTTGTGTCCTCTTACAGTCACTCAGCCTGAACATCTTCCCACACACCACAGCATCATCAGCAAATAACCGTAGATTGCTGCCCACCTTGTCAGCCAGATCATTTACCTACATAGAAAACAAGGCTTTGATGAACACTAGACGACAAGGACAATATACTGGGTTTTATTACTTAGGGAGTCTTCGAGCCACTGATATGTCTGGGAAAGTATACTCAATGTCCGCTCAAACTTGAACCACGTTCCGCATAACAGAACTACATTCGGCTGACTAATGAATAGTTCTCTTTGCGAACTTTCTCTGTTAGAGTTAGCCGATCTCGCATTCCGGCTATGAGCACTATGCGACTTAACTTCTGAGGTCATCAGTCGCCTAGAACTTAGAACTAATTAAACCTAACTAACCTAAGGACATCACACACATCCATGCCCGAGGCAGGATTCGAACCTGCGACCGTAGCGGTCGCTCGGTTCCAGACTGCAGCGCCCAGAACCGCACGGCCACTTCGGCCGGCGATCTCGCATTCCGCTGCAATACTTTTAAAGCAGTCATAATTTAAGCAGAGAGAGATTGAAATCTACCGATGACCAGTTGCCGGAAATCGGAATCATTCATAACACTGTTTCGTCTCGTATTTTGCAGAAGAATATCGATAACATTCATTATTTTATCGATGAGTTCAGCATGAACTGGAGGCCGTCATTAGTTCGGTACTTGTGAAGTTGCTGAGCTGTGAGCAACAGGCTGATAGGGATCCTGACTTAGAGGAGTGGACACATATTACGTTGGATATAACAAGCTGCGGTACTGAGATCGCTCACGGACGTTACTAGGTTTGTTTACTTCTGCCTGCCGCCGTGGAGGTCGGTAAGCGATAGTAGTCTTCCGGGGCACATTCACACATAGCGTTCCGCCCCCACTTCCGCGTCGTTGACTCTGCATGCTTTTGGCCAGCAGCGGCGGGAAGAGTTATGTAGTTTGAAATTCGATAGCACTTAAGTTTGGTGGAGCAGCAAATATCGGCGCCGAAAAGAAATTTTGTTGACCCTCGGCGACAGATGCGTAGGATGACATATGAGCAAGAGATAGTGCACCCCTCAAGTAAATATTGTTGAACGTAGCTGATTCTTGAGCTCGTCGCCGTATATGGCACTCAGGGCAAGACAGATCCGTGGCTGTCTGTGGTCCCCCGCAGTGAGCGCAAATAGTGATACAAGAGGCACAGTATTCGACAGAATGTGGCCCACTACATTTCACGCATCTCATCTGAGATCGAAATTTTTTGCTTATGTGCCCATAACGAAGGCAGTTAAAGCATGCTTGATAGTTGGCACATAAAGATCTACACGACATCTTGTGCCATGGATAGACACAGTTTCCTACGATGTTTGAAGGTCAAAGTTTAACAAGTAGGTCTGCAGGTTGACAATTTGATCTTTACCATATCTCTTCGTAAACCTCCGAACTCCTATAACAGGGGAGGGATATTTTACAGCTTCCAAAATCTCCGCTTCTTTAAGGTTTATGTCTACTTCCCTGATTACTTCCAGTCTGTGGACACTTTTTTTTTTTTTTTTTTTTTTTTTTTTTTCACTTGCCGCCCTGATTTTACGACCCACCACCTAAGTGCTTAAGGTGGGTCTATTTTGACCACTTGGCCGCTACGACCGGTGTGCGGACTCTGATGTAGTTGATGAAACTCACACCAGTTCCCGCATCCGGTCGCACCGTTGCCCGTGTCCCGCCACGTGGAGGCGGGTCTGTGCTTTTTTTTTTTTTTTTTTTCTTTTTTTTTCTTTTTTTTTCTTTACTTTGGCAGCTTTCCCAAAACCGATTTAACAAAAATTTTACAAAAATTAATTTTGAATTGGAAGAAGGAAATACAAGGAATAGTTTAGTCTGAAGAGGAGAAAAGACGATAGGAAAGGAAGAGATGATAGTCCCACCACCGTAGGGGACTGAGGATGAGCGTCTTGGGATTTATCTTCAAGCCTCTGATCCTCAGTCCCCTAACCTTAGCCTAGGAAGTTCTATTCTATTCTAGTTGTGGCGTTTGATATCTCTATTTATGTTCTATCTGGTTACTTGTATACAGGTTTAGAGTGCCGTGGTAGCTGATGGCAATTGCGACGGTGCGCCGACACTGTTTATGTCTAATTTTATACATTAATCTATTGTCAGTTTTAGGTCTACTTATGTAAGTCTATTGCATGTCAGTTGTTTTATATTGAGACTTAGTTTAGTTCTTCCACACTATGGTGTCTGTCTGGGTGCTGCATATAGGTTTATTGTCTGTGTGGTCTTCTGTTCCTGTATTCTTTGTGGCATTCGTCAGAAATTTTGTCTGTTAGTGCGTTCAGTATGTCCCAAAGTTCAGGTGTTCTGATCGCGTCGTATATGTGTTCCTCTGTCTGTAAGTGTTGTATCCCAGGTGTGTTCCTGTGCTGTCTGTATTTCCCGCAGAATAGGATTGTGTGTTCGGGGGTTCCCATACCTCCACATGTACACGTTGATGTGTCTCTAAGACTCACGCGATTTAAGTGCGTGGGATAAGGTCCGTGGCCAGTCAAGAAATGCACCATGCCGCGGCTAGGATCGGCATGTTTCATTCTTAATCTTTCCGTTATGTTCGGAAAAAATGTATAGACTCTCCGTCCCTTATCACTTGTGCCCCATTCCTGTTGCCATGTGTCGATTTTCCATTTTTTGAGGTCCCGCTTATTGTTCAGCGGGGAACCAGTCAATATGTTGACCTGGTCTAGTCTACCCATCTTTAACCAGTACAGAGCGGCCCGATGTTTGATTGTGATATCTATCGGGAAAATTCCTAGCACGACACACAGTGCTTCAACTGATGTAGTGCCGAAGGCTCCCGATAGTCGCAGAAGGACGCTTCTCTGCCCTCGCCTAACCGCTGTTCTGTTTGTGACGAGGTTGAGTCTGTGCGCCCATGTACTGGCCGCAAAGCTTAGCACTGATTCGAAGAGTGCGCAGTGGTAAGTTCGTGTGACTGACAGAGGAAGTCTGTATTGTCCTGAATTAATCCTTGCCAGTTTATGTAGTAATTTTTCTGCCTTGTTTGTTGTTATTCTGATATGTTCATGGAAGTTCAGCTTCTCATCTATGTATACGCCCAAGTAGCGGGTTACCGTCATTCTCTTTATGTTGTTGTTCTGTATTTTAATAGATGGATTGCGTCTGAGTTGCCCTTTGAGCAGTGTGTATGTTGTTTTGTTGCCCGCTATCTTGAGTTTGTTTGTGTTGCACCATTGTGTTATTGTCTGCAGTGTGCCACTCGCCTTCTCCTCTAGCTGGGCTCTTGTATTTGCTGAGATGACCACCAGTAGGTCATCTGCATAGGCGACAGCACCGTCTGTCCTCATATCCTCCTCCAGCAGTTGCAGGAGAGGTTCAAAAATTATGTCCCAGAAGATGGGTCCACAGATCGATCCCTGCGGACATCCCTTGGTAATTTTCCTTATTACCTTCCGGTTGCCCACGCGCCATTCCACTATTCTGTCTCTGCAGTAGTCTAAAAGACTGTTGTATAGGGCTGCGGGTACTTCCATCTGGCGTAACCTCAGAAACAGTGCTGGCCACCACAGGTTGTCAAATGCTCCTGCGATGTCTATCATGATTGCCAAAGAGTATGTTTTATCTGTGTTTTGTGTGATTTCTAAAGCTCTGTTTATTGCATCATCGATGCTTTTCCCTTTCCGAAATCCAAACTGGTGGGGATTCATTCCAAGTAGGGTTCTGTGAGCCTGCAAGCGGTCACACAGTAGCCTCTCTTGGATTTTTGCCATGGTGTTTATGAGGCATATTGGTCTGTAGGATTTCGGATCTGATTGGTCTCTGTCTGATGATTTTCGTATGATGACTGCATTTGAGGTTTTCCAGACTGTCGGTACACGGCCTAGCCTTAAGGCGTCGTTTAGTAGTTCTGTTAAGTATGGGGTGATCTGTGGTGCTAGCCTCTTAAGCACTTCTGCATGGATCCTGTCGGGTCCAGGTGCTTTTTTATTCTTTAGCTCTCTTATCGCTACCGCAACTTCCTCGTGCGCAAAGGGACAGGTGACGGCGTCGGTGTTATACTGTTCATGAAGTTCTTGTCTGAGTGTGATCTGTTCCTGTGTGTCTGAGTCTGTGGCATCTTCCGGGAGGAGTTTGTTCAGCAGATATTGTGCTGTGTTTCTCCATCCCACTGTCATTGTGCCGTCTTCCTGCCGTAGCGTGCTTAATGCCAATGGGGTCTTTATTTTTTCTGTCAGGATCTTGTATTGTTCCCCCCAGATATTCTGTTGTGTGTGTGTGGTCAAGTAGCTCTCCCAATGTTGTTTCCTGGTCTGAAATAATGTCTTTTTGAAGAGTTCTTTGGCTTCCCTATATGCAGCTAGTCTCAGTAGTTTGTCTCTTTGTATCCATGTCCTCTGGTATAGTTTTCGTTTCCTTGTCATGTCACGTTTGAGTCTGGTTAATTCGTCTGACCATGGTGTTTCCCGTTGTTTGCTGTGTGTGTGCGTAGGTATTGCTGTTTCTTGTGCTGTTTGGATGATTTGTGTCAGTTTGTGTGCTCTGTAGTCCACGCTTCCCTGTATGTTGTATATATTCTCATTTTGAACAATTTGTTGTAGTCTGTCCCAATTCGCTCTTTTAAAGTTGAAGTGTGTTGTATTGTGTGTGGTGCGATAATTGTTTGTTGTGAGACTTATTTCTATTATGTTGTGATCACTTGTGGTCAGAGAGTCGTGTATGGTCCATCTTTGCAGTCGTCCTAATGTTCTGTCATTCGCCAGAGTAATATCGATTTTGGTGGCAGATCCGCCAGGACCTCTGTATGTAGGTGTAGGTCCGTCTTCATTTATAATATGTAGTTGTGTCTCCTGTATGACGTCGTTGACTTTCCGTCCTCTGTCGTCCGTTCTGTCCGAGTGCCATAGTGTGGATTTAGCGTTGATATCTGCACATATAATTAGGTTCTTATTTCTAGAGTATTCAGCAATGTCTTGTATCATATGTAGGTATGGCTCTATGTCGTCACTGTACTGTGGACAACAAAGAAAGGTTGGGTTGTTTTGGGAAGGAGACCAGACAGCGAGGTCATCGGTCTCATCGGATTAGGGAAGGAAGTCGGCCGTGCCCTTTCAAAGGAATCATCCCGGCATTTGCCTGAAGCGATTTAGGGAACTCACGGAAAACCTAAATCAGGATGGCCGGACGCGGGATTGAACCGTCGTCCTCCCCAATGCGAGTCCAGTGTAACAAGGGAAGGAATATAAGTTTCTATGTTTTTAGGCTTCAATGCTGTACAGGTAACCAAGAAATTAGCCTTGTCTGGATAGTTCACTTGCACCTTAACTTAAGTTTTCCCTGCTGAAGAGATATTTACTATAGCATTTTTCATTTCTAGCCAACGGCCTTGCCGCATTGGTAACACCGGTTCCCGTCAGATCATTGAAGTCAAACGCTGTCGGCCTGGACTAGCACTTGGATGGGTGTCCATCCGGTCTGCTGAGCGCTACTGGCAAGCGGGGTGCATTTGAGAAGTAGCGACTCCGGCCTCGTAAACCGACATACGGCCGGTAGAACGCCCCTCTATATGTTCATCCAGTGACGCCTGTGGGCTGCAGATGACACGGCGGCTGGTCGGTACCGTTGGGCCTTCATGGTCTGTCCGGATGGAGTTAAGGTTCTTTTTTTTAATTTCTGGCATAGAGAGGTGCAAGAGTTTCCCGAGAGCCATAGGGTGCAAGCGGCCTAAATTTTTGTCCAAACATTCCACATAAACAACGTACGGCACACTGTCTGTCCGTTTGCAGAAGTTGAGGGACCATTGCGTAGGTACAGAAACGACGGGTGGAGCGTTGAGAACGGTATGGTTGTTAGGAATGAGACCAGAAGCAGTTGTTACAGGGGGATCAGCAACATTTGAAACATAATTTGCAGGTGAGACGAGATTGGCGTCCGGTACAAAGGTTTTGGGATTCCTTATATCCAGACTGACCTCGCTTTGTCGCTTTTTTCTCGTGGTGGAGAAGCCGGAGGATTCCTGTACCGACAACTTCATCTGCTCTCTTGCCTAGCACATTGCAGAGGCGCCCCGAACAACCACTAACGACTGGCTCATAACTGCCGCCGTATTGTCCAACGTCGGTCTTGAATGAGCTGGTAACGGATCTGCGTCTGGATGTAGCCGCTGGACACTCGGTTATTGTTGATGCTGTCTCGTGGGAGTGACGAAATCACCACTCTCTTCTCCATATAGCCCACCATACAAGGCGGGGATTGTCGCCACGAACGAAAAGCTGTTATGCATACGCACTGGAATGTAAACAAAAATGGTTCAAATGGCTCTGAGCACTATGGGACTCAACTACTGTGGTCATAAGTCCCCTAGAACTTAGAACTACTTAAACCTAACTAACCTAAGGACATCGCACATATCCATGCCCGAGGCAGGATTCGAACCTGCGACCGTAGCGGTCGTGCGGCTCCAGACTGTAGCGCCTTTAACCGCTCGGCCACTCCGGCCGGCGGAAGGTAAACACAAGCGTCAAAAAGAGAGCGACCGCGGAACACTTCTGAACACTTTAGCGTCTGCGAGCGAACTGCCCAAGATACGCTTACGATTAAACCCGTGGAGCAGAACGTTGCAAAATCAGCCTCGCACGCTGCACGCAGCCAAGAGTGCACGGATTCTGGCCACGGCCCAGAGCCTGATTTCAAGCGGCGCCATGATAGATTTGAGGACGGGCGAAAGGCATGTTTCAAATACTATGTGGCACAGAAGGACGATGATAACCGAGCCGTGTGCAGAATTCGGTATTCGACATGCAGTAAGAGTTCATCCTATACTGTAATAGGCGACTCGAAAACATGTCTCTGCATCACAGTACATATTATACATCTACGTCGTATTCCGCTAGTCACCTAACGGTGTGTAGCGAACGGTATTTCTGTTCCTACCAACTCGTACCCCTTCCCCGTTCCACACGCGAATGATGCGTGGAAAGAATGGTTGTCGGCAAGCCTCTGAATTAGCTTTAATTTCTCGAAGATTATCGGCGTGGTCTTTCGCGAGATGTATGTGAGAGGAAGTAATGTGTGGTTCGACTCTTCCCGGAAAATACTCTCTCTGTGATGCACAACTCCTCTCTTGTAACATCTGCCACTGGAGTTTGTTGAGCATCTCTGTAACGCTCTCACGGAGACTAAACGACTCCATGACGGAATGCCCCGCTCTTCGTCGGGTCTTCTCTATCTCTTCTATCAGTACTACCTGGTAAGGTTCACAGATTGACGTCAGCAATACTCAAGAATCGGTAGAACAAGCGCCTTTTATGCCTTTTCCTTCGTGGATGAGTTACATTTCCTTAAGACTCTTCCTTTGAATCTCAGTCTGACATCCGCTTTTCCTACGATTTGCTTTATGTTGTCATTCCACTTAACGTCGCTCTCTACAGTTACTCCTATACATTTAAATGACTGAACAATAGTCACCATATACGAGGTGGGGGGAATAACAGTGGACCAGAGAACAGAATTCCAGGGTACGAAGAAACGCAGCAAAGGAAAGGAAATACAGTACTAACCTGAATACAGCAAATGTTGAAAGTGACCACCATTCATGTCTTGACAATTTTGAGAGCAGGTCAGCAAGTTCGTGAAGTCGGATGTACATTATCATGTACATCTGAAAGTACAGACTGCAGAAACCGCATGCACTGCTGCGGGAGGAAGTGTGGTCTAATCACGCCGTCTCCGAGCAGTCCTGCCCAGACTTCCAATGAATAATGCTGCTGATGTCGTGATACGTGCGTGGCATTAGGATTGACATCGGCCCAAATATGACAGTCATGGTAGTTAAAATACCATCACGGGTAAATCTAGCTTCATTCGTGATCAGAATGCTGCTTACAGACAGGGGATTCAGGGCAGGCTGTTATTCCACCCATTGGCAGAAATTCGCTCTAGGAGGGAAGTCTGCGTTGTAGAGGGCTTCCTCTTGCTGGAGATGATATGGATAGAGTACTTGCCGATGTAAAATCCTCCACGCACTGCTGTGACTCAGGACACGATCTTGCGTAGCAATCCCCTTGTTGAAGTATTCGGACGTTCGTCTACAATGTGTAACATCTTTTCCTCAACGTCGGGTGTTATGGGTCTACGTCGATCTTCTCGTACATGACGTGCGAAACTCGCGGTCTCTCTAAAGCGCTGCGTGCCGGGAGGAAAAGCTTCTTCATACACTCGTGCAGCCTCAAGGATACTGCCATTCGCTTTGCCATACATGAATTGCATGTCAGCGTACTATTCATTGGTGAAACCTCTGTCCATGGTGCCTTCACCTTCGTAACTGATTGTGATACAGTACGGTACGGCACAGTGCCTAACGCGTTTGCAGCCACCGGAGTAGGCAAGGTTGACATATATATCTACATAAAAATTCCGCAAGGTGCCGCACAGTGCATGGCTACCGGTACTTCATATCAATATTAAGGTTATTAAGTCCTGATCGAGCCACGTGCCTATGGAGGAATCTCCCTTCTTTTAGTCTCATTATCCGTACGCTAGATACACGATAGTGACAGCAGAACTGTCGCACAGTCTTCCTGGAATAGCGCTTTCATGAATTTACTCCTTAGGATTTCGTGAGGACAACATTAACGTTACCTGTTAAGTCTGTTGAAAGTGTAACTTCACATGACTGTAAGGCGAAAACTTTCTCTAAAAGGAAGGTCATCGTCGCCGTCTGCGGATGGGTTGCATACGGATTATATCCCTACGCTGCGAGGTTATCACCGTTCCCGGTTGATTGCAATAGCTGAATCGCAGGTGGCCTCGGACCTTCCGGGTAGATTGTTCTCATTAGTGATATTTATAGACCTGCGTGGAAAATTCGACGGGCATGCGAGAACACAGTCTCATATCCATACAACTGTAATTCCAACTTACCACTCACTGGAAAAGTACGTCGCTCACAACAGTCCATAGTAAAAATTGAATTCACCTGCTTGTTTCGTGCTTCATCACACGTTTCTCACACAAAAAATGATGGTCAGACGCAATGTACTTGAAGCTTTTGTGATCCAATAACAGATGGCGCCCACCTTCAGGTCTCGTTTGACAGAATGCATCCTAAATACCGCTAACAGTATCGCTTCTTTTGCCATTCGTCTGCATAGTTCCTTTTTCATGGGCCAGTGCTAAAACAAGGAAAACGTAGATATACTAGTGAATTTGGAAATAAATGTGAGATGAATCCAAGGAATACGCGCGACGTTCCAGATATTTCTGTATCAGGAGAGGGAATGTGTTCCAGCAGTGCTACTGCCACACCACAAATGTAAAATTAGAGAGATTCGAGCGCGCACGGAGCCTTCAGACAATCGTTCTTCCCGCGAACCATGCGCGACTGGAACAGCAAAGGGAGGTAATCACAGTGTCACGTAAAGTGCCCTCCGCCACACACCGTTGGGTGGCTTGCGGAGTATAAATGTAGATGTAGATGTAAATCGCAAATGCATGTCAACTGACATTTTTGTACGTGGGCATTCGCAATATTTTTAATGTTTCGCATACGCCAGTCGTAAGTGCTTGATTCCAACTGCAAAGACTGTGGCAACTGCTTATTTACAACTGGTACCAAAATAGATACCTGTGAAACGTCCCCTTAGAAAAATTTATACATGACTGTGTATAAACTGACACACAATATTATTAGCGCAACGCAATCTGACTTTCTAAAATCCCTATAAAAGAATGGCCCTGACTAACATTAACCTATACCTTTCACAAATCACTTACCTCACCAAAAATCTTCGTTACTCGAACTACTGCAATACAGCGAGCGCCACTACTGCCAGCTAAATAAAAGATTCAGACTGCTGAAGGCACTAACTACTAATAGGCGTAGTTAGCAAATGAAAGATTTTGATAGAGAATAAACAATGTATTTACCTCAATAGTGTTCAAAAGTCATAATGTATATACCAGTTCATGACATCCAGTCTTACAAATTTCAATACTCCGCCATCTCTCTCCCCACATCCGCCACTGCTGGCGGCTCACCTCCAACTGCGCAACGCTACGCGCTGTTCACATCCAGCTGCCCAACACTACAATGGCGAGTATTGCAACAATGCCAACCAGCCACAGACTGCACACAGCACAGCCAGTGATTTTCATACAGAGCGCTACGTGGCGTTGCCAATAAGAAAACCTAAACAGCCTACTTACACCTGTTTCAAAGTATCACTTTAAAGTAGCCACCAAAATTTTGTACAACCAGTTACCAGTGATGTGCAAGTAGCGGGATACCCTTACCAGAACTAGAAGTGCTGTTAATTCAGGTGTAACGTTTATTGCCCCACGAATCTCTGTAACAAATCCGAAGCGAGTGCGACGAAGTGATTTTTTCATCTGATGAATCAAATATAAATCACTAGGGCTTACGTCCGGTCATTGTAGTGGATAGTAAACCTCTTCAATAGATCGAACAAATCAGTCTCAACTTGTGCTGTGTGCACCCAAGTATTGCACCGAAAAATGATGAATGGATACTGTAAAATATATCGCTTCTTCTTTGTCAAAATTAGTGCTGGTTTAGTTACAAAGAAAGAAGAGTAATGCAGTGTATTAATAGCGTACTGTTTGATTCAAATGGATCAAATGGCTCTAAGCACTATGGGACTTAACATCTGAGGTCATCATCCCCTAGACTTATAACTACTTAAACCTAACTAACCTAAGGACATAACACACATCCATGCCCGAGGCAGGATTCGAACCTGCGACAGTAGCAGCAGTGCGGTTCCAGACTTAAGCGCCTAGAACCCCTCGGCCACAGCGGCCGGCTGTACTGTTTGAGAAAGGTATCCCTTAGAATGACGCCATCTCTGTGATTCTGGCGAACTATCAGACGTCGAGATGACCCGTAATGACGTCTTTCCCTTGATTGGCGTTTGAGGTATAACTCACACGATTTGGCCCATGTCTCGTCCAGCATAATGATACGGCATAAGAAAGCCTCTCATTCGCCTTCACAGCGAGCAGTATCATACTGTTGCTGTTTCTACCTTTCCGTCAAATCATGCTGAACCGATCGCGAAAGAATTTTTGTGAAACCCAGGTATTTCTTCAGAACGTGAAGGACAGTCGTATGAACTGGTCTTCTCTCCCCTGACAAGGTCACGAATTGTTTGGCAGCGCGATCACTGTTTACTCCAGCAGTAAGACCAGAAACTTCTTAGGCACTGACAAAGAGACGACCTGGCCGACAATGTCTGTCACTTTTTGGCGTTCTTCATTGAAATGTTTTATCCACCTTGGCAGTGTAAAACAGTGCACTTTCACCACATGCAACTTGGAAGACCGTGGATAACACTGTCGCGATGCACATCTTCCCGCCGTCTCCTAAACCTGATGGTTTCGTACAGCTGTCGCCGCATCCCACATATCAGTCCGTTTTTACATTCCAATTGTTCTCCGTGTTCCTTTATTTCTCTTTTTATTTTGGTCTCCTTTATCCCATCTAGCCAGACAACGTTCGGTCTTCCTCTTCGTCCTCTTCCCTGAGGATGTTACATTCGGATCTCCACTGGCCATCTGTGATTTGCATTACATATCAATACCAGGTGAGCTGCCGTTCTTCTATTCTATCTACGATATTTTTAAGCAGAGTCTTCCTATGGCACGGGAAACCATAATATGGTCCGGTCCTATAGGACGGGCCTTAAATGGATGTGCTGAAGCCTTAGCATTCTTAAAACACATACCCGGCTCGAGGTATCTCTCAAATTCTATGGCACGTTCAGTTTTTACCCAATTATGGTGTTCTTGTTTCAAAAACATTGTGACAGCACATTAGACAGTTCGCTCCACGAAGCTCTCTTCGTCTCCTATCCGAGAAAGCGTTTGATGTGACAAGGACAGTCGATTTGTGCTGAGGTGACGTGGGTGTATATACCGGGTGATCAAAAAGTCAGTATAAATTGGAAAAATTAATAATCGACGGAATAATGTAGATAGAGAGGTAAAAATTGACACACACGCTTGGAGTGGCATGGGATTTTATTAGAACAAAAAAAAAAAGTTCACAAAATGTCCGACAGATGGCGCTGGACAGCAAAACGTCAGTGACTGCGCATGACAATCGTGTATAAAAGGAGCTGTAATGAGAGAGAGAATCAGATGCGCCAGCAGTCGCAGCATGTTGACGTTGCCTGAAAAGGCGCTTTTAGTGAAGCTGTATTATCAGAATGGGGAATGTGCTAGTTCAGCGTTACGATTCTATCGCCATAGGAAGGGGATTCGAACGGGTAAAGGTCCGTTGACAAACGCAGCTGTGGCGAGAATGATTTCTAAGTTCGAAGCCACGTGTTGTTTAGATGATAGACCCCATAGTGGCCGACGGAGCACAAGGCGTACTGCTGCTGAGACAGTTCAGGAAGAAATGGAAACTGAAGCGGGTTCGTCTATGCACGGGGAAGTCAGCGCTCGTGCAGTCGCACGTCGCACCAGCATTCCATACACTACTGTGTGGTTGGCACTTAGGCGTACCCTCCGATGCTATCCGTACAAAATCCATCGGCATCATGAACTGTTACCTGGCGATCTAGTGAAACGGAGGGCATTTTCGGTGAGGGCGTTTCAAAAGATGGCGGAAGATGACGATTGGTTGAGTAACGTGTTGTGGACCGACGAAGCTCATTTCACGCTCCAAGGGTCTGTCAACACCCACAATTGCACAATTTGGGCTACTGAAAATCCTAGAACTGTTGTGGAAACTCCATTGTACGACGAGAAAGTCTCGGATGGGTTGGATTTACCACATCTGCCGTTATTGGACCTTTTTTCTTCGAGGAAATGCGTGATTCTGGTTTTGTAAGTGCTACCGTGATGGGTGAGAGGTACGCCGATATGTTACAGAATCGCATCATCCCCAGCCTGGCTGATAAACACCTGCTGGAACGTACGATGTTTATGCAGAATGGCGCTCCACCCCATATTGCTAGACGCGTGAAAGATTTCTTGCGCGCGTCGTTTGGTGATGATCGTGTGCTCAGCCGCCACTTTCGTCATGCTTGGCCTCCCAGGTCCCCAGACCTCAGTCAGTGCGATTATTGGCTTTGGGGTTACCTGAAGTCGCAAGTGTATCATGATCGACCGACATCTGTAAGGGATGCTGAAAGACAACATCCGACGCCATTGCCTCACCACAACTCCGGACATGCTTTACAGTGCTGTTCACAACATTATTGCTCGACTACAGCTATTGTTGAGGAGTGATGGTGGGCATATTGAGCATTTCCTGTAAAGATCATCATCTTTGCTTTGTCTTACTTTGTTATGTTAATTATTGCTATACTGATAAGATGAAGCGCCATCTGTCTGACATTTTTTGAACTTTTGTATTTTATTGGTTCTAATAAAACCCCATGTCATTACAAGCATGTATGTCAATTTGTACCTCCGTATCTACATTATTCCGTGATTTATTCACTTTTCAAATTTATACAGACTTTTTGATCACCCGGTACAGTATGTGATCAAAAGTTGTAAGTAAGCTGTTTAGGTTTTTATATTGGTAACGCCGCGTAGCGCTCTGTATGAAAACCACTGGCTGTGCTGTGTGCAGTCTGTGGCTGGTTGGCATTGTTGTTATATTTGCTGTTGTACAGTTCGGCAGTTGGCTGTTAACAGCGCGTAGCGTTGCGCAGTTGGAGGTGAGCCGCCAGCAGTGGTGGATGTGGGGAGAGAGATGGCGGAGTTTTGAGAGCGGATGATCTGGACGTGTGTCCATCAGAGACAGTAAATTTGTAAGACTGGATGTCATGAACTGATGTATATACATACACATACACACACACACACACACACACACACACATATATATATACACTCCTGGAAATGGAAAAAAGAACACATTGACACCGGTGTGTCGGACCCACCATACTTGCTCCGGACACTGCGAGAGGGCTGTACAAGCAATGATCACACGCACGGCACAGCGGACACACCAGGAACCGCGGTGTTGGCCGTCGAATGGCGCTAGCTGCGCAGCATTTGTGCACCGCCGCCGTCAGTGTCAGCCAGTTTGCGTGGCATACGGAGCTCCATCGCAGTCTTTAACACTGGTAGCATGCCGCGACAGCGTGGACGTGAACCGTATGTGCAGTTGACGGACTTTGAGCGAGGGCGTATAGTGGGCATGCGGGAGGCCGGGTGGACGTACCGCCGAATTGCTCAACACGTGGGGCGTGAGGTCTCCACAGTACATCGATGTTGTCGCCAGTGGTCGGCGGAAGGTGCACGTGCCCGTCGACCTGGGACCGGACCGCAGCGACGCACGGATGCACGCCAAGACCGTAGGATCCTACGCAGTGCCGTAGGGGACCGCACCGCCACTTCCCAGCAAATTAGGGACACTGTTGCTCCTGGGGTATCGGCGAGGACCATTCGCAACCGTCTCCATGAAGCTGGGCTACGGTCCCGCACACCGTTAGGCCGTCTTCCGCTCACGCCCCAACATCGTGCAGCCCGCCTCCAGTGGTGTCGCGATAGGCGTGAATGGAGGGACGAATGGAGACGTGTCGTCTTCAGCGATGAGAGTCGCTTCTGCCTTGGTGCCAATGATGGTCGTATGCGTGTTTGGCGCCGTGCAGGTGAGCGCCACAATCAGGACTGCATACGACCGAGGCACACAGGGCCAACACCCAGCATCATGGTGTGGGGAGCGATCTCCTACACTGGCCGTACACCACTGGTGATCGTCGAGGGGACACTGAATAGTGCTCGGTACATCCAAACCGTCATCGAACCCATTGTTCTACCATTCCTAGACCGGCAAGGGAACTTGCTGTTCCAACAGGACAATGCACGTCCGCATGTATCCCGTGCCACCCAACGTGCTCTAGAAGGTGTAAGTCAACTACCCTGGCCAGCAAGATCTCCGGATCTGTCCCCCATTGAGCATGTTTGGGACTGGATGAAGCGTCGTCTCACGCGGTCTGCACGTCCAGCACGAACGCTGGTCCAACTGAGGCGCCAGGTGGAAATGGCATGGCAAGCCATTCCACAGGACTACATCCAGGATCTCTACGATCGTCTCCATGGGAGAATAGCAGCCTGCATTGCTGCGAAAGGTGGATATACACTGTACTAGTGCCGACATTGTGCATGCTCTGTTGCCTGTGTCTATGTGCCTGTGGTTCTGTCAGTGTGATCATGTGATGTATCTGACCCCAGGAATGTGTCAATAAAGTTTCCCCTTCCTGGGACAATGAATTCACGGTGTTCTTATTTCAATTTCCAGGAGTGTATATATATATATATATATATATATATATATATATATATATTATAGTTGGAGTAACGAAGATTTTTGTGAGGTAAGTGATTCATGAAAGGTATAGGTTATTGTTAGTCAGGGCCATTCTTTTGTAGGGATTTTTGAAAGTCAGATGGCGTTGCGCTAAAAATATTGTGTGTCAGTTTAGTGTTGATCAGAATAAGTAAAGAGCGAAATGTCTGAGTACGTTCAGTTCTTCTCAGCTGTTTGAAAATCAAATAACGTAAGGGGTTTACCAGCATAGTAATTCAATAATTTTTCTAAGGTGACGTTTCATATGTCGACCCTTTGCCAAGGATACCTCACTGGAATCTTCTGATTTTTTCTTGTAGTTTGTGTAATTAGTGTAGCTATTGTTTATTGCTAGCTCGTAATTATAGAGAGAATGTCCTTTGTAGTTGTAGTTTTTCATAGTTGTACAGTAAAACAGTTGTGGCATGCAAGTAGATTTGCACCAAGTATTTCGCAGCTGCACTTGCAATTAGCTAGATATTATTTTCAGTGCTATGTTAATGTGTTTTCTTATTTTGCTCTTCAAATTGTGCTTTTCTGTGTTATCGTGTGAAATATTGTGACAATAATGGCGTGTAAAAAACGTAACACTAGGCTCCAAAGTAAATTGAGAAATAATAGTGACGACGAGCGTAGCTTATCAGCACCACTGTTTAATGAATTAACAGACATTGAAAGTAGTAATTTGCCAATTGTGCATAGGGAAATGGAGCGGGCGGCAAATAATGGCGTAGACAGTGAAACAAATAGTGAACAGGGAAGCATTATCGATCGATCGGTCGGCAACAGCTCGCCTCAGGATTCCGAAATGACAGGACACAATCTTGCAAATACTGTAGATTCAGGTGTTGCGTCCTCACCGTTTTCTCAAATAAGTCAAGACACATCTTCTGCTTTTCAAAATGTGAATGTTGCCGGTGCAAATGCACTGCCGAAAAGCATAGAGGAACAGATTCCTGACACTAATACACTATTATTGCTATTAATGCAACAAATCAAACAAAATCAGAGACAAACACAGCAACAGCTTCAAAAGTTAGACACCACGCTTGAACAAACACGTGAAGGTTTAACTGCTGAGTTACTTAAAATCGAATGTAAATGTCAAAAAGTCTGTAATGACGTAAAAACACAAATTTGTGATCATTTTCAACCTATTTTTTCGCGTCATGAAAATGCATTACAGAATCACGAAGCAGCCATGAAAGAACTGCAAACTATTGTTCATGAAAATCACGACACCTTGCAAGCTAAAATTGACTCAGTTGCATCTACTGATTCGGTTACGCAACTTGCAAAACTCAGGAAACCTTAAAGGACACAGTAGATACGATTTCAACTCAAATGGACACTCTGAAACTTGGTTCGGAAAAACACACTGAGGAAATAAGTTCACTATCGGAGAAAGTAGCCGAACTTTCGGATCAGTTCACTAACTTATCTACAAAGGTAGATGATGTTCTGAATAACACAAGACCCGTAGCCTACAATGACACAGAAGAATACGAACAAATTAGGAAATTCAAGCAAAATCAGAATCAAATTAATACGCAACACAAAAAGAGAAATCCGGGAAGTACAAGATCAGTTGGCACAAATAATACAAGAATTACATATTGCAGAGTAGACTCGCGCTCCAACACGGGAAGAGGGACATGGAAATACCGAACAGCGACAAAATAATAACACAGGGCACTTCGGAAATTATGAAAGAAATTGGCAAGGTACACCGAATTTTGAGATGGAACCGCCGAAACGAAGTAACAATAACCGATATGCGACTCGCCGACATGATGATTTTGACTATAAGCTGTTTATTACCATATGTAAATTCAAAACATTTAAGAATTCCGGCAAAGACACTCATCCACAAGCATGGCTCCATCAATTCTCTTACTGTTTTCCTCCCAACTGGTCATTGGGGCACAGGTTAGAATTTATGTGTGGCTACTTAGAGAATGAACCAGCTGTAAGAATGCGATCGGTCATTCACGATTGTCACATTGAAGGAGAATTTTATCATGCCTTCCTCTCAGCATATTGGTCTCAAGCTACACAAGATCGAGTAAAACATAGCATCATAATGATGAAACATTTCGAACAATCTGAATTTTCCAGTCTTCTCAAATATTTCGAAGACATGTTACATAAGAATCAGTATCTTTCAAACCCATACAGCCCCTCAGAACTCATCCACATATGCTTAATCAAATTGCCTGAACATTTACGACATATTATTTTGGCGGGACGTTGCAAAGACGACACTGAAGCTTTTCAGGGACTGTTACAAGAATTGGAAATTGACACTGACAATCGCGGAACTCGGAAACAGGAGCACAACAATTACAGGTCACATCCGTCACAATTCAGCGATGACAGAAATAATAACTGGACACGACAAGGCTATTCTTACAATGTAAATCGTGACCAAAACAGACACCACCCGTATGACAACCGTTGGCAGAGTTATTATCAAGGTAGACAGAATAACTTCAGACACAACGATCCACCGAGCAGTTACGCTCAGGGAGAAGTTCTCCACCACGTGACTGACAAGAAATTAATTACAGAAATTACCGACATGGCGGCAGACGATACAATCATAACGACAGACCTGAATTTCATCAGAACTGGCAAGATTCAAACAGGGCAGGGTCTTCTCGTCAAGGTGAATTTGTAGAAGTTTGGTCTCCTAATCCCAACAACGACGCGCGCCAACAAAGAGGCAGACAATGACTCGCACCGCAGGCAGCCACGTGCGCCGGCTGGCTCAGAGAAAAATGACATGGACGCTAACCTTGAGAAAAATTCCAGTATTCTTTACCGACGTATACCACATGATAACTGCGTTGAAGTTTAAACTCTGCGTACTAGGAAGAGTAAAGGATTGCACCACATTTCACATGTAAAACCGTTTATTGAGAGATAATCTGTTTTTTAATGTAGTCTTTGCTATAACATTTTTCACTTCACGTTACTAGTACTCTTTGTCACACTTAGAAACTGTTAACATGCAACTATGTTCTAAAGTTAACTATCCAGTCAAGAACCATGGGAACTTATTTAGAAAAGTAATTACAAATGCATTGCTATAGTGAACAGACGACACAGTGTTGTTGTGTGTACATTCTTTCTTGTTTGTTGCATGATTACGTAACGACTATAAGGCTTACATACTTAGAACATATACCGGTACTGCTAATGAGATTTTATTGCAACATTTTGGTTTACTTGAAAATACATTATGGATTTAAAGTGATTTCTGAGAGATACCAGATGACACAGTGGTTAATTTATTTGACAGCTGCACGATTGTATCACGATGCTACTAATGAGTGACACAATTTATATTAGCCTATTGCTTTTGCGCTGGATATGTTTCATATCTGCACAGTTTTTCTGAATTCTTCTGGAAAGTAAAACATGTTTTAGTAGTAACTTTTGTGGTATAGCTATAATGAGACAGCCTCTTCTGTAGCACAACAATACATTTCAGTATAGTACTTTCTTGATCATGGTACTGTATGTAATAACTACGATACCTATTCGCAAAGCATTTCACTGTCGTTTATGATGAGGTAAGTACATTGACTTCTGCAGAACTTAACTTTCCGAGGACGATGACTACGACACTTCCACAGAATTATCTTACAGCAAGACGCTCATTTAGCGCTAAAGGACACGTATTTGAGTTATTAATTTTGTACTTAAAACATTTATTTTTAAAGATTTTCGAATTACAATGATACAAATGTTTTCTGTGATGCATTTCATTCGATTGCTGTAATCTGTAACACCTGAGGGTATAATTACATTAATCCTCGGGGGGGGGGGGGGGGGGGTACACGCTTACTTTGTGTACCATGTGTCTGGCAAGCACAAGGAGCCCTAGCTAATATGGTATTTAATATGGTATTTGCTTATACAACTTTACACATCGACACCATATTTCTCTAACACAGAATTACACAGCTATCTGATTATTTAACAGAGAAACAAACATATTTTTACTACGTCAGTGACACATGTTTACGCAATTACACAGTTGGATAACTTCACACTTACGAAATTGTATTTTGTACGTACTTTGTGAACTCTTCATATTTTTTTGGAACCATTGTGATACTATGAGAGCTTTGAATGATGTATTTGGTATGGGGTCATGATTTTTAAAGTACGTTTGAGGTAGATGACACTATTGAAATGAGCAGAGAATTTTTTTTTTAGGTTTTGAAATCATTGCAGAAAGCTACGACGTTTTTGAGATTTCGCTGAGGTTTTATGATGTTATTATTACGATGATGATGTGTATTATGCTATTGAGGTATGTTTATGATCAATAAGATGATGCTACCGTATATGAGGAATGTGATTGCGTGTTTATATGTATATGAATAATGAATAGAAGTTAGGGACTCTGATTTGTGAAAAAGGATGTTGGAAACCAAGAATCATACTTTAAGAGTTATGGAATGTGTGTATATGCATGAATGTATCACAATGCTGGCGAAAATTTTTTGTACACTGTTATATTTATAGGATTTTGTTTCTACACATTTGTAACGCAAATTCTCAACCTGTGAAATTTTTTTATATGAGACTGTCACTGCTGTCGTAAATATTTCGGTAAGAAAGTTAAGTGACCTTCACGTAATGCGTCGTGGGCGCCCAGCTGTGCCACCTGCCTGGAGAAAAAGCCATTCGGTGAAAAAAAAGAGACCATTAACCTCGCTAGTGACATTCCTTTGTAGAAAGCATCGCGAATACAACAGGCTCATTACTTGGAAACATATCGTACTTTGTTCTACTTACTGAAATGCTTATGAATTGATGGGAAATATTCTTACATCTGCACACCTGATTATGACAAGCGCCGTTCTACGAGAGTTGAGAGAATTTCTACTGATTTATGAAATGCTACATGGCTATTGAATGATGTTTTTATGGTTTGCTTTACATAGTTGCTTATTTCATTCGATTCTTTTGTAAAGCCTGTATTACCACAAATGTTATTTGTATTGTTATGTTCTTTAATGATGTACTTTGTACCTTTGTAATTGTATTCTCATGTCGTACATTTAAAATTGTAGTTGACACCAGTTCATCAAATTAAATTACATTTCACTGCACACGTTTCTGATGGTCATAGTACATGCACAATATATAAAAAAAGGGGCTGTTAGTGCTCGGATGTGTGTTGATAATTCAGCAAGGGACTGGTTAACAGCATTGCTGGTTCTAAGGACAATTCCAAAAACTTTGTGAGTGCATAAGTGGTGGTTTATGGCCTTGCTATATTGTACGCAAGACTCTTTGATGGTGATTGTGCACCTGCACAGTCGCAACAGGTGGCTGCTGGCCGTCTCTACAAGGACTACAGTGGGTCTGCATCTTTGATGGCCTACCAATACCATTATTTCTACAAGGACTGCAGTGGGTCTGCACCTCTGGTGGCCCACCAATACCATAATCTCTACCAGGACTACAGTGGGTCTGCTCTGTGATGACCTACCTACCAATATTCTTCAAAACTTCGACTGACTCTGCTGTCGGTTTGCTCTGTTGTGGCCCATTACCTGTCTGCATGTCAAGAGTCAGCACTGTCTTTCTATTGGAAGGACTACACTACTTCTTCAAGACTGCATGGAAATCCACTACTTCCATGTGCATTTTCTTTTACTGCTCAGGCTTTGAGAAAAACACTGCAATTTTACTGTGATGAACGATCAGGACTGTCTTTATGGACTGTGAGAAAATTTTAACTTTTGACCAACATTGTATCAATAAGTATGTGCATTTGATTTCTTTTTTATTGTAATTATGAAAATTTTTTTTCAAATCTGTATTGGACACTGCCCAAACCAATATGTAAAATTTTTTGTGGGGAGCATGGGGGCTATGTAAGTAGGCTGTTTAGGTTTTTATATTGATAATGCCACGTAGCGCTCTGTATGAAAACCACTGGCTGTGCTGTGTGCAGTCTGTGGCTGTTTGGCATTGTTGTAATATTTGCTATTGTAGTGTTGGACAGTTGGCTGTTGAACAGCGCGTAGCATTGCGCAGTTGGAGGTGAGCCACCAGCAGTGGTGGATGTGGGGAGAGAGATGGCGGAGTTTTGAGAGCGGATGATCTGGACGTGTGTCCATCAGAGACAGTAAATTTGTAAGACTGGATGTCATGAACTGATACACACACACACACACACACACACACACACACACACACACACACACACACACACACATATATATATATATATATATATATATATATATATATATATATATATATATAATGACTTTTGAACACTAGTAAGGTAAATGCTTTGTTTGTTCTTTATGAAAATCTTTCATTTGCTAACTATGCCTATCAGTAGTTAGTCCCTTCAGTAGTTAGAATCTTTTGTTTAGTTGGCAGTAGTGGCGCTCGCTGTATTGCAGTAGTTGGTGTAACGAAGATATTTGTGAGGTAAGTGATTCATGAAAGGTATAGGTTATTGTTAGTCAGGGCCATTCTTTTGTAGGGATTTTTGAAAGTCAGATGGCGTTGCGCTAAAAATATTGTGTGTCAGTTTAGTGTTGATCAGAATAAGTAAAGAGCGAAATGTCTGAGTACGTTCAGTTCTGCTCATCTGTTTGAAAATCAAATAACGTAAGGGGTTTTCCAGCACAGTAATTCAATAACTTTTCTAAGGGGACGTTTCAAAGTATCCGGACACCTGGATGAAAACGTCTTACAAGTTCGTGGCGCCCTCCATCGGTAATGCTGGAATCCAGTATAGTGTTTTCCCACCTTTAGCCTTGATCACAGCTTCCACTCTCGCAGGCATACGTTCAATCAGGTGTTGGGGAATGGCAGCCCATTCTTCACGGAGTGCTGCACTGAGGAGACGTATCGATGTCGGTCGTTGAGGTCTGGCACGAAGTCTGCGTTCCAAACCATCCCAAAGGTGTTCTATGAGATTCAGGTCAGGACTCTGCGCAGGCCAGTCCATTACAGGGATGTTATTGTCTTGTAACCACTCCGGCACAGGCCGTGCATTATGAGCAGGTGCTCGAACGTGTTGAAAGACGCAGTCGCCATCCCGGAATTGCTCTTCAAGAGTGTGAAGCAAAAAGGTGTTTAAAACATCAATGTAGCCCTGTGCTGTGATAGTGCGACGCGTTTACTGGCGTGATGTGTGGCTCATGAGTAGCCACTCGACCATGAAATCCAAATTTTCTCACTTCCCACCAAACTGTCGTAGTTGGATACTGATGCAGTTTAGGATTCCTGTGTGATGATCTGGATAGATGTCTGCCTATTATTCATTACTACTCTCAACTGTCGGCGGTCTCTGTCAGTTAGCAGACGAGCTCGGCCTGTACGCTATTGTGCTGTACGTTTTTCTTCACGTTTCCACTTCACTATCAGATGGGAAACAGTGCACCTAGGAATGTTTAGGAGTGTGGAAATCTCGCGTACAGATGTATGACATAAGTGACATCTAATGATCTAACCACGTTCGAAGTCCGTGAGTTCTGCGGAGCGTCCCATTCTGCTCTCTCACGATGTCTAATGACTACTGAGGTCGCTGAAATGGACTACCTGACAGTAGGTTGCAGTACAATGCACCTAATATGAAAAACGTATGTTTTTGGGGGTGTCCAGATACTTTTGATCACATAGTGTAATTAACGTCTAATATAAACGGCATTGTTAAATGCCGTTGAGCTGCATATCTATCCCACAGTTGCCACTATTAAAGTTCCAACATTCGAGTAAGCTAACCTCACATTGTGTTTGTAAATATCTCTTACAGAGTACCACGATGATGCCGAAAAAGGACACAGAATCTGTAGGTGGAGATCCTGTCTTCACTGAACTGGAATCTGACTTTTAAATACTTCAACATCCTGAATACTGAGATCTTTATGTGTTTTTATCTTCTCTAGTGGGGGTTTATCATTACCATCCACAGCACGAACAGAAATAAAGAAGACGAGCAAACGTAGTAAAGTATTGTAAAGTAATGCAATGCAGTGGATTATAACACTAGTGTGTTGGTAGCGTTTGCAACGAGTACTAAAAACTGATATTTGCACTTTATTTGAAGAGTCACACTATTTACAGATGATTTCAGCTTCCACAGTATTTTCAAAGGATCCATATTGAGTATGCCCTGTTGCGATGGATAAATCGCACTGGTGTGCAAAATTTAACGCCGAAAGTAACTTTCGCGTGGTTTGTCACTCCCAAGTAATATACACTCCTGGAAATTGAAATAAGAACACCGTGAATTCATTGTCCCAGGAAGGGGAAACTTTATTGACACATTCCTGGGGTCAGATACATCACATGATCACACTGACAGAACCACAGGCACATAGACACAGGCAACAGAGCATGCACAATGTCGGCACTAGTACAGTGTATATCCACCTTTCGCAGCAATGCAGGCTGCTATTCTCCCATGGAGAGGATCGTAGAGGTGCTGGATGTAGTGCTGTGGAACGGCTTGCCATGCCATTTCCACCTGGCTCCTCAGTTGGACCAGCGTTCGTGCTGGACGTGCAGACCGCGTGAGACGACGCTTCATCCAGTCCCAAACATGCTCAATGGGGGACAGATCCGGAGATCTTGCTGGCCAGGGTAGTTGACTTACACCTTCTAGAGCATGTTGGGTGGCACGGGATACATGCGGACGTGCATTGTCCTGTTGGAACAGCAAGTTCCCTTGCCGGTCTAGGAATGGTAGAACGATGGGTTCGATGACGGTTTGGATGTACCGTGCACTATTCAATGTCCCCTCGACGATCACCAGTGGTGTACGGCCAGTGTAGGAGATCGCTCCCCACACCATGATGCCGGGTGTTGGCCCTGTGTGCCTCGGTCGTATGCAGTCCTGATTGTGGCGCTCACCTGCACGGCGCCAAACACGCATACGACCATCATTGGCACCAAGGCAGAAGCGACCCTCATCGCTGAAAACGACACGTCTCCATTCGTCCCTCCATTCACGCCTGTCGCGACACCACTGGAGGCGGGCTGCACGATGTTGGGGCGTGAGCGGAAGACGGCCTAACGGTGTGTGGGACCGTAGCCCAGCTTCATGGAGACGGTTGCGAATGGTCCTCGCCAATACCCCAGGAGCAACAGTGTCCCTAATTTGCTGGGAAGTGGCGGTGCGGTCCCCTACGGCACTGCGTAGGATCCTACGGTCTTGGCGTGCATCCGTGCGTCGCTGCGATCCGGTCCCAGGTCGACGGGCACGTGCACCTTCCGCCGACCACTGGCGACAACATCGATGTACTGTGGAGACCTCACGCCCCACGTGTTGAGCAATTCGGCGGTACGTCCACCCGGCCTCCCGCATGCCCACTATACGCCCTCGCTCAAAGTCCGTCAACTGCGCATACGGTTCACGTCCACGCTGTCGCGGCATGCTACCAGTGTTAAAGACTGCGATGGAGCTCCGTATGCCACGGCAAACTGGCTGACACTGACGGCGGCGGTGCACAAATGCTGCGCAGCTAGCGCCATTCGACGGCCAATACCGCGGTTCCTGGTGTGTCCGCTGTGCCGTGCGTGTGATCATTGCTTGTACAGCCCTCTCGCAGTGTCCGGAGCAAGTATGGTGGGTCTGACACACCGGTGTCAATGTGTTCTTTTTTCCATTTCCAGGAGTGTAGTTCGATGAAACTTGGACCATACCTAGAAGTAACTGCTACAGTATAGCACACAAAGTAACTGAAAGAAAAATGAAATGAGACGAACGGAAATGACACTTTTATTCAATGACAATAATTAAAATGAAGTCATCGCGATTTATTTGTCCCTTGGAAATTATAAAATGCAGGACATGGTTGTTAATAGGGTGTGCGGCACAACGGACGAGAATGCATACTGTAGAACTTGCTCCCACGCTGGCCACAAGGTCTGTAAGGTAACTTTGAGGTAGGGCTTTCCATTCCTACACCACTATGGGTGACAACTGCTGGATGATGGTTGGTGCATGTGGGCATGCAGCTAAACGTCTCCACAACGCCTCGCACACGTATTCATCGGTCTTCTAGTAGGGGAAACGGGCAGGCCAGTCTATTCGCCGAATAACCACTTGTTCCAAAATCTTCTCTACCTACAATGGTCGATGCTGTCACACATCTTCATCCTTATAAATGACGTGAGGTCCGAAAGCACCTCTGAAAAGGCCCACATGGGTAAGAAGTAAAATATATCAATAACGTTGCCGAGTGAGTTTACTGTATCTGGAGATATGAGATGGTGCCAAGAGCATATGGACTGGCCCAATGACGAGTGGGCCGCTTGCTCTTCTCGGATGGCAACAGAGTCAATCTGCGGTACGTTTCTGGACACACGCCCATACGGCGTGAGGTGGGAACACGTAAAGCACCCACAAGTATTTTCAGATGTCAACCGTGACGGAGCGGGAATGGAACGGCAAACCACAATGACTGGGAAAGGGTTGCTCGGCATACACTGCCACCTGTGGTGATCACACACCTTATAAGAACAATGTACCGCCTTTTGTAATGTCCATGGGAGCGTCAAATATCGTGGTGACCTTAGTGTAGTCATTGTCTTCGAATAAATGTCATATCTTTTCGTCTCACTGCCTGTTTGTTTCAGGTAACTTCCGTTCTCTATTGTAGCAATTCCTTCCATGTATGGTTCAAATTTTATTGAGCCCTGTTACATGGTAGTCACCGATCACGAGAAAGCTACTTTCGCCCTGCAGTTTTCCATATCACAGTAGAAACTAAAGGCGATATACAGTTATGTGGTTTGTACTGTTTATCGCAAATGGATATACTGTCAAATCATAGGAAATGTTTAAGGAATCCACTCCCTTACTTTCAAAAGTTAAGGAATGGACGGTTAATTTCAATCGTAGACCATACTTACATTGAAGGTCTATCTCATGAAATCACTCCGAAAATGCGACTTCAAAAGTAAACATCGAGAACGGTCAAGGGACGATCCTTTTATTGGAGGTGTGTAAAATAACTAATCGCATAAGCGTATCAGAAGCAAAGTACAGATTATTTTACATGTGTATTTAATAGTGAAAAAGGGTTAGGGATCATACATCTCAGATCTGCTGAATTTTGACAAAGACCAAGTGCGAAATCGAATGTTGTAGAAATACCTGTTTGACCATTATTCGTTGGAAGTTCACAACGCCAGAAGACTTTTGCGAAGAGTAGGAACAGCGGCAGAGGATCGGCGGTTGGTGCGGAGACTAATAGACAGTTGACTTTGAAAATAAATAAATGTAACATATTGTACATAAACAGCTGAAGAGGACAACTATTATTCCATCACAGTATTGCCGACAAATCACTGGAATGAGTAACTAGCATAAAATAGAACTAACCATCTGGAGCGACCGACAGTGGAATGGTCACATAAAACAAATTGTAAGAAAAACAGGCGACAGTTTGAGATGCAAGAAAATGTAATTGCCCACGGGGAATGTGGCATACAAAACACTTGTCTGACCCCTTCTTGAGTACAGTTGATCAGTCTGTGATGATTATCAAGTTGTGATAATAGAGACAGACCATATCAAACAAGGAATAATGCGCTTAGTCACAGGATCGTTTAGTCACCGTCAGAGTGTGACGGAGGTTCTCAAACAACTGTATTGTGTAACACGACGGGCTGGACGAACTAATCATGTTGTGACCCAATCTCACTATGCTGCAATGAATGAACTTGATGTTTTAGTCAAAAGTGATTAATTCTATGTGTGAGATTCTGAGGTAAAAATAATGAAATTAAATTTGCAAACTAATTCTAATTAATAGAGAATTACTCATAACGCTCGTCCTGTATCATTACTCAAGGACGCCAAAGCGTAATTAATAAAACTAAACAGATATAATTCTCTGACATCAAAGATAATTCGCACAAGTATGTACTACCAATAATGACGAACAGTAAGTATGTATGCTGCCAGAAAAGCATTCATTCACACGAAATGCACTTTAGTATCAAGTCCATGCTACCCACGTAAAACTGTTAAGAAACTAGCGCCAAATACGTGTTCATCGGCTGTCAGATTTGAATGGAGCGTATGCTACGGTTCTCGACCAGTCAGAAAAAAATGGTTCAAATGGCTCTGAGCACTATGGGACTCAACTGCTGTGGTCATAAGTCCCCTAGAACTTAGAACTACTTAAACCTAACTAACCTAAGGACAGCACACAACACCCAGCCATCACGAGGCAGAGAAAATCCCTGACCCCGCCGGGAATCGAACCCGGGATCCCGGGCGTGAGAAGCGAGAACGCTACCGCACGACCACGAGATGCGGGCTCGACCAGTCAGAACGCAGCACATTAATTATAACTAAACGCACACGCCGTGTAATGGCGTTTTGCAAATCTGTCCACTTCACCATTTAAATTATGTACATCTTGCTAAATCCGTGTAGGTGGAATGCACTCAATGACTGGGGGCTTATACGACTATTATCTTACAGATCAACAGAAAAATTGTAGGTAGGGATGTGGAGCAAACATTATGTTTATACAGAGTGCTTAAAAAAGTTTCATCTATTCCAACAAGGAGTAGTATTGATCAAAGATAGAAATAAAGTTAGTATATTGATGTGTCTGGAAACCAGTACCTGTTGAGATATGGGCGGTTGAATATGCGCAGTTCACAGCCCGCATTATATTTACAAATAAGGAAGGATAGCATAGTAAATTACCACAATACGCACATATGGGCAGATGAAAATTCTCTACAAGTCAGGGAGTGAGGCATCAGGATCGCTTCAGTATCAATTCATCAGCAGGAATTGCGGATAACAAACTCATAGGGCCATACACTTTATCAAACAGATTAACAGGTTTTGGATATCACCGATTTATCTGTAATGAATTGACGGAGCTTTTGCATAACGTTACCCTTGCGGAAAGACGACTGTAGATTACGCACGAAGAGGCACCACCAATTTTCTATGCACCACGTGATAATATTTCACCGCAACGTTTCACGGGCGATAGACTCGTCAAGCAACTCTAGAAAGGCATTGATGCATGCCCAACCGGTCGATAATGTGCGTACGTTAAAGGAACGTGTAACAAATTATGTGACGAAATCCGTATAGAGCCACGTGTATTTGAAAGAGTGCGTAAAGCACGCTGAAGAAGGGCTAAAATATATGTCAATATGTGTGGTTATAATATGCGACACTGCATATAGTGCATACTTCTAAGTAGCAGACATGTCAGTATGTAAGGAGAGATTTGATCGTATCCCAACAGATCCTTGTTTTCCCAACATATCATTATAGGAACTTTTCTTCTAGTAGCTCCCGTACGAATATGCGACACTTTATTTAACCATCATGTATATTAGTAACGTTGTGGCATTTCGTGGCAATACTATCGATCTAAGACAGCGTCAGCCTCAGCGTGCCAAACTGCATGTGAGCCGAGGTTCAGCATGCCTCCGTTACACTCGGTCCTTTTCGGAAGTACTCAGTACAGCGCGACATTTCATTTAGTACTGTGATCCGATATTATTCGGTCGGTACCACGTCCTTGAATCCCGTAGCTTCGAGGTGTCAGTGTTGTTGACCCTTCACTTTTTGTTCGTGGTATAAAAAAAATGGTTCAAATGGCTCTGAGCACTATGGGACTTAACATCGGAGGTCATCAGTATCCTAGAACTTAGAATTACGTAAACCTAACTAACCTAAGGACATCACACACATCCATTCCAGAGGCGGGATTCGAACCTGCGACCGTAGCGGTCGCACGTTCCAGACTGAAGCACCTAGAAGCGCTCGGCCACTTCGGCCGGCCCGCAGTATAAAGGAAATTCTCAGATCTCGTGGCGTTTGCATAAAAAGATGGAGTCTACTGGTCTATCGTCACTAGCCTTTAAAAATTAATGAGAGTGACACAAGAGAAGGATGAAGATTCTCAATATCAATTATGCAATCATATAGTCAACAGGTACCGCAGATTTTCTATGGAACGATATTATAACAGCACGCAGAAATTATTTAAAGATTTAGTTGGCGATGAAAGAAAAAAATTCCAACGATCGACACATAAAATTCATTGTTCTGTACATCAAGAAACAATTTGGGCTAAATTTGTTGGCGTGGAGGACCTGATGAAATTGACGGTATGAATAGTAAATTTTCTGAAATCGCAATCGTTATTGCACTGTTTGTTGCAATGGTTTTCGATAGAAGTGGGCGAAGAATATGGAGACTTTATATATTACTGCAAAGAAAACTGGTTAAGTCAAGAGACATCTAAGGTGCGATTTTTCTATTTGGAACCTGTTATTGTTGAACTTATGAAGGAAAAGGAAATTAGGAACGAAAATTAGAACATCCGGATTGGATTTCCGACTTCGCAGTTTAAGTAGCCTTGACTGCGGACTGTCCACGGTAAGACACTGCAAGGTGAGAAACAACTTATTTCTGATTTGATGGGGGTGCATTTAGAAAAAAAATCACATTTTGAAAACGAATAATTCAGGAAAAAGTTCTATTTCCCAAGTCAAGAAAAGTTCACTGTCGCCATGAAAGAGTTGCAAGGACAGTTTTCTAAACGTGTTGACAACTCCCGGTCTTAAACTTGGTTTTGCAGCTGTTTTCTAGCTGTTTTCGAGAGTATTTGCGGTTTCATTTGATATGCAGCGTAATTCCCGTTTAAACGACAAATTGTTGTGAGTTAAATGGCTCTAAGCACTATGAAACTTAACATCTGAGGTCATCAGTCCCCTTGACTTAGAACTATGTAAACCTAACTAACCTAAGGACATCACACACATCCATGTCCGAGGCAGGATTCGAACCTGCGATCGTAGCAGCTTCGTGGTTCCGGACACAGCGGCCGGCTTTTAAGTTAAAACTGTCTGGGAGGTCAACGTTGTTTTTTTGGGAAGAGTTTCAAAGTCTCCATAACGAGGTTACAAACATGATATATTTCAGACTACATGTCTGTGTGAACCGTGTTTTTTCGATTACGAAAATAAATATCAGACTATTACACGTCAACCAGAGTGCGAAAATTTGTGAAATTGTCTGCGTGTGCGTCTGCGCATGCCGACAGTTTGTAATATTGTTGTTATCTGTGTTATTGAGAAATATGAAATATAAAGAAAGGTTGTATGCGGTGTGACAGCATTGCCACTGAAACGTCGCTCTTTCCCAGTTTCCCCCTCTTACTCCTCCTCACACTCAGACACTGTGGCGTTGATGTGGGGGGAAGTGTACAGCCTGGAGAGACAGCTATCACATTCGCGCAGGTGACCGACTTGCTCGCCAAAATCTTAAACTCCCTTGATGTACGACAATCATTGTTTATAGTTTTAGATTCCACCCAGCCAAATTAAATGCCTTGTCGGGTTTTCTAAATATAAATTGGGGGGAATTTCATCTTAATCATCATTTAATAAACGTATCATGGAGATGATATTAATATTTGACTTTACATACAGAATAACGTAGAGACAGTTATTACTTTTTATTGTTGTCGTTGTTGTGGTCTTCAGTCCTGAGACTGGTTTGATGCAACTCTCCATGCTACTCTATCCTGTGCAAGCTTCTTCATCTCCCAGTACCTACTGCAGCCTACATCCTTCTGAATCTGCTTAGTGTATTCATCTCTTGGTCTCCCTCACCGATTTTTACCCTCCACGCTGCCCTCAATACTAAATTGGTGATCCCTCGATGTCTCAGAACATGTCCTACTAACCGATCCCTTCTTCTAGTCAAGTTGTGCCACAAGCTCCTCTTCTCCTCAATTCTATTCAGTACTTCCTCATTAGTTATGTGATCTACCCATCTAATCTTCAGCATTCTTCTGTAGCACCACATTTCAAAAGCTTCTATTCTCTTCTTGTCCAAACTATTTATCGTCCATGTTTCACTTCCATACATGGCTACACTCCATCCAAATACTTTCAGAAACGACTTCCTGACACTTAAATCAATACTCGATGTTAACAAGTTTCTCTTCTTCAGAAACGCTTTCCTTGCCATTGCCAGTCTACATTTTATATCCTCTCTACTTCGACCATCATCAGTCATTTTGCTCCCCAAATAGCAAAACTCCTTTTCTACTTTAAGTGTCTCATTTCCTAATTTAATTCCCTCAGCATCACGCGACTTAATTCGACTACATTCCATTATCCTCGTTTTGCTTTTGTTGATGTTCATCTCATACCCTCCTTTCAAGACACTGTCCATTCCGTTCAACTGCTCTTCCAAGTCCTTTGCTGTCTCTGACAGAATTACAATCTCATCGGCGAACCTCAAAGTTTTTATTTCATCTCCATGGATTTTAATTCCTTCTCCGAACTTTTCTGTTGTTTCCTTTATTGCTTGCTCAATATACAGATTGAATAACATCGGGGATAGGCTATACCCCTGTCTCACTCCCTTCCCAACCACTGCTTCCCTTTCATGTCCCTCGACTCTTATAACTGCCATCTGTTATTGTTACAAGTGACAAAAATTTTATTTTAAAGAGAAAACACACTATAAACAACTTTTGTAATTGCCTAATCCTAATTAGCAGTCTATTTGATGAATTATTTGCTTTGGCTGTACGTCATCTCTTTTTAGGGTTCCGAAATACGAAGTCTATTCCAAAAGTAAGGCCCGATCGGTCGCAAACTGGAAACCACGGTGAAAATAAAAAATGTTTTATTTGCAACAGTTAGCTACACCTCCAGCTACTTCTCTACATAGCCGCCGCTCCGATTTATACATTTGTCGTAGCGTTATACAAACTTTCCAATGCCCTCGTCATAGAAGCAAGCTGCCTATGTTTCTTGCCAATTCTCTACGCTGGTCTTCAGCTCGTTGTCTGTGCCAGAACGTTGTCTTCATAGGTAGCGGTTCATGTGAGCAGGATGACACTCAGGGAGAATAAATTACAGGCTCTATTGTGGGTGATCAAACACTTCCCATCGAAAACGCTGCAAGAACATCTTCATTGCCCCTTCAGAGTGCGGCCGAAAATTGTCATGCTGAAGGAAACGTGACAGTTACGTTATGTGGGCTGCATGGCTTCAGGCGAAATGTCTCACCAGGCCCTCGTACTTGGCGGGAGACACGAATGTTCTAAACATCTTTACGTGTTCACTGCGCCCTCAGAACTGAAAAGAGCGTCATGACGCAATCGACGGGCATACATGAGACACTGCCCAGCATATCTGTGCTAATCTTCATCGGATTTTCACTGTGGTTCTCATGTCGCATCCTATCGGACATTACTGTCTGAATAGCCCCCGTAATTTGGCGACTGTAACGAGTGGTTCGTTGAAAATAATGCCTCCAGATCTTTTACCCAGGGTGTCCCACGCGAAATGGCCAGTATTCAGAGATATGACAGGAACGATCATTCAAACCAAATAAATCTAGCAAACCTGTGCTCTAAAATGCATACTTTTAAGATTTATGAGCGCTTCTCCATCTTCGATACTTCGAAGCGAATCTCTTCTACTGTAGGTTCCTTGCTTTCCATATTCTGAGTAGGAGATTCTATGGACCAAAACAAGAATAAATTTTTTAATGAACGTATATTTTGAAATCCGTACCTTATGAGCTATGTGCACTGGTTCAGGAGAAGAGATGTGTTTCACAGAGCGAAGATGAGCAAGTGCTCATAGTTCATAAGGTATGCAATTTAGAACCCATGTATACTGGACTCTTTTGCTCCGAATGATCGTTCCTATCATATCCCTGAATATTCACCATTCTTCCCCAACATTAACCCATCTGTCATTTTGGGCTTGATGTGAAACTGTAGATGCAGAATCTGCACAGTTTAATACACAGGACACTGACGTATTTGTACATTACATATGTCTACAAAATGTCCACTCAGTGGCACCCATGAAACAAAATCATAGAAAGCACTCTTTCAGTATAATGTTTGATTTTAGGAAAAGATAATTTTTTGAACTTTTTCAATAGTTACCGTAAGAAATTCGCAGCCTTCTCTTAATACTTTGATAATGTAGGAATCAAGAGCATCAGTCATTACTACCATTGGAACCAACAATACTACTTAGGCATATTATTGTTGTTCATATTATTATACCATATTTATAATCATGGACGACCGCATAAAGTGTCTCTCTTTTAAACAAATATTTTAGGAATTTAATAATTTTAATATAAATACTACACGGTTGACGAATTGTTCACTTTAAGAGTCATTCATTCTTTTACTGGTGTAAGTAAAGCGTATTTTACGTATACTGTATATGTTTCCTTTATTACACGATTTTCTGCCGCAAGTAAACGTGGTCGATTTGCTTTTAGTTTTTGTTTTTTAAGCATGTGGAGGATGTTACTTTCCAGTTATCCCAGACATAATTTATTTATAAGATCATTGTACTATTATATCACAAGAAACATTTCGTGTAATAGGAAACACTAAGTAGAGATACTGAAGACTTTTCAAAGTCTTATAACCAAGTTTTTGACAGTAGTGTACACTGCTGGCGAGTGGTCGCTTCATTTGTTCTTCTGACCACTGGTGGCCGAATTGTGGCAGCATGTTTACTCGCTACTATCATTCATACTGTCATTTAAAACTTGAAGTAGACCAGCGTGTCAGTTGTGAAGATGGGACCCATATTCCATATGAATACGATATTAGAGATCACTGGATCACGTGACGTGGTTGACCTGAGTGGTAGCGCTGCAATGTGTAGATGAGAATAACTAGGGTGTGAAGTATGAGAAGGAAACGGTATGGGAAAGAATAGGAAAAAACAATGACTTACAGCAGCACAGGTCACTGCAGCAAGGCAAGGGCGAGAGTGCCAGATCGGGACACGAATCTGGATGCCCCACATGCCTACAGCAGTTGCCTTAATCGCCGTTTTCCCCTTTTCTAGTTTTCTCTCTTCATTCTTTCTTTCGTTAATCTCTTTTTTATTTCTGTTGTTCATCATTGCATCAGCTAATTTTCTTTGGTTCAAATGGCTCTGAGCACTATGGGACTTAACATCTGTGGTCATCAGTCCCCTAGAACTTAGAACTGATTGACAGCGGCAGTAAAGAGGACCAGAGCTGGTACTTTCCCCTCACGTCTGCTGCTGGGTGGGCCGCTCTTACTGCAACGTCTCCTTAATAAAGACTAACATGTCGATCACCGAGCTGAGCGCTACGCAGCGTCCCAGTACACATTTAACTGCAGGTCTAACTGCGAGTGCGAGTGCCTTGTTGCTATCAAAGCTGGCGTATTTAAAGGAAGCACGAGCGACGTCCTGACGTCATGCTCGTTTGTAGTGAACGCATTCGTTCCACTTATACTGCTGATTCATCTGTCGTACTCGCCCCTTACGTGTTCTTGCGACAGAGTTACGTGTTGTTACGGCAGACCTACGCGAAGTTGTGAAATGCAGTACAGCTGACGCTATACCTCTGTCTTGCACTCTACGAAAGTTTCCGTCTGACACAAACCCGCGTGCTAAGCAATTCTCTCTCGCCTGTTGTGTGTAACCAGGCCATTGCCCCTGCGTGACGACACATTCCGATATATGCGCACTCCTCTTACCTCTTGGCTAACGTACTGCCTCTGGCTCTCGGCATAGGCAACGAAACTTTGACAATATTCCACGTTTCCAACTCTTTACTACTCCGCGACACTACAGAACTACTTAAACCTAACTAACCTAAGGACATCACACACATCCATGCCCGAGGCAGGATTCGAACCTGCGACCGTAGCGGTCACGCGGTTCCAGACTGAAGCGCCGAGAACCGCACGGCCACACCGGCCGGCCGCTAATTTTCTTTCTCAGTGCTGTACATTGTACAGACATTAGCACCGGGCGACAGCTGTCTTTTCTCTGCTACCTTCTCTTTTAAAAAAAGGAAATGCATGACGATTGTCAGGCTTTGCAACCTCAGGCGTGGCCACGACGTCCCCATCATTGGTGTCGATCTCTCTGTCAAGTTACCAAATGTACAGAACCGGGCTAGAACGGCAACCATCAGTTTTCTTTTTTTTTCTTTTTCATACTTTTTAATTTTTTACGCCCCAGCTTCGCTCAGTAGGGGTAGACGTCTCTAAAGTTTCAAAAGACACACATTTTGAGGTCATGAGAAGCAACAGAAACACGAGAGGAAGAATAAAGGAGAAAGCAGAGGAACGTAAGGTGGGATGTGTAGCGCACACGAGCGCCTGGTCCCCGGCACGAATCCCCCCGGCGGACTTGTGTCGAGGTCCGGTGAGCTGGCTAGTCTGTGGATGGCTTTTAGACAGTTTTCCATCTGCGTCGGCAAATGTGGGCTGGTACC
This sequence comes from Schistocerca serialis cubense, assembly GCF_023864345.2. Taxonomy (NCBI): domain Eukaryota; kingdom Metazoa; phylum Arthropoda; class Insecta; order Orthoptera; family Acrididae; genus Schistocerca; species Schistocerca serialis. The sequence continues at coordinate 775,658,550 of NC_064640.1, forward strand.
CCTTATTCCGCCTCACCTAGACTATGTCAGCGATTGGTGCAAAAACAAGTTCTCCACGTATGACTACACCACCTCTACTCTACCACGCAAACATAGGGGCTGCAGTCGTCTGCTGTGAGACGTTCTCTGGGGAGGGGGTGGGGGGGGTCCACTGGGGGCTGAACCGCACAATAACCCTGAAAGAGTGGTTCGTTGTGGGGCGGTGGAGGGGTGTTGTGGACTGCAGTAGTTGTTGTGGGGTTGTGGACCACTGCGGGGATAGGGCGTCTCTGTCGTTCCCTCCATCGTTTCTAGGCCCCCTGTTAACATACAATACAATATATAAAATGCTGATACATCATACCATTCCCAAAATGTTTCTCATGAGATGTCAGGCACGTTGAATGGAGGGTACAGGAAAAGTGAGGAGGGTGGGGGCTCATAAATTGTATGGTGTAAGTAACTGGTAAACTACAGCATCCATTCAAGTGTGGTGTAAGCATCCAAAACATAGTATCGAAAATCTAGCTTGGAGTGTAGACCATCACTGAAGATGTAGACAATCTTCAGGACTTTAAACCATGTGATAGCCTTGTGCTTGGTGAGTGGAAAATGTGTGTGCTCTGGAAGGAGACAGAACTGTGAGGTGACTGACATTGATAGAGAGCAGAAGTAACATACCGGTATCCATTGTCATAGTTTCCAGACAATGCGCGTTGTCTGCTGTGTAAGAGAACGCTCATTAGTACCCTCGCTGTGGCAGCAAGGATATAATGGTGATTTGGCCTGTCCAATATGGTAATAACACTGATTGTTGGGTGTTTACCATTGATGATGTGGTACCACGGTGCACATGCTTCAATTGTAATGATGGGCACATGGCTCTTCATCCACACCACTGTCCTATGGATATCTGGGCAGAGGATCTCCAATGTATTGTGTGGCATGCATCGCGAAAACAGCTTGTAAATTCGTTTGTGGTGCATGTGTGAATCGAAGGGCATCATGTACGTAGCTGAGTTCGACAAAACCCGTCAAAGCGTGGAGACATGTGGGACAGTGTTGGGATTATGTGGGCTATATTGACTGTTGATACAGGGGAGGCTGGTATAGGACCATCCAAGAGGTTGCATGTAAGGTATGTGTAAGACCCAAGGCAACATTTTGTCATACTAATTAAGCATAAAGAAAATATCATGGCAGTAGCATGAGTGTGACCGAGTACTCCCACTGATGTGGGAGACTTAGGGTATCATAGGAGATCTGAAGGATGGTTTGTGCTTATGTGAAGAACCCAAAGGCCACATGTAATTCTCCTCCAAGGATCATTGGCAGCAGGAGGATTTGGGCAACATATACCAGCTTGCCCCCCCCCCCCCCATGAACCATGGACCTTGCCGTTGGTGGGGAGGCTTGCGTGGCTCAGTGATACAGATAGCCGTACCGTAGGTACAACCACATCGGAGGGGTATCTGTTGAGAGGCCAGACAAACGTGTGTTCCCTGAAGAGGGGCAGCAGCCTTTTCAGTAGTTGCAAGGGCAACAGTCTGGATGATTGACTGATCTGGCCTTGTAACAATAACCAAAACGGCCTTGCTGTGCTGGTACTGCGAACGGCTGAAAGCAAGGGGAAACTACGGCCGTAATTTTTCCCGAGGGCATGCAGCTTTACTGTATGAATAAATGATGATGGCGTCCTCTTAGGTAAAATATTCCGGAGGTAAAATAGTCCCCAATTCGGATCTCCGGGCAGGGACTACTCAAGAGGATGTCGTTATCAGGAGAAAGAAAACCGGCGTTCTACGGATCGGAGCGTGGAATGTCAGATCCCTTAATCGGGCAGGTAGGTTAGAAAATTTGAAAAGGGAAATGGATAGGTTAAAGTTAGATATAGTGGGAATTAGTGAAGTTCGGTGGCAGGAGGAACAAGACTTGTGGTCAGGTGACTACAGGGTTATAAACACAAAGTCAAATAGGGGTAATGCAGGAGTAGGTTTAATAATGAATAGGAAAATAGGAACGCGGGTAAGCTACTACAAACAGCATAGTGAACGCATTATTGTGGCCAAGATAGATACGAAGCCCACACCTACTAATGTAGTACAAGTTTATATGCCAACTAGCTCTGCAGATGACGAAGAAATTGAAGAAATGTATGATGAAATTAAAGAAATTATTCAGATAGTGAAGGGAGACGAAAATTTAATAGTCATGGGTGACTGGAATTCGAGTGTAGGAAAAGGGAGAGAAGGAAACGTAGTAGGTGAATATGGATTGGGGCTAAAAAATGAAAGAGGAAGCCGCCTGGTAGAATTTTGCACAGAGCGCAACATAATCATAGCTAACACTTGGTTTAAGAATCATGATAGAAGGTTGTATACATGGAAGAACCCTGGAGATACTAATAGGTATCAGATAGATTATATAATGGTAAGACAGAGATTTAGGAACCAGGTTTTAAATTGTAAGACATTTCCAGGGGCAGATGTGGACTCTGACCACAATCTATTGGTTATGACCTGTAGATTAAAACTGAAGAAACTGCAAAAAGGTGGGAATTTAAGGAGATGGGACCTGGATAAACTGAAAGAACCAGAGGTTGTCCAGAGATTCAGGGAGAGCATAAGGGAACAATTGACAGGAATGGGGGAAAGAAATACAGTAGAAGAAGAATGGGTAGCTTTGAAGGATGAAGTAGTGAAGGCAGCAGAGGATCAAGTAGGTAAAAAGACGAGGGCTAGTAGAAATCCTTGGGTAACAGAAGAAATATTGAATTTAATTGATGAAAGGAGAAAATATAAAAATGCAGTAAATGAAGCAGGCAAAAAGGAGTACAAACGTCTCCAAAATGAGATCGACAGGAAGTGCAAAATGGCTAAGCAGGGATGGCTAGAGGACAAATGTAAGGATGTAGAGGCCTATCTCACCAGGGGTAAGATAGATACTGCCTACAGGAAAATTAAAGAGACCTTTGGAGATAAGAGAACCACTTGTATGAACATCAAGAGCTCAGATGGAAACCCAGTTCTAAGCAAAGAAGGGAAAGCAGAGAGGTGGAAGGAGTATATAGAGGGTCTATACAAGGGCGATGTACTTGAGGACAATATTATGGAAATGGAAGAGGATGGAGATGAAGATGAAATTAGAGATACGATACTGCGTGAAGAGTTTGACAGAGCACTGAAAGACCTGAGTCGAAACAAGGCCCCCGGAGTAGACAACATTCCATTGGAACTACTGACGGTCTTGGGAGAGCCAGTCCTGACAAAACTCTACCATCTGGTGAGCAAGATGTATGAAACATGCGAAATACCCTCAGACTTCAAGAAGAATATAATAATTCCAATTCCAAAGAAAGCAGGTGTTGACAGATGTGAGAATTACCGAACAATCAGTTTAATAAGCCACAGCTGCAAAATACTAACACGAATTCTTTACAGACGAATGGAAAAACTAGTAGAAGCCGACCTCGGGGAAGATCAGTTTGGATTCCGTAGAAATACTGGAACACGTGAGGCAATACTGACCTTACGACTTATCTTAGAAGAAAGATTAAGGAAAGGCAAACCTACGTTTCTAGCATTTGTAGACTTAGAGAAAGCTTTTGACAATGTTGACTGGAATACTCTCTTTCAAATTCTGAAGGTGGCAGGGGTAAAATACAGGGAGCGAAAGGCTATTTACAATTTGTACAGAAACCAGATGGCAGTTATAAGAGTCGAGGGACATGAAAGGGAAGCAGTGGTTGGGAAGGGAGTAAGACAAGGTTGTAGCCTCTCCCCGATGTTATTCAATCTGTATATTGAGCAAGCAATAAAGGAAACAAAAGAAAAATTCGGAGTAGGTATTAAAATCCATGGAGAAGAAATAAAAACTTTGAGGTTCGCCGATGACATTGTAATTCTGTCAGAGACAGCAAAGGACTTGGAAGAGCAGTTGAACGGAATGGATGGTGTCTTGAAGGGAGGATATAAGATGAACATCAACAAAAGCAAAACGAGGATAATGGAATGTAGTCGAATTAAGTCGGGTGATGTTGAGGGTATTAGATTAGGAAATGAGACACTTAAAGTAGTAAAGGAGTTTTGCTATTTGGGGAGCAAAATAACTGATGATGGTCGAAGTAGAGAGGATATAAAATGTAGACTGGCAGTGGCAAGGAAAGCGTTTCTGAAGAAGAGAAATTTGTTAACAGCGAGTATAGATTTAAGTGTCAGGAAGTCATTTCTGAAAGTATTTGTATGGAGTGTAGCCATGTATGGAAGTGAAACATGGACGGTAAATAGTTTGGACAAGAAGAGAATAGAAGCTTTCGAAATGTGGTGCTACAGAAGAATGCTGAAGATTAGATGGGTAGATCACATAACTAATGAGGAAGTACTGAATAGGATTGGGGAGAAGAGGAGTTTGGGGCACAACTTGACCAGAAGAAGGGATCGGTTGGTAGGACATGTTCTGAGGCATCAAGGGATCACCAATTTAGTATTGGAGGGCAGCGTGGAGGGTAAAAATCGTAGGGGGAGACCAAGAGATGAATACCCTAAGCAGATTCAGAAGGATGTAGGTTGCAGTAGGTACTGGGAGATGAAGAAGCTTGCACAGGATAGAGTAGCATGGGGAGCTGCATCAAACCAGTCTCAGGACTGAAGACCACAACAACAACAACATACCAGCTTGGGTGCAACGTAAGTGTCGTTGTAGGCTACTCGCTGGAGCCGATTCAGTCTGTGGTGGTGGTTGTGTTGGATGTGGGCTCTTAACTTCTGAAGCCAATAGCGATCGGCTAGTCTGCCTTTTGACGGTTATGTCCAGTAAAAGTGAATGAAGGTAACTCATTTTGGCCACTGTTGGCAGCAGCAGTGTTCCTTCATCTTGGATACTATGATGGATGCTCATATCTGTTTTTTTTTTTTTTTTTACAATGAGAACGTTTTCCTAGATTCTTCATTATGGTAGTATCCATGTAATGGTGTTATGTATTTACATAGTTGTATATGCCAGGGGCAGGTGATCGTTCGCATATGCCCGACATTGGAACATGTGGCTGTGTGGAGTGGGTCCCATATGGTGAGATAGGAAGCCTCCGATAAGGAGTTTGAGGGCGATTGCGGACTGCACAGTGGATAGCCCGACAGTGCGATAGAAAGCTGTATTGGAATCAGTCTGACTTGTCGTATGTTAACTTGAATTCTTGATGTGGCACTGGTAAGGAGGCGTGACGACAAATGGTGGAGGGAAACCTATACGCATCGCCACTGACGGAAGGAACTGGTGTCAGAACCTATCAAAGGCACTATCAAGGTCGACTGATACCAGTGACGCTTGGAGGTGGCAGGATGTGGCAAGCTTGACGAAATATCTAATTTCGTCTGTGGCAGCCTGTACGTTGGCACCACAGCCATGAGACATCTGCTTTAGTGGAAGGATACAATACATTACAATGTGTATGTGAGCCGATAGATGTGTATAGATCTTATAGTCCATAATGATAAGAGTAAAGTAGCGAAAATTGATGATCCACAGGTCTCGGGATGTTTTATGCACTGGAATTAAAACGTCGTCCACAAGAGCCTTCGGCACGTGGAAGGTGGGAATGAGTAGCTCCTGGAACTCTTAGAACGTTTCGGTCTTTCACTGGATCATCAAGGCACGGAACGCTCATAGAATTCAACCTCAAGGCCGTCTGGTCCTTGCGATTTGCTCGTCGGAGAATCTGACATGTTGTAGAATATCCTCAGATGTCGCATCGTGGACCTATCGTCGAAAAATTGTCTGCTGTAGGGAGAAAAGGTGGAGACAATTATCGCATGCGTAGTGTAGACATCACGGCAGTCTTGCTTGAGAAGGGTGGAGATGAGCTGTCGACGACGACGCCGATGCTCGGACATGGTATGGAGCACAGATGGTGTACCTTTGGGACGATATCTCGTCTGCGTGATCTCCCCACTATACCATGTAACTTACTGCGTGTCAATGGAAGGAGCTTGGCCTTAATGCTCTGTCGTTCCCTGTGCATTTCAGGTGGTGGTGGTGGTTGTGGTGGTGGTGGTGGGGGGGTTATTCATCGTGTTCCCCTGGCACAGTGTAGTAATAGTTCATGGTGTCTCGGTGCCACGTGGCCGATTCTTTCCGCGTTGGAAGTACTCTCTGGCTGTCATTGGTTTGGCGCAGTAGAACCACCACATCAAAGTGGAGGGATACGTGGAAATGGGGCAGTCACAGAGTTGACAAACTGTGTCATAGAGGAGGGACGTGTTAAGTTTCGATATCCAATGGCTGCGTCAGACTGACACAGTGGAAGTACGAGGGAACTGATGAGAGTGCAATGGTCGGAAAAGGCGAGTGGCCATTTTTCTGTTGGGAGCACTCCAGAATGAAGGGTGCCCGACACATAGACACGATCTATCCTGCTTGTGTGATGTGTATGACTGGGGTTGCCACCATGGACCTTCTTCATGCCTCAACGAAGCGAAGTTCTTCAACCATTATGTAAAGGTCTGGTGATGGTGAGAAGCTGGGATAATGATGTTTCAGATGCAATACACAATTAAAGTCACCTCCAACTACAGAGTTGTCGAAACGACCAAGGAAGAGGACGACGATGGTTTCGGAGTAAACACTAAACATTGACACCAGTTTGGTGCGCGAAACACGACATATACCTTGAGGATACACGCTCAGAGTAGGGTGACGGCCATGCCCTGTGAAAATGGGAGTGTGGTCATATTATTGACGTAGACCGTTACCCCAATTCGAGCCTGATCCCAGACGGACTTATACAAGTGGTACGCATAATCATCCGGAATCGTCGCAATGTGCATCTCTTGTAGTAATGTAACGACGACATCCAACATACCAATCATGTCTCGGAATAATTGTGTCTAGGCCTGCCGGGGTGGCCGAGCGGTTCTAGGCGCTACAGTCTGGAATCGCGCGAATCCTGCCTCGGGCATGGATGTGCGTGATGTCCTTAGGTTAGTTAGGATTAAGTAGTTCTACGTTCTAGGGGACTGATGACCTCAGATGTCCCATAGTGCTCAGAGCCATTTGAACCATTTTTGAATAATTGTGTCTCTTCCATGTTGACAATCACGTTGGTGCTGAGTGAATTTACTCCTTAATCTTGTCGTGAGGTCACTGAACGTTGATCCATCATTGCTTGGAGAGGAATCGTGTGTAGTCAGTGGATGACATCACCCTGCCCTGCCCAGCCATAAGTGGCACACTTGTAAGTCATTGGTGGGTGAGGCTAACAGTGTTCAGCATCCAAACGATCTTTCACTTTGAGGTTGAGGATTTAAGATTCTGGCAGGGAAATATCTTCCTCCACCCACATGTTTTTTATTATGTCATTCATAGAAGGGTTTGGGAACAGCGTGATCAATGGGCAAGATTGACCATCACTGTCAGCATCAGCTGACATCAGGAAGTGGTTTTTGACCGCATGTGTGACATCATCGTCCTCGTGCATCACATTGTCAACAATTCCTGGTACCGACCTATGCCTCCATCTGTGTCACCATGGCGAAAGCTGTTTGCGAGCATGTCCTTCTGCATCAGACGAGGACAAAGAGTATCTTGGTTCACCTTCCCTGTCTGTTGGTCCTTTCATATTGTCCAAACTGTCGTTTTGTGGTGGACGTTGTGGTCAGGAGTGGTTAAGTGGTAGGTTCCTTGAAATCATGGCAGTGGTAAGTGCCACTGCATACGTCACTGGCAGAGTGGTCGGGTTTGGTGTGGTCGTAATGTCCATAGGCGGTAATTGTGCAACACTGCGCTATGTACATTACGACCGAAGGTGGCCTTCCTTTCCACATCCCGAGCACGTACTGGGTTGGCTGTCGTTCATGATAATAGCTCTGCAGTCGCCGATGTAGAGGCAGAAGTGCGTATGGCTACGGAGATCAACAGGCACTTGTCAGACACGATTCAAGACAGGATTTGCTTTGAACTATGCCCATTTCTCGGCTATATGGTGGAGAGTCGTGAAATAGGCGTGGAGGGACGCTATCAGAGCTTCGGTGCGTAGTTGAAAAGGCAGCTTGAAACCCTAATTATTTGGACGCTTAGATATGCGTGATCGACAGTCACAGTGCATTTGTTGCCATCTGCGAGGCAGATGCAGTGTCCTTGACTTGCTTCCATAATGGCCGTGTCACATTGGGGCATTGATAATGTACACATACATTCTGCTTCTGACTGTGTTAAATGTATGCCTATGAGGCACCGCAGTACTGCTGAGTGCAGGCAGCCACTGCATCAGACATCCGGACACGCTTTCTGATACTCCTATATTCCCGCTCACTGTAGCGCGACGACTGTTGCCCATTAACCCGCTATTCAAAGATGTCTGATTCCCTTAGGAGGTCGGACGTTGATTGTACATCCGCACTGAAACTTTTTCATCAAACAACCGACGCACACATAGAATTATATACATGAGTGTTGTCTGGTATGACCTCGCTGTTCCGTCCCCTCCCCCAAACCAACCAACCAACAAACAAGCACAAGTCATATCTATATATGTGTAGAGAGCCTCGGGGGATAACAGAGAGTACAGTAAATAACTTTCGAAGACGAACCGTTTCTGTACTTAATGGACGACCATGTGTTCCACTTTCAACAACGGTTGCGGGACGAAACAACGATAGTAATCTAAGACAATTACTAAATTTGTACAGTTATAATTAATGTGGTAGCAATGTCGTGTACTAAAATAGACACTAAACACGCTGTTTGCACGTGAAATATTACGCACTCAATCGTACTACTGAAAGCGCTCATCCTAATGCTCTACGACGACAATCAGCGTTGGGCTCTGTTACCTGCAAACGCGGGGAGATGGAGCGCATCGTTTCACACGTTTGTTCCGGTAACACGGATGCGATACACATCTGGGCATGAGTTGTAATTCAGACTATTATTTACCAGGTGTCCTCTGCACATCATGGGACCGTGTAGGGGTAAAGTGAAAGTACGGTGAACAATGACGACGCATGCGTATGTTAGTAATATGACGGAATCTTATTATAGCATTATATTGAAACTTGAGTTGACTGTAGTTTAAATCAGAAGGAAAGGTTCTGGAGCATAACAAAACATGATACATGTTGTGAAAATACGCTTTTAAATCAAGAATATATTTCATACGAACTGCAATCTCGAAGAACCCAACACGATTGTGTTTGCCGTGAAAGTATTCGTCAGATTGTCTGCATTTAACAGAGACATGAAAATTTCCACAAAACGAAGGTCATCGTCACCGCATGCGGGCGTCGTGCAACGTGCAATGCCGCTGCTGTCTTCTCGTCTGTCGCCGTTCCTGGCTGATTCCTATAGTCTTATCACATGCGGCCGCGGACCTTCCGCTCTACCGTTGTTTCACTACGCATATTTCTATTGCTGCTTGCTGCAGTCGGCAAGGATTCGAGAACATAAATCTCCTTTAACGTGAGGATGTTTAGGGACAGAGTGTTAAATGATGTGTTATCTACATCGCAGCGTCCCTAAAGGAAAGAAGAATGATATACCCATCTGCAGTGTCAGTACCCGCGTCATTGCGCAAATAGCCGATCCGCTCGTTGGACTACGAGCGTTACGTTACGTAACAACAGATGGCGTTCGGTTGAAAAGTGTGCTTTACAAGTTCTTCTCTAAGTGGAGTCAATACTAATTTACTTTCTATCAAAGTAAAACACTAATCCTGTTCCGTGGACTCACGTCGGCTGTTTGTTTTATTGCTGGTTTATCCGTGATTTGACATATGAAGCAAAGGAAGATGAAGTAGGATATTAGTAAAGACATACAGCTAATGGTGTGTTGAGGACGAAGATGCAATTTAGAATTCCATCGTCCACTTTATTGTACAGCAACTGAAAATTTATTCTTAACGATATAATTATGGGAATCTACACCTGCATGATTACTTTGGAGTTTCGGACTTAAGTGTGTGGCAGAGGGTTAATGCATCCACTGTAAGACACATGCGAAAAAAAAACATCCACGTGAAAAATCCTGGCTGATTAAAACTGTGTGCTGGGCCGAGACTCGAACTCGGGAACTTTGCCTTTCGCTGGCAAGTGCTCTACCAACTGAGCTACCCAAGCACGACTCACTGCCTGTCTTCACAGCTTTAAGTCCGCCAATACCTCGTCTCCTGCCTTCCAAACTTCACAGAAGCTCTCCTGCGAAACATTCCCCAGGCTGTGGCTAAGCAATGACTCCGCAATATCCTTTCTTCGAGGAGTGCTAGTTCTGCAAGGTTCGCAGGAGAGCTTCTGTGAAGTTTGGAAGGTAGGAGACGAGGTACTGGCGGAATTACAGCTGTGAGGACGGGGCGTGAGTCGTGCTTGGGTAGCGCAGTTGATTCGACAGAGTGGATCATATTTTTTTTGCACGCAGTTATGGGCAGATTGGGAATCCCACAGGCCTTCATTCTAGTGATCAAAGGTCTCGGTGAATGGGCGGGGCACTGACTACATTGTTATTTCAAGGTCAGTTCGTCAAGGTTGCCGCCCCCTTTCGATATTTTTGTTTGCGATGGCTTTGGAACCCTGTCTATATGGTCTCCGAAGACGGCTGGAGGGAGTGCCGTTGCCACAACTGACCTTTCATTGCCGCGCTTATGCTGACAATGTGATGCCGATGGCAAGGACAGGCGACGAAATACGTACGGCGTTGGCATGGATACAGCGATACTGGATGGCGGCGGAAAGCGTGCTTAATCTACAGAAGTCACGCTGCATGAATGTCGGTCGAGGATTACAACCGGGGAGGAAGGTCCGCTCATGTTAGTTAACACCATAAAATGTCTAGGCGTTACGTTCCACACGGATGTGCAGCGGATAACAGCGGATAACTACCGACGCATATTGAAGCTGATGCGGACAATGGTGCTGTTAAAGAAATTAAGGGCGTTGGATATGATTCAGAGGGTGACCTATGTTAACGTATACCTAGCACCGAGACTCACTCACGTAGCGCATGTCCTGCCTTTAACGGGCACAATGGCATCACGGATACAAGCAACTTTCGGAACTTACGTGAGTGTGGGACTCCTTTTTAATATCCAAGGCACAATGCTTACGCTACCACCTGGAGAGGGCGGACTTGGTCTGGTGAACGTATATGAAAAGTCACGGGCGTTATTCGTCAGTACGATTTTGCGACAGTGGAGCGGTCAATTTCGCAATATCTGTACTAGCGCCCACTTCATTGCTGCCCCCAGTCAATGTGAGCCATATTTCACCGAAGATGTTACATGTCAAGTCTTTCTTTTTCGAGCTTAGCTATGTTAGAGAATCCTTCCCAACAACGCGACTACCGATGACGCGAGATGTATACCAACTCTTACTGCGCCGGTGCCCCAGGAATACCCTGGAGAAGAAGTACCCAGACAAGAACTGGTGACAGATATGGCGCTTTATACGGAACGTTTTCCTCCCAACGTCGGTACGCTCAACATGGTATGTGGTGGTAAATAGGAAGTTCGCAACGAATCAACGGCAGCACGCGATTCATTTGGCAGACACTCCACTATGTTTAGGCTGTGCAACAGTGGACACTGATGAACAACGTTTAACATGTAGTGGGACGGCTCCGGTGCTGCACTTGGCACGACAGGTATTGAAGTTCCTGTTACGCGCCGCCCCTCACACAATTTCATCAGACACACTTATTTTCCCCCTAAGAATCTTATTTTCCGGTCCAAAAAACCAATGCAGTGACATGGGTACGCGGAATGGTTGTGGGGTACGTCTATAACGAATGGGAAAAGGACAAAATGGATTTTTGGCCTTTTCTCCTGGATGGACACACGAAGCTGCAACAGCATAAGAAATATAGGCAAGACTTCGCTAATTACCTGGGAATTACATTTACCGACCCGCCGGAAAGATGGGGTGTGACGGGTGAGAGACGAGATAGACGAAGTAAGCCGAGATAGACATCGATCACAGTTAACGGACCCTTAGTTAATTTCGAGAAGACGACACAGTCTTACACCAATGTCTGGAGAACGGTTCGATAGATGGCTCTATTGCTCTACCTAACGTCGTGCCCTGAGCAGGTGTTGCCCCCGACACGAATTTCATTTCATTGTTAGAGGAGCACGTTTCTTTTGTATTTGTACTATCTGCGATGTCTTCATGTCGTTTTCATTTGGACATTTTCAGTTTTATTCATTTCCTTACTTAACTAATTTTCTAATTAGCCAGTATTTGTCAACATTTGGACATTGTAGACACTATTTATGCGGTCGTGTAACACAATGTATGGCAGCAAAGGCTGTAGACATTGAAGCTTTCTATAAAAAGGTGGTACAGCACTTGCCCATTTTTATATTTAAAAAAATGGTTAGTCTTCAAGCCCCGTAATCGCGCGATGGAGTCCCGTTCGTCTGTCTTTTTTTATTTTTTTTTTGTTTTCAACACAGTCGTATTCTTTACCATTTATATTACAATTGATATAATGGGGAAAATACGTGTAATCGGTTGCACTTTTATTAAATTTACAATGTTATTTGTCAGTCCAAAAAAAAAAAGTTGCTAGAGTCCTTGCCAGCGAAAGGCAAAAAAAGGTTTAAAAAAAAAGTTGGTAGAGCACTTGCCCGCGAAAGGCAAAGGTCCCGAGTTCGAGTCTCGGTCCGGCACACAGTTTTAATCCGCCAGGAAGTTTCATATCAGCGCACACTCCACTGCAGAGTGAAAATTTCATTCTAGAAACACCCACGTATTTCCGCGAGAGCTCTAATTTCTCTTATTTTATTGCGATCGGCATTGTTAAGTTTGTAGATGAGACTCAGAAAAATATTTTGACATTCGAAGGACAAAAATGCGACTGAAATGCCACGAAAAGATATGGCGGCAGCGAAAAAGGTCTATCTACCTGAACACGTTTATTTTATACGTGACACTCACTCGCTATTTTGTCATAATGTTCCAAGGGTTCTGCTAATAACACGCAGTCTTCCTTTCATTTTCGCTATTTAAGTAGAGTGGTTCCAATTTTAGTTGCTGGCAGGTGTAGTTCCAAGGTGCTTATACCAATCGACTATCTTCAAATTTAGCGTTAACCGAAATTTAAGAGAATCTTTTTATGCTCATGTCGAGTTACTCATGCTTTTCGTTGCTCAGGGTCAACTGCCACTTCTTACGTTATGCAGATCTTAATCACATTGCAAGTCATCCTATATTGCATCCATATATTTATAGATGATGAACTGTATTACACGGTCATATTGCTGCGGAGTTGTTCGAAATCAGTTCTGTCTCTCTCTATTGTTTTCGTTTTCGCTTTGTGTTTACAATCAGGTTTACTGTCCGCTCCATGGACAACGATTGTCTTTTACTACGTTTCACTGGAGACCTGATTTGTGTCTCCCTGGACGACAAGCATGATGACCTACATGGCTCGAGACCAGTTTCAGTATCACTTTCACTTGTTAAGCACATATCGTCATCATTGTACCGCTCATCTGTATTGTGCGCACAGGCGAGCGTATACGAACCACACATTCCACTGACTCTCGATACAGAAGCACAAATATTTCTTCTGCCACTTCTTTCCCACCCTCCAAAATTCCTTGGGTTCCTTCCTGACGAAATGTCAACTTCAGGAACTGTTGTTGCACGTGTAATGCTATGATTGCAGATTTAATTCACAGAGATGACAGGTACATGGCGTGCGCTCAGTAGCTTCAAGTGAAAATTCACAGAGGTTAGAAAAAATGGCATACCAAAGCATGAACATAAATTCAGATGCGAGTCAAGTCCGCAAATTGTTCGTGCTTGTAGCTGGCCGAAGCGATTCGTGTTTCAAAAAAATGGTTCAAATGGCTCTGAGCACTATGGGACTTAATTTCTGAGGTCATCCGTCCCCTAGAACTTAGAACTACTTAAACCTAACTAACCCAAGGACAGCACACACACCCATGCCCGGGGCTGGGTTCGAACCTGCGACCGTAGCGGTCGCGGGGTTCCAGACTGTAGCGCCTAGAACCTCTCGGCCACCCCGGCCGGCTCGTGTTCCAAGAATCAACGTATCGAATACTTGTACTGCATAAAGGAAAAATGGGGAAAAAACCATCTGCTGAGTCACAACGCAGACGGAGTGTGCTGAGTGGTGCTGACATACGGTCATTGGAGGGGATCGTGTGCCGGCCGCGGTGGTCCAGCGGTTCTAGGCGCTCAGTCCGGAACCGCGCGACTGCTACGGTCGCAGGTTCGAATCCTGCCTCGGGCATGGATGTGTGTGATGTCCTTAGGTTAGTTAGGTTTAAGTAGTTCTAAGTTCTAGGGGACTGACGACCACAGATGTTAAGTCCCATAGTGCTCAGAGCCATTTGGACCATTTAGGGGATCGTGACGAAAAATAAGTGTACGACAGCTGCAGAAGTCAGCAGAACTGAATGTCGCGCTCGTTAATCCTGCCAGAACCAAAACAACACGAAGGCAGCTCAATAAGCTGGCAATGGCAGGACGATCGGGAACTGCAAAACCAAACATCTGTGACGCAAATTCCCATAACAGGTAAATGTGTTGCCGAAAAAAGAAAATCCAGACTTTGGAGCAATGGAGGAATAAGTCTTGTTTCACACTATTTCCAGTTTGTGACCAAATTTACATCGCAAGAATGAAACATGGTGAGGGTTAGGTAAAGTTTTGCGCAACAATATCATGGTATTCTATGAGTCCCATGGTTACCCTGTAAGGTCGCATCACTTCCAAGGTTTATTTGTCCGCTTCGACTACTCAGGTCCCTCGAATGTTTGTACCATGTGTGAGCGTCTGGCCACCACTTTCACCAGATATCAATATTATTGAGCCTTTGGAGAGAAGGCTGTGTTATCGCTATCCATGACCATCATGATTATCTGAACTTGTCACAATTTAGCGAAAAGAATCTATGTTGCAAAAAGAACAGTATGATATTTCCTTGAAAACCGTACAGGTCCTGTATTTATCCAACTTGAGAAGACTGGTGGTGAGTGTTTTGTATGCCAACGGATTTCCTTCACCGTATTCCACCGGTTAGGTGTTGGGATTTTGGTGTTTCCATATTTTTATCCTACTCATGTTTGTTCGTGGATTTTGTGTAAAAATAAAGGATATAATGTAACTCGTCGAAAGAAATTGCGAAATGTACCACATGGGGATATGGATGATACTTCCAGCAACTTAGTTGGAGAAAGACAACAACAACATCGAAATTTACATTCATAATGGTAATCTGGAATCCGTTTGAGATCATACCGGTTGAAGTAAGGCAGTATACACTGAGGTGACATAAGTCATAGGATACTTTCCAATATCGTGTTTAACCTCCTTTTGCCCAGTGTAGTGCAGCAGATTGACGTGACATGGACTCAACAAGTCGATGGAAGTCCCCAGCAGAAATATTGAACCATGCTTTCACTATATCCGTCCATAATGGCGTAATTGATGCCGATGCAAGGTGTTGGCCACGAACGGCCCTCTCGATTACACCACATAAATGTTCGACGGGATCCATGTCGGGAAATCTGTGTGACCAAATCATTCGATCGAATTTTCCAGAATATTCCTCAAACCAGTCGAGTGAGATTGTGTCCCAAGCACATCGTTGTTTAGAAACATGAAGTCCATGAAAGCAAATGGTCTCCAAGTAGACGAACATAACCGTTTCCAGTCAATGATAGGCTCAGTTGGAACAGAGGACCCAGTCTATTCTGTGTAAACACAGCTCACCCCATTATGGAGCCACCACCAGCTTGCACAGTGACTTGTCGATAACTTGATTCCATGGCTTCCTGGGGTGTGCGCCATACTCGAACCCCACCATCAACTCTTACCAGCTGAAACCGGGACTCATCCGACCAGGCCACAGTTTTCCAGTTGAAACTGATAGCTCACGAGCCCAAGAAAGACCCTGCAGGCGATGTCGTGCTGTTAGCAAAGGCACTCACGTCGGTCGACTGTTGGCACAGCACATTTACTCCGTACTGTCCTGACAGATACCTTCGTAATACGTCCCACATTGATTTCTGCTGTTATTTCACGCGGTGTTGGTTGTCTGTTAGCACTGAGAACTCTACGCAAATAACGCTGCTCTCGATTGTGAAGTGAAGGTTGTCGGCCACTGTGTTGTCGGTAGTGAGTGGTAATGCCTGAAATTTGGTATTCTTGGCGCACTCTTGACACTTTATATGTCGGAATATTGAGTTCCCTAACGATTTCCGAAATGGAACCTCCGACTACCATTCCGCGTTCAGAGTCTGATAATCACTGTCGTGCGGTCATAACCACGTCGGACACCTTTTACGATGAATCATCTAAGTACAAAGGACAGTCCTGCCGATGCACTGCCCTTTTGTACCATCTGTATATGTGCATATCGCTAACCCACGACTTTTGTCACCTCAGTATAAAACTGTACTGGGAAATGTATTAAGAAGTGGTGGACATTTATGTTCGTGGTGATCAATGCAAACAGATAGCATTTATTTCAAATATGCTATTTTAAAGTTCTTTTAAGTGATAAGATGTTACCAACTGAGTTATGTAGGCCCGTTTCATATCTTAACTCAAAACTTCCATCTGTTAGGGTGTTTTCCCTTCTTTGCAAAGTATCTAGGTAGAAGTAAGAATATTGTAGAAATTAAGTTTTTGTTAGAATAAATAGCTAAGAATAAATAGCTAATGCCATAAGGTTTCGTAAATTAACATAAATGGTTTAGAATATCCTATTACTTAATTATTATTCTGTGGTTTAGAATTTCGTATAGGCTACACGTTGTCCCAGGAGGAATCGTCAGGAATCAGGTATATGTCAGGAACGATCACTTGAAGCAAAAACATTTATTAAACGTGGTCTCTGAAGTGCATACCAGTATCGCAGATGAAAAACTGCACATAGCTTTTAAGGTATGCATTTCAGAATCCATGTTTACTAGACGTTTTTGCCTTGAACGATCGCTCTCCTCTAGTTCCTGAGCATTGATCATTCCTCCTGGGACATCCTGTATCTCTTGATAAGAAAGTAAAGTTTGTTTACAACATTCGACCAGAAGTGTTGTATTTATAACGCCAAACCAACATGTTATTGCACTCATCGATGGAAAGCTTTGTGTAAAATGGAAAGTCATCGTCACCGTTTGCGGGTTGTATTTGAACGTACGAAATCCGTTCTGATATGTGTTTGCTTCATCGTTCCTGGTTGATTCCTGTTGTTTTATTGCAGACGGCACCGGACCTTCCGGCAAAACTCTCGCTCTTCAGAAATATTTATAGGTCTGTACGGAGTGTTCGATCTACATGTGAGAACACATATCATCAAAAAAAAATCATGAGTTTAGTTAAAGGCTACTCACTGAAACAATATATTGATCACAACGCCTCTGTGCAAACATTTAGATGGTATTGCTGTGTAATTCTTCATTACGCTTTTCAGAAGAAAAAGGTA
The DNA here is from genome assembly GCF_023864345.2 of Schistocerca serialis cubense. Taxonomy (NCBI): domain Eukaryota; kingdom Metazoa; phylum Arthropoda; class Insecta; order Orthoptera; family Acrididae; genus Schistocerca; species Schistocerca serialis. The sequence continues at coordinate 775,675,968 of NC_064640.1, forward strand.
CGGGTTATACGCCATGAACTAATAAGCTTAAACGACCTAATAATAGATGGCCTTATACGTGATTCGATCACCAGAAGAATCGACGAATAAAGCTGACACTATCCACCGTTCTGTAAAATGACAGTATTAATTCTGAAGTCAGGCTACAGAAATGCCAAATAGTGGGTAGTAATTATATCCTGTGCTATTGATCCACTCGTAATTGTGAGTGAATTTGACTAGAATTCTGCGCACACCATTCTATGTATGTGACACCTGTCACTCCACAAATAAATACATTACTAGTGTCCGCAGCTCGTGGTCGTGCGGTAGTGTTCTCGCTTCCCACGCCCGGGATCCCGGGTTCGATTCCCGGCGGGGTCAGGGATTTACTCTGCCTCGTGATGACTGGGTGTTGTGTGCTGTCCTTAGGTTAGTTAGGTTTAAGTAGTTCTAAGTTCTAGGGGACTGATGACCATAGATGTTAAGTCCCATAGTGCTCAGAGCCATTTGAACCATTTGAACATTAATAGTATGCATTATTTCCGTAAGAGAGCGCTACGGCTTGCGCAACAACTACACTCCTTCACACGACTCCGTCTAGCTCTTCCGTGAGGATTTCCAGATGACATTTATTTATTTCCTGTCACTTAAATTTGACCTGACGTCTAGTGTATAGGACGTTTTGTGTTTTCACAGTATTAATTTGCATATAATCTTGAAGTTAAGCAAATCTGATTTCTAGTGTTCGTAAGGAGTTGGAATTGTATGTACCTCTTAAAACTAACCAGTAAAGAGGAATTATTAGAATTAACAATTAATGCATTAAGAAGAGAAAATGGGAAATGGTTTATGTTTATAGACAGTGCCGTGTAGAAGGATGTACCTCTTAAAGTCATTGAGCGTATCGGTCTTGGGCTGTTATCACCTGATCTACTACTACCTGCCTTCCGAGGCCTAGCACATCAGCAATTCTCTAAGCCACTCACTGGAACCCACATAATTTATCATCTACGCAACAGGATAGAGGGTGCTGCCATTACGCTTATATCTGTCTTACAAACTAATATTGCTGTCTAATGGACACTTCTCCCGTTATCCTCTTGTGACTATCAAAATGGTTCAAATGGCTCTAAGCACTATGGGACTCAACTGCTGTGGTCATCAGTCCCCTAGAACTTAGAACTACGTAAACCTAACTAACCTAAGGACATCACACACATCCATGCCCGAGGCAGGATTCGAACCTGCGACCGTAGCAGTCTCACGGTTCCGGACTGCGCGCCTAGAACCGCGAGACCACCGCGGCCGGCTCTTGTGACTATCACCAGACACACATAATTTGGAGTTTTACTCTTCCAACTTAGTTAAGATTCTCCATGGGCGCTTGTTATGCTCTGGATAATGTAGAAGGAGTACTGTTTCGCGTCTAATATGCAGTTTTCACAAGCCGTAGAATTAGCAATTCCAGTATACTACGTACCTAGTTTAAGTACATTACTCTTAATTACACACTACCTGAGCAAGAGCATCCGGACACTCCTTTTTAATGCTGAATTAATCACTAGATGCTCCGACAGACGGTTCCTTCCATTTAAAGGGCTGTGTAGGGTATTGTGTTGTCAGTACTGAAGCAGGAACAGGAGAATGGGTCTGTCAGGAGAGATCACTAACTTCGAATGTGGGCTATTCGTTAGATATTACCTGAGTGATATACGCGTTAGGGACATTTATACCCTCCTAAAGCTGCAAAAGTTGGCTGTTGGTGATATGATTGTAAAGTGTAAATGTTGAGTAACAAACACCGCCAAACTAAGACCTGGCAGATATCATGTACTAACGGAAAGAGACGATCGAACGTTGCGAAGGATAGATGTAAAAAAATCACATGGTATCAGCAGAAGGAATCATGCGTGAGTTCCAAACTATGTTGGCCGCTAAGAAGAATGGGTTGCAATGGTCGACCATCTCCTCAAAAGCCACATTTTTAAGTAGTCAATGCTAAATGACACTTGAGGTGATGAAAAAAGCGACCTCAGTGGGCAGCGGTTAACTGGAAACGAGCCGTTTGGAGTGATGTATCACACTATACCATGTTGCAGTCCTGTGGAATTATTTGTGTTTAGCTAATAGCTGGAGGATATGACGTTGTATCATGTGTAGTGCCAGCAGTGAAGTATGGAGGAGGTTGTGATACTGTATGGAGGTATTTCTCGAGTTTTGTTCAAAAATGGCTCTGAGCACTATGGGACTTAACTTCTGTGGTCATCAGTCCCCTAAAACTTAGAACTACTTAAACCTAACTAACGTAAGGACATCACAGACAGCCATGCCCAAGGCAGGATTCGAACCTGCGACCGTAGCGGTCACGCGGTTCCAGACTGAAGAGCCTAGAACCGCACGGCCACAACGGCCTGCTCGAGTTTAGTGTGTGGTCCCCTTATTGCTCTGAAGATAACTCTAAATGCAGAACTGTATGAGCATATTTTACAGCATTTTTATTTTCTTGCACTAGAATAACAGTTCGGCGACAATAATTTTTTGTGTCAAATGATAATGCACCCTGTGATAAAACGGCATGTGTAAAGCAATCGACTGTGGATAATAACTTTCCTGAAATAAACTAGCAGACCCAGAGTCCCAGTCTGAAGAGAATGGGACACCTTCGGGATGAGTTATAACGTCGACTTCACTCCATACGCCGGAGACCTATATCACTACCTACAATGATTTAGGTTCTTGAGGTGGAATGAGCTGACACTGAACGGTGTCTCCAACAGAGTTCAAGCCGCCGTAAGAGCAAAGGGCAGGCTCTCCAATATTAAATCCAGAAATAGTTGTCCAGATGCTTTTGATCTCTATTCCACGTCAGTTCGCCTTCGTCTGTGTCGCTATCGCCACCACTACTAGCGTCACTGCACAGCGGTTGACTGGAAACGAATGACTTGAGTGATGAGTCATGCTGTACGATGAAAGAAACCGATGGAAGGGATTGGGTTTGGAGGATGGCTGAAGGACGTTACATGGCATTATGTGTAGGACGAACAGTGGAGTATTGCCTGCAGAGTCACTCGTCACCTTGCTCGTTGCCGCATGTACCCTCATCGCTGCAAGTAGTCTTTATGTAAGACTATAGGTATTCTCCCTGCACTGTCTGTAAGCTTCCTATTGTTCTACATATCGATAGCCCGCAGTTTTAAGTTCGGCGCTTCATCTTCAGACGTTGCCACGAAAAGAGAGTAATAGATATCTCACTCGCTCTAGAGGCATGCAGCGGGACGTGAGGGTGAAAGGTTTATTTGAGTGGTAAAAAGCAATTATTTTGTGGTAGGCGCACTTGTGTGTGGAGTAACAGCGCAAATGTACGTTCAGTGCACAATTTTAGTAATTCAGTCTCTATTTGACGGTTAGGTTAGTTAGGTTTTTGTAGTTCTAAGTTCTAGGGGACTGATGACCTCAGAAGTTAAGTCCCATAGTGCTCAGAGCCATTTGAACCATTTGAACCACAAGTTAAGCAATTCAGCTTCTATTTCACGGAACGAGGAAGAATGAGACTATGCTCATGAGAAAGCGGTCAGAAGACTTGAGCGGTTTGGCTCTGAAAGTGAATCAGATTTATTTTCACTTTCCGTTCAGGACGTTCCGAGGCCGATTTTGTTACTGGTGTATAAGCAGTCTTGACAAGGGGTGAGGGACGTAAAAACCATGGAGCCCAAGTCTCTGACGGTTTCGGTTCTGACAAGATGCTGAATTGGCAAATATCACAATCGAATTGTAATTTTATATCATGTAATGAATAAAAGTACAATGTCCCAGCACCAGTATAGCCAATATACTAATTCTTTCCACCTCATTTCTTGACTTATATTATTCTTACAGGCCAAATACATTCAATTCAATTTAATTTCATGTTTAGTGCTGGATGCACAATATTCTCATTAGACATCGTGTGCTAAACCCACCCTGTGATGGAGTCGAAAATGCGTTTCCTTTAAATTTTGTTGAAATCCTACCAAAACAGAATGAGATTTTCACTCTGCAGTGGAGTGTGCGCTGATATGAAACTTCCTGACAGATTAAAACTGTGTGCCAGGTCGAGACTCGAACTCGGGACCTAGGTAAAGGTGTTCGAGTCTCGGCCTGGCACACAGTTTTAATCTATCAGGAAGTTTCCTACCAAAAAATTTCTCCAACAAATGCAAACGGCAACAGCTGTTAAATGCCGTAAGAATTTGGTAGGAATGGCAATAATATTAAACGATAAGGCACTTACAATTCCATCACAATGTGGATTTACAAGTAATATAGAGATAAAATTTTGCACTCAAAAACAAACAAAAAATAAAATATGTCTAGTTGTATATAATTGTTCTGCAAGAATCGTAAAAATGATGAAATGTTATGCCGTGAAAGAGGTACTTTGGCCACGATGATGTGCGGAGGTACATGGGTAATGTTCTATTATTGGCCCGTAGAAGAGCCAACTTACATGGGCTCTCTCGTGTCACTTCATGTGACATTAGGTCTTCGTGAAAGAGGTTTGGCCTTCAGAGGCTCATCTCAGAAATTTCGAGATCAAAAAATGGACACTTTCTCGGAATACTGGAGCTCTGAAGCCACTATCATGCATTTCTTTCAAAACATATTAGCAGTGTCTGAGACGGACAGGAACCTCGAAAGCATCGACAAGTGTGTTATCTGTCAAATGAATCTGGGAATGTAGCAAGTCTCACTGTCTCTGGGAGCGCGCATCTAGGTGTTACCTACCCCCTCCTCAGGGCAGGCCGGAATGCACCGAATCCTCCTGTTGTGACATTTGAACAGTGTATTTGTATTCATGTTTGCAGGTTTTCTCGGCGTGTTCCAATGATGAAATATTATCTGGTGAACAGCCGAGTACTAGCGTCGTCTCGTCGCAAACCTTCGATGAGTTTGGTACCCAACATCTTCAACCGAAGAGTCGGGATGCTGTGCTCCACCTGTCTATGTTCTCGCTCGTCCTGTGTCCACTTGTGCAGTGGGCTAAATCACGCTCCTCCGGAAGGGGATGCCGCGTCAGTGGTGGGGGAACGCGACGCTACAGGTGGTGGGGTCGCGGCTTGTCCCCGCACGGGCGTCGAGTCCTGATTGCTGTCCAGTCTGTCTGCTTACGCGGCCGCCTTTGGAATGGAGCTTTATTCTATCCATTGGGGAATCCCACGTTGCGTTAAGCTAAAACCCGTTATCACGGTTTACTAGATTGAGGTGAAAATTCTTTCCACTGCCTCTTTGACAACCAATTCCCAGAAACCGTTGGCGCTGCATAGCTACTTCGTCTTTCACAAATTCAAAGGTCCATCCTTCTTTGATGCTATTGTCTAATACCACGGACGCGTCTGTCTGCCCTAGTCGTACGTTCATGGTGTGCTGTGAGACACATTGCTGTACTGTGCTGTAAGATACATTGCTGAATCTGCCCGATGTGCCGCGTCCCACATTCATACTCGATGCTGTAGACACCCAGTGTCTGCAGGCTAATGATTTTTGGTCGAGCCAAATATGTCCTCAACTTCCTGCGTTGCAAGGAAGACTGTCGTTATTCGGTGTTCTCTTAATATTCTTGCGATCTTGGCTCTCGGCGGCCCAGCTTACGACAAGGAAGCTACACATTTTACTTTGTCTTCTTCTGGTTTGTCCTCCGACATTTTATCAGCACGTAAGGCATGTCGTATTTGTGTCTTCTTTTAGCTGTTTTTATGGAATGTTCGTCTGTAGGCAGCAATGATAGAGTCAACGTATTAGGTTTAGCGTCAGAGTGGCTTACGCAGCAATCATTGTCTTAATATCCTCGGAAGGAGACTGCTGTTTCATAGTAGCAACGAAAATTACAGTTGTATATATTATATATATAAATTGACGTCAAAAAGAATGTGTGAAGCCCAAAAACGTCAGGAGCCATGACTACTAAGACACATATTGTGAGCTGCCATATTGAAAAGCTACACCCATTGCCTACACCAAATGTTAAGACCTTTATTTAGAACTGAAACAATAGCGTGAAACAATAAATGTTTTGTGTGTGTTTTCAGAAATAATAATTTGTTGCTATCATACACTCAAAGAGCCCGGCGGATTAACGAGGGCCGGTGTGCTGACCAGCCTGGATGTGGTTTTTAGGCGGTTTTCCACATCCCCCTAGGTGAATACCCAGCTGGTCCCCACGCCTCGCCTCAGTTACGCGACTCGCCGACATTTGATACACGTTCGCGCTATTTCATGATTTACACTAGACGCAAACAGCTGGGGTACACTATTTCCATCCCAGGAGGGTATCGGGTGGCGGCAGGAAGGATATCCGGTCACCCCTTCAAATTAACATTGCCAAAATCCGATTTTAACCACGCCGACCCTGCGAAAACTGCGGCACAAAGGCGTAAGGAAAAGAAAGAAAGATACACTGGCTCAAAGAACGTCGTTTTCCGAAGACATATACCAAGACAGGGTCCTATTCTAGTGAAATGATTCTGAGTATCCTAAAATTATAAGAAACTGTACCTTTGCAAACTTAACCTAGTAAAACACTTTGAAGGCGTTTTTTTTATAATCGGTAAGTATTGTTTGTGGTGAATTAAATTAAAGTTTTCTGGAAATTACATTTTGCTGAACTCCACGTGATATATATGAAATATAATTAAAGATCTGCTTAATGAAAAGAAAAAGAGGAAGAACAGTTATTTATTTAAAAACAAATGATCCTGATATCTTAATAAATAATTTTGAGTGTAGCACATTCAGATCATACAAAGTGAATTAGTATACTGACAGTAGTTACTGTAAAAGACACCATACTGTTGTATAAAATATTACACTGCTTAAATCCGGTGTTACAATCAAAACAGAACTTAATCAGTTAGGTTTGACTTATTTTAGTGTTTAACCAAGATTTCATACGAGTTGAAAGTTTTTAGCACTCTCAGACAAAGTGCAGTTTAAGGGCTACCATTTGGTTAATTGCTGAGATAATCCATAAATGAAAGAATGATAATTTCTAATTATGTCTTAATATTGTGTGAGTACCATAAAACATTAACTTTGCTTCACTAACTTAGCATTATCACTGGTTCTTCAAATCTCAATTATAGAGCCCCCCTCATGGCAAATTTTTGTTTGTCTATGCCTGAGTAATATTATTTACGCCCACCCGGTTAGCCGCGCGGTCTAACGCGTTGCTTCCCGAGCGGGAAGGCGTGCAGGTCCCTGGCACGAATCCGCCCGCCTGGCGGTTTTCCATCTGCCTCGGCGAATGCGGGCTGGTTCCCCTTATTCCGCCTCAGTTACACTAAATTAGAATTATGTTAATATCTTCAGCTGCTGGCGGGGGTTGATATATATCAACAAGGACAGGTGAAAACGTGTGCCTCGACCGGGACTCCAACCCGGGATCTCCTGCTTACATGGTAGACGCTCTATCCATCTGAGCCACCGAGGGCACGGAGGATAGTGCGACTGCAAAGACTATTTCGCGCACGCTTCGCGTGAGACTCACATTCTCACCTTGTATGTCCACACACTACATTAGTAGTGTCCCACCGCAACACACTCATTACTCGTGGAAGACATTCCAGTAAGAAGAGGAGACGAGGTACTGGCAGAAGTAAAGCTGTGAGTACCGGCCGTGAGTCGTGCTTCGGTAGCTCAGATGGTAGAGCACTTGCCCGCGAAAGGCAAAGGTCCCGAGTTCGAGTCTCGGTCGGGCACGCAGTTTTAATCTGCCAGGAAGTTTCATTCCCGTAAGAGTTCGGGAAATATGTGTGCATCTGCATAGAAGAAGAAGGTCATGGCCGTTATTGCCAGAACTATATATTTACATGGGTCTGGTGTCTGTTCTTTCGGACATGTCCGAAAGAACAGACACTATATCCATATAAATATATATTCAGTTACACTATGTCAGCGACTGCTGCACAAACACTGTCTCCACGTACGCGTACACCATAATTACTGTACCACGCAAACATTTGAAAAAAATGGTTCAAATGGCTCTGAGCACTATGGGACTCAACATCTTAGGTCAGAAGTCCCCTAGAACTTAGAACTACTTAAACCTGACTAACCTAAGGACATCACACACACCCATGCTCGAGGCAGGATTCGAACCTGCGACCGTAGCAGTCCAGCGGTTCCGGACTGCAGTGCCAGAACCGCTAGACCACCGCGGCCGGCGCAAACATTTGAGGTTACACTCGTCTGGAATGAGACGTTCCTGGGAGGGGCTACTGCGAGACAAAGTCTCTCCGTCGTTTCGAGGTAACCGGTTCAGTACACAATACACACAATACACAATATTATCTACAGGAAAAATAAAGAAATTGTTAATCTGTCTGGGTGCTGCAGTCTAAGTCCTCTGAGCTGTCTAAGAAAGAATGAAAGTTAGCTGTTGCGCTGTAACTGAGAACCTGGTTCTGCTTTCCTAAGTACAGTAAGGTATATCCAAACAGCAAATCACAGTTACACTTTACAATCACCCAGTGAAGGAATCTTCGTCCCTAATTAGGATGGCAACCGTTCACAAATAGCCGTTATCGCATACTGATTCGAACCTTCCGACTGGAGGTCATGTATAAATGTGTAGTTGTATACCTTGAAGCGCCAAAGAAACTGATATAGGCATGCGTATTCAAATACAGAAATATGTAAAGAGGCAGAATACAGCGCTGCGGTCTGCAACGCCTATATAAGGCAACAAGTGTCTGGCGCTGTTGTTAGATCGGTAACTTCTGCTTCAATGACAGGTTATCAAGATTTAAGTGAGTTTAAACGTGTTGTTATAGTCGGCGCGAAGGGTCACAGCATCTCCGACTTAGCGATGAAGTGGGGATTTTCCCGTATGACGAGTGCACCGTGAATATCAGAAATCCGGTAAAACATTAAATCTCCGACATCGCTGCGGCAGGAAAAAGATCCTGAAAGAATTTCACCAACGGCGACTGAAGAGAATCGTTCAGCGTGACAGAAGTGAAACCCTTTCGCAAACTGCTGCAGATTCCAATGCTGGGCCATCAGTAAGTGTCAGCGTGTGAACCATTCAACAAAACATTATAGATATGGGCTTTTGGAGCAGAAGGCCCTGTCGTGTACCCTTGATGACTGCACGACACAAAGCTTCACGCCTCGCCTGGGCTGTTGACTGGAAACATGTTGCTTGGTCGGATGAGTCTCGTGTTAAATTGTATCGAGCGAATGGAGGCGTACGGGTATGGAGACAACCTCACGAGTCCATGGACCCTGCCGGTCAGCAGGGGATTGTTCAAGTTGGTGGAGGTTATGAGACATGTACACAGGCAATCTATCTGATCACCTGCATTCATTCATGACCATTGTGCATTCCGACTGACTTGGGAAATTCCAGCAAGACAATGCGATACCCCACACGTCCAGAATTTCTGCAGAGTGGCTCTAGGAACACTGAGTTTAAACACTTCTGCTGGCCACCAAACTCCCCAGACAGAACATTGTTGAGCATATCTGGGATGCCTTGCGACGCGCTGTTCAGAAGACATCTCCAGCTCCTCGTACTTTTACGGGTTTATGGACATCCCTGCAGAATTCCCTGCACCACTACTTCAGACATTGGGCAAGTCTATATCACGTCGTGTTGCTGCACTTCTGCGTGGTCGTGGAGGACCTACACGATATTAGGCAGGTGTACCTGTTTCCTTGGCTCTTCAGTGTACATTTTTCTGTGCGACAGGTCGTTTTAATATTAAACATTGATTCTACCTGTGACAGTTGTAATAATACTGTAGAAGAGTTAAACGTTATAAGTGTACTACATCAGAGCTGGCAATGATTCAAATAACTGTTTATGATGCCAAGTCGTTTTATACTAATTTCGACTGGATAAGTAGTGAAACTATTTACGATGCCATGGTCACTTATTGCTCACGAATTTGACATTTCCACAAAAGAAATTTTACTGTACTGTTCCACACAGTGTAAATCTGTAAAAAAATTTGCCTTGTTCGCAGATGTGCGATCTCTACTGACGGGTCCATACCCTATCGTCGCTAATTCTGGTCTCACCTTTCGTGTTTCTTGAGCTTAACGCAACCCTGTTCTTTCTCCTCCGGCCAACTAGAAGCTAGGAAGAGTCATCCTTCCTTATCGTATGAAGAGACGTGTCGGTCTCCGTAGCCTCAAATCTACCAGTTGGAGACAAGGTAATGTTATGTAACCTTATGAGACAATACCATGTGTCTCAGCACACTGCAAGATTTTTACCTTCGGTTAAATGAAAGCTTTATGTCACTGTTTGTAACACATTCATTCGTTTGGTCTGGATAGCATGTCACCTGTAACAACATAATTGTTGCGGAAGTTGTATCTGACTTATGAAACTCCCAACCTCAAAGTGTTTTGCGATTCTTTTCTCTGCAGATACAGATTTTTCTGTTGTTTTTTTCTCATCCACATGTTCTTCGCGTGAGTACCCACAAAACACTGTAAGTGTCGTTCATCAGCGGCACCCTAGTCCATTAGGCACTCGTTTACTTAAATGCCCTGTGGATGTTCGTCTTATGTGTACAGCTGCATCCGATTGGACCATTTTAATCCATAATGGGTAATAACTCAGATAGAGATAAGATACAACAAATACACTCCTGGAAATGGAAAAAAGAACACATTGACACCGGTGTGTCAGACCCACCATACTTGCTCCGGACACTGCGAGATGGCTGTACAAGCAATGATCACACGCACGGCACAGCGGACACACCAGGAACCGCGGTGTTGGCCGTCGAATGGCGCTAGCTGCGCAGCATTTGTGCACCGCCGCCGTCTGTGTCAGCCAGTTTGCCGTGGCATACGGAGCTCCATCGCAGTCTTTAACACTGGTTGCATGCCGCGACAGCGTGGACGTGAACCGTATGTGCAGTTGACGGACTTTGAGCGAGGGCGTATAGTGGGCATGCGGGAGGCCGGGTGGACGTACCGCCGAATTGCTCAACACGTGGGGCGTGAGGTCTCCACAGTACATCGATGTTGTCGCCAGTGGTCGGCGGAAGGTGCACGTGCCCGTCGACCTGGGACCGGACCGCAGCGACGCACGGATGCACGCCAAGACCGTAGGATCCTACGCAGTGCCGTAGGGGACCACACCGCCACTTCCCAGCAAATTAGGGACACTGTTGCTCCTGGGGTATCGGCGAGGACCATTCGCAACCGTCTCCATGAAGCTGGGCTACGGTCCCGCACACCGTTAGGCCGTCTTCCGCTCACGCCCCAACATCGTGCAGCCCGCCTCCAGTGGTGTCGCGACAGGCGTGAATGGAGGGACGAATGGAGACGTGTCGTCTTCAGCGATGAGAGTCGCTTCTGCCTTGGTGCCAATGATGGTCGTATGCGTGTTTGGCGCCGTGCAGGTGAGCGCCACAATCAGGACTGCATACGACCGAGGCACACAGGGCCAACACCCGGCATCATGGTGTGGGGAGCGATCTCCTACACTGGCCGTACACCACTGGTGATCGTCGAGGGGACACTGAATAGTGCACGGTACATCCAAACCGTCATCGAACCCATCGTTCTACCATTCCTAGACCGGCAAGGGAACTTGCTGTTCCAACAGGACAATGCACGTCCGCATGTATCCCGTGCCACCCAACGTGCTCTAGAAGGTGTAAGTCAACTACCCTGGCCAGCAAGATCTCCGGATCTGTCCCCCATTGAGCATGTTTGGGACTGGATGAAGCGTCGTCTCACGCGGTCTGCACGTCCAGCACGAACGCTGGTCCAACTGAGGCGCCAGGTGGAAATGGCATGGCAAGCCGTTCCACAGGACTACATCCAGCATCTCTACGATCGTCTCCATGGGAGAATAGCAGCCTGCATTGCTGCGAAAGGTGGATATACACTGTACTAGTGCCGACATTGTGCATGCTCTGTTGCCTGTGTCTATGTGCCTGTGGTTCTGTCAGTGTGATCATGTGATGTATCTGACCCCAGGAATGTGTCAATAAAGTTTCCCCTTCCTGGGACAATGAATTCACGGTGTTCTTATTTCAATTTCCAGGAGTGTATTTCAGATAAAAGTTGTAGGTGGTAAAGAGGATCACGCATTGCAGCAGATGGCCATGTCCTTGAACATTGTTTTCAAGGTGATTTAGAGGTTAAGGTGACTTTTAAAATGGGAACGACAATATTTGATTTCAGATTTGAAAATAGCGTCATATTTTCGAATAAAACGATACATTATTAAAGGTCATTGCAAGGTTCAATGATGGTCAGATAAGCAAACATATTTTTAGTTCTAGTGGGGATTAACTCTGAATAGAGGAGCAACAGCAAAATACAATGTTAGATACAAATTGGAAGGGGCATAAGGCGTCACATATCATTACCAATTATCATGACCTTAAAGGTGATTATTGAAGTTCATTCGAAGGTTGAGGTTTGTTTCATGGAAACATCTATTTGTGACGTGAGATTTGGAAAGAGCGAAGAGAGATTTGAACTTTAAGTTTTAATTTAGGTATTTACTGGCAAAAATAAATACATCACGACGTATAAACGTTATTTTGACATTTACAAAACGGAACAGACATTAATAAAACGTAGATCATTGATTTACTAGTCGTTGAGTGAGTCTCCTCGCCTTTCATTTGTCAGAGTGCTTGATTTAAAGAGTTCCCCTGCCTTTCGATCTTTGTACCTGGAAATTATCCATTAAGTATGTGCTGAAAGTGATCACCATTTGCTTCAATGCCAAATTTAACCCTCCTTAAGAAATGTTTGAGAATAGAAAGCAGGACATCTCGTGGAATGGCATCGCAGTTATCCGGACATGTCCCATCATGTTTTTTCTTGTCGTTAGCTGCTGCTCGTAACAAATACTTTTAAAATATCCCCAAAGTTAGAAGTCAGAGGAAGTTATGTCGGGTAAACAATCGGCCCATGGAATGGGACCACCGCGTCCAGTCCATTGATGTGGATATTGTTCATTCCAAAAGACCTTATGTTCCGCATTAACGTGGCGGTGCATCATACAATTGCATCCACACTCTGTCTGGTCTCTACGTTAACATCTTCAAGTAATATAGGTAATTGGGCTCTTAATATTTCTATAAAATTAAGTTGATTTACATTAAAATTAAAAAATAGTGACCAATCAGATAGTCATTGACAATAACGCAAGGAACATTAAGGCTGTCAACGGTTGTGTACCAGTGTGGATGGACATCCGACCTGTAATGACACTAGTGCATCATTAATTGACCAGTATTTGTATATGTGGCTTCATCTGAAAACATTACTGATGTGTCACCTCATGATGACATACTGCCCAGTGGTAAAATGCAAGGCACTCTACGAGCTTCCAGAGTGTTAGTTCTTGGGTCAGTGTAATATGATAAGCATGAAATCCTCACGCCTTTAGGATTCTGAGAACGATTGACTTCTATGAATCTAGTCGTGTTTGAATCTAACATGAACTAACATGGGGATTTATCTGGGCCATTACAAGACCAACTACGACGTGACTATAATTTTCCCCATATTCATGACGACGACGTACACGATGTAAGCGCCCATCCCGGGCTCTGTCAGTAAGATCGCGAATAGTGACGTTACTTGGATGTCGTCTGTTGGGAAAACGTCTATCATAGAGTGCGACCGCGTTGACGTAACCACCATGCCATTCTCATTCAATCCTAACCGTGTCTACGATTTCATTTGGAGTGTTATAATAGTGCGACAAAGGCAAATAATACAAAATAGTGTAGTAGTTTTGACGAACTGATCACTCTAACTAGCATTGAAATAAGAACAGTGTTCCAGCACGCGGCCGTGGGCGCCGCCTCTCTCTTACAGCGCGCTGCGCGAGGGTCGAGAACTTCGGCCCCAAGCGACCTCCCTCTCGTCTCTGCCAGTGGCGCTGTACAGGAGCACCCGAATAGACTGTGCAACGATTTACTGCACTAACATTAAATAATTACTTTACGTGATTCAAATTTAGTAAGTAAACCAGTCTGTTTTACAATATAATGCCAGTACTTCATCCATTTTCACTGCCATCTCGAACTGAGCGTGGTCTAGAAAATTTGTTTTCTTTGCTCAGAAAGGATCATTTTATATGTAAAATGTGCTGCTCTTTTCAAGTCTTAAATCAAATATTAGGGTTCCCATTTGAAAAAGAAATACATTTTGCTAAATCTCATCTCGAACCTGATTAAAATGTTACACACACACACCCACACACACACACACACACACACACATATACACTCTCACACACACACACACATACACACACACGTGTGTCTTTGCATGTGTGTATATATGTACACATGTTTACTGTTCTGTTTTGCCCCTTGTGTTTACAAATCATCTTGAATGATTAGTTTTCGCTACAGACTGTGGATGGTTTAAAGTATTATTAAATCCACATCTATCTTTTTTGGATAGTAATTGTGAGCGATTACGTAATTAGCAGTATACGGGCAAAGTGAGTTCTCACCTCACTCTGGTGATATAGGGAAAATCTATTACGGTCGCTCCCAGTAGATCGTGCCAAGCTACATAGCGTACACACACACACACACACACACACACACACACACACACACACACACACACACACATATATATATATATATATACACTCCTGGAAATTGAAATAAGAACACCGTGAATTCATTGTCCCAGGAAGGGGAAACTTTATTGACACATTCCTGGGGTCAGATACATCACATGATCACACTGACAGACCCACAGGCACATAGACACAGGCAACAGAGCATGCACAATGTCGGCACTAGTACAGTGTATATCCACCTTTCGCAGCAATGCAGGCTGCAATTCTCCCATGGAGACGATCGTAGAGATGCTGGATGTAGTCCTGTGGGATGGCTTGCCATGCCATTTCCACCTGGCGCCTCAGTTGGACCAGCGTTCGTGCTGGACGTGCAGACCGCGTGAGACGACGCTTCATCCAGTCCCAAACATGCTCAATGGGGGACAGATCCGGAGATCTTGCTGTCCAGGGTAGTTGACTTACACCTTCTAGAGCACGTTGGGTGGCACGGGATACGTGCGGACGTGCACTGTTCTGTTGGAACAGCAAGTTCGCTTGCCGGTCTAGGAATGGTAGAACGATGGGTTCGATGACGGTTTGGATGTACCGTGCACTATTCAGTGTCCCCTCGACGATCACCAGTGGTGTACGGCCAGTGTAGGAGATCGCTCCCCACACCATGATGCCAGGTGTTCGCCCTGTGTGCCTCGGTCGTATGCAGTCCTGATTGTGGCGCTCACCTGCACGGCGCCAAACACGCATACGACCATCATTGGCACCAAGGCAGAAGCGACTCTCATCGCTGAAGACGACACGTCTCCATTCGTCCCTCCATTCACGCCTGTCGCGACACCACTGGAGGCGGGCTGCACGAAGTTGGGGCGTGAGCGGAAGACGGCCTAACGGTGTGCGGGACCGTAGCCCAGCTTCATGGAGACGGTTGCGAATGGTCCTCGCCGATACCCCAGGAGCAACAGTGTCCCTAATTTGCTGGGAAGTGGCGGTGTGGTCCCCTACGGCACTGCGTAGGATCCTACGGTCTTGGCGTGCATCCGTGCGTCGCTGCGGTCCGGTCCCAGGTCGACGGGCACTTGCACCTTCCGCCGACCACTGGCGACAACATCGATGTACTGTGGAGACCTCACGCCCCACGTGTTGAGCAATTCGGCGGTACGTCCACCCTGCCTCCCGCATGCCCACTATACGCCCTCGCTCAAAGTCCGTCAACTGCACATACGGTTCACGCCCACGCTGTCGCGGCATGCTACCAGTGTTAAAGACTGCGATGGAGCTCCGTATGCCACGGCAAACTGGCTGACACTGACGGCGGCGGTGCACAAATGCTGCGCAGCTAGCGCCATTCGACGGCCAACACCGCGGTTCCTGGTGTGTCTGCTGTGCCGTGCGTGTGATCATTGCTTGTACAGCCCTCTCGCAGTGTCCGGAGCAAGTATGGTGGGTCTGACACACCGGTGTCAATGTGTTCTTTTTTCCATTTCCAGGAGTATATATATATATATATATATATATATATATATATATATATATATATATATATATATATAGTGGACCATTTAATCTTTGTCTGCACGCCACCCTATCCGATGTGCAGTTCTTTACGTATATTTTGTTGTAATGAATATGTCTCATTTTGGACATGTTTTGCATATGGGGGAACGGAATTCGTGTTCGGCTCCTTCATGTGCTTATTGAAGTTAATATTTGTCGCATATTTCGGCACTGAAACGTGACGCCACTTGAATTTAATGTAGAGTGTCATTCTGTCATTATCGGTTATTGACAACACTACCATTTCCAAACAACATTGTAATGCTGGTCACTGACGTACTTCGTTATCATAACATAGTGTCAGTAGCTTTCCTCTCTATGGTTAAAACTATTGGCGTGTGTGGTACCCTCTGTACCCTCTGTGCACAGTCGACGATAGTATTGTTCGTGGCTAAAACGCCTCAGGTTTTATCAAAGAGAGTCTTATGGATTCCTACTTGAAAGCGTGTCTCAGTAACGTGTCTGTTTCATACCACTGAAAGTTGCGTTTATGCCTCTCTGATCGTTTTGACTTTTTTCTTCACAATATCCGTGTACACCTGCCCACAATGACACGGTAGTCCATAGTAGGTGATCAGAAACAGTCCGAAAAACTTGTAAGGGTGCTGCTTGGGAGATTGTCCTGAGATATTGTTGTTAAAAAATTCGATACGTTGCGCCGTTTCCGAGTTATTTAGCATTGAAATTAACCGATCAGGTCGCTGCGCGCGCAAATTGAAGCAGTCTGCTAGATACAGTTATATATATATCCTTTGAAACTAGGGAGATTTTAGCTTACCGTACTATACCTGTTTCTGAGGTTATTATCTCTGGTGAGGGTTCCTACCTTATGCCACATGGTAGTTTATCTTTGACTTGTCGCAGACGTGTTAAGATAAATTCAGATTGTAATATTCACTTATGGGTTAAGGCTCATGGGTCTTCTTCTTTGGAAGATTGTCGCATTGTGGGTGACTGTACTCTATACAACCATTGAAGCAGTTCTCAAAAAAAGGCCCTTTTAAGGGCCACAATACTACACATTGATCTTGCCAAAAGCCGAGAAGCGATTCTTCTTGGTGTTGTAGCTCTCTGGGGCACCCTGGGATGCTCTCTGGGTTCTCTGGGTGCTCAATAGATGGCAGCACAGTATGTCACGTGACCGCAGTGGCGCGTGACCTTGAGTGTGCGAGAGAGAGCGCATGGAGCTGCGAGCCCTAGTATTACTAGGCTCGCAGCGGGCTATAATCAAGTTTTTGCAGAGTGGCTGAGCGGTTCTAGGCGTTACAGTCTGGAACCGCACGACCGCTACGGTCGCAGGTTCGAATCCTGCCTCGGGCATGGATGTGTGTGATGTCCTTGGGTTAGTTAGGTTTAAGTAGTTCTAAGTTCTAGGGGACTGATGACCACAGCTGTTAAGTTACATAGTGCTCAGAGTCATTTGAACCATGTTTTTTTTTTTTTTTTTTTTTAAACGCTCGAGATCTCTCAGCTCGAGTTCGGTCCTTAGTACAGTCCCATGTCCAATGTTTCTATCGCTGTCTTGTTCGGTTTTAGAAAACCAAATGAAATATATGTTTAGCGACATCGTCTCTGGCGGGCAGCTTGAATATCTGCTCCAAAACCTGATTGGCTAACTTCAGTGCTAAATACCTCGCAAACGGCACAACGTTTCGAATTTGTTCTTGACAATTATTCCTCAACACAACCTATCCCACAACACTTTTAGAAGCTATCCAGACTGTTTATGACCACACTGTATATCCATGTTTCAACTGATTAAGGAGCGGACTTGACTAGCGTTAACCAGTCATGTATGTTGCTTGGAAAAATAGAACATAATTATAAATCACGAAGAAACAGAGGAATGCAGCCTTCGTTCATATTTATGTCTGACGAAGGTCTTAAAATGAAGCGTTTAAACTTGCAATGACATTTCCTGATGGCGTTTGTCCTCTGTTTGCAGCACATCTGATGTTCGTAACAAGGTAATGTAAAGCATGAATATCTGAACTACGTGCTATCCTGATTAGCAGAGATCTCATTAGTAAATTTTAGCTCACTGGTATTGAATGACCAGGACGTATACTCCGAAGTCATACTGTACCTAACAGTACGTTTGACTGTTACAAAACCTGAGAGTTCTTTTTCCAAATCATACATTCTACAGTGATTCAGCAACCGTTATCTCGCTTGACAGTACTATCAACAGGAAATGAAGGAGCACGAAACATTGATTCCGAAAACAAGCAGTTTTTCATTAACATAAATTATGAGAAATTATATTACTTAGGGAAAATTTAGTTCACCAACCATATGCACTTCTTTGGCAGTTGCTCTTGAACATGGAATACGTATTTACGAATTTCTTTTAAATTAATTTATGTATTCTGTGCTCTACGTATATCGTTGTTAATGATTTTTTTCTGAACGTCAGAAGAAAGTGTTATTAAATAACAAAAAAATGTCGCAAACAAAACTGTTTTGTTACCATATTTCGTAAAAATTTAAATTGTGCAGTTTGCAGTATTTGTTATGTACGACGGTGTAGAAATGAAGAGATTTTTGTAATGTTGATGTATCAGAGAAAATATTGCTAAGATCATATTTCCCTTTAGTATTAAAAGTAATTAGATTACTTTTTGAAACATTTTTTGTTATTTAATGTACCTTTTCTGTCAGAGACAATGTGTGGAGAGCTTTTTCTTTTGTATAGCACGAAGGAATTTCGAACTACAGAAGAGACGACAGGGGATCACTCGTGTGGTGATACGGTCTGCAAATGGGAAATCCACGCACATAAACGACTTAGACAAACGGAAATTTTTTATGGATCAGCACCTCGAATTGAGCACCTCGGAATCGGCAAAGCCGATCAGTTCTTTACATTCTACTGTCGTGAACATCGATGGAAAATCAGTCACGGACGCTACAACCACAGTAGTCGACACCGTGTTGGATTTCCATACCTCTTGACACAACTAGGAGACTGGAGGCTTGCCCATTCTGTAATGCAGGTTAGGCAGTGTGCTGTGGCACATCTGACGGAGGAGTACAATACTCGTGCAGGGAGAAGTGTTTCGGAATACTCCGTCCAGAGCTCGTTGTTGAACATGAGACTCCGTAGCAGACGGTCGCTGCTTGTTCCCATGTTGAGGTAACAACGTCACCTCCAGAGGTGGCGCAGTGGGTACCACACTGGAATCGCATTCATGGGGATGGTGGTTCTAAGCTCAGTCCGGCCATCCAGATTGAAGTTTTCCGTGACTTCCCTAAATCGCTTTAGGAAAATGTCTGAATGGTTCCTATTAAGAGGCCACGTCTGATTTCTTTCTCTACCCTTACGCGAGCTTGTTCCTCATCTCTACATCTACATACATTCTCCGCAATTCACCATACTGTGCGTGGCGGAGGGTACCTCGCACCACAACTTGCATCTTCTCTCTCCGTTCCACTCCCAAAAAGAACGAGGGAAAAATGACTGCCTAGACGCCTCTGTACGAGCCCTAATCTCTCTTACCTTATCTTTGTGGTCTTCCGCGAAATACGAGGTGTGGCTAGAAAAAAACCGGACTAGTACTGGTGAAACAATAAAACGAATGCAATAAGGCTGAAAGTCGCGTGGCCTGTCACGTGACTCTCGCTCCGCCTACTGCTCGAGTTTCATCTGCCTCCTGCACTCAGTCTGCCCGTGGCGTCTGTTTTAAGTAGTTGAAGTTTTGTCTGTGCGTCGGAAAATGTTGAGTGTACAGAAAGAACAGCGTGTTAACATCAAATTTTGTTTCAAACTAGGAAAATCTGCAAGCGAAACGTTTGTAATGTTACAACAAGTGTACGGCGATGATTGTTTATCGCGAACACAAGTGTTTGAGTGGTTTAAACGATTTAAAGATGGCCGCGAAGACACCAGTGATGACACTCGCACTGGCAGACCATTGTCAGCAAAAACTGATGCAAACATTGAAAAAATCGGTAAACTTGTTCGACAAGATCGCCGTTTAACAATCAGAGCAGTGTCTGAGTTAACAGGAGTTGACAAGGAAAGTGTCAGGCAGATTCTTCATGAAAGTTTCAACATCAACAAAGTGTGTTCAAAAATGGTTCCAAAGTGTCTCACAATTACACAGAAGGAACGCCGAAGAATGATTTGTTCTGACATCCTGGAAAACATTGAAAGTGATCCCACCTTCTTACAAAATGTTATTACTTGCGATGAATCGTGGTTTTTTACCTACGATCCCGAAACTAAACGCCAATCGATGCATTGGAAAACTCCTGGTTCTCCACGACAAAAAAAAAGCACGAATGTCAAAATCGAAAATCAAGGCAATGATGATTGTTTTTTTTGACATCAAAGGGATTGTGCACATTGATTGGGTACCAGAGGGACAAACAGTGAATCAGCATTACTACATTAGCGTCCTGGCTACCCTACGTGAGCGAGTACGGAGAAAACGGAACGATTTGTGGAGAAAAAAGTCATGGATCCTTCACCAAGACAATGCCCCAGCTCACAGTGCGTTGTCAGTGAAGACGTTTTTGGCAAAACACAACATTCCCATCTTAGATCATCCACCCTACTCACCTGATTTGGCCCCCTGTGACTTTTTTCTTTTCCCTAAAGTCAAGTCAGCTTTGAAAGGAACTAGATTTGAGACTGTTGAAGCAGTAAAAGAAAAAGCGACGGAAGTAATGTATGGACTTACCGAAAATGATCTGCAGCATTGCTATGAACAGTGGAAAATTCGTATGGAGCGGTGTAGAGACCGAGGAGGCCGGCCGCGGTGGTCTCGCGGTTCTAGGCGCGCAGTCCGGACCCGCGCGACAGCTACGGTCGCTGGTTCGAATCCTGCCTCGGGCATGGATGTGTGTGATGTCCTTAGGTAAGTTAGGTTTAAGTAGTTCTAAGTTCTAGGGGACTGATGACCACAGCTGTTAAGTCCCATAGTGCTCAGAGCCATTTTTGAGCCAGACCGAGGAGGAGAGTACATTGAAGGAGATAACATGAAATTGTAAATAATTGTAAATAAATGTTTTTTCCAGCATCAGTCCGGTTTTTTTCTAGCCGCACCTCGTATAAGTTGGAGGCAGTAAAATTATAGTGCAGTCAGCCTCAAATGCTGGTTCTCTAACTTCCCCCGGTAGCGATTCACGAAAAGAACGCCTCCTTGTAACGTGCGCGTGGGGCACACAATACTCATTAAAGCCTGTACTATGGTAAGTGAGTGGGGTTCACCTTACAAGACAGGATTTTTGTATAGATATTGACCGCGTGTACCTGAATTTTGGCTAATCAGACTTACACCCACTCTGTAATATCAATGATACGTAAAAAAAGTCCGAAATGCAACTACACGTCAGGACGGACAAAAAGCAACACAGAAGATGCTACCAGTTTGTTAATAATACGGTCGCCAGCCTAATTAGGCATTAACTGAGTTTCTTCCCTGTACAAGTTGGCAGATATTCGTGCAAAGCAACAAGTAGTAACACTGCATAATATAGTAGAATTTTAGAACCAGAAAATCTATTGAACTGATATTTTCACGTTCTGTACTGATATGAAAAAACCATAAATACATAACACTACACTATAATGTATACTACCAAACTTCGTATTGTCTATTGATCTGATTAAAATCGGGCATAGGTTACCCTAGAATAGCACTTTGGCGCCACACACAAAATGTCATTTTTTGATAAAGATAAAACACTGATAACTTTTGACATATATATTGACTTTAACTTTTGCTGGTCAAATCGATTTAGAACACTTCAGAATTCAAATGAATAAAAAAGGGGGGGGGGACCCTGAAACTGTTATTATCACTGTATATAAAAAAAAACTGGATTACTGAAATCATTATGCGCTCAAAATTTTCAATACATGTGTTACTACTCTTTTTATCTTATTTCCTACTCATTTAAATACCATTATATCTGTCTCGAAATAATTAAACTTCATTACTAAATCAATGTCAATGTTATCTTCCAACTTTGTCAGACCTTCGTTATTCATTTACTGGTTCATTAACAAAACAGTTCTTTAAACACCATTCTTACATAGTTAGGTCTGCAAGTAAATATTATTAACACAAAATTTAATTTTTCATTTCGGGACACTCGGATTGCACAACATTTGGAAAGGACCCTATCTAGGTTAGTTGTGAGGATAATTAAATGATAAGAAAGTTCTGGTAAAATTTAAGTTGTTACTGAACAGTATGGAACAAAAGTAATACTGGTCCATACGAATACAGTACTAAAAGTTTCAACCTGCTTGTATCGGTGCGGCGGTTGGCGGGCGGCGAGATGGCGAGGCACAGAGCACACATACAACCATAGCTATGGCTCTTGACGTATCGGTACTTTACTTCTTCATAAGGTCGCAATACTTTTCCATTTAGTGCCTATGGAATTTTGCCATGCTGTATGGGCGTTGGAACGGCATACCCGAGGCTCAATGAAACTACGTCTTCCAGGAGAGCCTCCTCGCTCCAGAACGTGTTGCTCAAACCAGTGCCAAACTCCAACTAACTACTGCTGAGCCCGTTGTGCCATAGAGTGCCCGCGTGCATTTTCCCGCGCTCGCCTGCCATCCACCTTTTACCGCTCCCTTACGGGCCGCGTATTCACCTGAGGTTTTGCATTCTACATATCCTAACACATTGCCTACGTATGGACCAGACGCACAGTTACAATTTGAAACATCTACAACAGTCTCAACATTTGTTACATTTCAATTTTATTACAATATTGTTTGACATTTGACATAAACATTAATATTCACATTGAAAATTGTTTAGTTTTCTTAACAGAATGGCATGAAACAAGAAAGCAAATGAAATCAGAACATAAATTACTCAAGTTTAACGAAAAATCAGATGGAAAAAAATATTATTTATATGTACAATAGTACAACGTCGTTGTTGTTACACAGGCCCCTGTTTCCAGTAAATTTCACTAAGTGCAAATTTGATGGGAACACTGAACTTTATACAGGGGTTCTGAATCTTTGCGTGAATGTGCCATCATAAAAGTTTATACAACAAAACTTCCTTTCACTCACTTCATATAGGTCTATACCTTTTAATATATCGAGAACATTTACCTATCATTTGCTCAAGTGCCTTTGGCACAGTCCAACCTCCTATTACAACATGATTTGAGTAGCAAATTACTCATTATTATTAAATTTCTCAGAAAAATAAATTCAAAAGCTGAAACACAAACACTTAACTACAAAGCAGATACAAATACCTATATACACTATAAAACAATTTGTTGCTGCTTGCATTGAATGGCAGTCCATTTCCTTATTTACTAATAAACACACAATACTATTTAGAAAAATCACTACATCTATTTGCTGCCTATTATTCAGATTTGGGCAGTCCATTTCGCATCTTTTTGTCACATCACCTGCACCACACTTACAATTCTCCTTTGACTATTTATCTGCCCTCTTTGGTTTTTGGCAGTCCCATCGTTAATTTGGCTTGCAGCATTTACCCTTTCTTTTCAGCCCTTTTCTCCACACATCTCTACATTTATAGTACATTTGGTAATCTGAAACTTACATAAGTACATTATCACACTGACATTAGTATACATACATTTACAAAGATTTGTTACATTTAGAATAAAATAGTTTCAGCATAAGATACAGCACATTTACTGCAGATTCCTTTCTGATTGTACTTAGGTCACTCACTCCTAGGAACATACAGTTTCAGGTCCACAACGTTTCTTACACCTAAAGGTCTCTTGGATTTTGGGAAGATCAGGTAGTAAGCATTGTCGTGTGGAATGTTCTGTATTATATACGGTCCATTATAAATGTATTTAAATTTGGAAATTTCATGGTTCAGTTCACTAGATTTTTCGTGGGTTTTTAAAAGAACATAATCCCCAATTTTAAATTTTGAAACTTTCAGGTTTTTATCGTGTCTTTTAGATCTAGATTCAGCTTTTTGCCTTGCCCGTTTTCTGACTAATTCTTTCTTTTGACTCAACCCCAAGCTTGTACAAGGTGGAAACTCTAGTTTTTCCTCAATTAAACTTTTACTTCTGCTGCCTAACAAATTTTCTTCCGGTGGGAACCCAGTAGTTTCATGATGTAATGTGTTCATGACATTCTCAAAGTTCGATATAAAGCTGCCCCAGGCTCTAAATCATGCCCTTTTCTGTTTTTTTTTTTTTTTTTTTTTTTTTTTTTTTCAATGCACATTGGTCGAATGTGACACCGTCCCAAGATACGTTCTTGATCTGTGAACCATTTATATCTGGTGGCTTTCTCGGTTTCTGGAGTTCAAAGTCTTTGCTGACTTGGCCGGCCAAAGTAGCCGTGCGGTTAAAGGTGCTGCAGTCTGGAACCACAAGACCGCTACGGCTGCAGGTTCGAATCCTGCCTCGGGCATGGATGTTTGTGATGTCCTTAGGTTAGTTAGGTTTAACTAGTTCTAAGTTCTCGGGGACTAACGACCTCAGCAGTTGAGTCCGATAGTGCTCAGAGCCATTTGAACCATTTTTTTCTTTGCTGACTTGAACTCTTTGTAACAATAACATTGAGTCGTCCAGTGCCTCCTTTTTTCTGTATTCAGTTTCAACATCCGGGTTTTGTTTTGAAACTTCGTCATCAGTAGGTACAATATCGCAATTAGCTGTATTCCCATTATTTTCACTAGTACCGAAATACTCGTCATCTGAACTATCGTCAGAATCCGACCATTCTGGGTCGCTTTCAGGTTCTAACATAAAAGCTTTTCTGAGACAGGCATTGAGTTCTTCCTCCTCATTTTCGTCAGACTTTGATTTTAACTCAATATCCTCTTTTAACAAAACGACCTCATTATCAGCTTTACTCACATCCACTGTTACTTCATATTTAGTGTAATCCTCGTGGACTTCAGTTACTCTTAGGTAATTACCTGCCCCTTCCCCACGGTGCCTTTCGGTAGCAGCTTGTACTTTTGGCGGATCGTTAACAGAAGTTACTTCCTCGTCAATGCTTAGGATTTCATCCTCCAATTCCTTCCTATCTTTAACCATCGTCCTATCGGCAGCACACGTACTTTGCGTGGCGCTGTTTACTCTCTCCTCTTTAAATTCTGGCCACGTCACCTTACGGACGTCCCTACTATCTCCCTTTTCACTAATTAACCTCCTTGCCTCATACTGCTTCTTAAAATCCTCCTGATGTGTTGGCAAATGTGCCAACACCTTGTAGATAGAGGAGGCCGAAATGCACGCTATCTAACGCAGACGGGCGTGAATTCTGGAACAGGATAAGTAGTGAATGCTAATAAGAAAAGTATGCAGCTCCTCGAATACTTAACTTTTAATTCCTCATTGGTTTACAACGTTCTTGATGAGACATTTCATACGCTAACTATCAAACTATGCAAGGCTAATGGCGCCTTGCTAGGTCGTAGCCATTGACTCAGCTGAAGGCTATTCTAACTGTCTCTCAGCAAATGAGAGAAAGGCTTCGTCAGTGTAGTCGCTAGCAAAGTCGTCGTACAACTGGGGCGAGTGCTATTCCGTATCTCGAGACCTGCCTTATGGTGGCGCTCGGTCTGCGATCACACAGTGGCGACACGCGGGTCCGACATGTACTAAATGGACCGCGGCCGATTTAAGCTACCACCTAACAAGTGTGGTGTCTGGCGGTGACACCACATTCCTCCCCCGCAAATCGGCGAACGCTCGTGTTATAAGGCTTCCGCCCGCCGTGGGGAGGACCCCATGTTGACGTATGCGATGAGGTGGGGAGCCTAACAACAGGCGAGGCTGTGCCACCCGCACCCGGCCATTCGGTCCGAGGGGAGCTAGGAAACGCATGAAAACCTAGTCCAGGGTGCACGTCAACATGCGGTGTATGCGCCCGTAAAGAGTCAGGAGGGGCCGAAGGGTCGACCTCCATTGCGTCGGGGTACCCGACGCGCGATGACATCATGTGGTCCGGAGCGGGCAAGAGTTCCATGGCGGAGGACGGCTGGTCACGGGAAGCGATCGGCGGCGCGTGACCCAGGGAGGCGCTTGGCGGCTGCAGCGAAGCGTCGAATGCGGGCGGCGCCGGCGGGAGAGCAGGCGGCGGCGGCGGCGGCGGCGGCGGCTGCGGCGGCGCGTCGCCATGGGGAAAAATGGAAGGCATCGTCGGTAACACCTGGGGATGAGGTGAGCCAGTAGATGGGTCCCCAGGGCGCTGACCGGACGGCACCGTCGCTGAAAGCAGACGGGGAGCGGCAGAACCCGTGCGACGACAGAGGCGCAGCTGATTGAGATGCCGACGCACCTCACCAGAGGCCCCCAAAACCAAATACATCGCGCGGCCGAGGCAGCGAAGAATGCGACCTGCGAGCCAACGCCGTGAACCCTGATAGTTGCAATAAAATACAACGTCGCCTGGAGCAAAAGCATAAGTCTGCCACTGCACAGGAACCTGATGCGGCGGATGCAGCAAAGACATCAAGGTTCGATGAGGACGACCGTGGAGCAACTCAGCCGGCGAGCGACCATCTCGGGGCTGAGAGCGATACGAAGACAAACAGAGCAACAATGCGTCCTCCCGAGAATGCGACTCTTTCAACTTCAACATCTGTGACTTGAAAGTCCGGACCAATCGTTCAGCGGCATCGTTTGACTGAGGCGAAAACGGCGCGGATGTCAGATGTTGAATACCATTGGCCTGGCAGAATGACTGAAATTCTGTGGACATGAATTGTGGGCCATTGTCGGAAACAGTCTGCGGAAGACCTTCAATGCAAAAGATAGCAGACAACGCTTGGATGGTGGCAGTTGACGTCGTGGAAGACATCTGGACAACAAATGGAAAATTACTGAAGGCATCTACCAGAACCAACCATCTAGCATTCCAGAATGGACCAGCAAAATCGATGTGCAAGCGTTGCCAAGGGGAAGTGGCTTTTGGCCATGCAAAGACTTTCCGCGGCGGTGCGGATTGTTGTTCGGCACACGCCATGCAAGAAGAACACATATTCGTAATCGCAGCATCGATTCTGAACCAAGTACAGTGCTGACGAGCAAGTTGTTTCGTTCGCACTATACCCCAATGTCCTTGGTGAAGAAGCCGTAAGACAGAGGACTGTAACGAACGTGGGACCACGACTCTCGACTGATCATTATCAGAACGCAACAACAAAACACCACGTTGAACAAAAAGTCTCTCCTTGTGAGCAAAAAATCGGCGAACCAACGGATCCTCGATCCGAGACTTTGACAAAGGCCATTGCGTAGCAACAAAACGCAAAACGGTAGCAAGGACAGGGTCAGCAGCTGTGGCTGTAGCTACACGACGAAAATCAATCGGAAACGATTCGACCACTTCATCGGTTTCCGAATCAATGAACATGCAAGCAAGTTCAGAAGAATCGAATGCTTTATCCTCAGCAACAGGCAAACGGGACAACGCATCGGCGTTTCGGTGCTTAGCAGTGGACCGATACAAGATATCGTAGCGGTACTGCGAGAGGAAAATAGACCAGCGAATGAATTTCTGCGCTGTACGCGGAGGTACAGGCTTGTGCGGATGAAAAAGCGACGTCAAAGGTTTGTGGTCTGTGATGATGTTAAAGTGACGACCATACAAGAAATCATGGAACTTAGTAACACCAAACACGAGAGCCAAAGCTTCTTTCTCTATCTGTGAATAATTTCTTTGCACAGACGAGAGCAATTTTGACGCAAAGGCAATAGGGCGATCATGCGAGCCAACTTTGTGTGCAAGCACAGCACCGAGCCCGAATTCCGATGCATCTACCATCAACAAAAGGTGTTTCTGGGGATCGAATGGCGTAAGGCAAGTATTAGAAAGCAAAGCCGATTTCAACTGGCGAACAGCGCGTTCGCATTCCGTCGTTCAGAGAAACGGAACACCTGTACGGCGTAAGCGATGAAGCGGAGCTGAAATGGAAGAGGCATTGCGCACATTCACTCACACCTTGTGATGCTAAATCGTGTAATGTTCTTGCGACCTCAACACGCAATGCGTGAGGAACATTGCGTGCTCTGAAAAATTTCGGTTGCGCGTTTACTTTCAGTTCCAAATGTGCTTCATAGTTCTTAGCGCAACCAAGGCCCGGTGCAAAAATGTCTGCAAATTCTTCACACAGATGAGAAACACTGTCTGAAGGCACAGTCTGGTTCACTGATAGGACCTGATTTACTACAGACAAGTTAAACAATTGAAATAAATCTAAACCAAACAAGTTCACTGCAGTAGAAGAATGAAGAACGTAAAATGACACAAGTTTTGTTTGTCCCTTGTATGTTGCAAGAAGAGTGCACTGTCCTAACACAGGGATCTGCTGTCCTGAATAACTTTTTAACTGAACATTTGTGGCATGCAACGGAGGTTTGCCCAGTTGTTTGTATGTGTCGTGATTGGGCAATGAAACTGCAGCTCCGGTATCGAGCTGGAATGGTATGATCTTGCCATTAAAGTCCAAATCTACAAAAAGTTTATTGTCCTGCTGACGACAAGAGCGACTGTCTCGTGCAATTTGAACTGATACAGGTACAGCATCACTTGCTAATTGACGCGATTTCCGGCGACGTCGACGCACAGCATTTGTGGGACGAACACAGTCACTGTTAGAGAAAGTGGCACTGGACGAAGCGGAATTAACTACATGAATGTCCATGGGCGAAGGTTCACGAGTCTGAGTGTCCTTGGTTCGATTCCGGCGCGAAGCAAAAGGCCGGGAATGATTGTGATTGTCTGAGCTGAGCTTTTTCTGGCAAACACTTTGAACATGTCCTTTCTTATTACAGAAAAAGCAAATAGCTTGGCGTGACGGGCAATTGTCACGCGAATGTCTAGTAGCACACCGCGGGCATGATTTCATTGCATTTGTACGCTGGTGTGGCACACCCGGTTTAGAGCGCGACGGCAGCTGCGCGGACGTGTGCGAGGGCAGTTTACCGGGACGCGCAGCGCGCCTGGCGGGCCGGTTAATGTGACACACGGCCGGCGAAGTTTCAAATGAGTCCTGAGCACAGCGTGTTTTGTCTATCTAATATGTCTATCACTTGCTGAAGGGAGGGATTAACTAGTTTCAAAATTTGAACCCGTATACGAACATCAGAAATGTTCTGTGCTATAGCATCACGTACCATTGTATCTGAATAAGGGAGTCCACATTCACACTCAAAAGCACAATCCCTTGTAAGGCCTTGCAATGTTGCAACCCACTCCCTATTAGTTTGACCGGCCGTACGTTTTGTACGAAAGAAAGTATATCTTTTTGCAACTACATTAACTGTTTCTTTGAAATAGGCGTCCAATGCCGACAAAATTTCTTCGTAGGACAGAGTTGCTACGTCGCGTCGGGGAAACAATTTCACTATCACACGGTACGTTTGCACGCCGACACAAGACAATAAGTGAGGCTGCCGCTCGTTACCTTGAATTCTGTAGGCGGCGAGATGAAATCCAAACTGGCGTGACCACTCAGTCCAGGTCTCTTGCTCTGCATCAAAATTGCGAAACGGCGGTGCAACTGCATGTTGTGGTGGCGGCAGCGGCGAAGCGGCGGCTGCCGCATCGGTTTGAATGGCACGTTGACCCTGGACGAGCTGTCCAAGGGCATCCAATAACGCCTGTTTCTGCTGATTCTGCAAGCGATAAAATTCGGACAGTACATCTGGCGAAGCCATTACACAAGTAAATGTAAGCAATTAGAAAGAACACGTTTGCCTCGTTGCCAATGATGTGTTGGCAAATGTGCCAACACCTTGTAGATAGAGGAGGCCGAAATGCACGCTATCTAACGCAGACGGGCGTGAATTCTGGAACAGGATAAGTAGTGAATGCTAATAAGTAAAGTATGCAGCTCCTCGAATACTTAACTTTTAATTCCTCATTGGTTTACAACGTTCTTGATGAGACATTTCATACGCTAACTATCAAACTATGTAAGGCTAATGGCGCCTTGCTAGGTCGTAGCCATTGACTCAGCTGAAGGCTATTCTAACTGTCTCTCGGCAAATGAGAGAAAGGCTTCGTCAGTATAGTCGCTAGCAAAGTCGTCGTACAACTGGGGCGAGTGCTATTCCGTATCTCGAGACCTGCCTTGTGGTGGCGCTCGGTCTGCGATCACATAGTGGCGACACGCGGGTCCGACATGTACTAAATGGACCGTGGCCGATTTAAGCTACCACCTAACAAGTGTGGTGTCCGGCGGTGACACCACACCTCCCACTCACATTGCTTGAGGCCCTTGTACAGATCGTCGATCTGCACACGCCAATCAGTTACTTCTGCTAATTCATTCTCGCCATTTACTTCATTACTAACACTGCTAACCGCACCTCTCTGTGTATCCACTGTTCCATCTATTACTTCCTTCGCCACGGAATTACCACTCGTAATGTATTCGCCAGATCTTACGGCAATGTTAGTACCTAATGCTGCCGCCTTGCTAGCTGCTTCTCTCTGAACAGCTGTTCTGCTAGGCTGGGCCATTGCCCTCTGATGCTCCACTCGCCTGTTAACGTGTATCGCTCTGCGCGGCGAAGATGAGTCATCTGCACTCGCACCTGACGCTTGTTTCGCATCAACACGTTGCGTCGTTTCACGCCTGTCTCTAAGCTGTCTCATAACTTTACTGTCAGTTCGGTAACATTTCTTAAATCGGGGCCGGTATGTTCTGTCCCCTTCCGTTTGGCCCGCAACGTTCGCGGAAATCAGTTTCCTGCGTCGTTATTATTTTGCGCGGTGTACCCTCTACTGCGACCTGGATAACCCCCTCTTCCTCTGCCTCTACCTCTCTGTATCATGTTGACGCGAAACTCATCGCCGTCATTTCTCTCGTCATTATTGCGATTATTTCTGTCACTAAAATTCTGATAATTGGCACAACTTTCGCGCCAATGATCTTCGTCTTCGACCCTTTCGAGAAACGCTTGGAAGCTACGATGTTTGCTTCCCACATATCTCTTTGAATCTTCTGGAAGCTTTTTATATAGCTCCCATATGATTTCAGAATCGGATCTTCTCCCTCTTAAGTGTGTCAACTTTCGGTACCAATATTCACAGAAATCTTTCAGAGAATTTCTGCCCCTGTTATCATGAAGTTTGGCCATGATAAACTCGCGCCACAAATGATCCTGTTTTTGTTAGGACCAGTATTCTTCCGTAAACTTTTGTTTAAACTCTTCGAACGTCATTAGTTTGGTATTCAAGTTAATTCCCCAGCGCTTAGCGTCACCTGCTAAGGCGCTAATTACTACGTTTATCTTCTCCTGACCAGACAAGTGTTCAGGAAACATTCTCTCACAATTTTTGATGAAATCCAACGGATGCCATCCGTTATGTTTCTTGGCGGGATCAAAGCGCTCCTCACCTTCTAACAGCTTCGTAAGTGGCGTGCCATTACAGACAACACCAGGCCTATCTTTGATTTTACTCTCGAGATCGAAAATTTTGCCTTGAATTTTCGATGTATTTTGTTCACACTTTTGTACACATCCGGTAACTTTTTCGCCTAAATTTCTTTCAGTATCTGAAACCACCTTTTTCAACTGTGAGATTCCATGTTGGCATTCGTTTACGAAAACTTTTTCGTCTACTTTTGTTTCAACTAGAGGCTCTACTTTCTCTTGTATGTTGAGAATTTCAACATCAAACCTACTGTTAATGTCGTCAATTTCCCCCTACATAGTATCCATATTTTTATTAATTGTGTCAATTTCAAACTTCATAGTATTTACCACAGAACTTAAATTACCCACTTTTTGGTCTACCTGTTCTATTTGTTTACTAATTTTAATTCCTTGTTCTTCGACCTGTGCTTTAAGCTGACCAACTTGTGTTTTAAGCTACTCGTCAACGTGTGTTTTAAGCTGATTATTCTGTGTTTTGAGCTGCTCGGCAACATGTGTTTTAAGCTGATTATTCTGTGTTTTGAGCTGCTCAGCAACGTGTGTTTTGAACTGCTCACTCTTTCCTGCAATTTATTTGGTTAATTGTTCAAATAAATCGTTCATGCTTAAAATTTTCACACTGTTTTGTTCTACGGAATCGGTGTATTCCGATCCTATTTCAAAATTTTCTTTCGATTCTTTCTTTATCTGTGGAGAATCAAACATGTCAGTGGATTCGTTCACGTACCCACTACCATCTACAAAGTCATCCTCTAGTTTCTGTTTTATTCCTTGCTGTGTTCGAGGCGATCTCGACATTTCAATCTGTTCGTTAACATGTTCGTGATATTGTATGTATGCCAATTGTCTTCCGCTAACGCCATCTGTTATCTGACCGCGTACACTCCTGTCATTCCCAGCCGCATCTTTCGTTACATCTACTGTTTCTACGTTCTTGTCCATACTGAATGCAAATTACACCTCACTACCGTACTTGACGTTCACTGCTATTTACTTTACTGAATAATATTGCAATTCGTGCCACTGAACATCCACTGTTCGGTATTCACATTAATTTGTGACCGATAACAACTGGATGTCCTGTCACCGGGAGCCACTTGTAACGTGCGCGTGGGGCACACAACACTCATTAAAGCCTGTACTATGGTAAGTGAGTGTGATTCAGCTTACAAGACAGGATTTTTGTATAGATATTGACCGTGTGTACCTGAATGGTGGCAAATCAGACTTACACCCACTCTGTAATAACAATGATACGTCAAATAAGTCCGAAATGCAACTACACGTCAGAACGGACAAAAAGCAACACAGAAGATGCTACCAATTTGTTAATAATACGGTCGCCAGCCTAATTAGGCATTAACTGAGTTTCTTCCCTGTACAAGTTGGCAGATATTCGTGCAAAGCAACAAGTAGTAACACTGCATAATATAGCAGAATTTTAGAACCAGAAAATCTATTGAACTGATATTTTCACGTTCTGTACTGATATGAAAAAACCATAAATACATAACACTACACTATAATGTATACTACCAAACTTCGTATTGTCTATTGATCTGATTAAAATCGGGCATAGGTTACCCTAGAAATAGCACTTTGGCGCCACACACAAAATGTCATTTTTTGATAAAGATAAAACACTGATAACTTTTGACATATATATTGACTTTAACTTTTGCTGGTCAAATCGATTTAGAACACTTCAGAATTCAAATGAATAAAAAAGGGGGGGGGACCCTGAAACTGTTATTATCACTGTATATAAAAAAAAACTGGATTACTGAAATCATTATGCGCTCAAAATTTTCAATATATGTGTTACTACTCTTTTTATCTTATTTCCTACTCATTTAAATACCATTATATCTGTCTCGAAATAATTAAACTTCATTACTAAATCAATGTCAATGTTATCTTCCAACTTTGTCAGACCTTCGTTATTCATTTACTGGTTCAGTAACAAAACAGTTCTTTAAACACCATTCTTACATAGTTAGGTCTGCAAGTAAATATTATTAACACAAAATTTAATTTTTCATTTCGGGACACTCGGATTGCACAACATTTGGAAAGGACCCTATCTAGGTTAGTGTGAGGATAATTAAATGATAGGAAAGTTCTGGTAAAATTTAAGCTGTTACTGAACAGTATGGAACAAAAGTAATACTGGTCCATACGAATACAGTACTAAAAGTTTCAACCTGCTTGTATCGATGCGGCGGTTGGCGGGCGGCGAGATGGCGAGGCACAGAGCACACATACAACCATAGCTATGGCTCTTGACGTATCGGTACTTTACTTCTTCATAAGGTCGCAATACTTTTCCATTTAGTGCCTATGGAATTTTGCCATGCTGTATGGGCGTTGGAACGGCATACCCGAGGCTCAATGAAACTACGTCTTCCAAGAGAGCCTCCTCGCTCCAGAACGTGTTGCTCAAACCAGTGCCAAACTCCAACTAACTACTGCTGAGCCCGTTGTGCCATAGAGTGCCCGCGTGCATTTTCCCGCGCTCGCCTGCCATCCACCTTTTACCGCTCCCTTACGGGCCGCGTATTCACCTGAGGTTTTGCATTCTACATATCCTAACACATTGCCTACGTATGGACCAGACGCACAGTTACAATTTGAAACATCTACAACAGTCTCAACATTTGTTACATTTCAATTTTATTACAATATTGTTTGACATTTGACATAAACATTAATATTCACATTGAAAATTGTTTAGTTTTCTTAACAGAATGGCATGAAACAAGAAAGCAAATGAAATCAGAACATAAATTACTCAAATTTAACGAAAAATCAGATAGTACAACGTCGTTGTTGTTACATCCTTTCCTCCAGAGACTCCCACCCGAGTTCCTGAGCATTTCCGTAAAACTCGCGTGATGATCAAACCTACCAGTAACGTATCTAGCAGCCCGCCTCTGAATCGCTTCTATGTCCTCCCTCAATCCGACCTGATAGGGATCCCAAACGGTCGAGCAGTACTCAAGAATAGGTCGTATTAGTGCTTTATAAGCGGTCTCCTTTACAGATGAAACACATCTTCCCAAAATTCTACCAATGAACCGAAGATTACTATCCGCCTTCCTCACAACTGCCATTACATGCTTGTCCCACTTCATATCACTCTGCAATGTTACACCCAAATATTTAATCGACGTGACTGTGTCAAGCGCTACATTACTAATGGAGTATTCAAACATTACTTTTTCCTATTCATCCACATTGATTTACATTTATCTATATTTAGAGTTAGCTGCCATTCTTTACACCAATCACAAATCCTGTCCAAGTCATCTTGTATACTCCTACAGTCACTCAACGGCGACACCTTCCTGTACACCACAGCATCATCAGCAAACAGCCGCACATTGCTATCCACCCTATTCAAAAGATCATTTATGCAGATAGAAAACAACAGCGGACCTACCAAACTTCCCTGGGGCACTCCAGATGATACCCTCACCTCCGATGAACACTCACCATTGAGGACAACGTACTGGGTTCTATTACTTAAGAAGTCTTCGAGCCACTCACGTATTTGCGAACCAATCCCATATGCTCGTACCTAAGTTAGGAGTCTGCAGTGGGGCACCGAGTCAAACGCTTTCCGGAAGTCAAGGAATATGGCATCCGTCTGATACCCTTCATCCATGGTTCGCAAGATATCATGTGAGAAAAGGGCGAGTTGCGTTTCGCAGGAGCGATGCTTTCTAAAGCAGTGCTGATGCATGGACAGCAACTTCTGTGTCTAATGGAAATTCATTATATTCGAACTGAGAATATGTTCTAGATAATCACTTCCTTGTCGATGGGACGTTACACCCTTATGTTCCTTTCTTTCTCAGCGACATCGTCGACTGCGATTACAGTGGACACTTCATCACCAAAATTTAACCGGGGATGAGTGAAAACGTGCCGCCTGGTTGGAATAACCATGTTTTTTATTACACCATGTTAATGCTACTCTCCAGATACACCGTCATCCACGGGAACGTCTACTCGATACATGCATCCCATCACGGAAGCAGTGCGGTGTGGGCAGTATTATGCTATGAGCGACATTATCTGGACTTCCGTGGGACTGGTGATAGCAATCGAAGGTTGCATGACAGCTGTGTACTACGTGAACTTTACTGTGGACCACCTGCATCCTTTCATGCTCGATGTTTTCCCCAATGGCTATCGCATCTTCCAGCAGAACAACTTTTCGTGTCAAAAAACGATAATCATGCCACAATAGTTTCAGGAACATGATGTACAACTCATCTTAATGTCTTGCCCACAAAATTCGACTGATCTCAGCCAGATGGGACACATCTGAAAAGCTTTCGGGTGTCAGTTCCGTGCCCACAAACCACTGGATCAGAATTTATGGGAACTTCGCGACCTGTAGGTAGCCATCTAGTGCCACATATGTCTGGAAATCTACCAAGGACTTGTCGAACCGAACCGCTACTGTACTGCATTATAAATGTGGACCAACCCGCTGTGGTTGTCCTAATGGTTTGGCTCTTCAGTGCCTATGCGCTGACAGTGTTAGTTACTACCTATGAAACAGAACGAATGTTATGTTTTTCAGGTAGTTGCACCTGTTTTGAAGAGTAAATATTTCCAAACATTGCAAAATGTGAAGGTCATATACAGTAAAGAGCACTGACCTTTTAAGAGAATTACTGTATTTACGTTATTCATGATTTAACAGTTTCTGTTGAAAAGCACAGTTATATCTTATGCTGTAGGAAAAGGAACAGTCACGTTATCCCGTGCTAATAAGCAATATGTACACTTTCTCCGCTACTTTAAATCCTACCCTCGTATTTAATTTGTAGGTCACATCAGTTTCTTTAATAAGTACCGAAAATAAATACAGTTATCTGAGAATGACAGTTACCAGTCACAGAGTAGTAAAGATACGCCTTTGTGGTTTGTGAGCTTTCAAGTTGATACATTCGGTATGTTTAATGCTTGGGTGATAAATCTATATGAAGGATACATTTTATTTTTTGCCCATTATACCTGCTGCATTTAGGTTTTGCTCCATTCAAAATTCCTCATTTACGATACAACAATATTACAGTATGTAATATGATCTGACTCAGTCTGGTATTAAATGAAATGTAACGAAAATTATGTCATATAAAACCTTGCAAGAGAAAAACTTTTAATCAGATCTCTTATATAAATCTGGTTGCCGAGAAGCATGGTTTCTTTACTGGTAAACGGTTCATTTTAGCTATTTTAATTTATTTAACGAAAATTGATTCAGAACTCTGGTGTTTATTCCTCAGCGCTGATTTTTTCTTTTGGGAACGACATTCTAAAGCTAATAGTGGTTACTTATCATTTCCTGCTGCTGTTAATGAAGAGTCGAGGTGATCAGTTTTCAGCTACTTACGTAACAGTAGTTATTTGGGCTAGCTACCATAAAAGGAACTGCGAAATCAATCCATGCCGCTGTTAATAAATGAAGAGTGGAAATGGAAAACATTCTACGTGCCACTATTACACTACGCTTTTTCAGTGCTACTGCGTTCGTGGTACTCTGCATGTCCCCAGACTTGATCCAGATGCCAAACAATAGTGACAATCTTTCAAATGCGCGTTAGCAGACGCTGCGTTTTCTTTGTGACAAGCTGGCGTTCCATCTGGAGTTTCAAACTGTAAAGGATATGAGAAGTCGTTTTCATTGACAACAGTTCTACCCGTTAAAAACTTAATGCTGCGTATCTGCACTTGCATTATCACAAATAAAATGTTGAGCCTCAGTATTATCGGCACTTGGAACTTTCTTCCTGCTATTTTTTCAAAAGTGACATTTTGAAGACCGTGGTTGTGAACAGAATACGAGTTTATTCATGCAGTAAACAAAATAGTACCCAGCCACTGCTCATTATGCCATTTCTTTACACAAATGGCGCCCTACCGTTTTCGAATCGACGGGTTCATCTAGCGACGGCTGTCCACTTTTTTATTATACTCGTACGTAGTTGTTTACATTAGTTGCTGAAAAGAAACAACCACCAACTTATGTAAGCAACACTAAATGTGATATAAACGTGAACACCCATGTGAAGATGAAACTCTCCATTCCAAACCGGCAACAATGCTGTTTGTGTACATAAATAGCTTGCTGTTTTCTTCTTTGCATGAATCAACTTGTTGGCGCTTACAACCAGTCAGTCCACTAGTAGACTACGCTTCTTCTATAGAAACCTCTAAACATAATGTAGTGGTCAATGTACATCCAGTATCACGATGGTCCTAAAATGGCAGCAGCCGGGAAGCTGGCCACACTTTCCCTTTACAGATTTTCCAGTGAACCCCTCGTTGGTCCTGGTTTCTCCCCAGTCACGTGCATCTCTTAAGAGATTGTAGGATTTACTGAGGTCGAACAGTTAAGCCTCCCCACCTCGGCAAGTTCTGTGGTTCTTGGGGAAGGGGGAGGGGGGGGGGGGAGAGGGGACCAGTAAACCACCCAGAAACCAAGTGCCTACGTCGCTACCTTATGCTCAAGGCATGTATACAGATGTATGTCCATTGGGCTGTTTGCAGTTTACTGTCGACCAGATGCCAAACTCTAAGCAATGTGTAGAAATACATATTGACACCAACCATTCACTGGTTATCAAACGACAGATTCTAGAAACAGAAACTTGATGAAGGATAAGTGTTTATTACCTTTGAGGCGAAGTGAGTGAGTCTCGCCGTGCTTCCCAGTCTGATAATAGAAGAACCGTGAAGCAGGGAGATATCTACAATACCGTAATTATACTAGGAAGGAATTTCTCTCTAACGCCGATGAATCGCAAATAATGGACGCTATCGAGTTGTGAAATAAAAAATGGAACGATAGTATCTAAAGCGACGAAGCTATTAACAAGGCATTTGGTCTTTTAATTTTATGACCTCTTACACGTATTTTTAATTTTCTATTGGCTGTGCCATTAGGCACTTATCGATAGTCGCACGAGGGGGCAATGACCTGTCTTCGGGTGTGGAAGCTCTGGGAGGCACTTTGGCACGATGGTCGGCGGCGAGAGAGGTGGCTGTTGACTGGAGTGGGGCAGGCCGAATGTGTGGCGGGCACGGCGTGGCTGATGGCCTGAGGGAATTGTGGGAACAAGTGGTGGATTTGGAGTCCTGCTGACTCAGGATGGATTGGATTCG
Organism: Schistocerca serialis cubense; assembly: GCF_023864345.2. Lineage (NCBI taxonomy): Eukaryota > Metazoa > Arthropoda > Insecta > Orthoptera > Acrididae > Schistocerca > Schistocerca serialis. Next base: position 775,714,636 of record NC_064640.1, read on the forward strand.
ATTGTTTTGGGGAAGAGACCAAACAGCGAGGTCATCGGTCTCATCGGATTAGGGAAGGAAGTCGGCCGTGCCCTTTCAAAGGAACCATCCCGGCATTTGCCTGGAGAGATTTAGGGAAATCACGGAAAACCTAAGTCAGGATGGCCGGACGCGGAATTGAGCCGTCGTCCTCCTGAATGCCAATCCAGTGTGCTAACCACTGCTCCACCTCGCTCGGTCCTGCTCACTCAAACAGCGTTATTGCAGAAGTACCAGTGCTTGATCGGGAAACGTGAGAGTTGCATTTTGTGGTGATCTAAGGACGTACAACGCCGATATTTTGAATTAAGCGTAAAGAAACAAGTGTCTGAGCCCTATGTATATGAGGGCAGGGACTGCGCAGATGAACTCCATGTAATGTTGCTTATGTAAAGGGAAGGCACAGTATATACACGTCATGTGCTGCTGAATTATTGTGCAGGGTAGAGGCAGCGTTATTGGCGTTCCGCAACGTAAGGGAAGCTTCACTTTGTATTCAATTATGGATATCTGCACTTCTGTAAAGGGTGTTCATCTGTGGGGCTTTAACCTGGATCGAAAGTCCAGTGGATTCAATGAGTGTGATTTGTTCGATAAAGGGGATAAATCAAGATGGTTGTTCTATGGTTTTATAAAAATAATATTATTCGATTCTGTATCCACTATTTTTAAAGATATGTCTTAACATCCTATTGTCCTTAATTATCAGAAACTACACTATGGAAGTTAAAGATATATTGAGGTCACTATGTACAGGGAAATAACACCATGGTTCACATCGAGTTGCTAGCTGTCCTCCTTGGCTGTTAGATCTGCTAGCTCACTTCTAAGTGAGTCCGTGCATATTAGAGCTAGGACGGAGATATATAGACCATTTTTGTCTCACTGTTATGCGAGTGGAACAGGAAAGGAAATGACAAGTAGTGGCACAAGGTATCCTTTGCCACATACTATACGGTGGCTTGCGGGGTATGTATGTAGAAGCAGAAGTAGAAATGTTGCCTACTGCATATGTAAGATAACGTGGGGAAGGAATATATAGAGCGGAAATCAAATGTTTTTTCTCCATAGGTTAAAATTAGTTGAAAAGGACTAAGATAATTTCCTTAGTTCTCCTACTGAGGTGCCGCAACATACTATAGTTGACCCTATCCAGTGGCGAATACGACTTTCACATGGAGAAAAGGGTGTTACGTGGTTTATCATGGGAGGAAATGAAGTTTCAATTACCCCTCTCAGTTACAGTCACGTGGTACTGGAGAGCTGGAACCTAACTTGTCGGGGCCGCAACTCTTGCAAAATATTCCACCATTGAACTTTTTGATAAGATTTTGCTGCTGCAATTCAACTTTTAGTAGTGGGCGAAACACCTCTCTCCCGGCCGTTGTCAGCTTTCCAGACCATATAACAGCTTCTTTTCGTTCAAATCGCTTCTGAATTGACCTCACAAAACTCTGTGTAGACCGCTCCAGTGTTCATACCCAGGAAATATCGCTGTTGGGAGTGAGACGAGCTGACTGTTCAGCTATGGAGTCGGATATATGTCTTAAAATAGTGTGTTTATATTCCGACCAGTGGAAAGTGTGTAAACGTCAGTGGACAGTTGCCCCAGCCTTAGCAGACAACGAGGCGAGTTTAGCTAAGTTTTTTTTATGTAAATATTATGGACAGAAGTCTTAGCTCATAGGTTGGAGGTTTTAGAGTGTTGCAGAATGTATGGTGGAACCTTCATTAGTCCAGTGGTTACTGACCAGTTAGCCAGATGCATTTGTCTTATAACATATCACTTCTTTACTGAACTCCGTCTCTGCTTTAAGTAAAATTCTTAAGAACTGACATGAACTATTTTCAATGTGTGTGTGTGTGTGTGTGTGTGTGTGTGTGTGTGTGTGTGTGTGTGTGTGTGTGGGTGTGGGTGGGTGTGGGTGGGTGCACGTGCGTGCTTGCACTTGTTTATGTCAATATACAGGGTGAGTCACCTAACGTTACCGCTGGATATATTTCGTAAACCACATCAAATACTGACGAACCGATTCCACAGACCGAACGTGAGGAGAGGGGCTAGTGTAATTGTTTAATACAAACCATACAAAAATGCACGGATGTATGTTTTTTAACACAAACCTATGTTTTTTAAAATGGAACCACGTTAGTTTTGTTAGCACATATGAACATGTAAACAAATACGTAATCAGTGCCGTTTTTTGCATTGTAAAATGTTAATTACATCCGGAGATATTGTAACCTAAAGTTGACGGTTGAGTACCACTCCTCCGCTGTTCGATCGTGTGTATCGGAGAGCACTGCAACATACATCGCGTTTCTACAGAATGATCTGCCAACGTTGCTCGATAATGTCCCACTGGAAACGCGTCGACGTATGTGGTATCAGCATGATGGTGCACCTGCACATTCCGCAATTAACACTAGGCTGACCCTTGACAGGATGTTCGACGGGCGTTTCATAGCACGTGGAGGACGCATAAATTGGCCAGCCCGTTCTCCTGATCTTACACCTCTGGACTTATTTCTGTGGGGTACGTTAAAGGAGAATCTGTACCGTGATGTACCTACAACCCCAGAGGATATGAAACTGTGGTGTCACCGCCAGACATCACACTTGCTAGGTGGTAGCCTTTAAATCGGCCGCGGTCCGTTAGTATACGTCGGACCCGCGTGTCGCTACTATCAGTGACTGCAGACCGAGCGCCGCCACACGGCAGGTCTAGAGAGAGTTCCTAGCTCTCGCCCCAGTTGTACAGCCGACTTTGCTAGCGATGGTTCACTGACAAAATACGGTCTCATTTGCCGAGACGATAGTTAGCATAGCCTTCAGCTACGTCATTTGCTACGACCTAGCAAGGCGCCATTACCAGTTACTATTGATGCTGTAAAACATGTACCGTCAAGAGCGATGTTCACCAATTATGGATTAAAGTTAAGTATTCCAGCAGCTACGTACGTTATTAGCTATATTAATTACCTTGTCCAGTTCCAGACCTCACGCCAGCCTGCGTGAGCTTAAACGCGTGCCTTTCGGCTTCCTCTCATAGTGGGTTGGCTCTCTTGCCAATCCACAACAGAAACCACATATTGTGGCAGCCTGCGGCGACATTACACCAGATGTACTGCGGCGTGTACGACATTGATTACCCCAGAGATTGCAATTGTGTGCAGCAAATGATGGCCACCACATTGAACATCTATTGGCCTGACATGTCGAGACACACTCTATTCCACTTCGTAATTGAAAACGGAAACCACACGTGTACATGTACCTCACCCCTCATAGTAATGTACATGTGCGTCAGTGAAAAAGACCAATAAAAAGGTGTTAGCATGTGGACGTAATGTGCTGTTCCAGTCTCTTCTGTACCTAAGGTCCATCACCGTTCCCTTTGGATCCCTACGTAATTCGGTGCTTTCCGATGCACACGATCGAACAGCGGAGGAGTGGTACTTAAGCGTCAACTTTAGGTTACAATATCTCCGGATGTAATTAACATTTTACAATGCAACAAACGGCACTGATTACGTATTTGTTTATATGTTCAGATGTGCTAACAAAACTAAAGGGGTTCCATTTAAAAAACGTAGGTTTGTGTTAAAAAACATACTTCCGTGCATTTTTGTATGGTTTGTATTAAACAATTACACTAGCCCCTCTCCTCACGTTCGGTCTGTGGAATCGGTTCGTCAGTATTTGATGTGGTTTACGAAATATATCCAGCGGTAACATTAGGTGACTCACCCTGTATATATATACTATTAGGAGAATGCTTTGTTTTTATAGCACAGATGTTTTAAAACTTTCTAGCGGTCCTATCACTTTCGTCTCGTCATATTTTGGCATGGGTGATGAACATATCTAAGACGTGTTGTCAAACAAACCTATAATAATAGTAACTAATAATAATCGTACTTCATATCGGTATTAACGTTTTTCCGTTCTGTTCCATTTCTGAACTGAGTGAGAAAAATTGTAGCCCAAATGCCTTGAACATACGCTAATTCCCCTTATTTTATTCTCAAGATTCCGACGATGGATATTCAATGGTAGCAGTAGAGTGATCACATCGTCCACCTTCAACAGCGGCTTTCTGAGTTAACCATTTAAGATTTCATAACTCATTGCGTATTGTTCGGCATTTCGCTGCTGATTTATTGCTTGTGGATTTATCTCAAGAACGGATTCTAGCATAGATTTGCAAACCTCTTTAACGCAGCAATCGCTGTTCAGACTGCTTTCAATACACTGTAGGTGAGATCGCATGCTGTATGCAGTGGCACCTACTGGGTATTTGTCTACTATGGCGCATTAATAATTTTAGTCTGCCAGACCGATATCACCGCAGTGTCGTCTAACGTATTTGCAGCCACCGGAGTAGGCAAGGTTGACATATACATCTGCATAAAAATTCCGCAAGCTGCTGCACAGTGCGTGGCTACAGGTACTTCATATCAGTATTAACGTTATTAAGTCATGTTCGAGCCACGTGCCTATGATGGAATCTCCCTTCAAATGGTTCAAACGGCTCTGAGCACTATGGGACGTAACATCTGTGGTCATCAGTCCCCTAGAACTTAGAACTACTTAAACCTAACTAACCTAAGGACATCACACACATCCATGCCCGAGGCAGGATGCGAACCTGCGGCCGTAGTGGTCACGCGGTTCCAGACTGAAGCGCCTATAACCGCACGGCCACACCGGCCGGCAATCTCCCTTCTTTAAGACTCATTATCCCTACGCTAGATACACGATAGAGACAGCAGAATTGTCGCGCAGTCTTCCTTGAGTAGCACTTCCCTGAATTTACTCAGAAGAATTAATGTTACCTGTTAACTTTGTCGAAAGTGTAACTTCACATAACTGGAAGGCAAAAACTTTCTCTGAAATGAAGGTCATCGTCGCCGTCTGCGGATGGGTTATATCCCTACGCTGCGAGGTTATCACCATTCCTGGTTGACTGCAATAGCTGAACCGCAGGTGGCCCCGGACCTTCCCGTTAGTTCGTTTTTTTTTACTTTATTGTAATTTTCATCACCTTACACAAGGCGGGCTGTCAGCAGCTGAGTACGCCGCTCTTCAGCCTTGAGATTGACAATAAGTAGTAAATAGAGGGGACACAGAGAATACAATCAAAAATGGCGGGCAAAACAATGTGGACACCAAAAAACATAAAAACACGGAGCCGTTCACGCTTGATGAGAAAACAACACTGACACTAGTCGACACGGCGCACAAAGCATGGATGATGGCGATGGTACACGTGAACAGTGGCGGCGTTTCGGCGAACAAACACTAAACACAAACGAAGGCACACACACGAGACACTAATGGCGATGACCTCCGGCGCGCGAATGTTCACTATGCGTGTGCGAGTCCGGGGACCTGCCAAGAGAGGAGGAGGAGGAGGAAGGGGAGCGGGAGAGCGAGAGGGGAAAGCAGAGATACCACGGGCAGTGGAGATGGGGGGGGGGGAGGGAGGAAGGGGAGGGGAAGCCTGGGGGAAGAGGAGTGGAGGGAGGGGACGGGGGAAAAGGAAAGAGAAGGGTGGGGAAGAGAAAGGAGGGAGGGTGCCTAAGGGAAAGGGCACCAGAAGTGGGGGGGGGGCAGGGTCAAAGTTGATAGGAGGGGTAGATGGAGGGGAGGAGGACATCATCAGGGAGGGGGAGCTGGTGGAAGCCACCTTGGGAGAGAGTAAGGAGGGTGGAGAGATGGAGACCGGGCGGGACGTGGGAATACAGGCGCGGCAGCGGGCGGGGATGGGAGAGGATCGGGGATACGAGCGGGTGAGGAGGATCAAGTTTATGGGAGGTGTACAGGATCTGTATCCTTTCAAGGAAAATGAGGAGGTGGGGGAAGGGGATGAGATCATACAGGATCCGCGTGGGGGAGGGGAGACGGATGCGATAGGCAAGGCGGAGAGCATGGCGTTCAAGGATTTGGAGGGATTTATAAAAGGTAGGGGGGGCGGAGATCCAGGCTGGATGGGCATAACAAAGGATAGGGCGGTTGAGGGATTTATAGGTGTGGAGGATTGTGGAAGGGTCCAGACCCCACGTACGGCCGGAAAGGAGCTTGAGGAGACGGAGTCGGGAACGTGCCTTGGCTTGGATTGTATGGAGATGGGGAGTCCAGGAGAGGCGACGGTCGAGGGTGACGCCAAGGTACTTAAGGGTGGGAGTGAGGGCGATGGGACGGCCATAGACGGTGAGATAGAAATCAAGGAGGCGGAAGGAAGGGGTGGTTTTGCCTACAATGATCGCCTGGGTTTTCGAAGGATTGACCTTGAGCAACCACTGGTTACACCAAGCGGTGAATCGGTCAAGATGGGATTGGAGAAGGTGCTGGGAGCCCCCCGTTAGTTCGTTTCCATTAGTGACATTTATAGACCTGCGTGGAAAATTCTACGGACATGCGAGAACACAGTCTCATAGCCATAGAACTATTATTACAACTTACCACTCACTGGAAAAGTACATCGCTCATAGCAGTGCATAGTAAAAATTCGATTCACCTACTTGTTCCATGCTTCATCACACGTTTCTCACACAAAAAATGAGGGTCAGACGCAATGTACTTAAAGCTTTTGTGATCCTATAACAGATGGCGCCCACCTTCAGGTCTCGTTTGACAGAAGACATCCTAAATACCGCTAACAGTATCGCTTCTTTTGCCATACGTCTGCATAGTTCCTTTTTCATGGGCCAGTACTAAAAGAAGGAAAACGTAGATATACTAGTGAATTTGGAAATAAATGTGAGATGAATCCAAGGAATACGCGCGACGTTCCAGATATTTTTGTATCACGGAGAGGGAATGTGTTCCAGCAGTGCTCCTGCCGTACCAGTATCCGCAAATGCATGTCACCTGAATTTTTTATACATGGGCATTCGCAATAGTTTTAATGTTTCGCATACGCCATTTGTAAGTGCTTGATTACAACTGCAAGGACTGTGGCAACTGCCTATTTACAATTGATACCAAAATGTATACCTGTTTCAAAGTATCAATTTAAAGTAGCCACCAGAACTATGTACGCCGGCCGTTGTGGCCGAGCGGTTCTAGGCGCTTCAGTCTGGAACCGCGCGACCGCTACGGTCGCAGGTTCGAATCCTGCCTCGGGTATGGATGTGTGTGATGTCCTTAGGTTAGTTAGGTTTAAGTAGTTCTAAGTTCTAGGGGACTGATGACCACAGATGTTAAGTCCCGAGGCAGGATTCGAACCTGCGACAGTAGCAGCAGTGCGGTTCCAGACTTAAGCGCCTAGAACCCTTCGGCCACAGCGGCCGGCTGTACTGTTTGAGAAAGGTATCCCTTAGAATGACGCCATCTCTGTGATTCTGGCGAACTACCAGTCGTCGTGATGACCCGTAATGACGTCTTTCTCTTGATTGGCGGTTGAGATATAACACGATTTGGCCCGTGTCTCATCCAGCATAATGATACAGCATAAAAAAGCCTCTCATTCGCCTTCACAGCGAGCACTATCATACTGTCGCCGTTTCTACCTCTCCGTCAAATCATGCTGAACCGATAGCGAAAGAATTTTTGTGAAACCCAGGAATTTCTTCAGAACGCGAAGGACAGTCGTATGAACTGGTCTTCTCTCCTGGACAAGGTCACGAATCGTTTGGCAGCGCGATCACTGTTTACTCCAGCAGTAAGATCAGTAACTTCTTAGGCACTGACAAAGAGACCACCTGGCCGACAATGTCTGTCACTTTTTGGCGTTCTTCATTGTAATGTCTTATCCACCTTGGCAGTGTTAAACAGTGCACTTTCACAACATGCAACTTGTAAGACCGTGGATAACACTGTCGTGTTGCACATCTTCCGGCTGTCTCCTAAACCTGTGGGGTTCGTACAGCTGTCGCCGCACCCCACATATCAGTCCGTTTTTACATTCCAATTGTTCTCCGTGTTCCTTTATTTCTCTTTTTATTTTGGTCTCCTTTATCCCATCTAACCAGGCAACGTTCGGTCTTCCTCTGCTCCTTCTTCCATGAGGATGTTACATTCGGATCTTCTCTGGCATCTGTGATTCGCATTACATATCCATACCAGGTGAGCTGCCGTTCTTCTATTCTATCTATGATACTTTTAAGCAGAGTCTCCCAATGGCAATGGAAATCGTAATATGGTCCGGTCCTATAGGACGGGCCTTAAATGGATGTGCTAAATCCGTAGCATTCTTCAAACACAGACACCCTGCTCAAGGTATCTGTCAAATTCTGCGGCACGTTCAATTTTTACCCAATTATGGTGTTCTTCTTTTAAAAACATTGTGACAGCACATTAGACAGTTCGCTCCACGAAGCTCTCTTCGTTTCCTATCTGGGAAAGCGTTTGATATGACAAGGACAGTCCATTTGTGCTGAGGTAACGTGGGGGTATATACACTATGTGATCAAAAGTATCAGGACACCTGGCTGAAAACGAATTACAAGTTCGTGGATTATATCAGTGGATTATATCACTTGTCTCTTGGTCGTGTTTGCTCTTTTGTTGTATTCAGCAACGAGTACTAAAAACTGATATTTCCACTTTATTTGAAGGGTCACACTATTTACAAGCCGGCCGGAGTGGCCGAGCGGTTGTAGGCGCACAGTCTGGAGCCGAGCGACCGCTACGGTCGCAGGTTCGAATCCTGCCTCGGGCATGGATATGTGTGATGTCCTTAGGTTAGTAAGTTTTAATTAGTTCTAAGTTCTAGGCGACTGATGACCTCAGAAGTTAAGTCGCATAGTGCTCAGAGCCACTATTTCCAGATGAGTTCAGCTTCCACAGTATTTTCGAAGGACCCATATTGTGTATGCCCTGTTGCGATGGGTAAATCACACTGGTGTGCAAAACTTAACGCCGAAAGTAACTTTCGCGTGATGTGTCACTCCCAAGTAACATAGCTTGATGAAACTTGGACCATACCTACAAGTGAAACTTCCTGGCAGATTAAAACTGTGTGTCGGACCGAGACTCGAACTCGGGACCTTTGCCTTTCGCGGGTAAGTGCTCTACAGAGTTCGAATCTCGGTCCAGCACACATTTTTAATCTGCCAGGAAGTTTCATATTAGCGCAAACTCCGCTGCAGAGTGAAAATCTCATTCTGGATACCTAGAGGTAACTGCTACAGTATAGCACACAACGTAACTGAAAGAAAAATGAAATGAGACGAACAGAAATGACACTTTTATTCAATGACAATAATTAAACTGAAGTCATCGCGATTTTTTTGTCCCTTGGACATTATAAAAGGCAGAACATGGTTGTTAATAGGGTGTGTCGTCATAAGGGACGAGAATGCATACTGTAGAACGTGCTCCCATGCTGGCCCCAAGGTCTATAGGGTAACTTTGAGGTAGGCCTTTCCATTCCTACACCACTACGGGTGACAAATGCCGGATGATGGTTGGTGCACGTGGGCATGCAGCTAAACGTCTCCACAACGCATCGCACACGTATTCATCGGTCTTTTAGTAGGGGAAACGGGCAGGCCAGTCTATTCGCCGAATAACCACCCGTTCCAAAATCTTCTCTACCTACAATGGTCGATGCTGTCACACATCTTCATCCTTATAAATGACGTGAGGTCCGAATGCACCTCTGAAAAGACCCACATGGGTAAGAAGTAAAATATATCAATAACGTTACCGAGTGAGTTTACTATATCTGGAGATATGAGATGGTGCCAAGAGCATATGGACTGGCCCAATGACGAGTGGGGCGCTTGCTCTTCTCGGATGACAACAGAGTCAATCTGCGTAACGTTTCTGGACACACGCCCATACGGCGTGAGGTGGGAACACGTAAAGCACCCACAAGTATTTTCAGATGTCAACCGTGACGGAGTGGGAATGGAACGGCCAACCACAATGACTGGGAGAGGGTTGCTCGGCATATACTGCCGCCTGTGGCGATCACACACTTTATAAGAACAATGTACCGCCTTTTGTAATGTCCATTGGAGCGTCAAATATCGTGGTGGCCTTAGTGTAGTCATTATCTCCAAATAAATATGTCATATCTTTTCGTCTCATTGCGTGTTTGTTTGAGGTAACTTCCGTTCTCTATTGTAGCAATTCCTTCTATGTATGGTTCAAATTTTATTGAGCCCTGTTACATGGTAGTCACACATCACGCGAAAGCTACTTTCGCCCTTCAGTTTTCCATATCACAGTAGAAACTAAAGGCAATATACAGTTATGTGGTTTGTACTATTTATCGCAAAAGGATTTGCTGTCAAAACATGGGAAATGTTTAAGGAATCCGCTCCTTTACATTCACAAGTTAAGGAATGGACGGTTAATTTCAGTCGTAGACCATACTTACATTGAAGGTCCATCTCATGAAATCACTTCAAAAGTAAACATCCAGATCGGTCAAGGGATGATCCTTTTATTGGAGGTGTGTAAAATAACTAATCGCATAAGCGTATCGGAAGCAAAGTACTGATTATTTTACATGAGTATTTAATAGTGAAAAAGGGTTAGGGATCATACATCTCAGATCTGCTGAATTTTGACAAAGACCAAGTGCGAAATCGAATATTGTAGAAATACCTGTTTGACCATTATTCGTTGGAAGTTCACAACGCCAGAAGACTTTTGCGAAGAGTAGGAACAGCTGCAGAGGATCGGCGGTTGGTGCGGAGACTAATAGACAGTTGACTTTGAAATTAAATAAATGTAACATATTGTACAAAAACTGCTGAAGAGGACCACTATTATTCCATCACAGTATTGCCGACAGATCACTGGAATGAGTAACTAGCATAAAACCTTCTATCGGATGTATGTATTGCACTTTACAAAATGGACATCACCGTTCAAGAAATGTTCAAAACTAACCAGAAACTTGCACCATGAGCACCAAATGAAAAATGGTACAGTACAACGATCACCAAGTTTCGCACCATTTAGATCGAAGGCGAACGCCTTGGTAGTTACAAACCGCGCAGGTCGTTGAGCTAGGTATCCACTCTTAAAGAATACATTAGAACCATACTGGCGTAACGGGGTGATGTGAACTTACAGAATGTGATGGCATGCAGCCGAATGTGAAACAGTCTGTCATACAGCTTATCGAGAAACCGGCTATCCTTTAAGGTGTAGCTACAGACAGGGCGATAATACCTTTTCAATGCGCGAAAACAAAACATCCAGAGGCTGAATTTGTCCAGTGGTTCCCGGCAGTGTCAATTCCAATGTCACACACTTTACAGGAGTGATAGTTTGCTCTAATGGAGTATGATTTTTATACGTAGATCAGGAATCTATGATAAGCAAATTATTTTGACCAGCTGTTGGTCAAAAGCAGTGCTCGTGCCACATTTGTAGTTCTCTTGCGCCCATTTTCCCACTCTTGCTTGCTGTGACCTATATATTCCCTACTGCCCTTCAAAGATTATTGACACGAGAAAGAATCGTAGGTGACAGAGTAACACCAACTTCTAGCAGCTCAATAAATAACTTTCCAATCAATTTACCATGCAGATCAACAGTCGGCATAATTGTATACGAATACATTAAGGCATTTATGTTAACTGATCTTGATACAACTCTCTTTTTACGTCTAATTTCCAGATTTCCTTTCAGATGCATTTCCACTTCAAATTCCGATTAGTTGGAGTTGAAAACAAATTCCTTATTCAATGATGGGATAAGTTCGTTTATCTCATCTACAAACTTTTGGGCCGATTCCACGGTTTTCTGTGCATCGTTAAGTTGACGCTTTGTTTGAAATTTCAATTTCTTGTCTTCCAATTCTGTAGACTGTTTGAAACTATGCAACCATCCACTGCTTCTCTTGAAATAACTGTAATGTATATCGTACACATTTTGATGTGCATAACAGAGTATATCACCATCACGAAAATCCTGTAAATTCTATTGAGGGTTTTTGACACACGAAACATCAGTTTTTGTAACAAGTGCACCTTGTCTCTCGTTGAAATCCGTACTTTTTCTTTCGCACTACACGGTCATACTGCTGCGGACTTATTTGAAATCAGTTCATAATTAGTATCTTTATCACTGTTTTGCAGATGATCTTTCATGTAATTAATTATGTTAGTACCCTCTCCACGAACAACGATTGTTTTTACTACGTTTCACTAAAAACCTGATTTATCGGATAAGGATGATGAACTACATAGCTCGAGACCTGTTTCAGTACTATTTTCACTAGTTAAGCTCATATCGTCATCACTGTATAGTTCATCTCATCATTGTATAGTTCATCTATATTGGACGCATAGTCGAACGTTTACGACAACACACATTCCATTGACTGATCTTGCAGAAATACTAACATCACCTTTCACTTGTTTCACACTATGCGAAATTCATTAGGATCCATCGGACGAAACGTTAACTACGGCAATTGTTATCGGACATACTCTGTGTGACCAGAAGTAACTGGACACCCCCAAAAACATACGTTTTTCGTATTAGGTGCATTGTGATGCCATCTACTGCCAGGTACTCCATATCAGCGACCTCAGTAATCATTAGACATCGCGAGAGAGCAGAATGGGGCGCTCTGTGGAACTCACGGACATAGAACGTGGTCAGGTGATTGGGTGCCACTTGTGTCATACGTCTGTACGCGAGATTTCCACACTCCTATACATCTCTAGGTCCACTGTTTCCGATGTGATAGTGAAGTCGAACCGCTATCCAGACCATTGCACAGGAATTCCAAACTATATCAGGATCCACTGCAGGTAGTATATTAGTTAGACGGGAGGTGAGAAAACTAGGATTTCATGGTCGAGCCGCTGCTCGTAAGTCACACATAATGTCGGTAAATGCCAAACGACGCCTCGCTTGGCGTAAGGAGCGTAAACATTGGACGATTGAACTGTGGGAAAACGTTATGTGAAGTGACGAATCACGGTACATAATGTGGCGGTCCCAAGGGAGGGTATGGGTATGGCGAATGACCGGTGAACGTCATCTGCCAGCATGTTTAGTGTCAACAGTAAAATTCGGAGGCGGTGGTGTTATGCTGGGGTCGTGTTTTTCAAGGAGGGGGCTTCCACCCCTTGTTGTTTTGCGTGGCACTATCACAGCAGACGACTACATTGATGTTTTAAGCACCTTCTTGTTTCCCACTGTTGAAGAGCAATTCCGGATGGCGATTACATCTTTCATCGCGGTCGAGCACCTGTTCATAATGCACAGCCTATGGCACAGCGGTTACACAACAGTAACATTTCTGTAACGGACTGGCCTGCATAGACTCATGAACTGAATCCTATAGAACACCTTTAGGATGTTTTGGAACGCCGACTTCGTGCCAGGCCTCAACGGCGAACATCGATACCTCTCCTCAGTGCAGCACTCCGTGAAAAATGGGCTACCATTCCCCAAGAAACCTTCCACCACCTGATTGAACCTATGCCTGCGAGAGTGTAAGCTGTCATCATACTGAATTCCAGCATTACCGATGGAGGGCGCCACAAACTTGTAAGTCATTTTCAGCCAGGTGTCCAGAGACTTTTGATCACGTAGTGTATAATGCTAATTTTGCAGATTTAATCCGCAAAGACGTCGGGTACATGGCACCCGATCAGCAACTTCAGGACTTAATTACATGAGTTATTCAAAAATATGGAAAATGCATGCTTGTACATAAATGCAGATGCTAGTCAAGGACACAAATTGTTGATGCTCGTGTGCTGGGTCCTTCGTAACCAAGGTGCTCGAAGCGTTTTGTGTTTCCAGAGGCAACGTATCGAAGATTGGTACCGCATACAGGAAACATGTAAAAACGTCGTCTCCTGAGTGACAACGCCGACGAAAGATAGTGATGAGTGATGGCGACATACGGTCATTGAACAGGACTGTCAAGATAAATAAGGCGATGGCAGCTTCAGAACTGAATGCCCCACTCACGAATTCTGTCAAAACCAAAACAACACGAATTGAGCATCATAAGTTGGGAATGACAGTGCGAGCGGGAACTACAAAATAAAACATCTGCGACACAAATTCCCATAACAGGGGAATGCGTTGTCGAACCAAGAGAACCTGGACTTTGGAGCAATGGAAGGATCAGTCTTGTTTCACACTGTTTCCAGTTTCTGGTCGAGTTCACACCCCAAGAGTGAAACACGGCGAGGAGTCGGTGAAGATTTGGGCAACAGTATCATGGTACTCTAAGGGCCCCATGGTTATCCTATAAAGTCGCATTACTGTCAAGGTTTATGTGAGCACGTCAATTACTCAGGTCGGTCCCATAATAGAATTTTTGTACCGCCAATGGAGATGCTGTTTTCCAACTCCAAAATGGCTCTGAGCACTATGGGACTCAACATCTGTGGTCATCAGTCCCCTAGAACTTAGAACTACTTAAACCTAACTAACCTAAGGACATCACACACATCCATGCCTGAGCCAGGATTCGAATCTGCGACCGTAGCGGTCACGCGGTTCCAGACTGACGCGCCTAGAACCGCACGGCCACACCGGCCGGCTTTCCAACTCCAACAAGACCACAGTTGACACAGTTCACTTCGTCCATGATTGACTTTGTGAGCACTAAGATGAATTTTCGCACCGTGTCTGGCCGCCACTGTCACCAGATCTCAATATTATTGAGCCTTTGTGGTCCACTTCGGAGAGAACGCTGCCTGATCGCTAAGCACCTCCATCATGGTTATTTGAACCTGCCACTACTTTTCAGAAAGAAAGGTATGCTATCTCTTTGAAAACCGTAAAGATCCTCTATTTAACCAGACTGAGAAGACTGGTAAGCGTTTTGTATGCCAACGGATTTCCTACACCCAATTAGACTTGGTAATGTGTTTTTGGTGTTTCTATATTTTTGTCCATCACCTGGATGTTCGCGAATTTTGTTTAAAAATGGAAGAAATAACCTAATTCGTCGAAAGAAATTGCCCAATGGCCCACATGGGGAGATAGATGGTAGTTAGAGCAACTTTGTTGAAGAAACACAAGAGAAACATCGAAATTTACATTCATGATGATTCTGGAATCCGTCTGAGATCATACCTGTTGAAGTAAGCCAGTTTACACTGAGGTGACATTAGTCATTGGATACCTTCTAATATCGTGTTTTACCTCCGTTTGCCCTATGTAGTGCAGCAGCTCGAGGTGGCATTGACTTAACAAGTCTTTGGAAGTTCCCATTAGCAATATTGGACCATGCGGCCACTACACTCATTCACAATTATTAAATTGTTGCCGATGCTGGGTGCTGGGTACGAACTGCCCTCTCGATTATGCCACATAAATGTTCCATGGGATCCATGTCTGGCGATCTGTGTGACCAAATCATTCGATCGAATTTTCCAGATTGTTCTTCAAACCAATTGTAATTGTGGCCCAGTCACATCGTTGTTGAGGAATATGTAGTTCATGACTGCTTATGGTCTCCAGACAGTCGGACATAACCATGCTGTCAATGTTCGGTTCAGTTGGACAGAGGATTCGGTCTGTTCCATATAAACTCAGCTCACATCGTAATGCAGCCACCGCCATTTAGCAGAGTGACTTGTTGATAACGTGGTTCCATGGCTTCGTGAGATGCACACCACACTCGGAGCCTACCATAAATTATTACCAGCTGAAACCATGACTCATGCAATCATGCCACTGTTTTCCAGTCGTCTACGGTCCAAGTGACATGGTCACAAGCCAAGAAAAGCGCCGCAGGAGATGTCACGCTGTTAACAAAGGCGCTCACGTCGGTCGCCGGCCACGGTGGCCGGGCGGTTCTAGGCGCTTCCGTCCGGAACCGCGCGACTGCTACGGTCGCAGGTTCGAATCCTGCCTCGGGCATGGATGTGTGTGATGTCTTTAGGTTAGTTAGGTTTAAGTAGTTCTAAGTTCTAGGGGACTGGTGACCTCAGATGTTAAGTCCCATAGTCCTCAGAGCCATTTGAACCATTTTTTTTTCACGTCGTTCGTCTGCTGCCATATCCCATTAACGTCAGTTTTCGCCGCATTGTCCTAACGGATATGTTGCTTGTCTGTTAGCAGTGGAAAAGCTGAGAAAATGCTGCTGCTCACGGATGTTAAGTTAAGGCTGTCGGCGACTTTGTTGTCCGTGGTGAGAGGTAATGCCTGAAGTTTGGTATTCTCGCCACACTTTTGACACTGTGTATCTCGGAATATTGACTTTATTAACGATTTCCGAAATTTAAAGTTCCACTCGTCTAGTTCCAAATAACATTCCTCGTTCAGGGTCTGATGATTCTTGTTGTGCGGCCATAACCTCGACAGGCATCTTTTCAGATGAATCATATGAGTACAAAGGCAACCCTCCCGATGCACTGTACTTCTGTACTTTGTGTACACGATACTACCGCCATCTGTATATGTGCATATCGCTAAACCATGACTTTTGTCACTTCGCTGTAAAACACTATAGGGAAATTTATTAAGAAGTGGTGGACATCTACGTTATTGGAGATAAATGGAAATACAAAGCGTCTCATTCATATATTCTATTTTAAAGTTTTTTTTTAAAGTGATAGGCTGTTATCAACTGAGATATGTAGGCCCGTTTCATATCTTAGCTTAAAACTTCCGTCTGCCAGTTTGTTTTTTCTTCTTTGCAGAGTACCAAGGTACAAGTAAGTGTATTGCAGAAATTTCTTCCCCAGAAATACTGGCTTTTTGGTAGAATGAATTGTTAATGCCAAAACATTTCGTAAATTCAGATAAATGGTTCACAATTTCCTACTACTTAATTATTACTCTACGGGTTAGAACTTCGTAAGCACAGTGTCCCAGGAGGAATTGTGTGTATTCAGGGATATGACACGAACGATCACTTCAAGCAGAAAAGGGTAGTAAACGGGGCCTCTAAAATGCATAACCTAACATCAATCAGTGGTTATTTAGACGAATACTTTCGTTTCACAGCATCGAAGATGAAGAAATGCTCATGACATTTAAGGTATGCATTTTAGAATGCTTGTTTACTAGGGGATTTGGAATCCAATGATAGTTCTTGTCATAGACTTGAATGTTAACCATTCCTCCTGGGACACCCTATGTCTCTTTATATGACACTACAGTTTATTTACGAAATTCGACCTAGAAGGGCCGTATTTATAAAGCCAAATCGACCTGCACTTATACTCGTTTCATGGAAAGCTTTGTACAAAGGAAAGTCACCGTCACCGTTTGCGGGTTGTGTCATGAATCAGCGTCACCGTTACGGGATGACTACGTTTGTCAGACGGCACCAGGCCTTCCGTCATATTGGTTTGACTTCAGGAATATTTATAGTTTCTCCGGAGTGTTCGAGCTGCATGTGAGAACAATCATTATCCAACACAGTCCTCCGTTTGTTTAAAGGCCACTCACCAATCACAGTGGTTGTGTGCAAAAATTTAAGTGTAATTGCTGTGTCATACTTCATTACGCGTTCCAGAAGCAAAAAGTTGGGGCTAGAAGCCATGAACTAACAAGCTTAAACTGTCAATAACAGATTGCTTTGTCCCACATGATTCGATCGACAGAAGAATCGAAAGATAACGTAGACACTACCCATCGTTCTGACAGTATAAATTGTGATAAGTCATACTACAGAAATGTCTGAGTAGTAGACACTAACTATGCTCTGTGCTATTGGTCCACTCGTAGCTCTGACTGAATTTCGTTAGAACTCTGCGCATAGCATTATATTTACGTGACATCCGTCACTCCGCAAACAAATGCATCATTTCCGTAACAGATCGCTACAGCTTTCGCGACTACTACTACCCGCGTATTTCACTGTGTCTAGCCCTTGCGTGAGGATTCACAGATTATTTATTTTCTGTCACTTAAGTCTGACCTGTCGTCTAGTTGCTAGGACATTGTGTGTATTCACAACATTAACTTGCACATAAACTTGAAATTAAGGTAATTTAGTATTAGTGTTTGTAGAGGGTTGATATTTTATATATCTGAAAACCTAATCAGTGAACAGAAATTATTAGAGTTAACAATTAATGTATTAAGAAGAAAAAATAGGAAATGATTTATGTTTGTAGACTGCCATCATTGGTGATCTGCATAATGATGTACCTCATAAACGATCGAAGATATCGCTCTTGGGCAGATACTCCCGGTCGACTACTACTCCCCATCAGAGGCCTAGGACCTCAACAATACTTTGAGCCACTCACTCTCATCTACATTATGTTTTATTTATTATATACTCTACAGTGTAGAGTTTGCTGTCATTACGTCTACATCTGTCTTACAATCTAATCTTACTGTCGAATGTATACTTCTCTCGTTATCCTACAATAACTATCACCTCACACATTTAGTTAAAACCCTAGTTATAGTTATACTATGCCAAGTTAATTAGGATATCACGACGTGTGTATGTTGTGCTCTGGATAATGTGGTAGTAGTACTGTTTCGCGCCTGAGATACAGGTTTCACAAGCATTAGTGTTAGCAATTCTAGTTTACTACGTTGCCAATGTAAGTACATTGCCCTCACATAAACACTACCTGATCAAGAGCATCTGGACACTCCTCTTTAATGCCGCATTAAGCACTAGATGCCTGAAAGGCGGATCCGCCAGTTTAAAGGGAGGCATGCAGTATTACTTTGTCAGTAGAGAAGCAGTAACAGGAGAATGGGTCAATCAAGAGAACTCAGTGACTTTGAACGTAGACTAATCGTTGGACGTCACTTGAGTAACATACCCATTAGGCACATTTATACCCTTCTAAAGCTACCAAAGATGACTGTTGGTGATGTGACTGTCAAGTGTAAATGTGGAGGAACAACCACAGCTAAACTAAGACCTGGTTGATTTCATGTACTGACGGAAAGGGGCCGTCGAGCGTTGCGAAGGGTGGCTGTAAGAAACCGCATACCGGAAGACGGAATCGCACGTCAGTTTCGAAGTATGTAGGCAGCCACGTAGAATGAGGTACAATTGTAGACTAGCTCCTCTTAACCGAAATATTTCAATAGTCAGTGCTGTGTAACGCTTGAGGTGATGTAAAGACCAATGTCACTGGACAACGGTTGACTGGAAAGGAAAGAATTGAGATGAATCAGAGTATACCATGCAGTAGTCGGATGGAAGGTTTTCGGTTTGGCAAATGGCTGCATCACGTTAGATGGTATCACGTATAGTGCCAACAGTGAGGCATGGAGGGACTGTGTCACGGTATCGAGGTGTTCCTCGAATTTAGGGTGTGGTCCCCTTAATTCGCTTAAGATGACGCCAAATGCAGTGTTGTATGAACACATTTTACAGCATCCTTAATTTCTTACACTATGGAAACAGTACGGTGGATATAATTTCTTGTATCAGCATGGGAATGCACCCACTGATAAAGCAGCATCTGTGAGGCAATGCTCTGTGGATAATAACATTCCTAAAACGGACTGGCATGCCCAGAGTCTCCGTCTGAAGGCTATAGTACGACTTCGGGATGAGTTATAACGTCGGCTTCACTCCATAGCCCGGAGACCTGTATCACTACCTACTCTGGTTTCGCTTCTTGAGGAGGAATGGGCTATCATTCTTCCATAGACATTGGGACGCCTCATTGAAGGTGCCTGCAACAGAGTTCAAGCCGTAATAAAGGCAAAGGGTAGGCACTCCCCATATTAATGTCCAGTAATAGGGACCCGGATAGTTTTCATTTCTATGCTACGTCAGTTTGTCTTCGACTGTGTCGCTGTCACTACCATTACTACTGTTGCCTGTCTCGCCACTACTGCCTGCAGAGCCGTTCGTCACCTTGTTCGTTGAAGCTGGTGCCCTCGGTTCTGGAAGTAGTTTTTATGTAACGCTCTAAATATTGTGTCTACACTGTTTGTAAGCTTGCTATATACTATGTATCGATTGTCCGCCGATTTCAGTTTGGCGGTTACCACGGGAAGGGAGTAATGGATCCGTAAATGACAATTATTTGGTGGCACGTGCACATGTGTGTCACGTAATAGTGCAAATGGCACGTTCGCTGTACAATTTAAGCAAATTCGACGGTGCTATGAAATTATATTCGTTCACATCTGCCGTGTTTCGTTGACTGTGCATCTACGAATACCACTCATTAAATCCTGGTCCCTATTTTGACCGGGCCAGAGGTGCGAATCATCCTACGCGTCAGTCTGGAGGCCTGAAGATGTCGTAATATAATAATGGGAAATTCTTCGGAATATTGGATCCCTTGAGCCGTTACTACGAATTTCTGGCAAAACACATCAAGCAAGGTCGGAGTCGGGCAAGAAACTGGAAAGCGTTGCCAAGTGCGTTATCTGTCAAATCAATCTTAGAGTGAACTACTCTCTGGTTGTTCCAATCATTTCAGGAATGTCATCTTGGAACAGAGAGAAAATAAGAAGAATTATTCTGCTATTCCTGATGCTTCTTCAGACTCAAATCAAGCTGGAGAGACAACATTCATTCTGCATAAGATTTATTTCCAGTAGGGAATTGATAAGTACGAAGTAAATGAACAGTTTTTGGAATTAGTAGATAGTAATCAGAAAACTGGAGTTGCTACTGCTCATTTAGTTCGATCAATGCATGTGAAATACTGAAGTCCTATCTGTGAATGCCGCGCACAGTGTTATGATAACGGAAGCAATACCATAAGGTCTTACAAAGAGCTCATCAATGGAATCCTCTCGCAAAATTTTGTCTTTGTACTTGTCATAGCTGTGGTGTACATGCAACGCGAGTGGTCACAAACAGGTACTTATTTCACAGGGATTCTACTGCTTTACATCCTGTTCAATCGCAGTTCACAACGACGAGAAATTCTGAAACAGTGTGATGTAATTTCCTCACATTCCATGTCTTATTTGGATAAGATGGTCATTACCGCTGACTCACTCAGTAAGTAAAATCTGTCAGCTGAAGTACGCTTTGTGGTAAGGGGCGTTCTTTATTTTGAGAGACATTTTCAAGTGTTTAATCATGGCGTCGGTTTTGGTACCAATTGACTACTGAAGCAAATTACTACAATCTCAAAATACTAACATTGATATTTCGAAAGCTTATTAAATGACTTGAAATATCGTCGCGAAAATTGGGACGCTATTCACACTGAACCTAAGATGTCGCCAATGTAATTAATACTGGTCCTGAATTTCCGCAGGTGTGCGCTGACAAGGAACCACTTGAGAGAGAGGATGCAAAAGGCCAATGATATTTACGGCATTCGACGCCCTGCATATTGACTACCATGGAACCACAATATTGGCTGCTAATAGGCATAGGGGGCGGAACTGGAGCTATCAAATGGTCAACACACCATGACGTTACGGAGCGAAGCTGAAGTGCTTGGTCAACGAGTAACTCACAACAGTGCTACAATGCTAGTGATGCCGATACAAAGCAGAGTAATGGCAATGACAAACTCATGCAAACACTGCATTATGCCTAGAATAACAGTTGCCGAAGTCGATATTTCGTTAGAAAGGAGGAGAAAGAATTTCGCAGAGTAAGGAAGGAGTGGCAAATGAAATATTTGCGTTTCTGCATGTCAGTGGAACATGTTGTGTCGTATACGCTCGACCTTGCGGCCCATGTAACTGAGGAGTAGAATGATGACGATATGTGCTAACAAGTGTCGAGCCCATCCTTGTCGGACAGGGAGCCACAGATTCCGCCCCAAGTGAAACATCGTGAAGGACAATAGTTGTCCGAGGAGCAAGCACTGAAGATACACTGAGGTGAAAAAAGTAATGGGATACCTCCTAAATCGTGTCGGACCTCCTTTCAACGGCGTAGAGCAGCAATGTTGCATGGACTAAACAAGTCGTTAGAAGTCTCCTGCAAAAATATTGAGCCATGCTGCCTCTATATTGGTCCATAACTGCGAAAGTGTTGCGAGTGCAGGATTTTGGGTATAAACTGACCTCTCCATTATGTCCCATAAATAGTCGATCGGATTCATGTTGGGCGATCTGGGTGACCAAATCATTGTCCAGAATTTTCTTCAAAGCAATCGCCAATGATTGTGGCCCGTTGACATTACATAGTTGTTTGGGAACATGAGGTTCGTGAATGCCTGCAAAAGTTCTCCAAGTAGCCGAACATGACGATTTACAATCAATGATTGCTTTAGTTGAACCAGACGACGCTGTCCATTCCACGTAAACACAATCCACACCATTATGGAGCCACCACCAGCTTGCCCAGTGGTTTGACTCCCATGCAACCACGATACTTTCTGCTAATGGTCACAGGGGGCGGGACTAGAGGTATCAAATGGTCAACACACCTGACCTCATCTGACCAAGGGACCGTATTCAAGTCGTCTGAAAGAATTTACGTTTCATGGAATAATAGTGGGAGCCCTGAAGAGAAAAAAGTCGTATTCGGTGAAAGAACTCGAGCTCGGCTGTGAACAACGGGGAAAGACCAACAGTAGTTCACAGTCTGGTTGGGGTAGGGGCAGTGACTACACATAAAAGCAAAACTCGCTGTACCTGAAAAAGATAGCTGGGTAGATCCTCGATATACAGTGCATAAACTTGGAACAGCTCTTCAAAACATACGGCTCTACGTCATTAACCAATCGCGCAGAAGAAGCCTGAGATATCTCCATTTGAATCGACATCTACATGATTACAACGCAGTTCACATTTAAGTGATTGCAGACGGTTCATCGAAATGTCTTCAAGTCGTTTCTCTACAGATCCACCCTTGCAGAGGTAGCGGGAAAAACGAACACTTACATCTTTCATGTGAACTCTGATTTCTCTTATTTTAATACAATGGCTGTGAGAGCCAAAAAATTATTTTCGCCTTTGGACTTTGATTGAAATTTCGTGAGAATATCCTGCTGCAAAGAAAACACGCATTTCTTTTAAAGATTGCCACTCATTTTGCGTTATCACATTCTTGGAAGTCACTCTCGTACTTCGCGATAATACCAACGAGCTGCTATCCTTTGAACTTGAAGATATCAAATCATCTTGCTGTTCATGTATCCCAATAACCCTGCCATTCTTCTAGGAACCATGCTAAAATTATTCTTAATTTGCCGTAGATTGTCCATTGATTTCGTTCGCTCGTTTCTTTATCCAGTACCCTGCACCTCATTTCAAACAGAAGGGGTGGTGTTGTAAAGCAACTGGTCACCTGCTTTGCGCCAGTATCCCAGATTAGAATCCAAACGACTTGTTAAGTGTGGGCATGAGGCAATGTTGATGGTGATCAGTCTGCAGGATGTGGACATTAAGCTCGGCGGCCCAGTTTGTGGCACTAGAGCAGTAGGCTATGTGCCGGTCTCTCATCATCCTCCGACACATACATGACGCCACACTACCACACCCATTATAGTCATCTACACTGATCAGTTACTCTTAAACAATACACGACGGCCGGCCGTAGTTGCCGAGCGGTTCTAGGTGCTTCAGTCTGGAACCGCGCGACTGCTACGGTCGAAGGTTAGACTCCTGCCTCGGGCATGGATGTGTGTGATGTCCTTAGGTTAGTTAGGTTTAAGTAGTTGTAAGTTCAAAGGGACTGATGACCTCAGATTTTAAGTCCCATAGTGCTCAGAGCCATTTGAACCAATACACAACGCTCAGACTTCGTGAAGGGAAGGTTCCTACAGGTGTGAAGGGCAGAAAACACGCTAAACAATTCAGTTTGCTGAAGATGCCCTGCGGGATTTCCCGGTCAATAATGGCATACGAAAAATGGTTCAAATGGTTCAAATGGCTCTGAGCACTATGGGACTCAACTGCTGTGGTCACCAGTCCCCTAGAACTTAGAACTAATTAAACCGAACTAACCTAAGGACATCACACACATCCATGCCTGAGGCAGGATTCGAACCTGAGACCGTAGCAGCAGCGCGGCTCCGGACTGGAGCGCCTAGAACCGCGCGACCACCGCGGCCGGCTAATGGCATACGACTTTACTTTACTTTCAGTCGGGACTCGCAGGTATATTGGCTAGAGGTCCAAAATTATCTGAGCAGTAAGGGATTCTGCGGCAGAAAAGGCAACTGGACGTGGTTGGAATGCGTCGTTAACCCCTTCTACACGAGAGACTCATCAGTGCTTACCACTGCATACCGGTGGTCCATGAGCTTATGATGAAAACGAATATTACGAAATAATATGGACTTTTTCATTTCCTTTACATGTCGTACAGAATAGATAATATTGCAAAAAATTTCTAAACGTTTGTTAGTAATGGAGTAAAGGGGACAGACTTGCGTTTCGCCTCCATTGATGATGTAGTGGTAAAATCATCTCAGCAGATAGGACGTATGTTATTTTTTATGAGAAGTCTTCCACCAGTTCAGTGTCTATGGAAGCCTACTGAATCGTGACAATAGGGACACCGACACCGTTTCCATGGAAGCGGACTTTGTCAGAGTGAAAATTTCTGCTGTCACCATATGCCAAATGACAATCCCTAGAACTGGTCTCTGCCCTCGAAGGTTACACGATCCTAAGAACTACCTGACTACAGTGCCGATGGCGTAGGAATGATATTTCTTTATCAACGCATCATACTTCTCACTGAAGAGATCCAGGCTCTACTTCGAGCACTCCTAATCGACCCAGCAATGCATTTCTCCTCTCAACTGGAAATAAGTCCTACATGAGGCGTTCGGAGTTTACCAGCCCAGCCTGGATGGGATCGACTGTTCACACTACCGGTCGTAAATTCCTCCTCTTGGTCCTTCCCAGCGTTCCAGCCCACTCTGTGTGTGTGAGGCCATGATGCAGTATCTTCAACAGATCCCGGAAGCCTTTATATTTACTTTCTTAAAACAGCTGACTAAATGTAATGTTCTTGGCCATCATTTCTTACATAAATACTCAATTCTTATAAAATACTTCGGTGGACTATAGGACGTAGCTTCGTCATATACACTCACTCCTGATGTATTCATTAAGAAAAAATCCTCTAAGTTCAGCTGAAATATTTTATTTCATTTCTCAATTAATGTCCGCCTGTCGGCACATCGATGGCTACAAAGATGCTGTTACTGATGCATGCAGCATATGAGATTTCACGCAATTAAACGGAAGTATTCTTAAACAGATAATTAGAAGGTGTCGCTTATTATTCGTTGTCAGGGAAATGATGTGGTAACCTGAGAGTTTCTCGTTCCTAAGTAATAGAACCAGCAACACCAAGCAGGAATTTACCTAGCAGCGCGATAGCCTTCGTATCAGATATAAGTGATCTGTGATAGAAGTTTTCAAAGCTTTAACTAGATGCGAGGTATTCCTGGAGTTCGCGTGATATTAGACAAGCTCACCCAACAAAAAACGACTTACCACCAGGGGACATCACGGTAATTCCGTCTATCTTTCCCTGCAACCCTGATAGCGGTCTCGATTTGGCGACGAAGAGAGTCTGTAATTTTCTTGAGATGTTTCATATCCAGCTGTAGCCTTTCGTTCATGATTGGATATCAAATAGCTAACAAACTGTGGGGATGTGAACTGCCAAGTTTCATCCACTGTTCCAAATACTTCCAGGCATTTTCAATACGATTAAATCAGGTTATTAATAGGTACTGGTGAAGTGCGCTAGTGTGGCTGAGTGTTCGTCACACCAGGTACGACATATTTGGGAGTGACTGCACCTCAGTTTCCTTCCGACCTCAAAAAGTAAGTTTCTTGCCAATTGGTGAGAAAGACAGTGGCCCAGTTCCGTCTTCTTGGACATGGGGAGCAAACAATGCTTTAGAACCTCGGAGGGTTTTCTGTACTGCCTTGACTCGAAATGACGCCAGAGCGGACGTTTATCGTATCAAGGCGCTTCTTTACAGTTGAGATGTTGCCGCCAAGAATGTTGGAGAATCTGACATGTTGGAGAATATCCTCAGATGTCGCATCGTGGACCTATCGTCGAAAAATTCTCGGCTGTAGGGAGCAAAGGTGGAGACAATTATCGCCTGTGTAGTGTAGACATGACTGCAGTCTTGCTTGAGGAGGGTGGAGATAAGCTGTTGACGACAACGCCGATGCTCGGGCATGGTATGGATCATAGATGGTGTTTCCTTAGGCACGACATCTCGTGTGCGTGATCTCACCACCGTACCATATAACTTACTGCGTGTCAATGGAAGGAGCTTGGCCTTAATGTATTGTCGTTCCCTGTGCGTCTCGGGTGGCGGGGGGGATTAATTATTCATCGTGTTCCCCAGGCACAGTGTAGTAATAGTTCATGCTGTCTCGACGCCACGCGGTCGATTCTTTCGCGCGTTGGACCTACTCTCTGGGTATCATCGGTTTGGCGCAGTTGAACCACCACATCAGAGTGGAGGGATGCGTGGGAATGGGGCATTCACAGGGTTGATAAATTGTGTCACAGAGGAGGGACGTGTTAAGTTTCGATATCCAATGGCTGAGTCAGACTGGCACAGTGGAAGTACGAGGGAGCTGATGGGAGCGCAATGGTCGGAAAATACGAGTGGCCGTTTTTCTGTTGGGAGTACTCCAGAATGAAGGGTGCCCGACACATAGACACGATTTATCCTGCTTGTAGAATGGCTTCTAAGATGTGTATTGCTGGGGGCTCCGCCATGGATCTTCTTCCATGCATCAACAAAGCGAAGTTCTTCAACCATTGTGTAAAGAACGGGTGATGGTGAGAAGCTGGGATGATGATCTTTCAGATACAATACACAATTAAAGTCACCTCCAACTGCAGAGTTGTCGAAACGACCAAGGAAGAGAACGACGACGTCTTCGGAGTAAACACTAAACACTGACATCGGTTTGGTGCTCACAACAGGACACATACCTTGATGATACACGCTCAGAGTAGTGTAAGGGCCATTCCCTGTGTGGATGGGAGTGTGGTCACATTATTGACGGTAGCCCTTCTCGGACGTAGATCGCTATCTCAATTCCAGCCTGATCCCACACGGACTTATACAACTTGTATGCATAAATATCCGGAATCGTCGCACTGTACACCTCTTGTAATAATGTAATCACGACATCCCACATCTCAATAATGTCTCGGAATAATTGTGTCTCCTCCATGCTGACAATCATTTTGATTCTGCGTGAGTCTATTTCTTATGCTTGTCGTGAGGTCACTGAAAGTTGACCCATCATGGCTGGGAGAGGAAGCGTTTGTAGTCAATGGATGACATCACCTTGCCCTGCTCAGCCACAAGTGGCACACTTGTATGTCATTGGAGGATGAGACTAACAGCGTTAAGCATACAAACGATCATTCACTGGGAGGTTGGGGATATATGATCCTGGCAGGGAAATATCTTCCTCCACCCACATGTTTTTCATCATGTCATTCCTAGAAGGGTTTGGGAATGGTGTGATCACTGGGCAAGGTTGACCGTCACTGTCGCCATCAGCTGACATCAGGAAGTGGTTTCTGACAGCATGTGTGACACCATCGTCCTCGTGCATCACATTGTCATCAATTCCTGGTACCGACTTATGCCTCCACCTGTGTCACCATGGCGAAAGCGGTTTGCGAACATGTCCTTCTGCATCAGGAGAGGACAAAGAGTATCTTGGCTCCCCTTCCCTGTCTGTTAGTCCCTTCATATTGTCCAAACTGTCACTTTGTGATGGACGTTGTGGGCTGGAGTGGTTAAGTTGGTTCAAATGGCTCTGAGCACTATGGGACTTAACATCTGTAGTCATCAGTCCCCTAGAACTTAGAACTACTTAAACCTAACTAACCTAAGGACATCACACACATCCATGCCCGAGGCAGGATTCGAACCTGCGACCGTAGCAGTCCCGCGGTTCCGGACTGAGCGCCTAGAACCGCTAGACCACCGCGGCCGGCGGAGTGGTTAAGTGGCAGGTTCTGTGAAATCATGGCAGTGGTAAGCGCCATTGCATTCGTCACTGGCAAAGTGGTCGGGTTTGGTGTGGTCTTAATGTCCATAGGTGGTAATTGTGCAACACTGTGCTGTGTACATTACGACTGAAGGTGGCCTTCCTTCTCACATCCGGATCACGTGCGGGGTTGGCTGTCGTTCATGATAATAACTCTGCAGCCGCCGATGTAGAGGCAAATGTGCGTATGGCTACGGAGATCGACAGGCACTTGTCAAGCACGATTCAAGGCAAGATTTGCTTTGAACTACGCCCATTTCCCGGCTACATGGTCGAGAGTCTGAAATAAGCGTGGTGTGTGGCTATCAGAGCTTTGGTACGTAGTTCAAAAGCCAGCTCGAAAACGCTAATTATTTGGATGCTTCGATATGCGTGATTTATAATCACAGTGCTTATGTTGCCATCTACGAGGCAGAAGCAGTGTCCTTGACTTGCTTCCTTAATGATCGTGTCACATATGGGGTCATTGACAATGTACACATACATTCTGCTTGTGACTGTGGAAAAATGTATGTCTGTAATACACCGCAGTACTGCTGAGTGCAGGCAGCCACTGCCTCAGACATACGTACACGCTTTCTGATACTACTATATTCCCGCTTACTGTACCGCAACAGCTGTTCTACATTAACCCCCTATTCACAGATGCCTGATTCCGGTAGGAGATCGGACGCTGACTGTGCATTCGCACTGAAACTTTTTCATCAAAGAACCGACGCACACATAGAATTATATACATGAGTGATGTCTGGTATGACCTCGCTGTTCGGTCCCCTCCCCCAATTGAACGAACAAGCACAATATATATCTGTATGTGTCTAGAGGGCCTCGGGGGATAACATACGGTACACTAAATAACTTTTGAAAACGAACCGTTTCAGTGCTTAATGGACGACCATATGTTCCACTTTCAACAATGCTTGCGGAACGAAACAACGTTAGTAATATAAGACAATTACTAAATTTTTACACTTGTAATTAATGTGGCAACGATGCCGTGAACAAAAATAGACACTAAACACGTTGTTTTCACGTGAAATATTACATACTCAATTGTTCCACTGATAGTCCGCATCGTAATGCTCTATGACGAGAATCAGCGTTGGGCTTTGTTACCTGCAGACGCGGGGAGATGGAACACATTGTTTCACACGTTTGGTCCGGTAACGCAGATGCGACACACATCTGGGAATGATTTGTCATTCACACTATTATTTACCAGGTGTCCTCTGCACGTCTTGGGACAGTGTAGGAGTAATGTGGAAGTATCGTGTAAGGGCTAGCAACTGAACAATGACGACGCACGCGTATGTTAGTAGTATGACGCAATTTAATTATAGCATTATACTGAAACTTGAGTTGACTGTAGTTCAGATCAGAAGGAAAGGTTTTGAAGCACGACAGAACATGACACATGTTGTGAAAATACGCTTTTAAATGAAGAATGTATTTCATACGTACTGCAATCTCGAGGAACCCAACACGATTGTGTTTGTCGTGAAAGTATTCGTCAGATTGTCCGCATTTAACAGAGACATGAAAATTTCCACAAAAGGAAGGTCATCGTCACCGCATGCGGGCGTCGTGTAACGTGCAATGCCGTTACTGTCTTCCAGTCTAT
Source organism: Schistocerca serialis cubense (assembly GCF_023864345.2). NCBI lineage: Eukaryota > Metazoa > Arthropoda > Insecta > Orthoptera > Acrididae > Schistocerca > Schistocerca serialis. Next base: position 775,744,089 of record NC_064640.1, read on the forward strand.
CGCCGTTCCTGGCTGATTCCTATAGTCTTATCACATATTTATTTATTTTTTTTTTGAAGAGTGTTCAGTTATGAGTAGGTGGAGACAAGGCGGGCAGGGGTCGGAACCCGAGGCCTGGCCGCGATGTCTCCCCCTCCCGTCCCCGAATCACTCCCTCCAAATAGCGTTTTGATTTATTTTTATCTTATTATATTATGATTATTTTTTTTCACCAGGAACAGGGTAAATGAACGAAAGATCTTTATTGGTACAAACTTAAATACAACAGAAAGGCTATCCTTCCGGCGAAAATAACACAAGGCATTATACTCGTACAAGGCGAGCAATTTTTTTTTATTTATGAACAAAGTGTAGGAAAAAAAAGAATAATAATACTGATGTAAGCTAAGAGGTGTGAAGCAATATACAGTGGAGTGAGGGAAAAACCAGTGTTTTCTGGTATAGTGCATAAAAGAAAAGGAGGCGCGTGTCCATGCGCCTACTCCACTGTGGGTTACATTGTAGAAAGTTGCGCGGGGAGTCTCAGATGTCAGGAGGGGGGGGGGGGGCGGGAGTGCTGTCGGCGTGTGGCACCATCCAACTGAGCGGGGGTGACGTAAAGATCTCATGTAGGTAATTGGCGAAGAAGGTGCGGTAGCGTTGTCGGTGTTCGACTTCACTGTGGGCGGTTTGTAAGTACTGCCAGAAATCAAGGCGTGATTTGTCGCCATCATTATACATGTAGGTGATCGTCCATCCCTTGACCCATACAATCGCATGATTTTTGGTGGCGGGGAAATAAGTATTTTGAAGATGGATAAAAGTCCATGGGTCAATCGAGTCCGGCGGAACGCGGAGGTAACAGGCAACGAACTGTCGGGCAAGTTTCCAGACGTCACTGGTGGCAGCACAAGTCAGTTGATGTACATCGTCATCCACGAGGTGGCAAATGGAACAAAGTGGAGAGTCCTTTAGTCCGATGGCGTGAAGACGATGATTTGTGACGAATTTTTCATTTGCGACTTGGTACCATGTGGCCCGGACGTTGGAGGGAAGAAAAGGCTGGTGGATGTGACGCCAAACCGTGGGCCACCGCGTAGACGGATGTCTCAGTTCGATATTGTTGCTGGATATGGAACGAAGGAGTGGGGTGTAAAAATCTTTAGGTCGAGGAGAACGCGTGGTCGGTAAGTGTGTGTGAGCATAACTGAAGTCGACGATGAAATCAGAAATGTGCTTGATTTGTCCGACTGGTACTGGTGGTGTTATGGTCGCGGGCACAAGAATTTCCAGCAAGCTGCGCGTAAGGCAGGTGCCCCCGTGCCACTGCTTGTTGATAGTGGACATGTACAAGGACGCTGCGCGGAGTCGCACATTGACAAGGCCGAGACCCCCGCTCGCGGGGGAAGGGTGAGCGTGTCGTAGCGGACCTTAAAGAGCGTACCGGCCGTAAGGAAGTATCCGAATGCAGCCTGGAGGCTGCGTCCAATAGTTGACGGCAGTGGGAGGACCTGTGCAATGTGGACCATTCTGGACGCCACATGTTGATTCAGGTATTGGACACGTTGTAAAGAATCGAGTAGTCGGAGAAGATTTTGTCGCACCGTCGTGCGGATGGTTTGGAGTGCACGCCGAAAATTGATGGCAGCGGAGCGGCGCACGGTGGAGGTGAAAATGATACGAAGGTATCGTAGGTTTTGTACACACCGGAGAGGTGCTAAGTCGTCGTATGAGAGGCCGCGTCCAATGGGCATCGCCGCGGATTTAGCCACATTCATGTTACTGCCCGGTGCAGTGCCGTACGTTGATATCAAATCAAGTACAGCGTGTGTTTCACTCCGTGAGCGGATCAAGAGGAGGAGGTCGTCTGCATACGCACGACATCAAAAATTATGCTGTCGCAGAGTGAGACCAGAAAGGTGGCTCGTCAAACTCCCGATAAGTGGCTCCAGGCTTATGGCATAGAGTAGGGTCGAAAGTGGGCAGCCTTGCCGTACGGAACGCCGGATCGCCATTGGTCCCGCCACACGGCCATTAACCTGAATCAGCGATTCGGCGGTGCCGTACAGGCGCCGGATCACGTCGATAAAGGCTGGTGGAAAACCCATGCGGTTCATCACTGAGAACAGAAAAAGATGCCGCACTTTGTCGAATGCGCTGTCAAAATCAATGGCAACCACTGCGGCGCGGAGTCTGCACGCCGCTGCCAGTGCAATTAAATCAATTAAATCGCGACATTCTCCTGTGGCCGTTTGTATATTAACTGAGCCGCCCGGAGTTGTCTGTTCCGGGGATAGAATGCTGGGCAGGACCTTGCGGCATCGCGTTGCCAGTAGGCGTGTAAAAATTTTACAGTCTGCGTTAAGCAGAGTCAGGGGACGGTAATGTGCAGTCGTCACACCTGGTGTCGGTTTGTGGATGGGTATAATAATTCCCGTGACGAAGGACGGCGGTACGGTGTTCCCCATCGTCAGCAGTTCATGAAACATCGTTGTCCACCGTGACGCCATTAGTGTGAAGAAAGCGCGATAAAATTCTATCGGCAATCCGTCGACACCAGGTGACTTATTCAGAGCACCTTTCTTGATTGCATCGTGGATTTCGTCACGCGTAATGGGCTCCATCAGCTCGTCCGCTTCGTCGCTGGTGAGAGTGCGAGTTACGTGTGGTAACACAGACTCCTCAGCGTGGTTGTTGGTAGTCTCCTCCTGGTACATTGTGCGGTAGTGGTCGACAAAGGCACTGACGATTTCGGCCTGGCATGTGACGTGCTGGCCGCGACAGGTGGTGATCTCGGTGATGAGTTGTTGTCGTCGATGTTTCGTATCGCAGGCGATATGATGCATGGTCGGATGTTCTTGTTCCGCCGAATCTTGACATCGGGTTCGCACCATAGCCCCCTGCAGTCTACGGCGTGTCAAAGTTACAATTTGCGCCTTAATCCTGCTGCGTTCCCTCTGGGTGTCGGGGGGTGGGCGGTTGGGCGTCCAGGTCGCGGAGAACGGCGTAGAAATAGTCGGTAGTGTGCCGGCGCCACATAGCAACTTCCTTTCCATACTGAATCAAAGTACGTCGAATGGCAGGTTTGGCACATTCCACCCACCAGGTCAAGGTCGTGCAGTATTTAGGTAAGCGACGTTCGCAGGTGGCCCATGTCTCGGTAACACGTTGAAGACATTCGGCATCATGAAGATGGGAGGTGTTTAGCTTCCACGGTGCACGACTACGCCAGACCACTTGCTTGGGGAAGAGAATGTTGCAGATGTAGGCACAGTGGTCCGAAAAGGCCAGGGGCCAAAGTTCTGCACCTTGGACTGCAGGTGTGAGTTCCCGAGAGACGTAAATTCTATCAAGGCGGCTCGCGGAGTGACTCGTCTGGTAAGTATGTCCAGGCACGTCGCCGTGCTGAACTTCCCAAGTGTCGCGGAGTAACAGAGCTCGGACGACGAGACGCAGTTCTTGACAGGTGTTGTAGTGGGGCACTTGATCTTTAGGGTGCAATACACAATTAAAATCACCCCCAAGCAAGTAATGGTCGCAGCGTCCAAGAAACAAAGGAGCGATTTCTTCTGAATAGAAGACTGCCCTGTCGCGTCTGCGGGTGGAGCCTGACGGAGCGTAAATGTTGACGATACGCGTCCCCATGGCGATGACGGCCATGCCTCTGGCAGATGGAAGGTATGTGATATCGGCCACTGGAATGCCTTCTCTGGCGTAGATGGCTACGCCGCGTCCCAGGTGGTCACCAGGAGAAGGATAAATGTTATATCCCGCGACGTCTGGAAGTGTGGCCAAGTGTACTTCCTGTAGTAGTGCGATATCGACGTCCGACGCCCATATCATCTCTCGCAGCAGTTGAAGTTTCACTGGTGAGCTAATGGTGTTAGTGTTGATCGTCGCTATTCGGTAGGTTTGGAGCCGTACCCCGCCGTGGAGGGGAACTCCACCAGCGGAAGATGAAGAGGGGCGAGGCAACGGCGAGTCGTGCCGTACGCCACCTGACGGCGTTATCAGCGGCGTAACGATGCTTCCGTCTGGGGTAACTCTGTCCCCAGCGTGTAGTCCGGGTCCTCATCGACGTCCTCACTCCACACCATTGAAGGCGCTGTCGTTGTGATGGTCGTACGTTCCACTTCGGTCGTCGGGGCGGAGGACGTCTCGGCCTCAGTCGCAACGGTGGAGTCCATTGGTTCAGGAGCACCTGAGCGAGCCAGTAGAGTAGGCATCGACACAGCCACAGTCGACGTCATGTTGTCGTCATTCGTATCGTCGTGTAGGTTCTCCGAGGCCTCGTCGGGTCGGACGGCCTCTGGAGCAGCAGGGGGAGGTGATCCGTCTCGTTCCGAGACCGTACGGCGCCTCCTCTTGCGCCTCTTAGGTGAACGTTGTTTGCGGGTTCGTCCCTCCGTGTCGGAAGACGGAAGGGAGTCGCGTCGCTCTGAGAGGAAGGCCGTCGCGGGAACGTCAAATGAAGGGGCGTCCATATGTTCAGGCGGGTGGGTGTCGGAAGTCGTCGCTGTTGGTAGTGGCGCCGGAGTAGCGTCAGGCTTTGAGCGCGACGTGTCGGCCCCGGCGGTATCCGTAGGAGCTGGAAGGGTCACCGGTACGTGGTCCGATGGGCGGCGGCCGGTGGGAGGAGAAGAGAGCACCGATGCGTAGGTGATCGATAAAACCGTCGTCGGAGCCGAAGGTGCCACGGTAGCGGCTGGCAATTGGGTGATTCGTCGATGAAGACACTCAGATCTGAAGTGGGCTTCTTTGCCGCACGTGGAACAGGTCTTGGGTTGGACGTCGTATATGATAACCGCGCGGCACCCGCTAATTTGCAGGTATGGTGGCACGTGGCGATGGAGGTCGATGGTGATCTGCCGTACACCGTTAAGAACGGGGTATATTTGGAATTGCGCCCAGCGTTCGGCAGTGTGGCCATGTACAGTGCCATAGGGGCGGAAAGCCGCGATAACGTCTTCCGCCGGAAGCTCGAACGGGAGTTCGAAAACTCGTATGGTGCGCATTCCTAAGCCGGCATGGTCGACAGTGACCGCTCCGACATTGCCGTCGGCGTGGCAAAAGCGTAATCCATGGTTTGTGTCACGAAGTATTCTTTCACACACCGCGTCATGGACGACTCTGACGTACACAGTACTGCTTAATATGGACAAATGGATGCCCGAGATGCCGGAAGCTGGGATCTTAGCAACGTCGCGTAGGAAGCGTTCCACTTCCAATGCCTTTGGTCGTGCGTATTCGTTGCAGAAGTTGAATCGTAATGTTGATTTTCGAAAACGGTTGTCCATGGTTCTAGTGCACGTAAGCGACACGTAAGTGACGGCCGCTGAAATGTAAACAACAGCGAGCGCGCGTGCTCCGCAGGCCAACACGTCCGCACTGCAGGGTGGCGAAAGCCGGACTGTGACATACGGCCGCGGACCTTCCGGTCTACTCGTGTTTCACTACGCATATTTCTATTGCAGCTTGCTGCAGTCGGCAAGGATTAGAGAATATAAATCTCCTTTAACGTGAGGATGTTCGGGGACAGAGTTTTAAATGATGTGTTATCTACATCGCAGCTTCCCTAAAGGAAAGTAGAATGATATACCCATCTGGAGCGTCAGTAGCGGCGTCATTGCGCAAATAGTCGACCTGCTCGTTGGAATATGAGCTTTACGTTACGTAACAACAGATGGCGTTCGGTTGAAAAGTGTGCTTTACAAGCTCTCCTCTAAGTGGAGTCAATACTAATTTACTTTCTATCAAAGTAAAACACTAATCCTGTTGCGTGGACTCACGTCCGCTCTTTGTTTTATTGCTGGTTTATCTGTGATTTGACATATGAAGCAAAGGAAGATGTAGTTGGCTATTAGTAAAGAAATATGGTGTGTTGAGGACGAAGGTGCAACTATGAATTCCATCGTCCAATTCATTGTACAGCAACTGAAAATTTATTCTTAGCGATATAATTATGAGAAATCTACACCTGCATGATTACTTTGCAGTTTCGGACTTACGTGTTTGGCAGAGGGTTAATGCATCCACTGTAAGACACATGTGAAAAACAAACATCCACATAGTTCTGCGAGAGCTCTAATTTCTCTTATTTTACTACGATCGGCATTATTAAGTATGTAGGTAAGAGGCAGAAAAATATTTCCACATTCGAGGGAGAAAACTGCGACTGAAATGCCACGAAAAGATTTGGCGGCTGCGAGAAACTTCTATCTAGCCGAACTCGTTTGTTTTCTATGTGACACTCACTCGCTATTTCGTCATAATGTTCCAAGGGTTCTGCTAAAAACACGCATCCTTCCTTTTATTTTCCCTACGGCAATTTCAGTTGAGTGGTTCCAATTTTCGTTGCTGGCGGGTGTGGCTACTAGGTACTTATACCAATCGACTGTCTTCAAATTCAGCGTTAATCGAAATTTAAGAGAATCTTTTTATGCTTATGTCGAGGTACTCATACTTTTCGTTGTTCAGGGTCAACTGCCACATCTTACGTTATGAATATATCTTGTCTTAATCACATTGTATCTGTAGATTTATGGACGAAGACCTGTATTACACGCTCATATTGATCTGGACTTGTTCGAAATCAGTTCTCTCTCTCTGTTGTTTTGTTTTTCGTTTTTTAGTTTACAGTCAGGTTTACTATCCGCTCCATGGACCACGATTGTCTTTTACTACGTTTCACTGGAGGCCTGATTTGTGTTTCCCTGGGCAACAACCATGATGAGCTACATGGCTTGACACCTGTTTTCAGTATCACTTTCACCTGTTAAGCACATATCGCCATCACTGTACCGCTCATCTGCATTGTACGCACAGGCGAGCGTATACGAACCACACATTTCACTGACTCTTCTTGCAGAAACACAAATCTTTCTTCTGCCGCTTCTTTCTCACTCTGCAAAATTCCTTTGGTTCCTTTCTGATGAAATGCTAGCTTCGGCAACTGTTGTTGCACGTGTAATTCTATGATTGTAGATTTAATTCACAGAGATGACGGGTACATGACGTCCGCTCATTAGCTTCAAGTGATAATTCACAGAGGTTAGAAAAAAATGGCATATAAAAGCATGAACATAATATCAGATGCGAGTCTGATCCGCACATTGTTGGGCTCGGAGGTAGCCGAAGCGTTTCGTGTTTCAAGAGGCAACACACAGAAGATTTGTACTGCATACAGGAAAAATGGGGAAAAAGTTATCTTCTGAGTCACAACGCCGACGAAAGAGTGTGTTGAGTGGTGCTGACATACGGTCATTGAAAGGGATCGTGATGAAAAATAAGAGGACGACAGCTGCAAAAGTCACTGCAGAGCTAAATCTCGCGCTCGCTAATCCTGCCAGAACCAAAACAACACGAAGGCAGCTCAAAAAATGGTTCAAATGGCTCTGAGCACCATGGGACTTAACATCTGAGGTCATCAGTCCCCTAGAACTTAGAACTACTTAAACCTAACTAACCTAAGGACATCACACACATCCATGCCCGAGGCAGGATTCGAACCTGCGACCGTAGCGGTCACACGGTTCCAAATTGACGCGCTTAGAACCGCACGGCCACACCGGCCGGCAAGGCAGCTCAATAAGCTGGTAATGGCAGGACGATCAGGAACTGCAAATCCAAACATCTGTGACGAAAAATTCCGAGAACAGGGAAATGTGTTTCCGGAAAAAGAAAACCCAGACTTTGTAGTAATGGAAGAACAAGTCTTCATAGTGGGGGGTTAGGTAAAGATTTGGGCAACGTGTCGTGGTATTCTCTGGGTCTCACGGCTAGTCTGTACGGTCGCATTACTGCCAAGGTCTATTTCTCCTACTCAAGTCCCTCCCACCATAGAACGTTAGTACCATGTGTGAGCGTCTGGCCACCACTGACACCAGATTCCAACATTACTGAGCCTTTGGATAGAAGGCTACGTCATCGCTATCCATGGCCATCATGATTATCTGAACTTGCCACAATTTTGCAAAAAGAACAGTACAGGTCCTGTAATTATGCAACCTGAGAAGACTTGTGGTAAGTCGAGCCAACGGATTTCCTACACCGTATTAGACAGATTAGGTTTTGTGTGATTGGTGTTCCTATATTTTTTTCCATGCCCTGTTTGTTCGTGGATTTTGTGTGAAAATAAAGGATATAATGTAATTCGTCGAAACAAAATTGCGCAATGTGTAACACAGGGATATTGATGATACACTTCTGGCCATTAAAATTGCTACACCACGAAGATGACGTGCTACAGACGCGAAATTTACCGACAGGAAGACGATTCTGCGATATGCAAATGATAAGCTTTTCGAGCATTCACGCAAGGTTGGCGCCAGTGGCAACACCTACAACGTGCTGACATGAGGAAAGTTTCCAACCTATTTCTCATACACAAACAGCAGTTGACCGGCGTTGCCTGGTGAAACGTTGTTGTGATGCCTCGTGTAAGGAGGAGAAATACGTACCATCACGTTTCCGACTTTGATAAAGGTCGGATTGTAGCCTATCGCTATTGCGGTTTATCGTATCGCGACATTGCTGCTCGCGTTGGTCGCGATCCAATGACTGTTAGCAGAATATGGAATTGGTGCGTTCAGGAGGGTAATACGGAACGCCGTGCTGGATCCCAACGGCCTCGTATCACTAGCAGTCGAGATGACAGGCATCTTATCCGCATGGCTGTAACGGATCGTGCAGTCACGTCTCGATCACCGAGTCAACAGATGGGGACGTTTACAAGACAGCAACCATCTGCACGAATAGTTCGACGACGTTTGCAGCAGCATGTACTATCAGCTCGGAGACCATGACTGCGACATTCTGGAGCCGAGCGACCGCTCCGGTCGCAGGTTCGAATCCTGCCTCGGGCATGGATGTGTTTGATGCCCCTAGGTTAGTTAGGTTTAACTAGTTCTAAGTTCTAGGCGACTGATGACCTCACAAGTTAAGTCGCATAGTGCTCAGAGCCATTTGAACCAGTCATGGCTGCGGTTACCCTTGACGCTGTAACACAGACATGAGCGCCTGCGATGGTGTTCTCAACGACGAACCTGGGTGCAGGATGAATCCGGGTTCTGTTTACACAATCATGATGGTCGCATCCGTGTTTGGCGACATCGCGGTGAATGCACATTGGAAGCGTGTATTCGTCATCGCCACACTGGCTTATCACCCGGCGTGATGGTATGGGGTGCCATTGGTTACACGTCTCGGTCACCTCTTGTTCGATTTGACGGCACTTTGAACAGTAGACGTTACATTTCAGATGTGTTACGACCCGTGGCACTACCCTTCATTCGATCCCTGTGAAACCCTACATTTCAGCAGGATAATGCACGACCGCATGTTGCAGGTCCTGTACGGGCCTTTCTGGATACAGAAAAAGTTCGACTGCTGTCCCGGCCAGCACATTCTCCAGATATCTCATCAATTGGAAACGTCTAGTCAATGGTGACCGAGCAGCTGGCTCGTCACAATACGCCAGACACTACTCTTGATAAACTGTGGTATCGTGTTGAAGTTGCATGTGCAGCTGTACCTGTACACGCCATCCAAGCGCTGTTTGACTCAATGCCCAGGCGTATCAAGGCCGTTATTACGGCCAGAGGTGGTTGTTCAGGGTACTGATTTCTCAGGATCTATGCACCCAAATTGCGTGAAAATGTAATCACATGTCAGTTCTAGTATAATATATATGTCCAATGAATACCCGTTTGTCATCTGCATTTCTTCTTGGTGTAACAATTTTAATGGCCAGTATTGTATTAAGAAGTTCAAATGGTTGAAATGGCTTTGAGTACTATGGGACTTAACATCTGAGGTCATCAGTCTCCTAGATCTTAGAACTGCTTAAACGTAAGTAACCTAAGAATGTCACATACATCCGTGCCCGAGGCAGGATTCGAACCTGCGACCGTTGCGGTCGCGCTGTTCCAGACTGTAGTGCCTAGAACAGCTCGGCCACCCCAGCCAGCGATATGATGTTATCAGCTGAGGTATGTAGGCCCGTTTCATATCTTACCTCAAAAATTCCACCGTTAGATTGTTTTCCCTTCTTTGCAAACTACGTAGGTAAAAGTAAGGATATTGTAGGAATAAATAGCTAATACCACAAGGTTCCGTAAATTCACGTAAATGGCTTAGAATATCGTATTACTTAATTATTATTCAATGTTTTAGAATTTCGGATACGCTACAGGTTGTCCCAGGAGGAATCGTCAGAAGTCAGGTACATGACAGGAACCATCATTTGAAGCAAAAAGTCTATTAAACGTGGCCTCTAAAATCCATACCAGTATCGGTGATTAAAAACTGCACATAGATTTAAGGTATACATTTCAGAATCCGTGTTTACTAGACGTTTTTGCCTTGAATGGTCGCTTTTCTCCAGTTCCAGAGTACTGGACATTCCTCCTGGGACATCTTGCATCTCTTGTTTACCACATTCGACCAGAAGGGCTGTATTTATGAAGTCAAATCAACACGTACATATACTCGTTCGATGGAAGGCTTTGTGTAAAAGGGAAAGTCATCATCCCCGTTTGCGGGTGGTATTTGAACGTACGAAATCCGTTTTGATATGTGTGTGCTTCACCGTTCCTGGTTGATTCCTGTTGTTTTATCGCAGACGGCACGGGACCTTCCGGCAAAGCTATTTAACTTCAGAAATATTTATAGGACTGTACGGGGTTTTCGATCTGCATGTGAGAACGCATATTATCCAACAAAATCCTGAGCTTAGTTAAAGACTAATCACTGAAACAATATGTTGATCACAGGGTCTCTGTGTAAAAATTTAAGTGGTATTGCTGTGTCATTCTTTATTACACTTTTCAGAAGAAAGAAGTAGGGGTTAGACGCCATGAACTAATAAGCTTAAACGGTCTAATAATAGATGGCCTTGTACGTGATTCGATCAACAGAAGAATCGACGAATAAAGCTGACACTATCCAATGTTCTGTAAAATGACAGTATAAGTTCTGACGTCAGGCTACAGAAATGCCGGACAGTTGGTAGTAATTATATCCTGTGCTATTGATCCTCTCGTAATTGTGAGTGAATTTCACTAGAATTCTGCACACAGCAATCTATGTATGTGACATCTGTCACTCCACGAATAAATACATCAATAGCATGCATTATTTCTGTAAGAGAGCGCTACGGCTTGCGCAACAACCACACTCCGCGAATACGACTCGGACCAGCTCTTACGTAAGGTTTCCCAGATGACATCTACTTATTTTGTGTCACTTAAATTTGAACTGACGTCTAGTGTATAGGACATTTTGTGTTTTCACAATGTTAATTTGCACATAATTTTGGTGTTAAACTAATTTGGTTTCTAGTGTTGGTAGAGAGTTGACATTTTATGTACCTCTTAACTTAAAACTACCAGTAAACAGGAATTATTAGAATTAACGATTAATGTATTAATTAAGAAGGAAAAATAGGAAATGGTTTATGTTTATAGACTGCCATCACTGGTGCTGTGTATAAGAGTGTACCTCTTAAAGTCATTGAGCGTAGCGGTCTTAGTCTGTTATCACCTGATCTACTACTATCTACCATACGAGGCCTAGGACATCAACAATTCTCTGTGCCACTCACTCCAATCCACATTATGTTTTATTTATCATCTACGGTTCAGGATAGAGGGTGCTGTCATTACGTCTGTATCTGTCTTACAATCTAATATTGCTGTCTAATGGACACTTCTCTCGTTATCCTCTTGTGACTATCACCAAACACATATAATTTGTAGTTTTACTATTCCAACTTAGTTAATATTCCCCATGTGTGCTTGTTGTGCTCTGGATAATGTAGAAGTAGTACTGTTTCGCGTCTAAGATGCAGGTTTCCCAAGCCATAGGATTAGCAATTCTACGAGGGTCAGTCAAAAAGTAATGCCTCCTATTTTTTTTTCTACGTTTAATTGTCAGGAAATTTAAATGCAATTACATAGGTTGAAAACCACAACATTGAGGATCATTTTGTTATTTTTCAATGTAATCTCCGCCCATCTCTACAGTTTTGGTCCATCTTTGAACAAGGGCATGTATCCCAGCACGGTAAAAATCACAGCTCTGCTTCCTAAGCCATTGACGCACGGATGTTCTGACGGCCTCCTCATCTTCAAAATGAATCCCACGATGAGCTTCTTTTAGTGGCCCGAACAGATGGAAGTCTGATGGTGCCAGGTTAGGGCTGGTTGGGGGATGAGGCAAAACTTCCCATCCAATTTTGACAATCTCGTCAGAAGTGTGACGACTGGTGTGTGGTCTTGCATTGTCATGCAAAAGAAGAACATCTGCCATTGATTTTGTTGGGCGAACTCGCTGAAGACGTGCTTTAAGTTTGTTGAGGGTTGTGACGTATTGAACAGAATTTATTGTGCATCCCTGCTCCAAAAAATCAACCAGAATCACACCCTCTGTATCCCAGAAAACTGTTGCCATAACTTTCCCTGCCGATCGCACAGTTTTGAATTTTTTCTTCCTCGGCGAGCTTGTGTGACGCCACTCCATTGACTGCCTCTTTGATTCGGGTACAAAAAAATGCACCCATGTTTCGTCCCCGGTCACAATTTTTTTCAGAAACTCATCTCCCTCCAAACGGAAGCGCTGCCAGTGTTGGGAGGCTATTGTTTTCCTTGCCTCTTTATTCTGATCGGTTAACATTCTTGGAACCCACCGTGCACAAACCTTTGAGTACCCCAATTGTTTAATAATCGTGATCACACTGCCTTTACTAAGAGAAATATTGCGACACACTTCATCTGCAGTCACCCGACGGTCACCACGAATGATGTCATCAACTTGCTGAATGTTGTGTGGAGTCACTGCACTCACCGGCCTGCCGCTCCGCTTTTCGTCAGTCAACGGTGTTTGCCCTTCAGCTTCCTTACAACGACGAACCCATCGTCTAACAGTGCTGACATCCACTGTCACAACACCATACACCTTCTTCAGTCTTTCATGAATGCGTATGGGCGTTTCACCTTCTGCATTCAGGAATTCAATGACACAACGCTGTCTCAAACGAACATCCATGTCGGCCATATTACAAACTTCTGCTGTGCTGCCACCTGTTGACACAGAAAGTTACTACTGCAGTGGATTGCAGAAGAAGGTTTGAGGAATGACGCCAAATTCAAATTTTTCACTTAACTTAATTTCTTTAAATAGAAAAAAAATGGGAGGCATTACTTTTTGATCGACCCTCGTACTATACTACGTAGCCAGTTTAAGTACATTACCCTTAAATACACATTACCTGATCAAGAGCATCCGGACACTCCTTTTTAATGTGAAATTGATCACTAGATGTTCCGAGGGGCGGTTACTCCAATTGAAAAGGCTCTGAAGGGTATTGTGTTGTCAGTATAGAAGCAGGAACAGGAGAATGGATCGGTCAGAAGAGTTCAGTAACTTCGAATGTGGGCAATTCGTTGGATATTACGTGAGTAACATACCCATTAGGGTCATTTATACCCTCCTAAGGCTGCCAAAGTTGACTGTTGGTGATGTGATTGTAAAGTGTAAATGTGGAGTAACAGCCACAGCCAAACTAAGACCTGGCAGATATCATGTACTAACGGAAAGAGACGATCGAGCGTTGCGAAGGATGGATGTAAAAAAATCACATGGTATCAGCAGAAGGGACCACACGTGTGTTCCAAAGTATGTAGGCAGCTAAGAAGAATGGGTTGCAATGGTCGACCATCTCCTCAAAAGCCACATTTTTAAGTAGTCAATGCTAAGTGACGCTTGAGGTGATGTATAAAGCGATGTCAGTGGGCAGCGGTTAACTGGAAACAAGTCGCCTGGAGTGATGTATCACACTATACCATGTTGCAGTCCGGTGGAAGGATTTGGGTTTGGCTAATAGCTGGAGGATGTGACGTTGTATCCTGTGTAGTGCCAGCAGTGAAGTATGGAGGAGGCTGTGATACTGTATGGAGGTACAGGGTGATTAAAAAGTCAGTGTAAATTTGAAAACTTAATAAACCACGGAATAATGTAGATAGAGAGGTAAAAATTGACACACATGCTTGGAATGACATGGGGTTTTATGAGAACAAAAAAAAAAAACCACCCCATATTGATAGACGCGTGAAAGATCTCTTGCGCGCGTCGTTTGGTGATGATCGTGTGCTCAGCCGCCACTTTCGTCATGCTTGGCCTCCCAGGTCCCCAGACCTCAGTCCTTGCGATTATTGGCTTTGGGGTTACCTGAAGTCGCAAGTGTATCATGATCGACCGACATCTCTAGGGATGCTGAAAGACAACATCCGACGCCAATGCCTCACCATAACTCCGGACATGCTTTACAGTGCTGTTCACATTATTCCTCGACCACAGCTATTGTTGAGGAATGATGGCAGACATATTGAGCATTTCCTGTAAAGAACATCCTCTTTGCTTTTTCTTATTTTGTCATGTTAATTATTGCTATTCTGATCAGATGAAGCGCCATCTGTCGGACATTTTTTGAACGTTTGCATTTTTTTGGTTCTAATAAAACCCAATGTCATTTCAAGCATGTGTGTCAATTTGTACCTCTCTATCTACATTATTCCGTGATTTATTCAGTTTTCAAATTTATGCCGACTTTTTGATCACCCGGTATTTCTCGAGTATGGTGTGTGGTCCCATTATTGCTCTTATGATAACTCTGAATGCAGTACTGTATGAGCATATCTTACCGCATTTTTATTTTCTTACAGTAGAGAACAGTTCGACGACAATAATTTTTTGTATCAGCATGATAATGCACACTGTGGTGAAGCAGCATCTGCAAATCAATCGACAGTGGATAACAACATTCCTGAAATGGACTAGCAGACCCAGAGTCCCAATCTGAAGACAATGGGACACCTTCGGGATGAGTTATAACGTCGACTTCACTCCATACGCCGGAGATCTATGTCACTACCTACAATGATTTAAGTTCTTGTGGAGAAATGAGGTGACAGTGACGCTGTCCTCAACAGAGTTCAAGACGCCATAAGAGCAAATGGTAGGCACTCCCATATTAATTCCAGAAATAGTTGTCCAGATGCTTTTGATCTCTATTCCACGTCAGTTCGCTTTCGTCTGTGTCGCTATCGCCACCACAACTACTGTCACTGCACAGCGGTTGACTGGAAACGAATGACTTGGAGTGATGAGTCATGCTATACCATGTGGGAAGCTGATGGAAGGTATTGGGTTCGGTGAATGGCTGAAGGACGTTACATGGCACCATGTGTAGCACGGACAGTGGAGTATTGCCTGCAGAGTCATTCGTCACCTTGCTCGTTGCCGCATGTACCCTCATCGTTGCAAGCAGTCTTTATGTAAGACTCTAGGTATTCTGTGTCTATAAGCTTCCTATTGTTGTACATATCGATAGCCCGCAGTTTGAAGTTTGGCGCTTCATCTTCAGACGTTACCACGAAAAGAGAGTAATAGATATCTCTCTCGCTCTAGAGGCATGCAGCGGGATGTGAAGGTGAAAGGATTATTTGAGAGGTAAAAAGCAATTATTTGGTGGGACGCGCACTTGTATGTGGAGTAATAGCGCAAACTATACGTTCAGTGCACAAGTTCTAATGAATAAAAGTACAATGTTCCAGGACCAGTATAGCCAATATACTCTTTCTTTCCACTTCATTACTTGACTTATATTATTCGTAAGGCCAAATACATTCGATTCAGTTTAATTTCATATTTAATGTTGAATGCACAATATTGTGATGGAGTCGAAAATGCGCTTCCTTTAAATTTTCTTGAAATCCTACCAAAACATTTCTCCAACAAATGCAAATGGCAACAGCTGTTAAATACCGTAAGAATTTGGTAGGATTGACAATAATATTAAACGATAAGGCACTTCCAATCCATAACAAGAAGGTTTTACACGAAATATAGAGATAACATTTTGCATTCAAGAGTAAATAAAAAATAAAATATGTCTAGTTGTATATAGTTGTCCTAGAAGAATTGTAAAAGTGATGAAATGTTATGCCGTGAAAGAGGTACTATGGGTATGCTGATGCGCAGAGGTAAATGGATAATGTTCTTTTATTCGTCCGTAGAAGAGCCAACTTACATGGGCTGTCTCGTGTTACTTCATGTGACATTACGTCTTGGTGAAAGAGGGTTGGCCTTCAGAGGCTCATCTCAGAAATTTCGAGATCAAAATAATGAAAAATTCCTTGGAATACTGGAGCTCTGAAGCCACTATCATCCATTTCTTTCAAAACATATTTGCAATATCTGAGACGGGCAGGAACCTCGAAAGTATTGACAAGTGTACTATCTGTCAAATGAATCTGAGAATGTAGCAAGTCTCACTGTCTCCGAAAATGCGCATCCAGGTGTTATCCCTTCCTCAGGGCAGGCCGGAATGCACCGAATCCTCCTGTTGTGATTTTTGAACGGTGTATTTGTATTTATGATTGCCGGCTTTCTCGGCGTATTCAAATGATGAAATATTATTTGGTGAACAGCGAGTAGTACCGTCGTCTCGTCGCAAACGTTCGATCAGTTTGGTATCCAGCATCTTCACCCCAACATCTTCTGCAGGTGGGCTGAACCACGCTCCTCCGGAAGGGGATGCCGCGTCAGTGGTGGGGGAACGCGGCGCTACAGGTGGTGGGGTCACGGCTTGGCCCCGCACGGGCCTCGAGTCCTGGTTGCTGGCCAGTCTGTCTGCGGACGCACCCGCCTTCAGAAAGAATCGTTATTCTCTCCATTGGGGAATCCCACGCTGCGTCAAGCTAAAACACGTTATCACGGTTTGCTAGATTGAGGTGCAACTGCTTTCCACTGCCTCTTTTACAACTGATTCCCAGAAACCGTTGGTTCTGCGTAACTACTTCGTCTTTCTCAAATTCGAAGGTGCGTCCTTCGTTGATGCTATTGTCTTCTACCACGGACTCGTCTGTCTGCCCTAGACGTACGTTCATGATGTGCTGTGAGACACATTTCTGTACGGCGCTGTAAGATACATTGCTGTATCTGCCTGATGTGCCGCAACCCACATTCGTACTCGATGCTGTAGACACCCAGCGTCTGCAGGCCTATATGATCTTTGGTCGAGTCAAGTAAGGGAGATTCCATGGCAACACTATCTATTTGCTCATAGACACTCCGGTTGAACATGATGAGTACGAAAGTCATCGAAACGTTGCGACAAGACACCGCCACCAATGATCGGATGAAGCAAGATGATTTCATCAGTGTATTCGTACTATTAGCTAAAACTAGTTGCAGAAATCAATTTACGTTTCACCTCTTTCAGTCGTTCTACCAAGTCCCTATTCTCCAGACACTCATTCTTTCCTCTACTACCACGTTCCAATCAACCCTGATTATTTCTCCTTTTACATGCAGAATTACGTATTACATATCCTCATATAACTTCTCCATGTTATCGTTTTCTGCTTGTGACATCAGCATGTGAAGCTGGCTATTGTTGTTGGCAGTTGTCTTCTATCGATTCGGACGAGAAAAATTGCATGAATGTACTTTTCGTTGTAAGTCATTCCCTGTACTACCTTCCTATCCATTTTCTGCTGGTTTGCGATTGTGCTATATTCGTCTGACCAAAAAAACTTATTTTCTTTCCAGTACACATCACTGACACCTACTGTCTCTAGAATCGGTCTTTGCATTTCCCTTTTAAAATTTTCCAACTTCCCTACCACATTCAGAATTCTGACATTCCACACTCCAACTCCTGAATTATTACCCTTTCGTTGGTTAGCCAGTCTTCCCTCATGGTTATCTCTCAGAGAACTGAAAGGGGATCTACTCTGTAACGTTTCTCCAATGAAAAGATAATAATGATGACACTTTTTCAGTTACAGGCTGCATGTCCTGTGATTATTCACTATCTCTTTAATGTAGTGGTTCCCATTTTCTTCTGCATCCTCATAACGTTGACCATAGCTGATTCTTCTAACTTTTAAGGACAGTTTCCCATCACCAGAGAAAGAGATTGTACTAAAAGTCTGTTCCCTCCTCCACTATCGTCGACAAGGCCATTTTCACAAATGTTCTGTTCATTATATCGGAAGCCATCAGCGGATATTCCTGATAACTTTTATTCAGATTTTAAGCAGTGGCCTTAACTGAACCCTGGGCCTAGGATGTTTCAGTTGTTAGTCATAGACCACGGGTGCTGGAACGTAAAAGTAACACAGCAAATCAAGTTATTTAGTTCCTCTACGAACCGCAAATGGCGTGTCGCTGTTCTATTCCGATGCCATATTTCGGCCTCCCTTGATATTTCAATTCCTTTATCATGCTGTGTTTTTATCTGTTAATGAGTTGTAATCATGTCCAGTTGAACTTCTACCATTAGTCGAGAAAAGCATCGTTCATTCAGAACAGCTTACTAGTCGAGCTAATGTACGAAAGAGGTTGCGTGCCTATTAATATATCTCACAGCACATATCTTGCATCACGCGCACTCAGTGCACAGTTTCTATGGTAATACTGAAATTCTCATTTTATGTTATCGGAATTCCACGAAGAATAGTAAAGGTAAATCTGCCAACTCCTTAGATCAAAGGCGGGAAAACCGGCCGAAGTGGTCGTGCGGTTAAAGGCGCTGCAGTCTGGAACCGCAGGACCGCTACGGTCGCACGTTCGAATCCTACCTCGGGCATGGATGTTTGTGATGTCCTTAGGTTAGTTAGGTTTAACTAGTTCTAAGTTCTAGGGGACTAATGACCTCAGCAGTTGAGTCCCATAGTGCTCAGAGCCATTTGAACCATTTTCAAAGGCGGAAAAATGTGCTATTGCAGGCAGAGGCGCCCGTGAGTACCCACGCTACTTGCCCATGGGTTCTGTCAGCCAGCAGTTCCCCCGACTCCTCTATGCCAACAACATGCTTTAACAACGATGGGCGGGCGCGAGCGCGGTACCCGTGAATGTGGCAAGACGAGCTTCTTTACTCCATGCCGTTAGTGTTGCAAATATATATCGCGAGAAGAAAGAACGCCGCAATTGGCGGTTGGCATGCGGTTCCTCATCCCATCTCAAGGCAGAAGTGTATCAAGCAGTACCTAGTCCCGCCAATAGGTTTAACAGAAATGCGATTTAAAGACCGAGCCTCTGGCAATACTGTAACTGTGTGCAGCGTTGCCAGGGACAGGTAGCATGAACTCTGTGCGTCTCTATTCAACCTTCTTTCGCAGAATTAAGAACGATGCAGTTATGTAGCTCATCGAGTTTTATGTCCTTTACGTGGTGGAGAGCGGGTATTACACGCTCCCATGTGACTTTTATCAGTATATCATTATGAACCATTGGACATGGCAAAGGATGCAACGCTATCACGAGCTTTTTTGCGAATATGCTGTGTCGTATTCAATCCACAAGGAGTTGGATGTGTAGACTTCCGCTTCTTTTTAATTTTTCATGCCTGTTAGATTACTTTTGGTAAAAGTAACAAAATAATGATTAGGGTAGGTATTTTACATGCAGAATTCCATAGGTTCCACACTCATCAGGTGCTACGTGTTTTTTCCTTGCTTTGTTTTTAAAATATTTATCACAGCGACTTTGAGCATTGTTTCTGGTCAGTTAAAATAAAGCGGTAAATGTATTGCTGGAAACCGAGAGGTTGGAGAAAAAAACAAAGTAGACTGTTTGTAGATGAAACCCACATCCAATATGAAACTAGGACTCGAATCGTAGTGATTCCTTTTTTAATATTTAGACGTATGTTCCATAGTTCTTGTCGTTTATAAGCAGGACATCATTTTTAATATGTGTTTCATTTAACGTTGAACGGCATGCATGTGACTACTAACAGAGCAGTGCACAACCATGACTGGTCCTGTCATGTCCATGTAGGGCGGGTCCTCCATGCAGTACACAAAAGATGAATGCTTCGATATGCTTTTGGTGCTGGGTGCATCCGATAACCAAGCTGTTGCTGTTGCTGCTCGTGCATGTGCTGCACAGTACCTTTAAATGCACCGTCCCGATGAGAACGTTTTTTGTCCCCTGGAGCAACGCCTTCAGGAAGGCGGAGATCTTCGTTCACAAGTAATGGACAGAGATCGTCCAGGGACTAGATGGACTCTACAAACAGAGGACACGATTCTTGCAACGGATCATCAGTCACGCCATACTCTATGTGATCAAAAGTATCCGGATACCTTCCTGAAAATGACTTCGTGGCGCCCTCCATCGGTTTTGCTGGAATTCACTATGGTGTCGGTCCACCGTTAGTCTTTATGATCACTTCCACTCTCGCAGGCATACCTTCAATCAGGTGCTGGAAGTTTCTTGGGGAATGGCAAGTCATTCTTCACTGAGTGCTGCACTCAGGGGAAGTATCAATGTCGGTTTTTGACGTCCGGCACGAAGGCGGAGTTTCGAAACATTCCAAAGGTGTTCTATAGGATTCAGGTGAGGACTCTGTGCAGGTCAGTCCGCTACAGGAATGTTATTATCGTGTAACCACTCTGCCACAGGCTGTGCATTATGAACAGGTGCTCGATCGTGTTCAAAGATGCAATCGCCATCGCGAATTGCTCTTCAACAGTGGGAAGCAAGAAGGTGCTTAAAACATCAATGTCGGCCTGTGTGTGATAGTGCCACACAAAACAACAACGGGTGCAAGGCCCCTCCACGAAAACACGACCACGCCATATCACCACCGCCTCCGAATTTTTCTATTGGCACTACACGCAATGGCGGATGACGTTCACCAGGCATTCGCCATAGCCGAACCCTGCCAGTGGATCAACACATTGTCTACCGTGATTCGTCACTCCACGCAACGTTTTTCCACTGTTTAATCTCCCAATGTTTACGCTCCTTGCACCAAGCAAAGCGTCGTTTGGCATTTACCGGCATGATGTGTGGCTTATGAGCAGCCGCTCGAACATGAAATCCAAGTTTTCTCACCTCCCGCCTAACTGTCATAGTACTTGCAGTGGATACTGATGCAGTTGGGAATTCCTGGGTGACGGTCTGGATAGATGTCTGCGGTCTCTGTTAGTCAACAGACGAGGTCGACATGTACACTTTTGTACTGTAAGTGACCTTCATGTTTGCACTTCACTGTAACATCGGAATGGTGGACCTAGGGATGTTTAGGAGTACGTAAATCTCTCGTACAGACTTATGACACAAATGGTATCCAATCACCTGACCACGTTCAAAGTTCGTGTGTTCCACGGAACGCCAAATTCTGCTTTCTCACGATGTCTAATGATTACTGAGGTCGCTGATATGGAGTACCTGACAGTAGGTGGCATCACAATGCACTTAATATGAAAAACGTTTGTTTTTGGGGGTGTCCGGGTACTTTTGATCACACATATATTTCGAAGATTTGTTTTTGAAGTGTTGTACAAAGAAGAACAGAATCCATATCCTTATACGTTAACTCGACACCAGCAGCCAGAAGACCTCATTCGATGAGTAGAGTTTTATGAAAGGCTTTTGCACCATGTGGAAGCTAACGAACATTTTGTAAATAACGATATATGGACTGATGCCTCTACCTTCACCCGTGGAAGTACTTTCAACATCCACAGCAGGCATTACTGGTCGAAAGACAACCCACATGTTACCCATGAACATGGTCACAGGCACTCTTTGGTATAAACCAGTGGGCCGGAATCGGGCATGGAATACTTCTGTCGCCGGACAATTTTGTATGCGTCCCTGAATGCTTTGTTACTTTGCAATTCTTTGCCTGACACTTTAGAAAACGTTCCACGGTGTTCGACGATAGGTATGGTTTCGCGATGATGGTGCACCACCGCAATTGTCGGTGGAGCCAACTTCCATCGGAAAAGTAGGTAGGCTGACACTGCACCAATCAATCTTACGGTCTGTTATTGGCCACAGTGAATCCACTGAGGAAACACGATTTTAAAATGTCCAGCGACGTAACAGCATTTTTACAAATAACTGAGATCAATAAAAAAATTCCCAAATATCTTTTAGTTTATTATTTATCATAAAACCATCTTCTGGAAGGGCTAAAGTTGAGCTGTTAGTTACCTGCGGACGTGAGGACACGTTAAACTAGTGCGTCAAAGAAATAATGCCAGATAAACTTGCCCAATAACCATTGTAACTTCCGGGACACTATCGCGGGAAGGGAAAAAAATTTGCCACAAAATACACTTTGCTCAACACATAAGTTGGTTAGATGCGACCCTCATGAAGTAACGAGAGAGGGCGACGCTCCTGTTCAAGGACCACTTCTTGAATCCTATCCCTCTTGGACTTCCAATTTGTTGTACCCATCTTCAGCGGACACGATCAATAATAACACCCAACGATCGATGGCACGCGACTGCTACAGCACATGGAATCTCTGTGGCGTCAGCTGCCCATAGGTCGGTAACCTGTACTCCTGTAAGACGACAATATGCATCCAGAACGTCCCTGAGAACCAGTGTGTCATCATGAGTACGAAGATGTACCATAACGTTATCAGCATACATGCGGGCGATAAACTTTTCTCCATACAACGACCAGTCATGCAGTCGAGCAGCTATGAACGGCAGTAAGGATTCCATAAAAAGCACAATTGACGACGTGGTAGGGGACTCCCTTGCAGGACACCTCAACACATTTCTATGTGGGAGAAAGACGAAAATTCAAAATAGACCCCTGAATACCAGTAATTAGAGAGGTCAACATCCGTCTTGTAACATCATTAAAACCAACATCCATCAAATCTCGTGACAGAAAATCATGACTAATTTCGTGAAACACATGATTAAAATCAATAAAAAGTAAAGTTCCCGACAGAGGAGCAGTCCAGCAATCGAGATGAGATCACAACATTCAGCAACGGGAGTCATGAGAGTACGACCCTGGAGACAACTTCGATAACACACGACAATGTCAGCAATAAAAACCGACAAACGGCTGTTTATCGGGAGCTCTACGATTTTGTAATCGAAATGAAGTGGCGTTATCGGTTGGACGTGACCCACGGACAGACGTCCCGTCTTCTTGGAAATTAAACCAACTTTTCTGGCCTTAAAAAAGGACAGGGTGTACCCCCCTTGCACCACTTCATTCAACTTAGATGTTATCCTATCTGCTATCAGAGGCCAAAACCGAACATAAAAGGCCGGCCGCGGTGGTCTCGCGGTTAAGGCGCTCAGTCCGGAACCGCGCGACTGCTACGGTCGCAGGTTCGAATCCTGCCTCGGGCATGGATGTGTGTGATGTCCTTAGGTTAGTTAGGTTTAAGTAGTTCTAAGTTCTAGGGGACTGATGACCACAGATGTTAAGTCCCATAGTGCTCAGAGCCATTTGAACCATTTTTTGAACCGAACATAAAATTCTTTTGAAAGATCATCTAAACCCGGAGAGTTGCAGGAAGAAGAGCAGACAAAAATGACGTCATGGTGAAAAGCTGCCAAAAACTTTCCACGGGGAGAAGGAGGAACAGCAATATCAACAAGGGATGTAAAATAAGCAGACGATATACCGATCGATCCCGCTTATAACAGGTTGAGACGACCTCACATGTCCATCTATAGCACGTATTGTAGTGAGCCACGTGTTTTGAGATCGCACCCAAAGCCAAATTAGGTAATAAAGAGATGTCAACTCATCCTGGAGACTCTAACGTGGCTGGTAGTACAAACGAAAACCATCCATTCAAATGGCTCTGAGCACTATGGGACTTAACATCTGTGGTCATCAGTCCCCTAGAACTTAGAACTACTTAAACCTAACTAACCTAAGGACATCACACACATCCATGCCTGAGGCAGGATTCGAACCTGCGACCGTAGCAGTCGCGCGGTTCCGGACTGAGCGCCTAGAACCGCTAGACCACCACGGCCGGCACCATCCAGTCACAGTCTTTTGAACTGTAAGAGTTTTGCCTTCATGCAGTGAACGTCATAACTGCCATAGTGATGTCTTGAGCACTGTTAGATGTATAAGAATAATATTGTCACTCGATTGTTTCCACAATTCAGCAAGCGTACTGCCTTCTCCAGATGCTTCGTTTTTTGAGTTGTTTTACGATTTCTCTGACGTTCTCTATTGTTGTTGGCTTTGAGTCTGTTGCATATGGGTTACGTTATCAAAACGAAATTCTTCTTTTAGTGGATGGCGGTTATGTAATTCTTGGAAATAGCCTGCAAATGTTCTGCAGTTCTCGGAGTTATTATAAATAGCATTCTAAGTTTTTCGATTTATACGCTGTGCACTTGGTGATGCGTTCTTCTGTAAACTATTGTTGTTTTGAGTGTTTCATAAAAATCCCTGTTCATTTTGGTGAATAAAATTTGCTATAATAGCGAAGCACACCTAAAATACTGATATGTGACTCGTATTGTCTACTACTCCAAATGTTCTAGTAAGTTTAATCACCAATAACACATTAAAATCGACTTACCTGTTCTTGTAGCGAATTACAAGTATATCAAATTAAAAGCCTTCACTCTGTGTTGGAAAATCTATACCTTATCAATAATATCCTTTAACTGGTGCTGAGGATTGCTGTCCAACTTTTTAAGAACAGTTGACGATTGGATCGCAGTATCCTAGCTCTGTTTTACTCTCAGCAGTATTTGTGGACATCATATGTGGACTGTTGTAGCAGATAGTTTGCACGTACTCTCATCATATTTATAAATTGGTATATTAACGATTAGATAAGCTCAACACAGGCAAGGAGTGATGGAACGTTTTTCCTTAGCCAAAATTTCCCTTCTTAAAGAGCGATTGGACTTAAAAATCATTTAATTACCAGCTTCTTTAGAAGTATTAATTTATTTAATTATTTAACCCCATGTGATTGGGGCTTTCAGGCCCTCTCTTACATCGGAACAGAGTTTCCCTCATACAGTACCTTTTTAAATCATAATGATTTCAGTGTGACAACTACTATCAAAATGATTTGAGTGTCTTAAATTCCATTGTGAGTAAGGTAACACTGACTATGAACTAATAACATTAATAATGGTATTGCTTGTACAACTGCAACTTCTGCCACTAACAGCAATAATAATAATAATAGTATCAATAATAAGTTCAGGTTGGAATGAAGGATGTGTGTACAGGGACAATGGAGATCATTATTCTTGTTTTGGTAAATGTGTCATTATCTGTCTTCTGAAGCAGGAGATGTTATTCAGACCATTGACTCAATGCGGTAGGTTATTGCAGAGTCGGATTCCTGCTACTGAGAGGAACTTCGAGAAAGTGACTGAACGATGGTGTGGGACAGAAATGATCTTCCTCTGATGGCAGCGAACGTTTCTGCGAAATTGTTCAGACAAGAGCATCAAGGTCGAGGAGAGCAGTGTTCATTGATAAGACAGTAGAGAAGACAGAGGGTATGGAAATCTCTGCACTTGTCTGCACGCAGCGAGGATAGTCGTCCATATGATGGTGAAATGTGATCAAAGAGCCAAACATCACAAATATAACGAACACAGGCATTCAGTCACCGTGTGCTTTCCGGAGAAAGACCTTGCAGGATAACTTCGGTTTAATTAATAATTGGAAATGTAAGTGTCTGTACAAGTTTCTTTTTCAGATCAAGATGGAAGATCTTTTTATATTTTTGCAGGGCATGGAGAGATGCTGATGCCTTCACGTACGTTGCAGTTATGTGCTCTGACCAATTTAGATTTTCATCCATTATTACTCCTAGTCTCCTCGCTGAAGGAGAAAAGATATTTGTCCCATTTAAGGTTAAAAATCGTACAGATGTCCAATATTTAGGGCCAGTGAGCCCAGAAAGACCAACCAGTACCCCTCGAGTTTTGGACGGTTGAATTTTAACTCGGTATTTTGATAGTGCACGCAGATCGGTATTGAGTTTCTTGATAGTTGGCTTCGGGTTTATTGGTTTTGCACTTAGATACCACTGGAAGTCATCAGCTTACATGTGATACTTACAGCAGGAAATAATTTGTTTCATATCATTTACGTACAACGAGAAGAGTATAGGACCTAATATCGAACCATGGGGGAGGCCTGATACTACGTGCCTCCATTGTGCCTTTACGGTGCCGAATATGACGCACTGCTGGCTAAAATCAGGTATGAGTGAAACCATTCCACTGCAATTGGCGAGAAATTTAGGCTGCTACGTTTCGCAATTAAAATTTCGTAGTCGACAGTGTCAAAGGCTTTGCTGAAGTCTAACAGGCACATGACAGTTGCCTCTTTTGCATCCACGTGAAGCCGTAGGCCATCTTTTACTTTTATTAAGGCAAGTGTTGTGTTGCGATGTTTACGGAAACCTGATTGCTATTCTGCTAGTACGTTATTTGAAGTTAGGTAGTTTGTTAGCTGGTCGTGGACTCTGTATTCCAAGGCGTTGGACACTGCATGAATAATGCAAATAGGTCGGTACTCATAGCGTGCACGCAGCGTCCATTTTAGGTAACACCTTCGCTGGTCCTTGTTTCCCGGCCTCAGGGAAAACACTTGTGCGTAAGTAGTGGTTGAAAGTATCTGTTACAACGTGCAGTAGTGGGTCAACAATAAGCTTTATCATTTGGAATGTGATGCCATCGTCTCAGGTGATGCTGATCCTATAAGCATGATGGCTTTGTTGACGATGTTGCAAATAACATGCTGTGGATAGAATCTTTCGTGGCTACAGTTGTCTATCTACATCTACATCTATACTCCGCGAGCCACCTTACGGTGTGTGGCGGAGGGTACTTATTGTACCACTATCTGATCACCCCTTCCCTGTTCCATTCACGAATTGTGCGTGGGAAGAACGACTGCTTGTAAGTCTCCGTATTTGCTCTAATTTCTCGGATCTTTTCGTTGTGATCATTACGCGAGATATATGTGGGCGGTAGTAATATGTTGCCCATCTCTTCCCGGAATGTGCTCTCTCGTAATTTCGATAATAAACCTCTCCGTATTGCGTAACGCCTTTCTTGAAGTGTCCGCCACTGGAGCTTGTTCAGCATCTCCGTAACGCTCTCGCGCTGACTAAATGTCCCCATGACGAATCGCGCTGCTTTTCGCTGGATCATGTCTATCTCTTCTATTAATCCAACCTGGTAAGGGTCCCATACTGATGAGCAATACTCAAGAATCGGACGAACAAGCGTTTTGTAAGCTACTTCTTTCGTCGATGAGTCACATTTTCTTAGAATTCTTCCTATGAATCTCAACCTGGCGCCTGCTTTTCCCACTATTTGTTTTATGTGATCATTCCACTTCAGATCGCTCCGGATAGTAACTCCTAAGTATTTTACGGTCGTTACCGCTTCCAATGATTTACCACCTATGGCATAATCGTACTGGAATGGATTTCTGCCCCTATGTATGCGCATTATATTACATTTATCTACGTTTAGGGAAAGCTGCCAGCTGTCGCACCATGCATTAATCCTCTGCAGGTCCTCCTGGAGTACGTACGAGTCTTCTGATGTTGCTACTTTCTTGTAGACAACCGTGTCATCTGCAAATAGCCTCACGGAGCTACCGATGTTGTCAACTAAGTCATTTATGTATATTGTAAACAATAAAGGTCCTATCACGCTTCCCTGCGGTACTCCCGAAATTACCTCTACATCTGCAGATTTTGAACCGTTAAGAATGACATGTTGTGTTCTTTCTTCTAGGAAATCCTGAATCCAATCACAAACCTGGTCCGATATTCCGTAAGCTCGTATTTTTTTCACTAAACGTAAGTGCGGAACCGTATCAAATGCCTTCCTGAAGTCCAGGAATACGGCATCAATCTGCTCGCCAGTGTCTACGGCACTGTGAATTTCTTGGGCAAATAGGGTGAGCTGAGTTTCACATGATCTCTGTTTGCGGAATCCATGTTGGTTATGATGAAGGAGATTTGTATTATCTAAGAACGTCATAATACGAGAACACAAAACATGTTCCATTATTCTACAACAGATTGACGTAAGCGAAATAGGCCTATAATTATTCGCATCTGATTTATGACCCTTCTTGAAAATGGGAACGACCTGCGCTTTCTTCCAGTCGCTAGGTACTTTACGTTCTTCCAGCGATCTACGATAAATTGCTGATAGAAAGGGGGCAAGTTCTTTAGCATAATCACTGTAGAATCTTAAGGGTATCTCGTCTGGTCCGGATGCTTTTCCGCTACTAAGTGATAGCAGTTGTTTTTCAATTCCGATATCGTTTATTTCAATATTTTCCATTTTGGCGTCCGTGCGACGGCTGAAGTCAGGGACCGTGTTACGATTTTCCGCAGTGAAACAGTTTCGGAACACTGAATTCAGTATTTCTGCCTTTCTTCGGTCGTCCTCTGTTTCGGTGCCATCGTGGTCAACTAGTGACTGAATAGGGGATTTAGATCCGCTTACCGATTTTACATATGACCAAAACTTTTTAGGGTTCTTGTTTAGATTGTTTGCCAATGTTTTATGTTCGAATTCGTTGAATGCTTCTCTCATTGCTCTCTTTACGCTCTTTTTCGCTTCGTTCAGCTTTTCCTTATCAGCTATGATTCGACTACTCTTAAACCTATGATGAAGCTTTCTTTGTTTCCGTAGTACCTTTCGTACATGATTGTTATACCACGGTGGATCTTTCCCCTCGCTTTGGACCTTAGTCGGTACGAACTTATCTAAGGCGTACTGGACGATGTTTCTGAATTTTTTCCATTTTTGTTCCACATCCTCTTCCTCAGAAATGAACGTTTGATGGTGGTCACTCAGATATTCTGCGATTTGTGCCCTATCACTCTTGTTAAGCAAATATATTTTCCTTCCTTTCTTGGCATTTCTTATTACACTTGTAGTCATTGATGCAACCACTGACTTATGATCACTGATACCCTCTTCTACATTCACGGAGTCGAAAAGTTCCGGTCTATTTGTTGCTATGAGGTCTAAAACGTTAGCTTCACGAGTTGGTTCTCTAACTATCTGCTCGAAGTAATTCTCGGACAAGGCAGTCAGGATAATGTCACAAGAGTCTCTGTCCCTGGCTCCAGTTCTGATTGTGTGACTATCCCATTCTATACCTGGTAGATTGAAGTCTCCCTCTATTACAATAGTATGATCACGAAACTTCTTCACGACGTTCTGCAGGTTCTCTCTGAGGCGCTCAACTACTACGGTTGCTGATGCAGGTGGTCTATAGAAGCATCCGACTATTATATCTGACCCACCTTTGATACTTAACTTAACCCAGATTATTTCACATTCGCATTCGCTAAAAACTTCACTGGATATTATTGAATTCTTTACTGCTATAAATACTCCTCCACCATTGGCGTTTATCCTATCCTTGCGGTATATATTCCATTCTGTGTCTAGGATTTCGTTACTGTTCACTTCCGGTTTTAACCAACTTTCCGTTCCTAATACTATATGCGCACTATTTCCTTCAATAAGAGATACTAATTCAGGAACCTTGCCCTGGATACTCCTGCAGTTTACCAATATTACGTTAACTTTTCCTGTTTTTGGTCTCTGAGGACGGACGTTCTTTATCAACGATGATAATGTCCTCTCTGGTAAGCCGTCAGGTATTTTATCGTTTCGCCCAAGGGGGGGTCGCTCTAACCTAAAAAACCCCCGTGTGCACCCCACACGTACTCTGCTACCCTAGTAGCTGCTTCCTCATGAAATAATCAGTGAGTCTCTGTTCCATTTGTGATTTAATTGTGGTTGTAGCTTATGGGAAGTATCGCTTCAGTCGATTGGCTGGGATAATGGGACGGCCAGCTCCTTTTACTTTGCCTATACCAAGACCAGACAGCTTTTTCCGTAGGATGAATTGGTGCATTTCTGTTGTCGCTCAATGTATTGGCATGTCTGAGTTTCGTTTTTCTCCAACTTGACGAATGTTCCGCTTCTGCTTGTAATTAATATGATTTTCAGACGTAGGGCGTAGTTTGTATGCCCGATGTGCAGCGTCTTTGTGATGCATGAGCTATTTCAGTTTCTCAGTTACCTATGTGCAGGTTTTTTCCTTATTTTTCTGTCGTTAGGGGGCATATTTGTCATATAGTTGAGTAAGTCTGTTAGTAAACCCATAATGTTCTTCGTTTATGTAGAGAATAGAACAGAAGGCGTCCCCCACACTATTTCGTGCACCTAAGTTACAAGTTCAGATAAATTAATGCGTTTGAAGCAGTCAGTAAGAACAGGTAAAAGTCGAAGAATTCCTAATTTAGTCAACAGATTGAATATTGCAGCGGATGGCACATCAAAGCGCTATGTTTTCCTATTACGGAAGCTGTTTTGTATGGAGGAACATGCCTTAAATTTTGACATACAGGCTATCTACTGCGTATTTTTTCATTTAGGTTGTCCAGAAGGTTTGCATCATTACTGTTTTACTGTTTGCAAGTTAAGGAAAAATATAGCTTTCGCTTCCAAGAAAACGGTAATGTGAAGCCCATACCATCCCTCTGATACAGGACCATGGGGTTTGCATGCAGTTTTGATTGCTATTTCATTTTTGGTGTAGACTGGTGGATCCATGTAACAGACACAGTTACAAAACGTCTCACACTGTTACCCTGATTCTTATGGGAATAGCCTGTCGTAGACGGAAAATTGGTTTTTGTACAGTAATTAAGAAATCGCGCAGCCATCTTGAACATCGCTTACACGTAGCTAACTCTTTGCCTAAAGGCGTGCAACATTTCCTCTGAGACACCAACGACGTCAGCTACTTGACACCGCCTGCCAACACAACACCATACAGTTTTTCGGAAACTTTCATCCGTGGTTACAATTTTAGGACGCCTTTCAGGTAGATCAACTCCAAGAAGTATTGGACTAGGTAAGAATTCAGCTGTATAGTTACTAAATTTTGAATAATTATTATCCAACGTCAGGCGCGTAATGGGGCCCCTTAGGGAAATGGCAGCAAGAGAGGGGAAGAAAACCAATGTGCACTCCGTGTGCATACCGGGGGGAGTCATTCCAGATGTGGAAAGGGTCCTTCTGGATGCCATGAAGGGTACAGGGTGGACCCATCTGCAGGTGGTCGCTCATGTCGGCACCAATGATGTGTGTCGCTATAGATCGGAGGAAATCCTCTCTGGCTTCCGGCGGCTATCTGATTTGGTGAAGACTGCCAGTCTCGCTAGCGGGATGAAAGCAGAGCTCACCATCTGCAGCATCGTCGACAGGACTGACTGCGGACCTTTGGTACAGAGCCGAGTGGAGGGTCTGAATCAGAGGCTGAGACGGTTCTGCGACCGTGTGGGCTGCAGATTCCTCGACTTGCGCCATAGGGTGGTGGGGTTTCGGGTTCCGCTGGATAGGTCAGGAGTCCACTACACGCAACAAGCGGCTACACGGGTAGCAGGGGTTGTGTGGCGTGGGCTGGGCGGTTTTTGAGGTTAGATGGCCTTGGGCAAGTACAGAAAGGGCAACAGCCTCAACGGATGCGGGGCAAAGTCAGGACATGCGGGGACCAAGCAGCAATCGGTATTGTAATTGTCAACTGTCGAAGCTGCGTTGGTAAAGTACCAGAACTTCAAGCGCTGATAGAAAGCACCGAAGCTGAAATCGTTATAGGTACAGAAAGCTGGCTTAAGCCAGAGATAAATTCTTCCGAAATTTTTACAAAGGTACAGACGGTGTTTAGAAAGGATAGATTGCATGCAACCGGTGGTGGAGTGTTTGTCGCTGTTAGTAGTAGTTTATCCTGTAGTGAAGTAGAAGTGGATAGTTCCTGTGAATTATTATGGGTGGAGGTTACACTCAACAACCGAACTAGGTTAATAATTGGCTCCTTTTACCGACCTCCCGACTCAGCAGCATTAGTGGCAGAACAACTGAGAGAAAATTTGGAATACATTTCACATAAATTTTCTCAGCATGTTATAGTCTTAGGTCGAGATTTCAATTTACCAGATATAGACTGGGACACTCAGATGTTTAGGACGGGTGGTAGGGACAGAGCATCGAGTGACATTATACTGAATGCACTATCCGAAAATTACCTCGAGCAGTTAAACAGAGAACCGACTCGTGGAGATAACATCTTGGACCTACTGATAACAAACAGACCCGAACTTTTCGACTCTGTATGTACAGAACAGGGAATCAGTGATCATAAGGCCGTTGCAGCATCCCTGAATATGGAAGTTAATAGGAATATAAAAAAAGGGAGGAAGGTTTATCTGTTTAGCAAGAGTAATAGAAGGCAGATTTCAGACTACCTAACAGATCAAAACTAAAATTTCTGTTCCGACACTGACAATGTTGAGTGTTTATGGAAAAAGTTCAAGGCTATCGTAAAATGCGTTTTAGACAGGCACGTGCCGAGTAAAACTGTGAGGGACGGGAAAAACCCACCGTGGTACAACAACAAAGTTAGAAAACTACTGCGAAAGCAAAGAGAGCTTCACTCAAAGTTTAAACGCAGCCAAAACCTCTCCGACAAACAGAAGCTAAACGATGTCAAAGTTAGCGTAAGGAGGGCTATGCGTGAAGCGTTCAGTGAATTCGAAAGTAAAATTCTATGTACCGACTTGACAGAAAATCCTAGGAAGTTCTGGTCTTACGTTAAATCAGTAAGTGGCTCGAAACAGCATATCCAGACACTACGGGATGATAATGGCATTGAAACAGAGGATGACACGCGTAAAGCTGAAATACTAAACACCTTTTTCCAAAGCTGTTTCACAGAGGAAGACCGCACTGCAGTTCCTTCTCTAAATCCTCGCACAAACGAAAAAATGGCTGACATCGAAATAAGTGTCCAAGGAATAGAAAAGCAACTGGAATCACTCAATAGAGGAAAGTCCACTGGACCTGACGGGATACCAATTCGATTCTACACAGAGTACGCGAAAGAACTTGCCCCCCTTCTAACAGCCGTGTACCGCAAGTCTCTAGAGGAACGGAGGGTTCCAAATGATTGGAAAAGAGCACAGATAGTCCCAGTCTTCAAGAAGGGTCGTCGAGCAGATGCGCAAAACTATAGACCTATATGTCTGACGTCGATCTGTTGTAGAATTTTAGAACATGTTTTTTGCTCGAGTATAATGTCGTTTTTGGAAACCCAGAATCTACTATGTAGGAATCAACATGGATTCCCGAAACAGCGATCGTGTGAGACCCAACTCGCTTTATTTGTTCATGAGACCCAGAAAATATGAGATACAGGCTCCCAGGTAGATGCTATTTTTCTTGACTTCCGGAAGGCGTTCGATACAGTTCCGCACTGTCGCCTGATAAACAAAGTAAGAGCCTACGGAATATCAGACCAGCTGTGTGGCTGGATTGAAGAGTTTTTAGCAAACAGAACACAGCGTGTTGTTATCAATGGAGAGACGTCTACAGACGTCTGGCGTGCCACAGGGGAGTGTTATGGGACCATTGCTTTTCAAAATATATATAAATGACCTAGTAGATAGTGTCGGAAGTTCCATGCGGCTTTTCGCGGATGATGCTGTAGTATACAGAGAAGTTGCAGCATTAGAAAATTGTAGCGAAATGCAGGAAGATCTGCAGCGGATAGGCACTTGGTGCAGGGAGTGGCAACTGACCCTTAACATAGACAAATGTAATGTATTGCGAATACATAGAAAGAAGGATCCTTTATTGTATGATTATATGATAGCGGAACAAACACTGGTAGCAGTTACTTCTGTAAAATATCTGGGAGTATGCGTGCGGAACGATTTGAAGTGGAATGATCATATAAAATTAATTGTTGGTAAGGCGGGTACCAGGTTGAGATTCATTGGGAGAGTGCTTAGAAAATGTAGTCCATCAACAAAGGAGGTGGCTTACAAAACACTCGTTCGACCTATACTTGAGTATTGCTCATCAGTGTGGGATCCGTACCAGATCGGTCTGACGGAGGAGATAGAGAAGATCCAAAGAAGAGCGGCGCGTTTCGTCACAGGGTTATTTGGTAACCGTGATAGCGTTACGGAGATGTTTAATAAACTCAAGTGGCAGACTCTGCAAGAGAGGCGCTCTGCATCGCGGTGTAGCTTGCTCGCCAGGTTTCGAGAGGGTGCGTTTCTGGATGAGGTATCGAATATGTTGCTTCCCCCTACTTATACCTCCCGAGGAGATCACGAATGTAAAATTAGAGAGATTAGAGCGCGCACGGAGGCTTTCAGACAGTCGTTCTTCCCGCGAACCATACGCGACTGGAACAGGAAAGGGAGATAATGACAGTGGCAGGTAAAGTGCCCTCCGCCACACACCGTTGGGTGGCTTGCGGAGTATAAATGTAGAAATGTAGATGTAGATCCTACCATATTGATACCACTTTCGGGTGAATTCGCGTTTCCATGAAGTTGGAAGAATTTTATAATGGGACAGTATGACAGTTATTCCAACAAAATAACGCCAACATGTTTATTATAAAAATGTGTGAAAAAAACACTTCTCACATCAAGTAGGTACGTTATTTAAGTCATTGCGCAACAGAACCATTACGAACTTAGTCATCGTTATGAAGCTTATCCATTACGGATATTTTAGAACCCGTGACTGTTAACTGAATGTAAATACATAAAACTGCAACCAGTCACTTTCTTGAATAATTATTTATTATTCCATGAACCCGTTTTCGAACCTTTTCAATTTCATCTTGAGATGGTTTCTGGACGTTACATCACTATTTATAGCATAATGGTGGGTGCTGGCTTGTGACAGATGAACCTGAAAATGAACCTCAAAAGGTTCGAAAACTGTTTCATGGAATAATAAATAATTATACAAAAAGTGACTGGTTGCGGTTTTATGTATTCACATTTAATCAACGTTGATCCAAAACAGGCTCATTTTGTAATTTTTTGTTAAAGACTATTTAACGTGTATGTAATTTAAACACTGGTATGAGTATGACGAATAACAACATATTATCAAATTTATTTCTAAACGAAGATAAACACAGTGAAAAACGCATCATTCTGTTGTCAGCTGGGTGGAATTTATTTCACTTAATTTTCGAGGTAACACGCAAGACAGCTCCCTTAGGTGGCTGCAACCAATATCTGTGAGCTCCAACAGCCATCAGGCATGACTCACACCGTGGGACTCGCCCGACAGTGTAGAAGCGTTTCAGTTCCCAGACGGAAGCCACAGCAGCGATTTGCCTTATTCTTCTTGGAACACTGCAGACGTTACCCAGTGGTTGGAGTAAACGTATAACCGTATTTCGTGTCTCGTAGGAGAGATGGACTGCCTCACTGTTTTCCTACGTGTTTTAAGTAAGTGTCATTTTACTAAAACTAGTTAATTTACGCCAAACCCGCATTTATTTGCTATTCGTAAGTGATGGTTACTGAAGCGTTTTGTATAACGACGTCCGGTGGTTTCTTGATTTAAGGTTACTGAGTTTCTTCTTCACATTTACGTAATCTGTTCAGTTCTTTGAGTAGATGCCCTGTCATGGTGACAGTTTTCAAATAATAATGACAGATTCAGTACTTACGAAGGTACAAAATGAACGACGTACATTAATTTATATTACAAACTAAACGTGCACTTACTTATTTGTTGAACTTTCATAAGGGTCTGGCATCATAATTTTGGCAAGATTCTAGTTCGTTGATTCTTACTTCAACTCAGCATTTATTGACAAAATTGCCACAGCACGTTATGAAATTAAAATTAGTTCTTGCACTCTGTGCTTCACATTAAAATTTTTTTAAGAAACTATACTCTTCCCGCAGTGTATAGATGATTATACCACTATGTGTCCGACTGCGGTGGGAAATGATACAGCTCTAAGAATTACTGGACAACGTATGCCTGTTCGGTTGTCACTCTGTTCACAGAATATTATTCCATTTCCTTTGTCGTAGCTGCATTTTTGTGCTGATCTGAACTCAAGCTGGATATGAACATTGGCAGAGCATAGATGAACTAGTGCTCCCAACCATTTCTCGGTAGACTTGTTGTAAGTGCGCTT
Source organism: Schistocerca serialis cubense (assembly GCF_023864345.2). Taxonomy (NCBI): domain Eukaryota; kingdom Metazoa; phylum Arthropoda; class Insecta; order Orthoptera; family Acrididae; genus Schistocerca; species Schistocerca serialis. Next base: position 775,779,924 of record NC_064640.1, read on the forward strand.
TTCAGGATTCCTACCCCTCGAAGGATGTTAGTCAAAGGCACTTTTTGACTGCTGATTTTGGGTGATATACGACAATGGTTTCGCAAATTTTCAGACATTTCTCTCTCCTCATTTCTAATTCTCAGTCTCAGACTAATATTACTCGTATACGAATAAAAGGATAATTATCAAATATTCTACTGCTTTATTTCTTAAGTAATCGACCAGTTTCTTACCTAAGTAATACATTTCATTATGTTACGATGTAACTTCAGGTCGTCAAAAAAAATATCACATTGATGATTATTTATATAATACAAAAAAGTTTGCTTTGAATGTAATAATGAAATACCAAAGCAGCCTACCTAAAAGTATTCAGATGGTGACCATCAGTGCTCTGGGATATAAATAATTCTCTATGTCTCGTGGAAGACATCGGTCGCTTGACATGACGCGTCTCCAAATAGACAGAACAAGTTACATAGGGGAAAAAAATTCAGCATCTTGTCCTTCATAGATAAAATTATGAGGACGCCGTTACCCAAAGAATAACGACTATGTGATCGCACCACAGAACGAAAAGAATCTAAAAGTATTATACGTTAGATCATTATAAAATTGCCGCCACTAACAGAATCGTAGGAACAAAACATACTTAAGTGAGTAAACTATGCTTCAGAGTTTGACTTTTGAGCTGGTGGCGTTTCTTCGTAATTCAGTGGATGATTCATGCAAACAAATTTGATAGTGTTCCAGGTCAGGCAATAAACTATAAGTGTTACAGACAACCAATCAGAGTTTTGTTGCACTATGACAGTGTCCAAGTGGACAGTGGAAGATTTCTACGTTTCTTTCTAACTTCAAAGCCACAAAACAAATGCGACGTTGCAGCTAGATAATATAAAATGACCAAAGAATATACATTCTGAAACTTCCTGACAGATTAAAACTGTGTGTCAGGAAGTTTCATATTAGCGCACACTCCACTGAAGATTGAAAATTTCATTCCGGAAACATCCCGCAGGCTTTGGCAAAGCCATGTCCCCGCAGTATCCTTTCTTCCAGAAGTGCTAGTTCCGCAAGTTTCACAAGAGAGTTTCTGTAAAGTTTGGAATGTAGGAGACGAGGTACTGGCGGAAGTAAGGTTGTGAGGAAGGGTAGTGATTCGTGCTTGGATGGCTCAGTTGACGCCGGCACGGTAGCTCAGCGTGTTTGGTCAAAAGGTTAGCTGCTCTCTGTAATACAAAACTGAGTGAAAAGATAAACAGTGAACTTGAACGGGTGTCATAGGACGTCAACCCCGAACAATATCGGTTTAAAAACATTGGTAGAGTCCTTGCGCGCAAAGGAAAAGGTCTGAGAGCAGTTTCATGTCAGTGCACACTCCGCTCTACAGTGAAAATTTCATTCTGGAATATACAATCTGTTTCATTTTCTTAACTGGTACTATGCTATCGCAGTGGGGTAAATTCCTTGACAACCACTGATGTTACGACAGCCGAAAGCCCCTTCACTTTTTTCCCAGAAAATTACCCAGTGTGTATCCGTGGAAAAATCGGCGTTTACCGAGAACACTACGTGGCTGCTTTAGAGTGGTAAGTGTAAGGGATTAATTTATCGTCCGATATCGTGTCTTCCATACATGTAATGAAGGAGGCAAGAAGCTTCGTTTCGTTGCAGTGGACTCCACTTTTTGCGTCAATGCATGCTATTTCTTCCGATCTAACGCTTCCTGTGGCTTTAGGTGTCTTGATGTTAGAATTCAGGTCGTCTACAACCACGGCCTTCCATGGATGTTCCCGACGATGGCCAACATAAACTAGTTTGGTAGCCATATATCCCCAGATCTAACTCACCAAGCACAGTCTTCCCTGTAGTCATTCTTTTCCCTGATTAAGTTTTCTGTTTGTTGAAAATATTCATACCAAAATATTCCACATAATTTGAAATGATGTGAACTTTCCCTGAAACATGCATCGCATCGCATCCCTTTGCTTCTCTTGTATTCTCATCTTGGTCTGCTTTTACTTGACGGCAACGACAGAAGTAGTAACTATACACAATGCTTCACCATAAATTGCAGTAGGTCGAACTGCTGCTATTTCAGACTTCAATTCTCTCTTTCGTAATTCTGAACTTTGTAAAGTTTAGACTATGACTAAATTTAAAGATAGTTTCAGAAGTAATAGTTAAAAGTTTGCTCTTGTAGTTTTATAATAGTAACTAACGCAGCAGCAAGTGCTTGAACAGACTGCTAGATTAAGAATTTACTGAGCAAAAAGCACAATATGAATGTGTACTATTCAGGTAGATACAACTTCACTGTAAGCCCCTGTGTTTCATTCAGAATTTGGTATTGAATATTTTTGAACGGATAACTGTATTGATATCTACATTTCCTGCTCTGAATTGTTGTTACAGCTGTGTGCGTAATTTGAGGAGTTTTTTACATAAGGAACAGCACTTTATTTCTTAACAGTAGTAACTTAAATGATATTATTATGCAATTTTTGGTAGAAAACTACAGACGAAATCGTTACTGCGTGGCTAAGAATTATAACGGGTAACTTAACGTCACGAATGTACTTAGGCATACTACATGTAGAATGTTCTCCCACATAATCCCTTCTGTTTTAGCATTTCAAGTCTTATTTAAAGAAGCTATGGCAAGTGCTGACAACATCACTACTGATGGTCCCGGATATGAGCCTGCTGATCGTCACACTGAGTGAGTGTTGCCATTTTTTTCGGTTTCTGTTCAACTTGTTTTCACTTGCATGATATTACGTTTAGTGTACAGACACTGTATAGTTACAAGACGATTTGCGCTCAGCATCTTCACATACAGCCCTATAGTGCAAAGTAAGGCACAATGAGGGCAACATGCTGGTGGCCGAGCGGTTCTAGGCAGTTCAGTCTGGAACCGCGTGACCGCTACTGTCGTAGGTTCGAATCCTGCCTCGAGCATGGATGTGTGTGATGTCCTTAGGTTAGTTAGGTTTAAGTAGTTCTAAGTTCTAGGGGACTGATGACCACAGATGTTAAGTCCCATAGTGCTCAGAGCCATTTGAACCATTTGAGGGCAACATACGAGAAAATAATCTGTAGAATAATGTTTCTATTTTTTTAATTTCAGCTTGTACGTCATGCAGCCATCTCATCAGATTAGAATTTTTAGGCATGTTTTATGCACTTTAATCACTTGATATTTTATATTCTTTTTATTTTGATAGCATTCGCATTTACTTCACTTAATACAGCGACTTGGACAAACTGAATAAGTAATGCACCGTATGTCGTTAAAAGTCCTCGTGGTACCGCGACGTTCTTGCTCGTTCTTCTGATTTGAGGTTTTGGCATTCTTGCGGAGGCACATTTCTGGGAACTGGGTACACGCTTTGAGCAGCCAATTCTCGGAAGAAAGCCTCGGCAAGTAGGTCGAAATGTCACATGAGAGCATCAACATGAATTACACGGTACCATTACCAACGAATTATTAAAAGCATGAGCAACAGCCACGAAATCACATGTTTTTATGAAACACAACGAACACCTAACGTCACTGCTACGGATTATTCATTTCAATATATCTTTCACGGCTTTTATTCAGTCATCTTGAGAAGGTCAGTTTTTTACATTACCCAAGTGTATGTGATGCTAATATTATAGCTTTTCTATTCATTGTTGGGTGTCAGTTGCAAAATGTCACTAGAAGTACTGGAAGAAATTGTTGCCTATTATGGAAAATGTTGTCGTGTAATAATTATTGCTGATTCTACACTTCTACAAAACTATATAAAGACGAGTTGTAGTTTAACTTTGTCACCAAAAACCTCGAAAAGTTCTTGACCGATTCACTGAAAAATTTTTCAAGATATTCTAATAAACATCCGAGAGAATATAAGATACACATTTTTTAATGTGTATGGTATAAACTATATAAAACGGAAAGATTTGTAGCAAAATTCTAGAAAGTTGTTTATCAGTTAACTTCAAATTTTTACATGATAGTCTAATAATTCCTCGGAAAGACATAAACTAATTATTTTTTAAATATATACGATGCGTAAATATAAATATAATCTATACGTCTACACTAAATGAAGACAAGTCATAGTTTAACGTTGGTACCAGAAATCTCTGAAAGTTAGTTACCAATTTACTTCAAATTTTTGCATGATTCTATAACAAACGTTCGGCCGGACATGGCAAAACATTTTTTGAATGTGTAAGGTATATAACTATATATACATTTTACACATGAAAAAAGTTGTTAACATAAATTTCGGAAAGTTATTGACGTGACTGCTTAAAAGTTTCACACGATATTGTAATAAACGTACCGGCAGGGATATGCTACACACACACACACACACATATATATATATATATATATATATATATATATATATATATATATATATATATAAGAAAGTACTTGTTAGCTAAATCCGCCAAAAGTTCATGACTAATTTACTCCAAATTTTTTCACGTTACTGTAATAAACCTTCAGACCGGCATAGACTACATATTTTTAAATAAATATTGTGTATAATTATACTTTATATAAAGAGGAAACGTAGTTAGCAAAACAAATCGAAATTTTCCTGACCATATTACTTCAAGGATTTATATCATACTTCAATAAACGTTCTGATGGACATGGACTCCAGAATTGTTAAATACATATGGTGTATACAAACCTGTATCTACACTACCATATAAAAGTAAGGCCGTCGTTTAACTTTGTTACCAAAAATTTCGAATAGTTCTCCAGCAATTTACTTCAAACTTTTACATGATACTGTAATAAAGGTACGTAAAGACGTAGGCTACATGTTTTTTTTAATACAGTCTGCATATAAATCTCTACTTCTATATAAAGACAAGTCGTTGTTTAAAGTTGTTAACAAAAAAACTCGAAAATTTTTTATCTTTTCACTTCAGACTTATGCACGATGCTTTAATAAATATTCATATGGACATATGATATATACTCTTAATAAATATAATACCTAAGCATGTATGTAGTATATTAGGGTGAAACCCTATTACAAAAAAGTTTCGAAAATTTCTTGGCTCCACAGAAGGGGAACGTAATTAGTGATAAACTCAAAAAGTTGTTGACTGATTTACTCGAAATTCTTACGCGGTAGTCTAATAAACGATCAGAGGCGTGAGCTATATATATTTCTTAATATGTAGGGTACATAAATATGTATGTAATTCACAAAGGGGAAACATCGTTAGTAAGCTTCTGGAAAAATCCTGTATCACCTTATTTCCTATTTTTACACGATACTCTAATAAAATTTCGGATAGATATTGGCTGTATATTTTTTGAATATATGTAATATACAAATATATAATTAGTACATAATGGGGACACATTGTTAGCAAAAATCGGAAAATTTCTCAAGCGTTTTACCTCAGATAGCTAAACGATACTCTATTATTATTCAGGCAGCCATAGGCTATATACTTTTTAAGCAACAGAATGCAGATTTTGTGCTAAAAGCAACTGCGAGAAAGAAAATGCAGTGCTGCGTAAGTGTACGGTTTAGTTTTCTTTCTCGCAGTGGTTTAACTTTGTTGTTACGGCATTTAAACCATTGGATATACTGTTTCCTTCCGCATACATACTTTCTCTTTATATATTCATATATTTTTAAACAAAATTTGTAGGCACATTAGTGTGTTTTTTTTTTTTTTTCGTCGCAATCAGTTTTAAGAGGAATGAGTAATGTCGTATTTATGCTTACCTACCTATCATTAGAATACTATTATGGAGTGTTAATCATTCCAAACTTTGCAGTCCTGCCCGTTCACTGATTAAAACTGTGAGAAATACTGTCCTTGAAGACACTAGCCACACAGAGCCAGCAGCTGAAGAGGTCTTTCCTGTACCTCTTACACTAATGATTCCAACCGATTTACCAATTCATTTTAAGTGAGTTCATTTCTCAATCGAGGCTTCGTTTGTGGAGACGGACAATGAGAGGGAAATAAGGAGGAGATGGATAATGAGAGGAGAGAAGAGTAGGAGATGGTCAAAGAGACGGGGAGGCAGGGTTCAAAAGAGAGGGGGTGAACAAGGAGGTTAGGACCTATAGCGATAATTACGTTTGACTCAGTTTCAGATTTCCTCATATTACATAGTTTCCATACCAATATATCAGCATATTGCATTGAACTTTAAAGATTTTCTTATAGAGTTGTATTCATGCATTACATTACTATTCAAGTATGTTGCTATAGTACACTAGGGAAAAAAATGAACAGTCAACAAACATTGCTGAATATTTTGAGATTATTTAGGCAATCGTGTTTTTAAAAAATACTATTTTTACTTCAGTAGTATTCCGTCGACGTACCTGAATCAGTTAACTAATTTTTAACTACTGTCGAACAATATTTTGAGAAGGTAAATTATAAACAACATGATGAAGACTAACACGAAAGGGTAGGCATTTCACTTTTCCGATTTTCAGGGATGAAGCTGCATACGATCAACTAGCTGGAGAAATGCTGCCCATCGCTAATGCTACACTGCCAGATGAAACAGAGGGCGACCCACAGCGGTACGACGAGATTGATGTGACTACAGAACAAGCTGTACTAGATACCCAGGGGACCATAGAGCTAAAGTTCAACGAAACAGACGACAAAGACGTATCAAGATTAGTGCTAGAAGTAATGATTGAGATTATAGTGATTATCATCCTTAGGGGTGTAGCAGACACGATGACCATTACTACTATAGCTATAATCACTATACCCCTATGGAAAACATTTCACCATTATTTGGTATCCCCCATTACAAAAAAGTATTTCAACGCCACTGAGGATGCTTAACTCCCACTCTTTTCTGTACCTCTTATCTAATTTTGTCAGTCTCTATTCCCTCCCACCTCCCCCATCCCACCAAACGTACTGACACACACTCTCGCAAACACATGCACAAAACAACACCCATAGACACACACACACACACACACACACACACACACACACACACACACACACACACACACACAGCCACACACACACACACACACACACACACACACACACACACACACACAGACACAACTTTACACACACACACACACACACACACACACACACACACACACACACTACCACAAATGTGGCATCAACAGCCATACAGCAGCAGCTTCAGTTCAGTATTAAGAGATAACCAACTAACATTTATATATCCAGAAACAGTATTTCACAAAGACAGTCAATTGAACTCTCATTAGTGTTGTCATTTCGTTTTATTATTACTTGTACGCAGTGTTTGTGCCATTACATTATCAAGCCCGTTAAACGTATGTCTGTTGTCTTATGTTTTTCTTCACTGTAAGCTGTAGTGGACTCAGAAGTTTGTTACCAAGCAATACTTTCACATGAAAAGTTAGCACCGGTTTCGGAACAGTGGGACAGAGAACTGTCTTGTAAACGTTACAACCTTCCTTTTTCTCTTAATTAGACAATATGCATGTGCATTTACTTTAGAAACGAGGGTAAACGTAAATTTGATGTGTTTTGTTAATACAAGGGTTAACTGAATATGAAGTTAGTCGCAAACTAACACTTGCAGCTATAGTATAATTAGTGGTTTCACAAGAGGAGTAAAGAACCCTGTCTTGACAATATTACCACTTTGGATGTGTTGTTAACTATACGCAATTATCGCACATTTACTTTTGTATTGTAATGACATTGTATTGGAATAAGTAATGTAATCCCTCAAGTTGCTTTGTAACAAATTTTTTCTAATTAAATTAGATTCTAGAGTTTCTTATAGCATTTTTTATCAATTTACTGATTTCTTTGACTTGTGGACTTCTTTTATTATACTAATTATGAGCCGAAGAGACATCAGACCGTCAGGAACTTTTTGTTTCAAGGTTTTAATATATTAAATATTAGATTTTTTAGATAATTATGATCACTGTGTCATGGAACCCCCTCCGAAATCTGTGTTACACTGTAGTTAACGCGAGCAGCATAGAATTATGTATGAGAACAGGGTAGCATAGATTTACAAAAACAGAGACAACTGTGAGTGACCGATATTTCACCGTGTTGAAATTGTTTGCTCTGCATCAGTCCCAACATCAATTTACTGTTTTTTCATGTTTAATCTTTTCTCACGTCTGTTGTTACCATTGTAATATTTTGAAGTCTGTGTTCGTGATACGCTGTACCTAATTTCTTATGACATTCATTTCCTTTTCGAAGCTGGTGTCGTTTGCACATCGTGAAAAGAGCTGCTGTTGATATTGGTTAGTTATTTTACATTTAATTTTAGGCTGTAAAGAGTCATGTGAGCTTACACTGTGGCTATGAGTCTTGGTAGATGGAAGAATGTTATCTGTGTGTAGGAGTTGTGATTATTTATTTCGAATGTAATATGAAATCGTTTTAATTACCGCTGTTTACAAATCCTCCTGATCTTATTTTAGGGCTTTCGTCTCCAAATTCCGTCAGTCGGTAAGAAATACAAGGGGTTAGTTTTGTTTAGAGACTTCAGTTTTACCTTAGTAAATGATTCTCCATAGAAAAGATTGCTAATCTAGACTCGTTAAGTCTACCACAGACAATGAAGTTCATAACCACAAAATAGTAAAACACTAGCATAGTTATTAATACTGTATCAATGGTTCTTTAGTTTTGGCCATATTGTGACGAGGATGGATAATGGTCCGATAAGTCTTGATGCATACATATTACCATTGCAAGAAAAAAGCCTTGCAATATTCCATGGTGGTAAACAAAATATACGAAAATATGAGTGTGCCAGCAAAGACGACTAGGAAGCTACAGCCTAGGCAACATGAATAACCGCCCGTAGCTCGTGGTCGCGCGGTAGCGTTCTCGCTTCCCGCGCCCGGGTTCCCGGGTTCGATTCCCGGCGGGATCAGGGATTTTCTCTGCCTCGTGATGACTGGGTGTTGTGTGATGTCCTTAGGTTAAGTTAGGTTTAAATAGTTCTAAGTTCTAGGGGACTGATGACCATAGATGTTAAGTCCCATAGTGCTCAGAGCCATTTGAACTATGATTAACCAACGCGATAATTTTCCATAAACCTGCGTCACTTTATTCGATACCGGTTACCTATTAAAATATCGCGTGAAGAAATATAGGTAGTATTAATAAGTAATGCATTTGGATTACAGTCGTGCAATAAGAGATAATTTGGAGAATTTCTCAACAAACAACAATGCAAAAGATATGATGGACGTCACTAGACAGTCTAAAACAAGCATTACACCAAGACAATGGGAGGCTTTTTGGAACAAGGCCACTACTACGCAGTTTGTTCTGAAATAATTTATCATTGTCAGACTGGGGTTCTCCAGCAACTCAAGAAAATTTAGAGTCAGCAGTTTCCGAGACAGAGCGCAGATTAGCGCAGTACCACCGCGACTCATCTCTGGCCGGCGCGGATTTCGTCTGGCGGAACGGACAGCGAACGGGAGATCCACCCTCCACTTGCTAGCAGCAGCTTTCAACCCGAACAAAATATGGCCCATTCGATCAATCAGATCACTCATAGCGTTCCCGTTTGGATCTATGTTATGGGCTGATAATTTTTTAACATCAAGGAACTTTTCCTAAGTGACAGCCAGTGTAAAATAACACCCTGGTCTGTAAGGAAAAGGAACAGGAATTTATTAAAGACGCTGAATGGTTTGCTGTGAAATCAGAAAGACTCATAAAGACTTAATTTCGGCTGGAGTAAAAACTTTGTACGGCTCCAAACCCACAAATCGCTACGAATTTGTATACTATACAACATATCAAAATATCTGTTGGATGGGCTTATATGAAGGGTGGTTAAACTAAACAGGTTTTAAACGTATCTTGCAGTCCGATACACGAGGAACGGTACGGTTTAGACAACTGCACACCACTGCGTAGATGCAATACTAGATGGGACTCAAATACGTCGTCGCAGGATCTAATTGGGGTAGTACGAACAAAGCGAAACATGGCGCAGTTGAAGGGAACGGAGAATGCTGCGAAAACACTAACGCCATGCGGTGCAATAGGAAAATTTGACAAAGATCGTTTTTTGACAATCAGAACATTCCCACACTACGAAGAAAGCGGGAACGGCTTACACCCTCGCACGTTTATACATCATTTCAAAATCGGTTTACCAGAGCATTGGCCACTTAGCGACAAACTTGATTTCATTTGTGGTCATATGGAAGACGCAATAGTGGAAACCACGCAAAGTGTAGCTACGAACTGTCAGTCGTATGAACAATTTAAGTCTGCCTTTTGAAGCGATACTGCTCCATGGAAACCCAAAATAGGATTAAGTATGAATTGTTAGAGAAGAAGTCATTTGAAAATTCGGGAGAAAAGAAACCAGTTAGATTTTTTGAAGAAATCACGAAAAAGAATCAGTGTTTAGACAATCCATACAGTGATGGGGAACTGATACGTATGTGCACAATGAAGTTACCCTTGCGTTACCAGCAATCGTTTGTTGGCAGAGCAGGAGATAATATACAGGCATTTACAGGGATGTTAAGAGAACTTGAATTCATCTTCAGTGAAGATGACGCGAAGAAACAACGTGCAGTGAGAGAAACCAATGATACGGGGAATAATAGCAACCGATTGGCCTTTAATAAAGTTTACAATGGCAATAGTAATGTTGGAAAAGGTAATCGTTTTGGGAAGAATAGTAATCGCCCATGGGATAATACCTATGGTTTTGGCAACTCACAGACATCAAACAATAACTATGGCTTTCGTGAGCCGTGGAATTACCAAAATGCCCTTGGTTCCAAAAATTATAGTGGTAACTATAATTCGCAATATCATTACCGTGCAAACGAAGCAGGAAGACTTACAGGTTTTCCACCACAAAACCCAAATTATCCGGTTGGAACTGGAATGCCTAGAATGCATTAAGATGGGGAGATTCGGACTTAAGCAGGACAACACACGCGAGATGAACCGGTACAGTAAGTCGAGTTGAGGCCACCAAACCCTGGTAAAAGACAGAATTGACGAGATCAACGGTACGAAGACCAGTCACAAGAGATTCAATCGCCAAATGAAGTTGATTTTATAATTAAATACATAAATAGACTAAGCTTTGATCAACAAGATTCTGAAGTAGGTTTAGGGGATTTTTATTTAATCGTGTCCGAAGCATCGTACATAAACTCAGAATGATTAATACATGTATATCAAGTACATAACAAATACAAAAAGAGTATAAAAGTATACAGATATATAAGCAGGGTCAAGTAGTTATTTTTTTTATGAAGTCTTAGACCAGATCCTGGCCACGTCCAGCGCTTCCGGGGTGGCATTCATCAAATCCTTCATGGTGCAGGTGCTTGGGCACAGCACACACTGCGTGAGGTGGATGGTGGTTTGAGTGTGTCCACAGTCACACAGCTCCGGTTCATTTGAGAGGCCCCATTTGCGCATATTCTCTTTGGATAGTGTGACACCAGAGCGCAGCCCATTAAGAGATTTCCATGTCGTCCATCCTTCCATATGGCCGGGATGGAGATCTTCGTTTGGGACTAACCATTCCCCAAGGTGCGCGTTTTCTTCTAGCCACATTGCCAGCCTCACAAGCTGCGGTGTCCCGACGATGCTTTCTGCTGTGTGCAGGAAGCTTTTTCTAGATTTTAGTCGACGGCGGGCTGGCTGGTGATGGTACAGCGGGTGGCCTCTACTTTCCTTCTAATATCTGGTGGGGCCACGCCTGCCAGGCAGTACAATTTATCAGTCGGGGTTGGTCTCAGACAGCCTGTGATGATGCGGCAGGATTCATTAAGCGGTAAGTCCACTTGCTTGGCGATGCTATAATTGTACCACACTGGGCAGGCGTACTCCGCTGTTGAATAGCACAAAGCAAGAGCTGTGGTTCTCAATAGTGGTTTAAGCCTTTAGGGGATGATCAGATACAAATACCAGACAACTGACTGGGAATCGTCGGAGGATGAAGAACAAGAGATGGTAACAGTTAATCTAGGCAGCTGTACAAAACTGATGATGACCAAATTGTGGAGGATGTAGTTCATTATACGAAACCGAGAGAGAAATGGTATGCCAAGAGGATAATGCGCCATTCGCAATACCAGTATTGATACCCTAGTCAGATGATATATATAAAATTCAGATGACAGTTGCTAAGAGTAGCCGCGCGGGATTAGTCGAGCGTTCTAAGGTGCTGCAGTCATGGACTGTGCGGCTGGTCCCGGCGAAGGTTCGAGTCTTCCCTCGGGCATGGGTGTGTGTGTTTGTCCTCAGGATAATTTAGGTTAAGTAGTGTGTAAGCTTAGGGACTGATGACCTTAGCAGTTAAGTCCCATAAGATTTTACACACATTTTGAACTTTTTTTTTTTTTTTGGCTAAGAGTAATGACGAGAATAAGGTGACTGTAGCAAACCAATGGGAAATGCAGGCCCCACACACTGACAGGTTAACATAGGCTAGAGGAGGTGTTAATGCATGAAAAAGTAACTAAAGCTCCTCATTATATGCAATCGATCGTTCGGGTTGAGATAGGTGGCACGGTTGTAGATGCCATCCTTGATATGGGAAGCGAAATGACGGCGATTTCAGAAGAACATTTTGAGAAATGTGACACTGGACATGCGCCATCAGTGTTGCGGAAACAATGTGTTAAAGTTAAAGGACCGATTATGGGTGTGTCGGCGGTGATTACTAGGCAAACGCGTGTAACTTTTTCCTGTCAGGGGCATAAAATAGAAGCGAACATGGTAACTGTGCCGAAACTATATGTGCCCATAATCATCGGAGCTGATTTCATGTGTCAAAATTGTGTCACACTCAGTATGGACGAAGGGTATATGATGCTCGGGAAGGTACGTCTTACTTTTGAAGAAAAACTCAGACATGAAGAGATGCCAGGTGCTTACAAACAACTGACCATGCAACTGGATCTGTACTAATCGGTGGAGGGATTTCCACGGTATTGGTTGAGCGAAAGAAACAATACCTGCGGATGACGAAGTAAGGGGGGAAATTCATCAAGAAATAGGTAATAATTTGCCACAAGAAAGGGATATTTCAGATACAGACAAAGCTGAATTAGAAGGAGTATTGCCGCAAAATACCGAGGTGTTTCTATCAAAACTCGGTGCCGTTACAAATTTTCAATACGAATTCAAGGCTAGTGGTCACAAGCCTTACACTACTCCACTGTGTTACAGGAGACATGTATTTTTAGAATTACATAAGATCCTAGATGATGGAATTATTGAACTCCAACCTCAACATACAACAGTCCATTGCAAATTGTGGATAAGGAGGAAGGACGCATTAGGTTGGTCATTGACGCACGACAGATAAATTCCACTATCGTTCCTGATACTGATCGTCCAGAGAAATTGGAAGAGCTTTTACAAAAGATCTTTGGGACCAGGATTTTCTCTTCCCTTGATTTGAGGGGTAGTTTTTGGTAAATAGAACTAACATCTGAATGTGGAATGTATACGGCTTTTATTGCAATTGGACGAAGTTATCAGTTCAAAAGGCTCCCTTTCGGAGTGAACATATCCTCTCCTAAGAGGTTCAGGAACGGCATTGGTTAACCCAAAAACAAGAAAACCATTGTCCTTCCATCATGTGAATCACTTTAAGTTGTATAAAGGGTAAAACAGCAAATATTAACTCCACAAGAAAAACTAGTTGTATGAAATATCTAGATTCCAATAAGAGCAAAATCTAGAAGTCAATGAGTAGTAAAGCTAAGACAATCCATACAAATAAAAATTTTTAATTTGACTTAGCTCATTAAAGTAAATTAGTTAACTTTCTCAGTATATCAAAACGATACTTGTGAAGGATGAACAATAAAACAGGAACAAAAATAACTCTTCCGGAAACGAAATGTCTTATGGGGAAAGAGTAGAAAGGAAGGAGAAAGACAGAGATTAGCATGTGGATAGTTTGACGGAATAGTAGTACATTTTCTCTTAAAATGTAGTGTGAAGTAGAAAGAATCGGTTTTTTTTTGTAGATGAAAGGAAGCAAAGAATTAGGAAGGAAGTAAAGAATTAGGTAAGAAGGAGATGTTCATTTGTGTTTTGTTCCGTCGCAGATGGTGAACATTTAGTTGAGGAGATAGTTTGGAGAACAATGAGGAGCATTGATGATTGGTGGAAGGTACCACAAGTTGCTATTAAAATGAGATATCAGGGAAATAAATATAAAAGATTGTTAGGAGATAAGAATCTGCACTACTGTTGCAAACGGTTTAGAGCAACAAGGAGATACGATGGCTGTCCACCAAAACTGAAAGACGGCGGACATGCTTTATCAAGAACGAACGAATGTTTGAATTCACCGGAAGAAGAAGAGGCGCATTTCTGTAACTCAAGATACAGAATGGCTGAAACTATCGTCATACTATACGGAATCCAGCAACTGCGAAACTTTCCCTGAACACTCATGGGAATAAGCAAGAGAATGAAGGAAGCCTGTCCAATCTATCCAGATGAAGAACCTGATACAATAAAGAGTACAGAACGATTTGAAAGGAAATAACATAAGAATGGATTATACAGTAATGAGGTTAAGCAGGTCTCAATTCCTGGTCCAGAGAAGAAAGAAGGCACAAGTGAGTATATAGAAAGATGCAACAAGAAAAGAAGATTAAGCACAGAAGATTAGGAAGAAAGAAGAGCCTGAACCAGAAGAAATCAAGAAACCTTTCTAAATCCCTTCCCATACAAGACCATTATTGCACCTACCTACCAACAAAAAATTCAATTTTAACTGTTCTAGCAATACAAATGTCCGATATTCCTTATGGCAGATTGCAACACTTTCAAATGTCACACTGAGAGATGGGAGATGACTGTTTGTATAGAAAACACGGAGCGAAATAACTAACGATGGCTTGGTATAAAGATTCGAGGACTGACGAAGAATTTAAGTTTATGTTGCTAATAATAGATCTCTAATTTAATTTCGCCATGGGTACATGCGGAATGGAACACAGGCAACCGAGCATGCACAATACATGCAAACCTTCTGCAATCTTTCTCACTGCCGACCGCCATCCCATGCTCAGAGGAGACAAGCCGAGGTGCAGGGAAAGGAGAATGACGGCTTCAATGAAACACCTTGAAGATACATGAGAAACGACTGTCTGTGACAGACTAGTATCAGATTAAACAGAAAAAATAAAAAAATTTACGAACACAAGAAGGTTGTTGTTGTTAAAAATATTTAATTTTTGAAGATTTTTGTGCAAGAAACAGATTTTTGTTAAGAATAGTTTTAAGTTTTTTTAACCTTGACACATCAATAACATTTTCTTGTATATCATATTTTACAGCACATCTAAGTTAAGAAAACCAAATGTTGACATTTTGTTGGGAGGCTAAGGTTCCAGTATGTAATGTTTTGTTAAAATGTAGGTTATGTAGAAGAAAGGGTTTTGCAATTTCATGCTGCTGCTTTAATATTTACAAGGCAATTAGTAGGATTAGAAATTTAATATTTTTGTAAAAGACAAATTGAAATCTTCTGTAAAGTTGTAATGCATAAGTTTAGGAGTTTTAGGGGAATATAAATATGTTGGTGAATGGGATTGTGCTTGTAAAGTTATGAGAAGGGTGGTGTTAAGCATAACTTAAATTAAGAAATCATTGTGAGAAATAAAACTTTCTTGAATTATAATTGACATGCTAAACTAAGGTCGAGAATCAGACATACGTATTGAAAAAGGGGAGGATAATTTTAAAGGAAGGTCTCCTCAACTTCAATACATTTCCATCATCATTTAACGTGAGTCTTGATGTAAAAAAAAAATCAGTCTCAAATTTAAAAATTACAAGTGGTAAAAATTTATATCAAATCTCTAATTTGTTTAATATTAAATTAAAATATAGACAACTATAAAATAGATACAATAGGGCTTCATGTTATTTAAATAATTGTATTAAATCAGAAAATTAGTAAAAACATGTTAAATTTTGGAAAAACATTACTTTAGTGCTCAAATCAGTAGTACACAGAAAATCAATTGCGGTGCAAAAATAACGAAAAAGAGACTAAAAGAACAACTGTTAAATTGTGCCATACTAAAATCCAGAGTTGGTCAATATAAATATATAACAATTGCTACAGTCAGCAGCTGAAAACAATTTTGCACTGACTTCAAACAATTTCTCAACCGTTGATTGACCCAACGCAAAACTGAACATGGAAGGAGGAGGATATGTATGGTGGCAGATTGAATGAATGTCAATTTCACACCTTACATGAAAGATTTTATATGTTGTAACAAGTAGATGAGTATGTCACCTGACATACTTTGGTGGTAATGAGCAGATTTGGGCGTAGACAAAAATTACGCCATCACAGCTCAAATACACTCCTGGAAATGGAAAAAAGAACACATTGACACCGGTGTGTCAGACCCACCATACTTGCTCCGGACACTGCGAGAGGGCTGTACAAGCAATGATCACACGCACGGCACAGCGGACACACCAGGAACCGCGGTGTTGGCCGTCGAATGGCGCTAGCTGCGCAGCATTTGTGCACCGCCGCCGTCAGTGTCAGCCAGTTTGCCGTGGCAGACGGAGCTCCATCGCAGTCTTTAACACTGGTAGCATGCCGCGACAGCGTGGACGTGAACCGTATGTGCAGTTGACGGACTTTGAGCGAGGGCGTATAGTGGGCATGCGGGAGGCTGGGTGGATGTACCGCCGAATTGCTCAACACGTGGGGCGTGAGGTCTCCACAGTACATCGATGTTGTCGCCAGTGGTCGGCGGAAGGTGCACGTGCCCGTCGACCTGGGACCGGACCGCAGCGACGCACGGATGCACGCCAAGACCGTAGGATCCTACGCAGTGCCGTAGGGGACCGCACCGCCACTTCCCAGCAAATTAGGGACACTGTTGCTCCTGGGGTATCGGCGAGGACCATTCGCAACCGTCTCCATGAAGCTGGGCTACAGTCCCGCACACCGTTAGGCCGTCTTCCGCTCACGCCCCAACATCGTGCAGCCCGCCTCCAGTGGTGTCGCGACAGGCGTGAATGGAGGGACGAATGGAGACGTGTCGTCTTCAGCGATGAGAGTCGCTTCTGCCTTGGTGCCAATGATGGTCGTATGCGTGTTTGGCGCCGTGCAGGTGAGCGCCACAATCAGGACTGCATACGACCGAGGCACACAGGGCCAACACCCGGCATCATGGTGTGGGGAGCGATCTCCTACACTGGCCGTACACCACTGGTGATCGTCGAGGGGACACTGAATAGTGCACGGTACATCCAAACCGTCATCGAACCCATCGTTCTACCATTCCTAGACCGGCAAGGGAACTTGCTGTTCCAACAGGACAATGCACGTCCGCATGTATCCCGTGCCACCCAACGTGCTCTAGAAGGTGTAAGTCAACTACCCTGGCCAGCAAGATCTCCGGATCTGTCCCCCATTGAGCATGTTTGGGACTGGATGAAGCGTCGTCTCACGCGGTCTGCACGTCCAGCACGAACGCTGGTCCAACTGAGGCGCCAGGTGGAAATGGCATGGCAAGCCGTTCCACAGGACTACATCCAGCATCTCTACGATCGTCTCCATGGGAGAATAGCAGCCTCCATTGCTGCGAAAGGTGGATATACACTGTACTAGTGCCGACATTGTGCATGCTCTGTTGCCTGTGTCTATGTGCCTGTGGTTCTGTCAGTGTGATCATGTGATGTATCTGACCCCAGGAATGTGTCAATAAAGTTTCCCCTTCCTGGGACAATGAATTCACGGTGTTCTTATTTCAATTTCCAGGAGTGTAGAATGGAACGCTTTTAAAAATGGGTTGGTGACCGGTGGCGAGGGGGACTATGAATGCGCCAGGCGATACAGCAGGAGAGAAGTTTGTGGGCCAGCACTGCTTGCTACAGAGAAATTCTTTAGGAAACTGCGTGGGGGATTTCCAGATGGATACAAACAGACCAGCGACGCAGGTGATCACGTGAAATGCCTGCGGTGCGCTTGTGACGTTTGTGTGTAACTTTTAGGTGTCAGGAGTGGGCACAAAATGTCCAATTGGCTGGAATAAACTCAGAAGGAGTAGAAAGGGAGAAATTTCGAAGCAGTTTGAAGGTAGGTCCTTTACGATTGGCAGAGGCAGTTTCCACAAGATGAAAGGAACACTCTCATTGGTCTGGAAAAGCCGTGACGTGAAACACAAAAGGACACCGGTGGGGGACTTTTTGCTATGAAATACAACAAGGCCGAAAACTCCAACAGTGGGGAAATGAAACAGCCACGTAGTTAATTGTTCTTACGAGAACTGAGAGGGCATTGTTGTACACACACTGCTCCATCTATGCATGTGTATGTCGCCATATTTCCAGACTAGGGATGAATGCATGTATTATTGCCTAATGAGAAACATAGGACAGTTTCTGCTGATAAAATCAGTAAAGGTTTTGATTAGCTTTTTTAAAGGGTTTTCAGAGGGCGAGAGGAGGCCTGCAGCCGACAGCTCATCGCGGCTAAGGTAAATGCCGCTTACAGAGGTGTAAACTTGTTAGTTCACCAGTTTGCGATCACTGTGAACTCAAGCAACCTAGAGTAATCGGTTGCTCGTCTTGTCACAGTAACTAACAATCCTCCGTAGACTTGATTGTCATCCTAAATGGTACCAAATTTATAACCGGAATCGGATGGTTTGTCGTAATATTGGCGAACTTCAACTTGTAGAGGACCTTCTACTTAAATTTTATATTGTTGTGTTCAATGTAATTTCGGCTTAACAGGATGTAATGCGTTATCTTAACAACTGCCCTAGCATTGTCATGTCACGACCTATGTAAATTCGTGTACTTCTTTGACAATAATTCTGAAATTAAACAAATTGTGTACAGCTAAACACCAATGTATTCTGTCCTAGAATAACGGTGCACTCCTAACCCCAGTCACTGGTTCTAGAGACGCTAATGCACTCACAGGTTGTTTTTGCTGATGTCTGACAAACTAGGGACAGCATGATAAAAATTGCCGAGTCCTCCTCATAACAGCCGGTTTACCAGCGCGAAGATGCATGAGTGCACTGTGAAGCTGAGGTCTGACAGTGGCAATTCACCATTCCATATGTGAAGGATAATGCACTTCGGAATTTCTTGCCCGCTCCCACATGACACCACTGACATCATCCAGAGACCTGTCTGCCAGATGTAAAATATTTAGCTTCCAAATTGGGGCATGAAAGATGTACCCACCGCAGGACGTGATTAAGAGTCACTGAAACAGCACATTGATCAGTGAAGACGACAGGAATTACGTCAAGTGACCAAAGTTGCCTACATAGGGTAGCGATCCAGTCGACTACTAGAAGTAGTTGTAAAATCCGTATACAGCACTAATGTGGGATATCTGCAGATCCAAGAATCCTGTAGACCCAACGATGCCACGACAATAGATATAATTTGGAGTCTCATCCGCAGGACGTAAGACTCAGTTGAAATCTCCTTTCATCAAAAATTATCGCTGACTTTGTTGAAGTAAGCAAATGGCATCTTCCTTATAAAAGCCCGAGCGGTCATATGCACGACCAGAGCCAGAGAAAACATAAAGAAAAATTAAGGTGAGATCATAAAAACTACACCTTATACCCCGACCACTGCCAAGCGTTTCAAAGTCCGTCAACTACAGTATATACCGTCCCTATTAAGCACTGCCATGCCAGTAGAGCTTCCCAGCGCAACAGTAGAAAAACATAGAATACCTGGGAGACAAAAGACCCCAAATAATCTTTCTTGCAAACACACATCATCTTGGGAATCATAAATAAGCTGTAGTGGGGCAGCAAACCGTAATGGAGAGCTTATCCTTTTCACATTGATGGTAAGAAAAGTATACGCCTACATCAGTTAACACATGTAAGGCATGAAAAAATAACTGGAAAAGAATTTACGCATCACGACGTGCGCTCCACAACGCTGGCAGATGGAGGAGAAGAAGCTACACATGGTTCAAATGGCTCTGAGCACTATGGGACTTAACTGCAGAGGTCATCAATCCCCTCGAACTTAGAACTACTTAAACCTAACTAACTCAGGACATCACACATATCCATGCCCGAGGCAGGATTCGAACCTGCGACCGTAGCGGTCGCGCGGTTCCAGACTGTAGCGCCTAGAACCGCTCGGCCACTCCAGCCGGCCCCAAGAAGCTACATGATTTAAATTCTTCTCACCGGAAGGTGCAGATTCTATAACTTTTTTATTTTGTTTTAGGAATGACGCTGCTCGCTCCGGTTCAAAACGCTGTTTCACACCACTCCAGTTGTGGGGCTCCTCGAGGTCCGCTGTGGAAAGATGTTGGGGCGGGTGGATGGAGCTTTCCCCACACCACTCAACGGTATGCGAGAAACACAAACAGGAGCGATGAACATCATCATCAGAAAAAGAAGACCCAGGCAGTGCAGCTGCGTGTGAAGCTCTCTGCTTTATCTAACTAACCGGAAGAGTATCCGTAGTACCCTTGCTGGTCCACTGTGTCAGAATTAGTAAGGGATGGCACTACACTGGAACACCATTGCCGCCCGCGGTGGCTGAGCGGTTATAGGCGCTTCAATCCGGTACTGCGCTGCTGCTATGGTCGCATGTTCGAATCCTGCTTCGGGCATGGATGTGTGTGATGTCCTTAGGTTAGTTAGGTTTAAGTAGTTCTAAGTCTAGGGGACTGATGACCTCGGATGTTAAGTTCCATAGTGCTTAGAGCCCTTTGAACGATTTAGAACACTATTAAATCCAAATAGCAGACGATGTCTGCGATGAATTATCGGAACACACCGAAACAGACGTCTCTATGAGTGGAGAAGAGAACGCAGATGCAACACTCACTTCAACATCAACAGAACAAGCCACGTTATACCTGGCGAAAGAAGAACCGCAATTAACGTTAGTATTCAAAGTACTACTACGATAAGAGGCGCTGTTAACATCACCTTCTCGGGCAGGCAAAATCTGAGAGGGCTGACTTCAAAATTTTCTCCATCCCGGCGTTTAAATTGTGCTATTAGTCCAGGCACCTTAACAGCAGCATGGCCACGTCAGAACGTGTATGTAACGGCACAAAGTCGCAAGAAGTGCGGCATTATGTTTCCACAATGTCCCTTAAAGCTGCAGAAGTAGACAGCAGTTTGCAGATATACTAGTTCAGCTACTTACAACGGACGCCGTTTTTCATAGGACGACGTTAAATCCGTAACACGTCGGAAACAGTTGGATATGAAATGGCCACTTTCATTAAAAACGAAGCAAGTTCCTTCTTACCCTGCATGCATGACATTAATCTGGTAACCACAAACATTCATGTGGGAAGAAATATTTAATGCATGCAAATCAGAAACAAACTAAGCAGTATCTACTTGGTCAGATGTAACGCGAATCGTATGGACTAACCAGTCGTGAATTTCTAAAATGCCTGACTGAACATGATGCGTACTGCAGTCAAAACTGAAACGAATGGTACCCCCTCAAGGAATATTCTTGGGAGACCCAACAGACATCATGGCGCGGGTTTAGAACGCCACCACAAGAGAACAAACCAACAACAAACTCCGCTAGGAAAGAACAATGAGACCAACCGTTACACACACAAGGCTAAGTAAACCCAAATTCGACACACGCACTGCTGTGGTACAGGATGACGTAAAAACAAGTTGCCCTCTCGAAGCATAAGGCGGAACTAGGGGTACCTCGCCGAGGTGGTTGGGGAACGGCTGGAAGAATTGCGACATCTTTTTATGGTGTACGTCTAGTGCTTGGACGACCTTCGTCCATTAGTTGTGGACGAAGGCTGCCGCTCCCTGGAATGTGTTGCTCCAGGCAACGAGAAACATTCTTAGGAAGCGCCCAGCACAAAAAATATATCAATCCATTAATCGTTTATCTACTCCATTGAAAAGTCATACTTTATGAACTTGACAGAACCAGTTGTAGCTGTGCACTGCACAGTTAGTAGATACACGCATCCAGTTTAATATTATGTAAGAGGCTACTGTCATGTGAAAAAATGATGTCCTGCTTGTAATCGACGAGAACTAGGGAACGGACGACCAAACCAGAAAAAGAAACCTGACAAGGGTTCGAAGCATTGTTCCCTGATGTGCGTGGGTTTGACGTCCCAGCAACCTACTCAGTGAACTACTATGGTTGGTACAGCTTTGTGTGCTGATACACGTATCTCTGTAGATAGGATGCGGGTACACAATGTGACAGTGATGCCAGCTCCTCGCTTTCAAACATGTGTTTTCAATTTTCAAAATATCCCCGATCTGATTCTGCCTTGAATCTGGACGAGGAATCACATGTAGCATATACAGGGTGGTCCATTGATAGTGACCGTGCCAAATATCTCACGAAATAAGCATCAAACGAAAAAACTACAAAGAACAAAACTCGTCTAGCTTGAAGGGGGAACCAGATGGTGCTATGGTTGGCCCGCTAGATGGCGCTGCCATAGGTCAAACGGATATCAACTGCGCTAAAACATTCATTCTTCTTTACGTGCTACACGAATATGAAATAAAAAATGGGGGTTCCTGTTTTAAAAAACGCAGTTGATATCCGTTTGACCTATGGCAGCGCCATCTAGCAGACCAACATAGCGCCATCTGGTTCCCCCTTCAAGCTAAATGAGTTTTGTTCTTTGTAGTTTTTTCGTTTGATGTTTATTTCTTGAGATATTTGGCCGGGTCACTATCAATGGACCACCCTGTATAGATAGTTGGTAGATGAAGTCCAGATGGTACGGTATCTGGCATCTTAATCGTCAACAGCGATTGCAGTGTGTCCTCTAGAAAACATTTGGACTTACGTACTACAATCGTAGAAATAGGAAAATTGGTCAGCTTAGAAAGAAGTACTGGTCATCCTTCCACCGCCTTCCGGATCTAAACCCCCTCCCTACTACCCTCTCCTTCTTGATAATCAGCCCTTCCCTGACAACCAATCACTTTGCCTCCTACATCTCTGATGTCTTTACCATCCCAGACGATCCCCAGTTTGATTACTCCCTCTTCCCGGATGTCCGCGATCGAACTGGTACCTCTGTCCCTCCCCTCGCTCCTGGTCTACAGTACTTGGACAACATTGCACACACCGAACTCAATGCCCCCATCACTACTGAGGATATCATTGCTACAGTGCGTACGAAACACAACACCGCTCCCAGTCACGATCGTGTCACCTATCGCCACCTTCGTGAAGCTCCTGCCTCCTTCCTCTCCACTCTGACCAGGCTCTATAATGTAGTCCTGGCCACTGGCTACTACCCCGACCTGTGGAAAACCACCCACATCCTGATGTTCCTTAAACCCGACAAACCGCCGTCCGCTGTCTCCTCCTACCATCCCATCAGCCTTACCTTGGTGTTCAGCTAGGTCCTGGAATCCATCCTTACCCGATGTATCCACCAGCATCTCCGCCAGCACCGCCTCATTCCCGTTACCCAGTGTGGCTTTCGGCCGTCCTTCTCTACCGATTACCTTCTCCTTCACCTCACTCATCTCCTCTCCAAATAGCTCAATTTCCGTCGTTCTGCTGTCTTCCTCTCCATCGACCTCGAACGCGCCTATGACCGTGTGTGGCATTCCGGTCTCCTCTTCAAGTTCCAAACCTTCGCCCTCCCTATTAACTATGTCCGTCTGATCAAGTCCTTTCTTTCCCAACGTCCTTCCTACGTCACCATCCATAGCACGGATTCCTACACCTTCTTCTCCTCCTCCGCCGGTGTGCCCCAAGGTTCCGTCCTCTCCCCTCTTCTGTACCTTTTGTATACGGCGGACATGCCTCTGCCTTCACCCACCATCCACCTTCTCCAGTACGCCGATGACACCGCCTTCCTTGCCCTTGCCCCCACCCTACAGCACTCCCAACAGCTTTTCCAATCCCATCTTGACCGGTTCACCACTTGGTGCAACCAGTTGTTGGTCAAGGTCAATCCTTCCAAAACCCAGGCGATCATTGTAGGCAAAACCACACCTTCCTTCCGCCTCCTAGACTTCTATGTCACCATCTATGGCCTTCCTATGCCCTCAGCCCCACCCTTAAGTATCTTGGCGTCACCCTTGACCGTCGCCTCTCCTGGACTCCCCATCTCCAGACAATCCAAGCCAAACCATGCTCCCGACTCTATCTTCTCAAGCTCCTTTCTGGCTGTCCATGGGTCTGGACCCCTCCACCATCCTCCACACCTATAAATCCCTTATCCGCCCTATCCTCTGCTGGAATCCATCCTTACCTGACGTATCCACCACCATCTCCGCCAGCACCGCCTCATTCCCATTACCCAGGGTGGCTTTCAGCCGCCCTTCTCTACCGATGACCTTCTCCTTCACCTCACTCATCTCCTCTCCGAACAGCTCAATTTCCGTCACTCCGCTATCTTCCTCTCCCTCGACCTCGAACCCTGCCTGGATCTCCGCCCCTCCTACCTTTTACAAATCCCTTCAAATCCTCGAACACCATGCTCTTCGCCTCGCCTATCGCATCCGTCTCCCCTCCCCCACGTGGATCCTGTACTACCTTATTCCGTTCCCCCACCTCCTCCTTTTCCTCGAATGGATACAGTTCCTCTACACCTCCAGTAAACTAGATCCTCCACATCCACTTGTCTCTCACATCCTCTCCCACCCCTGTCCGCTGCCACGCCTGTATTTCCACGTCCCACCTGCTCTCCATCTCTCCACTCTCCTTACCCCCTCCCTGATGATGCCCTCCTCCTCTCCATCTACCCCTCCTTTGATCCTCCCCTCCCACTTCCTGTGTTTTTTCCTCAGGGCACCCTCTCTCCCTTCTCTCTCCCTTCCCTCCCTCCTCCCTTCCTCCCCCCTCCTCCCCTGGGCTTCCCCTACCCCCCATACCTTCATTCCTCCCCCCATCTTTCCTCCCATTGGCATCTCTGTTCTCCCCTCTCCCTCCCCCACCACGTTCTTCCCCTCTTGGCAGTCCCCCGGACTCGAGCACGTTAAGTGGACATTCGCGCGCCGGAGATCATCGCCATTGGTTTAGTGTATGTGCCGTCGTCTTTGTGATTCACTGTGTTCGCCGCCCACATTCCTTTGTTCGCATGTGTCGTCTAAATCATCAGTGTTTGTGCACAGTGCCGACAGTTTTCTTGTTTTTCGTCGAATGTGAACGGCTTCATGTTTTTTTAATTATTGTATCTACTGTTTTTTAATCGCCATTCTGTTACTTTTCTGTCTTCATTGATTTTCTCTCTTATTGTACTGCTTGTGGCTGAAGAGCGGAGTAAAATTTTTCCGCTGCCAGCCCACCTTTTATGAGGTGCAAAATGACAATAAAGAAAAAAAAATGAAATTTTCACTCTACAGCGGAGTGTGCGCTGATATGAAACTTCCTGGCAGATTAAAACTGTGTGCCGGACCGAGACTCGAACTCGGGACTGACTTTTTTAAACTCATTTTGTTCGTTTCCGTTCGTTTCATCTGCTCGGGCCGGATGTCGCAAGACACCCGTTTCAGTTCGTCGTTGATCCATTAACTCAGTTTTTTTTTATTACAGAGGGCAGCTAACCCTCTGACCGAACACGCTGAGCTACCGTGCTGGCTTGACTGAGCTACCCAAGCACGACTCACGGCCCGTCCTCATAGCTTTAATTCCGCCAGTACCTCGTCTCCTACCTTCCAAACCTCACAGAAGCTCTCCTGCACTCCCAGGAGTGCTGGTTCTGCAGGTTCGCAGGAGAGCTTCTGTGAAGTTTGGAAGGTAGGAGACGAGGTACTGGCGGAATTAAAGCTATGAGGACGGGGCGTGAGTCGTGATTGGGTAGCTCAGTCAGTAGAGCACTTGCCCGCAGAGGGCAAAGGTCCCGAGTTCGAGTCTCGCTCCGGCACACAGTTTTAATCTGCCAGGAAGTTTCAAGAAAAAAAAGCTTTGAAAGAAGCCTTTTTCACGTCGTGGGCGTGAGCTTATTCGCACCCCTTCATCTACTAGATGTGAAGCCTGTCTTCTTTGTATCCTCTTCCAATGGTCTCATAGATTAGTACTAACTAATATTCTTGCCTCGTTCATGTCCATTACATTTCGTTAGGGTCTTATGTTACCAGTAGGACTAGCAACGTGTTTTGCGAATAATTTCCAAACTCGGTTACTATTTGTATGTGTTATCACCATGGTCCCACTAATTATGCCTTTCACCACTGAGTCTGGCAACCGCATGCTGTTCAATACGTATCTCAATGCATTATTATTATTATTATTATTATTTGATCGATGGGATTGTGGAAACATCACGTCAATTACCGTTAGGGAATCAGTTTAATTCGAATCTGAGCATTTCACAACTAGCGGTGTCGAGATGAATCATGCAGAATAAGTATTACGCGTTAGGTGGAACAGCGCGCAGGACGGGCGGCGTGTTTATACTGTATGCGCTGTCCATCAGTCAGAGACTAGTTGCGAGCGGAGTAACACGCCCGCGACAGACTCCAATGTACATGCGTACACCTATCGAATTTTCTCGTTGTAGGCCTCTAAACCAGTGTGGCAGACGTATGGCATACACAAACGATGAATGCATGGATATGCTTCAGGTCCTTGGTGCATCTGATAACCGGGCTTGTGTTGCCGCTCGTGAATATGCTGCTAGATATCCTTGTCGACGC
The DNA here is from genome assembly GCF_023864345.2 of Schistocerca serialis cubense. NCBI lineage: Eukaryota > Metazoa > Arthropoda > Insecta > Orthoptera > Acrididae > Schistocerca > Schistocerca serialis. The sequence goes on from NC_064640.1 coordinate 775,806,572, forward strand.
CATCCAGAGAAATATGTGTTTCGTCGTCTGGAGCTGCGCCTTCAGGAGTCAGGTTCTCTCCTTCCACCATCGCGTAACAGAGGTCGTCCACTTACTCGCCGTACTCCAGCTACTGAGGAAGCTATTGTGGAGGTCATGCACTAAGAACCTCAGCGAAGTACACGTAGCGTAGAAAGGCAGCTGCATGTCTCACAACACACGGTCGCTAACGTGCTGCACGAGCATAAGCTCTACTCGTATCATTATGCTTTCAAGCAACACCTGCATCCTGCAGATCGCCATCAGCGGATGAAATTCCGTGAATGGTTCCAACAACAACAGGAAGCCAACGATGACTTCGTGAACACCGTAACATGGTCGGATGAAGTAGCATTCACTCGTGAGGGTGTCTTCAATATGCACATTTCCCACCATTAGTGTGAGGTTAACTGGTACGTCACCCGACCGTGGATATCAAGTTCGCTTCGGTATCAACGTCGGGGCCCCTACGTGTTGCCTGACCAGTTGACTGTACGAAGGTATCATGCAGCCTTCTCCAACTATCTGCCTGATGCACTGAAAGATGTACCACTAAATGTTCGACAGAGCATATGGTCCAACATGATGGTGCACATCCAAACTCGAATTAATATGCGAAAGTATTTGGACAAAACATTTCCAGGGAAATGGCTCTGACATGGAGGTCCAGTTGTATGGCCACGGCGTTCACCTGACCTAAATCATGTAGTATAAATGACAAATAGATGTTGTGTTATTGTACTGTGCTATCATCTTTAACATCTCGAAACTGATACTGTTTTTGTACCTATGCTGTCCTATGACAAGTCATTTGTTTCACAAAATTTTGCAAATTTAGGATACATCTGACCTAGAAACGGTGTATATTACAGTATGAAATTAGCAAATAAAGAACATGCGCCCCAACCCAGGATCGATATCTCGATCTGCTGTAGGCTAACTCAACACTGTATCCAGTGCACCAACTGCACAGCGCGACTGCTGTGTGCGTAGTTACCATACATTTGGTTAGAGTGTTGCCAGATTGCCACTTTTTAACGTCCTTTTTCTGACAGATGTACTCGCCGGACGAAATTTTGTGACAGACATTTTTTTTTTATCGTTGGCATGTGAGGAGTCGCGCAGTGAAGCCCGAGTTCGCGAATTTCGCTCACGCTGTATTCTGACAGAAAGAAACTGCAACATCAAAAAATAAGTTGCGTAATAAAATTTTGGGTATACGTTAGCCTACGCAACATATTTAAGTAATTAATGCTACAAGATCACTGGTTAATGTAAGTGTGAGATACGCTATTGCAAATGTGAAATACTGCTACATTAATAACCGGTGTAACCGCCAGAATGTCACATCCAGACACGCAATGGTGCATGCATTGTGTTTGACAGATGGCAGAAGTCATTTGAGGTGGAGGTCCATGCCTGTTGCACTAGGTCAGACAATACAGGGATGGTTGATGCAATTTGTAGATGACACTGGAGTCCCATATGTGTTCCATTGCTGACAGACGTGAATATTGAACAGGCCAGTGAAAAAAAAAAAAAAAAAATGTTCAAATGGCTCTGGGTACTATGGGACTTAACAGCTGAGGTCATCAGTCCCCTAGAACTTAGAACTTCTTAAACCTAACTAACCTAAGGACATCACACACATCGATGCCCGAAACAGGATTCAAACCTGCGACCGTAGCGGTCGCGCGGTTCCAGACTGAGGCGCCTAGAACCACTCGGCCACCCCACCCGGCTGCCAGTGGAACATATCGACACTTAGTAGAGTACGTTGGGCTACAACAGCGGTACGTGGGCAAGCGTCATTCTTTTGGGAAACACCTCCTGGATTGCTGTTCGTGATTGACAGCACAACAGATCGAATCACCAGAGTGACGTACAAATTTGCGGTCAGGATTAGTGGGATTACCACGAGAGTGCTCCAGCTGTCAGAGGAAATCGCAGTCCTGACCATAATGCTAGGTGTATCCACTTTGTCTAGCACGCGGACAAGTTGGTTACAGGCCCTCAACTGTCCTCCAACTCGTGGCCATCACTGACATCGAGACAGAACCAGCTTTCGTCAGAAAACAGAACTGACCTCCACCCTGACCTCCAATGAACTCAGGCTTGACACCACTGAAGTCGCAAATGCGGTGGTTTGGCATCAGTGGAATATACGCTTCAGGTCGTCTGGGTCGGAGCTGTCTTCGCACTGATGACCACCATTAAAACGACGAATACACTGCCTGATAAAAAAATTGAAGCACGCAGAAGGCATAGTCAGGTGCCACTGTAATTTCACGTACACACTGTGGACAGGTCCGTAAATGCAATTCTCTGTGACACGTAGAACGTCCACCAGAGTGCATTAGTTTTGTTCGTGGTAGTGTTGTCACCAGGCCTTATATAGTACATAAAGTGTATGTACAGCGTCAGATATTTAGTGATACTGTGACGAACTCGGAAATATAGTGCACTTGAGTAAGACAGAGTTATCAGCACACGAAAGAATTTTAAAAGGGTCTCATTGTGGGTCTTATCGACCGAATAGTGCAACAATCATTTTTTTGGGGGGATTCAGATGGGACAATGACCCGATTTTGGACTGCATGGGAACGTGAGGACAGGCATATCCGTTGTCAAAGTTTCCAGTCAAGCACTACAAACGAGGCTTCTGATATTAAGCATCATTTACACAGCTATCCTTCACATCTACGCCTGCCATTCTAGAAAAAATAGTGCACGCCTTGCTAAATTCTGTGTCATTCTGCACCACTGGTCGGAGAGTAGCAGCACGATCACAACGGAATTCCCATCACATGCGTAGGCTGTCGCTGACACCCCAACACGAACGGCTGCGTTTGGAGTGGTGCCGTAACCAAAAAGTGTGGACGTTATTGAAGAACGCTGCATTGCATTCAGCGATGAATCACGGTTCTACACTACCTAGGATTACTATTGTCGGCGGGTCTGACAACGTCCAGGGAAGATGTCCCATTCTTTGAATGTTTTCAACAGTACAATGGTGCTACTCCTGGCATAATGTTGTGGGACGACTGGTAGTGACTGAGCAACTCTGATGGCACAACGGTACGTCACGCACAAGCTGTCCTCGTGTATTACATTTCACGTGACAATAACGTGGAGTCATTTTCCGACAGATCATAGCTCGTCCACACAAGGTACTGTCCTGTCACAAAAGTCCCCAGATCTGTCCCAATGGAATATGCGGGCGAGCGGCACTTCCATCCCAAGGCCATTGTCCAGACTGTCTAGAACCAGTCGTAATAGTTGGTAAGCTTGCCGCAAGACGGTCCAAAGGCCTTACGATATCCCTCCCAACCGCATCAGCACAAATTAACAAACAAACAAAAAATGGATCAAAGGGCTCTAAGTACTATCGGAATTAACATCTGAGGTCATCAGTCACCTAGACTTAGAACTGCTTGAACCTATCTAACCTAAGGACATCGCACGCATCCATGTCCGAGGCAGGATTCGAACCTGCGACCATAGCAGCAGTGCGGTTCCGTACAGAAGCGACTAGAACCGCTCGGCCACAGTGGCTGGCCACAAATTAACACAAATATCTTCAACATATAACTATTCCTTCGTTACTGGAGAATTCACCGGCTACGCTCGCTGACGAAAATGATACTACCCCTGTACTGGATTGAACTTGGGACCTAGAAACGACAGATATGCTTCGTACCCGCCGTAGCCCTCAGTGTTTCACAATCTCGCAACAGGCTACAGCAGTCCATTCACCCCCACCCCCCACCCGACCCCCGGGGGAACGTCTCACATCACAAACCTGTAACCCCAATGTTTGCGTGGTAGAGTAATTATGGTGTACGCGTACGTGGAGAAAATGTTTGCGCAGCAATCGCCGACATAGTGCAACTGAGGCGGAATAAGGGGAACCAGCCCGCATTCGCCGAGACAGCTGGAAAACCGCCTTAAAAACCATTCACAGGCTGGGCGGCACACCGGACCGCGACACTAATCCGCCGGACGTATTCGTGCCGCGGACAGTCACGTCTTCCCGCCCGGAAAGCAGCGTGTTAGATCGCAAGGTTAACCGAGCGGGCATACTACCCTTAATCTCAAAAACTATTCATTTGTATAATTCAGCTCTATTTGTAACAAACTTCTAGAACATATTTTCAGACCAAACACTAAGACATGCATGGAAAATGATGACCTTCACAATCGTAACCGTCTTGGATCCTATAAACACTGACCTTACGAAAGTTTTGAGAAAATTCAGGCAGTTGTCTCATATGTTTGTAGATGATGATCTCATTAATGACGGCAGTATTCATAGGAGAATAATTTGACTGGTCGTGTTGTCACGAAGTACAATTTTCCGAGGGGAGTGAGTGAGGCATAGAGACCAAATTTATTCAAGGCTATTTCCCTAAAGAAACGGGAATAGAAGTCAGTGCGGAAGAATTTGATGAGGATTAAGCTTTTGGAATTGATACTTAGGAATGTTTGGACACTGGGGACATATTTTTAGTCACCTCTGGAAACAGGGGCTGTAGTAAAACGGGGCAGTCCACGTATTCGGTATCATACAATTGGCGATGCAGCTCTTTTCCAGATCTAGGATTTGGAGGCCGACTTTTCTGATTTCACAGTAATTTTCAATCAGCTGTGTTCCTGGTTTACTTTGTATTTTGCATTTTTTTATTCAGGCACTTAGACACAACGTCGCAATGCAATACATCTCAAAGTACGTCTTGTTCTGTTCCACTGCACTCTGAGATATAAGACACAGTGCTCTCATTTGATTACTCGTCCCTCGAGTAGATTACCCAGTCTTTCATAAGCCTTCGGATAATCTTCTAAGGCTTGACATAACTGCTCTCGCTGACACGCTGCTCTAGTTCTTTAAACGTTTTAACGAGAGTACCGTACATTTCATTTCAAAGATGGCGCCAGACAAAAGAGTCTAGAGGATTCCGGTCACGTGACATTAGAGACCAAGGTAAACCCCTCGATTGACCTATTCCTCTTGGGTAGTGTAGGCGTGTTAGATATCGTCTTATATCCACACCATAATGTGCTGGTGTCCTATCATGCATGTATCATGGATCATGGACCATGTTTGAAATTTGAAGCCACTTACATGGAAGTCAAGTTTAGTGAAGTCAGTGGCTGCTAGTAAACATTTATTCTCTATTATTTCACAAACGTCTCCTTTGCGGATTCAGGTTTACTGGAATAATTTGCTTCTATTATCGTATACTTTCACCAGTCTCATTTTTCGCTTTTAACTGTGATACTCCCTGCTTGTACAGGTTTCTGAGGAGGAATCGCCAGTTTCAGAGATATGACAGGAAAGATCATTCGAAGTAAAAAATGTTTGTGAATATGGGCTCTAAAATGCCCATCTTAAGAGCTATGAGCACGTATTCATCTTCGTTAGTGTGAAATACAACTCTTCTACTCACAAGTGCTCATAGCTCTTAAAGATTTGCGTTTTAGAACTCATATTTATTTCACAACGTCTTGTTGTTTCGTCCAAAGTATACCCTCTGAAAGTATGGAAAGCAAAGAGCTTGAAAAGAGTTGTTTAATAGTATCGAAGATGAAGTGCTCATTGCTCTTAAGATATACATTTCAAAGCACACATTTATTAGACCTTTCTGCTTCGAACATTGGCTCCTGTCATGCTCCTGAATATTGACCATTCCTCCAGCTCTATTCTTTAAACGTCTGCATCAGCTGTAATTACGTTATCGTCAACATCTAGTTGACGTCTAGTTTTCTGTACTTCTTCCCGTTTTTAAGAATTTTCATAATATCGGTTGTATACCGTAGCGAATTTCTATCAGTATTAGGTTGAAATGAATGCATCTGTCTAATAATGGAGATGAATTTCGATCTCTTAAGAAATTCAGGATCAGATTAAAAAATCACGTAAGCGAGGCATCTCAATTAGGATAAAATTCATTTTCTCCAAGCAGTACATCTGTAATTTCTATGCATGTTTGAAAATATGTTTTTACGCTGCAGCGAGTCCTTAGTTGGACGTTTTTGAAAGAACATAACAAATTTAATTAACATATGCCACAGAGAGAAGCCTAGTTATTAGGCAGCTTTTGTTTTTGCATCATCAGATCACATTTATTCTCATTTTATGAAGTTTAATAAATAATTAGGGAATGTAGTCTTCTGTAGGTTAGGATAAACGTTTTACTCCGTGGAAGGAGTCGTTGAATGTTGTTGTCTAACTTTTAACAAGACGAGAAGTGTTCTTGAACTACATAGTGATATCCCATGCACAATAAAGTCACACTACTGATCTTGCAATGTAGACGACGTCTATGCCGCCAGCTACTCATGTCCTTGGTACAACTCCACGCAGCTGTGCATGGAAAATTTTGTTGTGAAGTGGAATGTCACCGTCTGCAGTTTTGGAGATAACACATTTTACCTGTGCTCATCAAATTCCTGGTAGTTTCCTGATATCTAATCGGAGACGGTCTCGGACCTTCAAGTTGCAACTCTCTCGTTACTAAGATTTACAGTTCTGTCTGAAATATTCAGTGAACATGTGGGAACACCAACTTTCCGTTAAGTGCTATATACGAGAGCATACCATTCACTGAAACACAATACTGCTCACTAAAGTGATAGGCAAATTTTGAAACTGTATACGCTGTAACGTGCCTCTAATGCTAACAATGAGTGTATTGTTATAAGCTTCTGCCACTTAACAATAGATAGGCTTGAACTTGTCTCAACCACTGGCTGAAGATTTTTTTAGTTACGTGCCAAAAATTGTGTTTAACTTAGTTTTTCATTTACAATAGCAGAGTATACTTTGGCAGCCAAAAAGTTCTTTCCGTAACCAATGGAACGTTAGGTTCATTAAGAATCCTCATTCTACCAGGGAATTACCACTTGCTAAAGTTTTAGTAACTAATATTAATGGCAGTGAAGATTAAAATTTTATTTGAACTCGGATAAAGGAAAGAAACTTTAATCCAGAGGGTCAGCCCATGAAGATTTAAGGTGCAAATCCATAGAACATGTAGGAAACGACGATTTTTTTAATTTTACTTATTTTTTTTTTTTTGACCGTGAGAAGAATGTGAATCATAAACGTGTTACTGCTCCAGGTATCTGAATTTCATTACAGAATTCATTTCTGTACGTGTGCAATTTTTTTCTGTCTGTTATTCACGTAACTTCCGTGTACCACCTAAATACTCTGCTCTTGTACGAAGCTGACAATACCCCAGACGGAATACGGAAATTGGGTCTTATGTGCAGTGACAATTCTTTGGCGGCAGGTAGACGTATTAAATAAGAGGGCGTCTTTCCAGGAACTCGACAACTTCTCGACGCATTTCTTGTAAAGCGTACCTAGTGATTCTGTGGCAAATATAAACATGCTTTTGACTCCAATTTTCCCTGGGCCTATGATATTCTCAAGACAAAACCAGGGTCGGACGTCATGCGGAATAGGTCGTATTTAAAGCAGAGATGTGACGTGACCTAGTGTTCACAACGTATAGTACAACTGGAGTACGGTAGGCCAACAGCGCCAAGCAACGCATGAGAAAAAATTTGGTCACTTCCTTTGATACTTTGATGATTCGTATACAAACCATATACGGGAAGAATAGTCAGGAAGGTATTCAAAACCTATTTGATTCCTTGATTAACAATCTAGTGTGTCCGAATGCAGCACGTTAAAGGTATTTCACAATTCGGTATTTAAAAAGTCGGAAAGCACCTACAGCTTCGTAAATCCTTGGTTGAGCAGGAATCTTCAGTTCCATTGCACGTATCTAACGGGCAGTTGCATTCATCTACGAGCGTAGCACACACATTCTATAACATTAACAAGAAGAGTATCTTTATTGGAAAACTAGCGTCTATGTGAGAAAGCGTCTAGAATACATTCCCTTCCCGTGCTAGCAAAACTTTCGTACTCACGCACATATTCCTTGGATTAACCTCACAACTGTTTTGAAATTCACTAGTATTACTACGATTTGTGTCTTTTAACAGGGATTAATATTTGCTGTTTGTGGAAGAAGGGTACTATTAGCGTTGTCTGGCGTTTCTTCTATCAAGCAAATGCTGAATGTGAACGCCATCTGTCAGTAGTCCATGAAAGTAAGTATTTACAATGCATCCGACCATTATCATCATTATTTAAAACGTGTAATGTATTATGAAACAAGTAGGGTAAATTTCATTTTTCCTGCGGACCTGATGCGATCTGTGTCTGTACAAGTGAATATTCCGTTGCTAATCGTAATGCTATGATGATAATATAGTGTTCTCGCAAGCTCTACGAATACTGAGACAGGACTATAAATATTACTGAAGAAAGCTCAACTTTCGGAAGGTCCGAGGCCGTCTGCGATATGAGTGTAGGAATCAACCAGGAACGGTGATGTGGGTAGCACCTCGCGGATAAAATCCGTGTGCACTAATTCCGCAGACGACGACGTTGACTTTCCTTTTCGAAAAAGTTTTCGCTGCTCAGTGATATGAAATGACATTTGGATTGGATTGTTTGGGGGAAGAGACCAAACAGCGAGGTCATCGGTCTCATCGGATTAAGGAAGGACGGGGAAGGAAGTCGGACGTGCCCTTTCAAAGAAACCATACCGGCATTTGCCTGGAGTGATTTAGGGAAATCACGGAAAACCTAAATCAGGATGGCCGGACGCGGGATTGAACCGTCGTCCTCCCGAATGCGAGTCCAGTTTGTATGAATTTACACTTTTAATGTAGTTAATTGGTTACGTGAACGATGTTCCCAAGAAACACTGATGGGTGAATCAATAGTACTAAGTGTGAGATTCTCACACGTGCTTGATGCAGGCATCTCTTTAAGCATCTGGCAATATGAACCGCCGCCTTACAATACATTGATTCACCTACGAAATTTGGTGTCAAGTATGTGTTTTTGTTTTAGAGCGAAAGAGATAATCGCAAGTACAACACTAAAAGGAAAAGTGATCAGAATTGCCGTTCAATCAATCAAACCTTCCCACAGAAAGCGATGAAATATGCAGCCATGAAACTCTTGAATCATTTACCCATTGGAATGTAATGTCTGATAGATAGTAGAAATGTTTCTAAACGTAGCTAAAACGTCGTTTGTCTTTGTCTACTTCTCTGCAACAGACGAACTCTTGAACAGAGTTAATTATTCATTTTAAAGTAAAATTTGTAAATCGCCAGTATGTATTTATCGTTTGCGTTGGCATTTTGTAGGATCACTCTTTCTTATGTTCCACGATTCTCTCATTTTTTTTCCATGGAGTCTCTTTCTATCCTGAGTCAATTTTGTCTCTCGTTTCTTTGGGACTTCATTCTCTGGTCTAACATTCCTCTTACATATCTTGTCTCTGAATATGTTTCTGTCTTCAATTTCCACTGGATCGGTTTGCGCTTTTTCTAGTTCAATTTTGACTTGACTCCCTTTGCGTACGTCATAATTCTGTTGGAGACTTGCTAGTGGAAGCCTGCTGATGTGCCGGTAGGACGTTAACCCTTCTTTTTCTGACATCTGCTGCTATGTCTGTCACCTTTTGTGTCGTTTTCCTAGAGTGCAATCTGTATCCCTCTTTTGTCAGCTTTGGGCTGAGAATTTTTGTCATGATTTAGCGTTCTTCCTTCAGTATGCTTTCCATGCCACTTTTCATATGGAGTATTAGTGTCTTACTTGCATACAGTAGTTCTAGCTTGATTACTATGATGTAGTGACTGATCTATGTTTGAATGGACATGCGTTACGTATTTTATATATCTTTCGTTCTGCCATAGGCTCTCTTCATTTTTTGTAGTAGAGTATAGTGAGATCTTTTCTCCTCCTATAGGCTAGAGGTTTTAAAATGTGCAACTCTGTTTGTCTTGTCATATTTTGTTTCTTGTTTTTTATGTTTAATTTTGAACAGTAGAATTCAGGCTCATGGAAAGAGTTTTGCAGGCCAACTTTGTCTGCACGTTCTTTTAGTATTTCCATTTTTTTGATGTTGTTGCTTCGTTATCCAAGAGTATGGCCAGGTCGTCTACGAGGGCTAGTTTTAGACTTCTATCTTGTCCCGGGATCGTCGTAATCGTGTTGCTTACCACTGTCCTTGGATTTTCAGTTTCTTTCCCATTTCCTCATTACTTTGTCCAGGACTACGCTGACCAATAGTTGGGATAATCAGTCGTCTTGGGGTACTCATATTTTAATCATGATGGGGTCAGAGATTTCAACGATGAATTTGACTTTCGATGTTGTACAGGCCAGCATCTATCTGATTAGTCGTAGTGTTTTTGGGTCGAGTCCCTGTGTTCTGCTGAACAAGTACTGTCGGTCAAAGGAATGGTATGTTTTCTCGAAATCTATGAAAGTGAAAATGACTGGAGTGTTCCTGATAACTGGTTGTTTTAGAATTGTCTTCAGATTCCAGATTTCTTCTGCGCATGAACAACCTAAGCGTTGTTCTAACTGTTGGTTGGTTTAAAAGAGGGAGGGAGGGACTAAACTGCTAGGTCATCGGTCTGTTCTAACTGTTCTTGAATCCTCTGGAGTAAGCATGCTAGGAAGATTTTGTAAGTGATCCGCAGCAGGGAGATCCTTCTGTAGTTGCTCACATTCGCCCTTTCTCCTTGCTTGTGCAGCAGGTAAATAAAGAGCTCATTTACAGTAGCCAGAAAGTTTTTCTGTTTACCAGATGGTTGTGATTACTTGTGTAAGCCCCTGTAAAAACGCTATAGGTGCAAGATTCTTTAGTGGCTCTGCAGAGACGCCGTCTTCACCGGACGTCCTGTTATTTTTTTAAATTTAAGTATATGTTTCCAAATCTCTTCACCTCTTGTTGGGTGTCATTCTGGGTGATTGGAGGTGCAGTACGCTGCTGGGGGTCCTGTTTCAGTCTCAGGGTCGTTACGGAGATCAGAGAAATGACGTGCCGGACAATTCTCTTGAATGGTTAATGCAAGTTTTTCATCCTGTTTTCTGAAGCATAATTTTTGAGGTGTGTACCGGCGAATCCTCCTTGCGAAAGTCCTATGGAATTCTCTCGTGTTGTGGCTGTGGAAAGTTTCCTCTACAGCGTCTGGTTGCTCCTTGACGTACTTTCTCTTGGTTTGCCTAAATAGTTTTATTGTCTGTTTTCTGGACTCGTTAAAACGGTATAGCATTTCTGGGGATGTTTTACTGTTTTATTCCTGCGTCTTTCTTGTGCGTTTCTACATTCACAGTCCCACCATGGGTGTGTAGTGCTCTTTCTACGTGGTATCAGTTCTTTTTCTTTTTGCGTGAACTTTCTATGGAATTCTTCCGATGTGCTTGCTTGTTGTCTTTCCCATTCGTGCTTTATGTTGGATTCTATGATCTTTCTCGTGCCAAACAACTCTACGTATGTTCTTTTCTGAAGGAGTTTCTTCGGTGAAAATTTATATCGATTTAAGTTAGACAGTAGGTTGAATCAACATTCGCACATCCTCGAACTTGAATTCATGGATCTCTTTCTGGACTGAATAGGATATCGCTAAATGGTCTATTTGTAATTCTTCCATCTGTTCTACGAGTGACCTCCATATTTTCTGTTTTCTGAGGGATTTTGTGAGGGATTTTGTGAGGGATGTTGACATAATCTTCTATTTGTTCTGCTGGCATAGTTCAATGAGACTCATGCCATTTTTGTTTGTATATTTGTGAAATATTTCCACAGTTTTCTGGTGACATTTATCTCTGCCGATTTGTGCACTCAAGTCACCTAGCGAAATTTTTATGACGTCTTTGGGGATCTTGGTCATCACTGTTTCTAATGTTGCCTATAATTTCTTTGATGGTTTACGGTTTTTTTTGTTATCCTCATTTGTGGGCGCATGTACGTTGATCTTCTCTAACTGAATAGATTATCTTCTTGTGTACTACGAAGACCATGCCCAGAAGTGGAGCACCCCTGGCGACTGGTATCTCTATCTTGTTCTTCAATGTAGGGTAGTTTCCGTAAGCCAGTGTGTCTTCTTCTGTTATACGAGATTCCTGCAGGGTAAGTATCACTATCTTTTGTTTGTCGAGACCTAAAGTTAGGTTGTGCAGTTTTCCTGGCTGGATCAGTGTGCTTATGTAAGAGTTTTTAGATCACGAATCAAAATGGTTCAAATGGCTCTAAGCACTATGGGACTTAACATCTGAGGTCATCAGTCCCCTAGACTTAGAACTACTTAAACCTAACTAACCTAAGGACATCACACACATCCATGTCCGAGGCAGGATTCGAACCTGCGACCGTAGCGGTCGCACGGTTCCAGACTGGGGCAACTAGAACCGCTCGGCCACAGCGGACGGCGCTGCACAAGCAAGGAGACAGGGCGAATGTGAGCAACTACAGAGGAATCTCCCTGCTACAGATCACCTACAAAATCTTCGCAGCGTGCTTACTTCATAAAACTCAAGAACAGTTAGAACAGACCGATGACCTGGCAGTTTGGTCCCTCCCCCCCTCTTTTAAACCAACCAACAGTTAGAACAACGGTCAGGTTGTTCATGCGCAGAAGAAATCTGGAATTTGAAGACAATTCTAAAATCCACAGTTATCAGGAATACTCCAGTCATTTGCACTTTCATAGATATCGAGAAAACATACTATTCCGTTGACCGACAGTATCTTAGAATGCAGGGACTCGACCCAAAAACACTACGATTACTCAGACAGATGCTGGCCGGTACATCGAAAGTTAAATTCATGGGTGAAATTTCTGACCCCATCATGATTAAAACGGGAGTATTCCAAGACGACGGATTATCCCCACTATTGGTCAGCGTAGTCCTGGACAAAGTAATGAGAAAATGGGAAAGAAACCGAAAATCCAAGGACAGTGGTAAGCAACACGACTACGACGTTCCCGGGACAAGATAGAAATCTAAAACTAGCCCTCGTAGACACCTGCCCGTACTCTTGGATAACGAAGTAACAACATCCAAAAGATAGAAATACTAAAAGAATGTACAGAAAAAGTAGGAGAGCGAATGTCTTTACATGAGTCTAAATTCTTCTGTTCAAAATTAAACATAAAAAATAAGAAACAAAATACGACAAGATAAACAGAGTTGCACATTTTAAAACCTCTAACCTCTAGGAGGAGAAAAGATCTCACTAGACTGTACTACAAAAACTCAAGAGACCCTATGGCTGAACGCAAGACATATAAAATAGAAACTCATGTCCATTCAACATAGATCAGACACTGCATCGTATTAATCAAGCTAGAACTACTGCATGCAAGTGAGACACTAACACTCCATATGAAAAGCAACTTGGAAAGCATACTGAAGGATGAGCGCAAAATCATGACAAAAATTCTCAGCCCAAAGCTGACAGAAGGGAGATACAGATTTCATTCTAGGAAAACGACACAGAAGGTGTCAAACGTAGCAGCAGATGTCAGAAGAAGAAGGGTTAGCGTCCTACCGGCACATCAGCAGGCTACCACCAGCAAGACCCACTAACAGAATTACGACGTACGTAAAGGGGGATCAGTCAAAAATGACCTAGAAAAAGTGCAAATCGATTGAGTAGAAATTGAAGACAGAAACATATACAGAGACAAGATTTATAATAGGAATGTTAGGCCAGAGAATGAAGTCCCAAAGAAAAAAGGGACAAAATGGACTAAGGATAGAAAGAGACTCCATGGAGTGAAAATGAGAGAATCGTGGAAGATCAGAAAGAGTACTTAAACGAGGCAGAATGCTTTGTGTGATCCTACAAAATGGCGACGCAAACAATATATACAAGCTGGCGATTTACAAATTTTACTTTATAAATGAATATTTAACTCTGTTCAAGAGTTCCTCTATTGCAGAGAAGAAGTAGACATAGAGAACGACTTTTTAGCTTCGTTTAGAAACATTTCTAGTACCTATCAGATATTACATTCCAATGGGTAAATCATCATGGCTGCAATTTCATCCCTTTCTGTGGGAAGGTTTGATTGATTACAAGGCAAACCTGATCACTTTTCCTTTTAGTAGGGTACTTTCGAATATCTCTTTTGCTCTCAAACACAAATGCATTTTTGACAGCAAATTTCTTAAGTGATCGATGTATTGTAAAGCGGGGGTTCATATTACCAGATGCTTAAAGAGATGCCTGCATCAAGCACGTGTGAGAATCTCACACTTAGTACTATTGATTCACCCAGCAGTGTTACTTGGGAACAACGTTCACGTAACCAGTTGGCTACATTAAAAGTGTAAATTTATGTGACTGAGCAGCGAAAACTTTCTCGAAAAGGAAGGTCATCGTCACCGTCTGCGGAATTAGTGCACACGGATTTTATCCGCGAGGTGCGACCGACATCACCGTTCCTGGTTGATTCCTATCCTCATATCGCAGACGGCCTCGGACCTTCCGACAGCTTACCTTTATTCAGTAATATTTATAGTCCTGTCTCAGTATTCGTAGAGCTTGCGAGAACACTATTTTTCCATCATAGCATTATGCTTGGCAACGGAATATTCACTTGTACAGCACACAGACCGCATCAGGTCCGCAGGAAAAATGAAATTTACCCTACATGTTTCATAATACATTACACGTTTTAAATAATGATGATAATGGTCGGATGCATTGTAAATACTTACTTTCATGGACTACTGACAGATGGCGTTCACATTCAGCATTTGCTTGATAGAAGAAACGACAGACAACGCTAATAGTACCCTTCTTCCACGAATAGCAAATATTAATCCCTGTTTAGTGGTCCGCTGTCAAAAGACACAAATCGTAGAAATACTAGAGAATTTCTAAACAGTTGTGAGGTTAATCCAAGGAATATGTGCGTGGGTACAAAAGTTTTACTAGCACGGGAAAGGAAGGTATTCCAGACGCTTTTTCACATTAGACGCTATTTTTCCCGTAAAGATACTCTTTTTGTTAATGTTATAGTATGTGTGTGCTACGCTCGTAGATGAATGCAACTGCCCGTTGGATACAAGCAATGAAACTGAAGATTCTTGCTCAAACAAGGATTTACGAAACTGTAGATGCTTTCAGACGTTTTAAATTCCGAATTGTGAAATACCTTTAACGTGCTGCATTCGGACACACTAGATTTTTAATCAAGGAATCAAAGAGGTTATGGATTCCTTCCTGACTATTCTTCCCGTATATGGTTTGTATACGAATCA
Source organism: Schistocerca serialis cubense (assembly GCF_023864345.2). Taxonomy (NCBI): domain Eukaryota; kingdom Metazoa; phylum Arthropoda; class Insecta; order Orthoptera; family Acrididae; genus Schistocerca; species Schistocerca serialis. The sequence goes on from NC_064640.1 coordinate 775,821,750, forward strand.
TCAAAGCATCAAAGGAAATGACCAAATTTTTTCTCATGCGTTACTTGGTGCTGTTGGCCTACCGTATTCCAGCTGTACTATTCGTTGTGAACACAAGATCACGTCACATCTCTGCTTAAAATGCGACCTATTGTTCTATCTCGCATGACGTCCGACCCTGGTTTTGTCTTGAGAATATCATAGGCCCAGGGAAAATTGGAGTCAAAGGCATATTTATATTTGTCACAGAATGACTAGGTACTCTTTTCAAGAAACGCATCGAGAAGTTGTCGAGTTCCTGGAAACACACCCTCTTATTTAATACGTCTACCTGCCGCCAAAGAATTGTCACTGCAAATAAGACGCAGTTTCCGTTTCCGTATCGGATAGTGTCAGCTTTGTACAAGAGTGGAGTAATTAGGTGCTACACGGAAGCTACGTGAATAATACACTGGCAAAAATTGCACATGATCAGAAATGAATTCTTTAATGAATTTCAGATACCTGGATCAGTAACACATTTAGAATTCGCATTATTCTCACGATTAAAAAAAGTACGTCGTTTCCTACATGTTCTATAGATTTGCCCTTAAATCTTCATAGGCTGACCATTTTGACTATAGTTTCTTTCCTTTACCAAGTTCAAATAAAATTTTAATTATCACTGCCGCAGTATTAGTTTTTAAAACATTAGCGGGCTGTAATTCCCAGCTAGAATGAAGTTTCTTGATGAACTTAACGTTCCATTTGTTACGGAAAGAACTTTTTGGCTGCCAAAGTATAGTCTACTATTGTATGTGCCCCAATTGAAATGTAAGTTAAACACAGTTTTTTGCTGAGAGAAGTTCAAGCCTATCTGTTGTTAAGTGTCTCCGATTAGATATCAGGAAACTACGAGGAATTTCGTGAGCACAGGTAAAATGTGTTATGTACAAAGCTGCAGACGGTGACATTCCAATTCACAACAAAATTTTCCACGCGCAGCTGCGTGGAGTTATACTGTGGATATGATTATCTGGGGGCATAGACGTCGTCTATATTGCGAGATTAATAGTGCGACTTTATTGTGCATGGGATATCACTATGTTGTTCAAGAACACTGCTCGTCTTGTTAAAAGTTAGACAACCCCATTCAACTACTCCTTCGACTGGGTAAAACGTCCTTTCTAACGAACAGAAGACTAGAGTCCCTAAATATTTATTAAACTTCATAAAATGAAAATTAATGTGATCTGATGATGCAAAAATACAAGACCGTAAAAGCTGCCTAATAACTAGACTTCTCTCAGTGGCATATGTTAATGAAATTTCTTATGTTCTTCCAAAAACTTCCAACTAAGCACTCGCTGCAGAGTAAAGACACATCTTCAAACATGCATAGAAATTAGATGCATTGCTTGGAGAAAATAAATTTTATCCTAATTGAGATGCTTCGCTTACGTAATTTTTAAATATGATCTTTAAATTTCTTAAGAGAACTTGATTCACCTCCTTTATTAGACAGAGGCATTCATTTCAACCTACAAAAGTAAAATAAACAATACAGACAGAAATTCGCTACGGTATACAACCGATATTGTGAAAATTCTTAAACAACGGAAGAAGGACAGAAAACTATACGTTAACTAGATGTTGACGATAACGTCATTACAGTTGAAACAGACGTTTATAGAATAGAGCTGGAGGAATGGTCAATATTCAGGAGCATGACAGGAGCCAATATTCGAAGCGAGAAGGTCTAATAAATGTGTGCTTTGAAATGTATACCTTAAGAGCATGAGCCCTTCATCTTCGATACTACACTCCCGGAAATTGAAATAAGAACACCGTGAATTCATTGTCCCAGGAAGGGGAAACTTTATTGACACATTCCTGGGGTCAGATACATCACATGATCACACTGACAGAACCACAGGCACATAGACACAGACAACAGAGCATGCACAATGTCGGCACTAGTACAGTGTATATCCACCTTTCGCAGCAATGTAGGCTGCTATTCTCCCATGGAGACGATCGTAGAGATGCTGGATGTAGTCCTGTGGAACGGCTTGCCATGCCATTTCCACCTGGCGCCTCAGTTGGACCAGCGTTCGTGCTGGACGTGCAGACCGCGTGAGACGACGCTTCATCCAGTCCCAAACATGCTCAATGGGGGACAGATCCGGAGATCTTGCTGGCCAGGGTAGTTGACTTACACCTTCTAGAGCACGTTGGGTGGCACGGGATACATGCGGACGTGCATTGTCCTGTTGGAACAGCAAGTTCCCTTGCCGGTCTAGGAATGGTAGAACGATGGGTTCGATGACGGTTTGGATGTACCGTGCACTATTCAGTGTCCCCTCGACGATCACCTGTGGTGTACGGCCAGTGTAGGAGATCGCTCCCCACACCATGATGCCGGGTGTTGGCCCTGTGTGCCTCGGTCGTATGCAGTCCTGATTGTGGCGCTCACCTGCACGGCGCCAAACACGCATACGACCATCATTGGCACCAAGGCAGAAGCGACTCTCATCGCTGAAGACGACACGTCTCCATTCGTCCCTCCATTCACACCTGTCGCGACACCACTGGAGGCGGGCTGCACGATGTTGGGGCGTGAGCGGAAGACGGCCTAACGGTGTGCGGGACCGTAGCCCAGCTTCATGGAGACGGTTGCGAATGGTCCTCGCCGATACCCCAGGAGCAACAGTGTCCCTAATTTGCTGGGAAGTGGCGGTGCGGTCCCCTACGGCACTGCGTAGGATCCTACGGTCTTGGCGTGCATCCGTGCGTCGCTGCGGTCCGGTCCCAGGTCGACGGGCACGTGCACCTTCCGCCGACCACTGGCGACAACATCGATGTACTGTGGAGACCTCACGCCCCACGCGTTGAGCAATTCGGCGGTACGTCCACCCGGCCTCCCGCATGCCCACTATACGCCCTCGCTCAAAGTCCGTCAACTGCACATACGGTTCACGTCCAGGCTGTCGCGGCATGCTACCAGTGTTAAATACTGCGATGGAGCTCCGTATGCCACGACAAACTGGCTGACACTGACGGCGGCGGTGCACAAATGCTGCGCAGCTAGCGCCATTCGACGGCCAACACCGCGGTTCCTGGTGTGTCCGCTGTGCCGTGCGTGTGATCATTGCTTGTACAGCCCTCTCGCAGTGTCCGGAGCAATTATGGTGGGTCTGACACACCGGTGTCAATGTGTTCTTTTTTCCATTTCCGGGAGCGTATTAAACAACTCTTTGCAAGCTCTTTGCTTTCCAACAACTCTTTGCAAGCTCTTTGCTTTCCATATTTTCAGAGGGTATACTTTGGACGAAACAAGACGTTGTGAAGTAAATATGAGTTCTAAGATGCATATCTTTAAGAGATATGAGCACTTTTGAGTATAAGAGTTGTATTTCACTCTAACGAAGATGAATATGTGCTCATAGCTCTTTAGATGGGCATTTCAGAGCCCATATTCACAAACATTTTTTTAGTTCGAATGATCTTTCCTGTCATATCTCTGAAACTGGCCGTTCCTCCTCAGAAACCTGTACAAGCAGGGAGTATCACAGTTAACAGCGAAACCTGAGACTGGTGAAAGTATAGGATAGTAGAAGCAAATTATTCCAGTAAATCTGGAGACGTTTGTGAGATGATAGCGAATAAGTGATTAGTAGCCGCCACTGACTTCACTATGAAATTTGTCCTAGTTAATACAAATCTGTTTGACGTCTAAACTTCCAGGTAAGTGGCTTCAAATTTCAAACATGATCCATGATCCATGGTACATGCATGATAGGGCACCAGCACATTATGGTGTGGATATAAGACGATATCTAACACACCAGCACTACACAAGAGAAATTGGTCGATCAAGGCCTTTACCTTGGTCTCTAATATCACGTGACCTGAATTTTCTAGACTTTTTTGTCTGGTTCCATCTCTGAAATGAAATGTACGGTACTCCCGTTAAAACGTTTAAAGAACTAGAGCAGCGAGTCAGCGAGAGCAGTTATGTCAAGCGCTAGAAAATTACCCGAAAGACAGGGTAATCTACTCGAGGGACGAGTACAGTATTATATTCAAATGAGACTACTGTTCTTATATCTCAGGATGCAGTGGAACAGAACAAGACGTACTTAGAGGTGTATTGCATTGCGATGTTGTGCCTAAGTGCCTGAATAAAAAAATGCACATACAAAGTAACCAAGGAACACAGCTGAGTGGAAATTACTGTGAAATCAGAAAAGTTGGCCTCCAAATTCTAGATCTAAAAAAGAGCTGCATAGCCAATTGTACGATACCGAATACGTGGGGACTGCCCCGTTTTACTATAGCCCCTGTTTCCAACGGTGACTAAAAATATGTCCCCAATGTCCAAACATTCCTAAGGATCAATCCCAAAAGCTTAATCGTCACCAAATTCTCCCGCACTTACTTATATTCTCGTTTCTTTAGGGAAATAGCCTTGAATAAATTTGGTCTCTATGCCTCACTCACTCCCCTCGGAAACTTGTACTTCGTGACAACACGACCGGTCAGAATATTCTCCTATGAATACTGCCGTCATTAATGAGATCATCATCTACAAACGTATGAGACAACTGCCTGAATTTTCTCAACACTTTCATAAGGTCATCGTTTACAGGATTCAAGACAGTTACGATTGTGAAGGTCATCATTTTCCGTGCAGGTCTTTGTGTTTGGTCTTAAAAGATATTCTAGATGAGACGCTTTTAAAATTCTTTGGTGTAGTGATAACTCTGTCTCACTCAAGTACACAGCATTTTCTAGTTCTTCACTGGGATCACTAAATATCTGACGCTGTACATACACTTTATGTACTATACAAGGCCTGGTGACAACACTACCACGAACAAAACTAATGCACTCTGGTGGACGTTCTACGTGTCACAGAGAATTGCATTTACGGACCTGTCCACAGTGTGTACGTGAAATTACAGTGGCACCTGACTATGCCTTCTGCGTGCTTCAATTTTTTTTATCAGGCAGTGTATTCGTCGTTTTAATGGTGGTCATCAGTGCGAAGACAGCTCCGACCCAGACGACCTGAAGCGTACATTCCACTGATGCCCAACCACCGCATTTCCGACTTCAGCGGTGTCGAGCGTGAGTTCATTGCAGGGCAGGGTGGAAGTAAGTTGTGTTTTCTGACGAAAGCTGGTTCTGTCTCGATCTCAGTGATGGACACGAGTTGGTTACAAGGAGGATAGTTGAGGGCATCAACCAACTTGTCTGCGTGCTGGACACAGTGGTTAAAAACCAGGCATTATAGTCAAGGGTGCGATTTCCTCTGACAGCTGGAGCCCTCTCGTTGCAATCCCACTAACCCTGACAGCAAATTTGTACGTCGCTCTGGTGATTCGACGTGTTGTGCTGTCATTCACGAACAGCAGTCCAGGGGGTGTTTCCCAATGACTGTACTAAGTGTCGACATGTTCCATTGGCCTGTTCAATATCCACGTCTGTCTGTAATGGAACACATATGGGACTCCAGTGTCATCTACAAACGGCGTCAACCGTCTCTATACTGTCTGACCTAGTGCAACAGGCATGGACCTCCACCTCAAATGACTTCTGCCATCTGTCAAACACAATGCATGCACCATTGCATGTCTGGATGTGACATTCTGGCGGTTACACCGGTTATTAATGTAGCAGTATTTCACATTTGCAATAGCGTATCTCACACTTACATTAACCAGTGATCTTGTAGTATTAATTACTTAAATATGTTGCGTAGGCTAACGTATTCCCGAAATTTTATTACGCAACTTATTTTTTGATGTTGCAGTTTCTTTCTGTCAGAATACAGCGTGAAGCGAAATTCGCGCACTCGGGCTTCGCAGCACGACTCCTCACATGCCAACGATAAAAAATATGTCTGTCACAAAATTTCGTCCGGCAAGTACATCCAGCAGAAAATGGACGTTAAAAAGTGGCAATCTGACAACAGTCTAACCAAATGCATAGTAACTAAGCAGCACAGAGCAGTCGCGCTGTGCAGTTGGTGCACTGGATACAGTGTTGAGTTAGCCTACGGGAGATCGAGATTTCGATCCTGGGTTGGGGCACATGTTTTTTATTTGCTAATTTCATACTGTAATATACACCGTTTCTAGGTCAGATGTATCCTAAATTTGCAAAATTTTGTGAAACAAATGACTTGTCATAGGACAGCATAGGTACAAAAACAGTATCAGTTTCGAGATGTTAAAGATGATAGCACAGTGCAATAACACAACATCTATTTGTCATTTATACTACATGTAATATGAGGACTCAGATGTCGCGCATTAGCAACGAGTGACAATAATAATGTCCGAATTAATGATAGCATGATCTTCACAATAGAGCACGTTGTCCTCAGAACAACAGATGCTCAAAGCGACCTCCCCGCACGTCCAAACATTGCGCAACCAGCCGGATCATACAGCTCTGGACCCTTTGCAGCAAAGCTGCGTCCACAGTAACAAGAGCAGCATGAACACGCGCTACCAATTCTTCCATATTCGTCAGCTATGTAGAGTACAGGTGCTCCTTCAGATGTCCCCACAGGAAGAAATCCAGGAGATTTAGGTCAGGTGAACGCGGTGGCCATACAACTGGACCTCCACGTCAGAGCCATTTCTCTGAAAATGTTCTGTCCAAATACTGTCGCACATTAATTCGAGTTTGGATGTGCACCATCATGTTGAACCATGTCCTCCGTCGAACATGTAGTGGAACATCTTTCAGTGCATTAGGCAGATGGTTTGAGAGGACTGCATGATACTTTCGTATAACCAACTGGTCAGGCAACATGTAGGGGCCCAAACACCTGTCTCCCAATATTCCGGCCCCGACGTTGATACCAAAGTGAACTTGATATCCACGGTCGAGTGACGTGCGTGTTAATCTCACACTAATGGTGGGCATTGTGCATATTGAAGACACCCTCACAAGTGAATGCTGCTTCATCCGACCATATTACGGTGTTCAAATGGTTCAAATGGCTCTGAGCACTATGGGACTTAACAGCTGTGGTCATCAGTCCTCTAGAACTTAGAACTACTTAAACCTAACTAACCTAAGGACATCACACACATCCATGTCCGAGGCAGGATTCGAACCTGCGACCTTAGCAGTCGCGTGTTTCCGGACTGCGCTCCTAGAACCGCGAGACCACCGCGGCCGGCATTACGGTGTTCACGAAGTCATCGTCGGCTTCCTGTTGTTGTTGGAACCATTCACGGAATTGCATCCGCTGATGGCGATCTGCAGGATGGAGGTGTTGCTTGAAAGCATAATGATACGAGTAGAGCCCATACTCGTGCAGCAGGTTAACGACCGTGTGTTGCGAGACATGCAGTTGCCTTTCTACGCTACGTGTACTTCGCTGAGGTTCTTGGTGCATGACCTCCACAATAGCTTCCTCAGTAGCTGGAGTACGGCGAGTAAGTGGACGACCTCTGTTACGCGATGGTGGAAGGAGAGAACCTGACTCCTGAAGGCGCAGCTCCAGACGACGAAACACATATTTCTCTGGATGGCGTCGACAAGGATATCTAGCAGCATATTCACGACCGGCAACACAAGCCCGGTTATCAGATGCACCAAGGACCAGAAGCATATCCATGCATTCATCGTTTGTGTATGCCATGCGTCTGCCACACTGGTTCTAGAGGTTTACAATGTGAAAATTCGGTACATGTACGCATTTACATTGGAGTCTGTCGCGGGCTTGTTACTCCGCTAGAAACTAGTCCCTGTCTGATGGACAGTCCGCAGCTCGTGGTCGTGCGGTAGCGTTCTCGCTTCCCACGCCCGGATTCCCGGGTTAGATTCCCTGCGGGGTCAGGGATTTTCTCTGCCTCGTGATGACTGGGTGTTGTGTGTTGTGTGATGTCCCTAGGTTAGTTACGTTTAAGTAGTTCTAAGTTCTAGGGGACTGATGACCATAGATGTTAAGTCCCATAGTGCTCAGAGCCATTTGTCTGATGGACAGCGCATACAGCATAAACACGCCGTCAGTCCTGCGCGCTGTTCCACCTAACGCGCACTACCCCTCTGGCAGATATTGTTCTGCATGATTCATCCCGACACCGCTAATTGTGAAATGCTCAATCTCGAATTAAACTGTTTCCCTAGTGGTAATAGACGTGATGTTTCCACAATCGCCGGCCGAAGTGGCCGTGCGGTTCTAGGCGTTGCAGTCTGGAACTGCGAGACCACTACGGTCGCAGGTTCGAATCCTGCCTCGGGCATGGATGTGTGTGATGTCCTTAGGTTAGTTAGGTGTAACTAGTTCTAAGTTCTAGGGGACTAATGACGTCAAAAGTTGAGTCCCATAGTGCTCAGAGCCATTTGAACTATTTTTTTCCACAATCCCATCGATAAAATAATAATAATAATGATAATAATACATTGAGACACGTACTAAAAAGTATGCTGTTTCCAGACTCGATGGTGAAAGACATAATTAGGGGGACCATGGTGATAACACATACAAATAGTAACCGAGTTTGGACATTATTCGCAAAGCACGTTGTTAGTCTTGCTGGTAACGTAAGAGCCTAATGAAATATAATGGACATGAACGAGGCAAGAATAGTATTTGGTACTAATCTATGGGACAATTGGAGGAGGGTACAAGGAAAACAGGTTTTGCATCTAGTAGACGAAGTGGTGCGAATAAACTCACGCCCGCGACGTGAAAAGGCTTCTTTTAAAGCTGACCAATTTACCATACCACCTGAACTACATGTACCAAATAAAAAACATATCCCTCTACCCAGCATCGAACCATCGACCTCCTGTATGCCGGCCGAAGTGGCCGTGCGGTTACAGGCGCTGCAGTCTGGAACCGCAAGACCGCTACGGTCGCGGGTTCGAATCCTGCCTCGGGCATGGATGTTTGTGATGTCCTTAGGTTAGTTAGGTTTAACTAGTTCTAAGTTCTAGGGGACTAATGACCTCAGCAGTTGAGTCCCATAGTGCTCAGAGCCATTTTTTGAACCTCCTATATGTTAATCGAAAGCCGTATACACTACGACACTAGTATGTGGTCACAATAGCGGTTACCATACATGTGGTTAGAGTGTTGCCAGACTGCCACTCTTTAACGTCCTTTTTCGCGCTCCGAAGCCCGAGTGCGCGAATTTCGCTGTATATACGCAGCATGTGATTCCTCATCCAGATTGAAGGCAAAAACTTACCTAGAAAAATGAGATCGAAAATTGAAAACACATGTTTGAATGCGAGGAGCTGACATCACTGTCACATTGTGTAGCCGCGTCTGGTATACAGAGATACGTCTATCAGCACTCAAAGCTGTACCAGCCATAGTAGTTCACTGAGTAGGTTTCTGGGACATCAAACCCACGCACATCACGAAACTATGCTTCGAATCCTTGTCAGGTTTCTTTTTCTGGTTTGGTCCTCCATTCCCTAGTTCTCGTCGTTTACAAGCAGGACATCATTTTCTCACATGTCAGTAGCCTCTCACACAACATTAAACTGGATGCATGTATCTACTAATTGTGCAGTGCACTGCTATAACTGGTTTTGTCAAGTTCATGAAGTAAGGCGTTTCAATGGCGTAGACAATCGATGAATGGATTGATATGTTTTTTCTGCTGGGTGTTTCCTAAGAATGTTTCTCGTTGCCTGCAGCAACGCATTCCAGGGAGCGGCAGTCTTCGTCCACAACTAATGGACGAAGCTCGTCCAAGCACTAGACGTACACCATAAAAAGATGTCGCAGTTCTTGCAGCCGTTCCCCAACCACCTCGGCGAGGTACCCCTAGTTCCGCCTTATGCTTCGAGAGGGCAACTTGTTTTTACGTCATCCTGTACCACAGCAGTGCGTGTGTCGAATTTGGGTTTACTTAGCCTTGTGTGTGTAACGGCTGGTCTCATTGTTCTTTCCTAGCGGAGTTTGTTGTTGGTTTGTTCTCTTGTGGTGGCGTTCTAAACCCGCGCCATGATGTCTGTTGGGTCTCCCAAGAATATTCCTTGAGGGGGTACCATTCGTTTCAGTTTTGACTGCAGTACGCATCATGTTCAGTCAGGCGTTTTATAAATTCACGACTGGTTAGTCCATACGATTCGCGTTACATCTGATCAAGTAGATACTGCTTATTTTGTTTCTGATTTGCATGCATTTAATATTTCTTCCCACCTGAATGTTTGTGGTTACTACATTCATGTTATGCATGCAGGGTTAGAAGGAACCTGCTTCCTTTTTAATGAAGGTGGCCATTTCATATCCAACTATTTGCGACGTGTTACGGATTTAACGTCGTCCTATGAAAAACGGCGTCCGTTGTAAGTAGCTGAAGTAGTATATCTGCAAACTGCTGTCTACTTCTGCAGCTTTAGAGGACATTGTGGAGACATAATACCGCACTTCTTGCGATTTTGTGCCGTTACCGACACGTTCAGACGTGGCCCTGCTGCTGTTAAGGTGCCTGGACTGGTAGCACAATTTAAACGTCGGGATGGAGAAAATTTTGAAGTCAGCCCTCTCAGATTTTGCCTACCCGAGAAGGCCATGTTGAACAGCGCTTCTTCCCGTAGTGGTACCTTGAATACTGACGTAAATTGCGGTTCTTGTTTCACCAGGAATGACGTGACTTGTTCTATTGATTTTGAAGTGATTGTTGCATCTGCGTTCTCTTCTCCACTCATAGAGACGTCTGATTCGGTGTGTTCCGATAATTTAACGCAGCCATTGTCTGCTATTTGGAATTAATAGTGTTGTAAGTGGCTCAAAGGGCTCTAAGCAATATGGAACTTAACATCCGAGGTCATCAGTCCCCTAGACTTAGAACTACGAGGGTAGTTCAATAAGTAATGCAACACATTTTTTTTCTCGGCCAATTTTGGTTGAAAAAACCGGAAATTTCTTGTGGAATATTTTCAAACATTCCCGCTTTGTCTCGTATAGTTTCATTGACTTCCGACAGGTGGCAGCGCTGTACGGAGCTGTTAAAATGGCGTCTGTAACGGATGTGCGTTGCAAACAATGGGCAGTGATCGAGTTTCTTTTGGCGGAAGACCAGGGCATCTCAGATATTCATAGGCGCTTGCAGAATGTCTACGGTGATCTGGCAGTGGACAAAAGCACGGTGAGTCGTTGGTCAAAGCGTGTGTCATCATCGCCGCAAGGTCAAGCAAGACTGATCTCCCGCGTGCGGGCCGGCTGTGCACAGCTGTGACTCCTGCAATGGCGGAGCGTGCGAACACACTCGTTCGAGATGATCGACGGATCACCATCAAACAACTCAGTGCTCAACTTGACATCTCTGTTGGTAATGCTGTCACAATTGTTCACCAGTTGGGATATTCAAAGGTTTGTTCCCGCTGGGTCCCTCGTTGTCTAACCGAACACCATAAAGAGCAAAGGAGAACCATCTGTGCGGAATTGCTTGCTCGTCATGTGGCTGAGGGTGACAATTTCTTGTCAAAGATTGTTACAGGCGATGAAACATGGGTTCATCACTTCGAACCTGAAACAAAACGGCAATCAATGGAGTGGCGCCACACCCACTCCCCTACCAAGGAAAAGTTTAAAGCCATACCCTCAGCCGGTAAAGTCATGGTTACAGTCTTCTGGGACGCTGAAGGGGTTATTCTGTTCGATGTCCTTCCCCATGGTCAAACGATCAACTCTGAAGTGTATTGTGCTACTCTTCAGAAATTGAAGAAACGACTTCAGCGTGTTCGTAGGCACAAAAATCTGAACGAACTTCTCCTTCTTCATGACAACGCAAGACCTCACACAAGTCTTCGCACCCGAGAGGAGCTTACAAAACTTCAGTGGGCTGTTTTTCCTCATGCACCCTACAGCCCGGATCTCGCACCGTCGGATTTCCATACGTTTTGCCCAATGAAGGACGCAATCCGTGGGAGGCACTATGCGGATGATGAAGAAGTTATTGATGCAGTACGACGTTGGCTCCGACATCGACCAGTGGAATAGTACCGTGCAGGCATACAGGCCCTCATTTCAAGGTGGCGTAAGGCCATAGCATTGAATGGCGATTACGTTGAAAAATAGTGTTGTGTAGCTAAAAGATTGGGGAATAACCTGGTGTATTTCAATGCTGAATAAAACAACCCCTGTTTCAGAAAAAAAATGTGTTGCATTACTTATTGAACTGCCCTCGTACTTAAACCTAACTAACCTAAGGACATCACACACATCCATGCCCGAGGCAGGATTCGAACCTACGACCATAGCATCAGCGCAGTACCGGACTGAAGCACCTAGAACCACTCGGCCACCGCGGGCGGCAATAGTGTTCTAGTGTAGTGCCATCCCTTAGTAATTATCACACAGTGGAGCAACAAGGGTACTACGGATTCTCTTCCGGTTAGTTAGATACAGCTGAGAGCTTCGCACGCAGCTGCACGGTCTGGCTCTTCTTTTTCTGATGATGATGTTCATCGTTCCTGGTTTTGTTTCTCACGTACCGTTGACTGGAGTGGGGATGGCTCCATCCCCCCGCCCCAACCCCTTCACGCAGAGGACCTCGAGGAGCCCCACTACTGGAGTGGTGTGAAACAGCGTTTTCAACCTGAGCGAGCAGCGTCACTCCTAAAAACAAAAAAAACAAAAAAAAAAAAAACAAAAAAAAGGCATAGAATCTGCACCTTCCGGTGAGAAGGATTCAAATCCTGTAGCTTCATCTCCTCCATCTGCCGGTGTTGTGAAGCGCACGCCGTGATGCGTAAATTCTTTTCCAATTACTTTTTCATGCCTTACATGTGTTAACTAGTACACTAAAGTACAGCACAGTAGTGTGCTCCTGTACTGATGGAGTATTTAGCCTCAAAAACCTAGTGGAGAAAAGGACAGCAAGGGGCCTTACAACCCACCTTGTCCTTGTAGACCTCCAGAAATCTTATGACACAGTTCCACAGAACAAGCTATGGACAAGTCTATTTGATAATGGTGTGTCACCGAGCTATGTGAAAGCTGTCAGACTCCTCTACCAAGGTTGTACAGCAATGGTTAAAGTGAGAAATCAACTATCTCAAGAGTTTGAGGTGACAAAGGGACTACGCCAGGGACGCACACTTGCCCCTACACTCTTTAAGATCTACCTAGAGGAGGCACTAAAATCATGAAAAAGGAAATGCGGAGGAATGGGTGTCCCTACAGCCGACGAGATCCTGTTCACTCTATTTTTTGCTGACGACCAAGTGTTAGTAGCTGGAGATGAGGAAGATGCAAATTACATGCTCCGCAAATTAAAAGAAGAATATGAAAAATGGGGTCTTGTCATAAACGTAACTAAAACAGAATATCTGAAAGTGGGAGAAAATACCGTGAGCGCCTTACAGCTCGGTTCTGATACTGTTAAAGGGTGTCATAATTTTAAGTAGGGAGTGACACTGTCGTCCAATGGTAGAAGTATGGATGATGTAAACAATAAAATAGGCCAGGGCAAGCGAGCCATAAAACAACTAAATGGTATTCTCTGGAACAAAAACATAACGCGTAGAACAAAACATACCATCTACCACACAATTATTGAAAGTATCACAACATATGGTGCAGAGTTGTGGGAAGTAACTCAGAGGCAGAAAGATCGCCTGCTGGCTGTCGAGATGGATTTCTGGAGACAGAGTTGTGGATACTCCAGACTTGACCATATTAGAAATGATAGGATCAGAGAGGCTATGAATGTCAAAACCACAATCCTAGACTACATAGAAAGGAAGCGCCTACTCTGGTATGGTTACTTACATCGTATGCCAGACACAAGATGGCCAAAACGGGTATGGCAATGGACTCCACATCAAAGAAGAAAGCGCGGTAGACCTGCGAGATGCTGGAAAGACGACGTCAACGAAGCAATGGCGGCGGGAGGTCTTAATGAAGGAGACTGGAATGACCGTGAACGATGGAGATTGGGATGCGAGAGGCGGCGGCAGCTGTAGAAATCTCGCTCATATATATACACTCCTGGAAATGGAAAAAAGAACACATTGACACCGGTGTGTCAGACCCACCATACTTGCTCCGGACACTGCGAGAGGGCTGTACAAGCAATGATCACACGAACGGCACAGCGGACACACCAGGAACCGCGGTGTTGGCCATCGAATGGCGCTAGCTGCGCAGCATTTGTGCACCGCCGCCGTCAGTGTCAGCCAGTTTGCCGTGGCATACGGAGCTCCATCGCAGTCTTTAACACTGGTAGCATGCCGCGACAGCGTGGACGTGAACCGTATGTGCAGTTGACCGACTTTGAGCGATGGCGTATAGTGGGCATGCGGGAGGCCGGGTGGACGTACCGCCGAATTGCTCAACACGTGGGGCGTGAGGTCTCCACAGTACATCGATGTTGTCGCAAGTGGTCGGCGGAAGGTGCACGTGCCCGTCGACCTGGGACCGGACCGCAGCGACGCACGGATGCACGCCAAGACCGTAGGATCCTACGCAGTGCCGTAGGGGACCGCACCGCCACTTCCCAGCAAATTAGGGACACTGTTGCTCCTGGGGTATCGGCGAGGACCATTCGCAACCGTCTCCATGAAGCTGGGCTACGGTCCCGCACACCGTTAGGCCGTCTTCCGCTCACGCCCCAACATCGTGCAGCCCGCCTCCAGTGGTGTCGCGACAGGCGTGAATGGAGGGACGAATGGAGACGTGTCGTCTTCAGCGATGAGAGTCGCTTCTGCCTTGGTGCCAATGATGGTCGTATGCGTGTCTGGCGCCGTGCAGGTGAGTGCCACAATCAGGACTGCATACGACCGAGGCACACAGGGCCAACACCCAGCATCATGGTGTGGGGAGCGATCTCCTACACTGGCCGTACACCACTGGTGATCGTCGAGGGGACACTGAATAGTGCACGGTACATCCAAACCGTCATCGAACCCATCGTTCTACCATTCCTAGACCGGCAAGGGAACTTGCTGTTCCAACAGGACAATGCACGTCCGCATGTATCCCGTGCCACCCAACGTGCTCTAGAAGGTGTAAGTCAACTACCCTGGCCAGCAAGATCTCCGGATCTGTCCCCCATTGAGCATGTTTGGGACTGGATGAAGCGTCGTCTCACGCGGTCTGCACGTCCAGCACGAACGCTGGTCCAACTGAGGCGCCAGGTGGAAATGGCATGGCAAGCCGTTCCACAGGACTACATCCAGCATCTCTACGATCGTCTCCATGGGAGAATAGCAGCCTGCATTGCTGCGAAAGGTGGATATACACTGTACTAGTGCCGACATTGTGCATGCTCTGTTGCCTGTGTCTATGTGCCTGTGGTTCTGTCAGTGTGATCATGTGATGTATCTGACCCCAGGAATGTGTCAATAAAGTTTCCCCTTCCTGGGACAATGAATTCACAGTGTTCTTATTTCAATTTCCAGGAGTGTATATATATATATATATATATATATATATATATATATATATATATATATATATATATGTGTGTGTGTGTTAACTAATTTAGGCATATACTTTTCTTACCATCAATGTGAAAGGGATAAGCTCTCCATTACGGTTTGCTGCCCCACTACAGCTTATTTATGATTCCCAAGATGATGTATGTTTGCAAGAAATATTATTTGGTGTCTTTTGTCTCCCAGGTATTCTACGTTTTTCTACTGTTGCGCTGGGAAGCTCTACTGGCATGGCAGTGCTTAATAGGGACGGTATATACTGTAGTTGACGGACTTTGAAACGCTTGGCAGTGGTCGGGGTATAAGGTGTAGTTTTTATGATCTCACCTTAATTTTTCTTTGTGTTTCCTCTAGATCTGGTAGTGCATATGACCGCTCGGGTTTTTATAAGGAAGATTCCATTAGCTTACTTCATCAAAGTCAGCGAAAAATTTTTGATGATAGGAGATTTCAACTGAGTCATACATCCTGCGGATGAGACTCCAAATTATATCTATTGTTGTGGCATCGTTGGGTCTACAGGATTCTTGGATCTGCAGATATCCCACATTAGTGCTGTATACGGATTTTACAACTACTTCTAGTAGTCGACTGGATCGCTTCTTTATGTAGCCAACTTTGGTCGCTTGTTCTTATTCCTGTCGTCTTCACTGACCAAAGTACTGTTTCAATGACTCATAATCACGTCCTGCGGTGGGTACATCTTTCATGCCCCATTTGGAAGCTAAATATTTTACATCTCGCAGACAGGTCTCTGGATGATGTCACTGGTGTCATATGGGAGCGGTTAAGAAATTCCGAAATGCATTATCCTCCACATATGGAATGGTGAACTGCCACTGTCAGACCTCAGCTTCGCAATGCACTCATGCATCTTAGCGCTGGTAAAGCGGCTGTTATGAGGAGGACTCGGCAATTTTATTATGCTGTCCCTAGTTACGACATTCCACACCTTTTCACATTTCTCAGACATCAGCGAAAACAACCTGTGAATGCATTAGCGTCTCTAGAACCAGTGACTGGGGTTAGGAGTCCACCGTTATTCTAGGACAGAATACATTGGCGTTTAGCTGTACACAATGTGTTTAATTTCAGAATTATTGTCAAAGAAGTACACGAATTTACATAGGTCGTGACATGACAATGCTAGGGCAGTTGTTAAGATAACGCATTACATCCTGTTAAGCCGAAATTACATTGAACACAACAATATAAAATTTAAGTAGAAGGTTCTCTACAAGTTGAAGTTGACCAATATTACGACAAATCATTCGATTCCGGTTCTAAATTTGGTACTATTTAGGATGACAATCAAGTCTACGGAGGATTGTTAGTTTTTGTGACAAGAGGAGCAACTGATTACTCAAGGTTGCTTGAGTTCACAGTGGTCGCAAACTGGTGAACTAACAAGTTTACACCTCTGCTAGCGGCATTTACCTTAGCCGCGATGAGCTGTCGGCTGCAGGCCTCCTCTCGCCCTCTGAAAACCCTATAAAAACGCTAATCAAAACCTTTATTGATTTTATCAGCAGAAACTGTCCTATGTTTCTCATTAAGCGATAATACATGCATTCATCCCTAGTCTGGAAATATGGCGACATACACATGCATAGGTGGAGCAGTGTGTGTACTACATTGCCCTCTCAGTTCTCGCAAGAACAGTTAACTACGTGGCTGTTTCATTTCTCCAATGTTGGAGCTCAATGACTCTTCAGCTAATTTCTAGCTGAATGTCAGCCGAAGTGAATGCAGTGTTCACCCAAAATTCCTCTTTTGTCGTCGTACAGAGCGTGATACGCCCCGTTCTTCACTTAATGCTGCTTCAAAGGAGACTCCCAGAAGTTTTCGGTCTTGTGTCTTTGATAGCAAACTGTCCCCCACTGGTCGCAGGTTCGAATCCTGCCTCGGGCACGGATGCGTGTGATGTCCTTACGTTAGTTAGGTTTAAGTAGTTCTAAGTTCTAGGGGACTGATGACCTCAGATGTTAAGTCCCATGGTGCTCAGAGCCATTTGAACTATTTGTCCCCCACCGGTGTCCTTTCGTGTTTCACGTCACGGCCCGCATCTCGTGGTCGTGCGGTAGCGTTCTCGCTTCCCACGCCCGGGTTCCCGGGTTCGATTCCCGGCGGGGTCAGGGATTTTCTCTGCCTCGTGGTGGCTGGGTGTTGTGTGATGTCCTTAGGTTAGTTAGGTTTAAGTAGTTCTAAGTTCTAGGGGACTGATGACCATAGATGTTAAGTCCCATAGTGCTCAGAGCCATTTGAACCATTTTTCACGTGACGGCTTATCCAGACTAATGAGAGTGTTCCTTTCATCTTGTGGGAACTGCCTCTGCCAATCGGTAAATGCTTACCTCAAACTGCTTCGAAATTTCTCCCCTTTCTACTCCTTCTGAGTTCATTCCAGCCAATTGGACATTTTTGCCTACTCCTGACACCTAAAAGTTACACCCAAACATCACAAGCGCACCACAGGCATTTCACATGATCAACAGCGTCTCTGGTCTGTTTGTATCCATCTGGAAATTCCTCCACGCAATTTCCTAAAGAATTTCTCTGTAGCAAGCAGTGCTGGCCCACAAACTTCTCTCCTCGCTGTATCGCCTGGCGCATTCATATTCCCCCTCGCCACCGGTCACCAACTCGTTTTTAAAAGCGTTAGAGTCTATTTGGGCTGTGATGGTGCAACTTGTGTCTACCCCCAAATCTGCTCATTACCACCAAAGCATGTCAGGTGACATACTCATCTACTTGTTACAACATATAAAATCTTTCATGTAAGGTGTGAAATTGACATTCATTCAATCTTCCACCATACATATCCTCCTCCTTCCATGTTCAGTTTTGCGTTGGGTCAATCAACGGTTGAGAAATTGATTGAAGTCAGAGCAAAATTGTTTTCAGCTGCTGACTGTAGCAATTGTTATATGTTTGTATTGACCAACTCTGGATTTTAGTATGGCACAATTTAACAGTTGTTCTTTTGTCTCTTTTTCGTTATTTTTGCACCGCAATTGATTTTCTGTGTACTACTGATTTGAGCACTAAAGTAATGTTTTTCCAAAATTTAACATGTTTTTACTAATTTTCTGATTTAATACAATTATTTAAATAACATGAAGCCCTATTGTTTCTATTTTATAGTTGTCTATATTTTAATTTTAAAATTAAACAAATTAGAGATTTGATATAAATTTTTACCACTTGTAATTTTTAAATTTGAGACTGATTTTTTTTACATCAAGACTTACGTTAAATGATGATGGAAATGTATTGAAATTGAGGAGACCTTCATTTAAAATTATCCTCCCCTTTTTCAATACTTGTGTCTGATTCTCAACCTTAGTTTAGCATGTCAGTTACAATTCAAGAAAGTTTTATTTCTCACAATGATTTCTTAATTTAAGCTATGCTTAACACCACCCTTCTCATAACTTTACAAGCACAATCCCATTCACCAACATATTTATATGCCCCTAAAAATCCTAAACTTAGGCATTACAACTTTACAGAAGATTTCAATTTGTCTTTTACAAATATATTAAACTTCTAATCCTACTAATTACCTTGTAAATATTAAAGTAACAGCATTAAATTGCAAAACCCTTTCTTCTACATAACCTACATTTTAACAAAAACACTACATACTGGAACCTTAGCCTCCAAAGAAAATGTCAACATTTGGTTTTCTTAACTTAGATGTGCTGTAAAATATGATATACAAGAAAATGTTATTGATGTGTCAAGGTTAAAAAAACTTAAAAGTATTGTTAACAAAAATCTGTTTCTTGCACAAAACTCTTCAAAAATTAAATATTTTTAAACAACAAAAAACTTCTTGTGTTCGTAAAAATTTTTATTTTTTCTGATTAATCTGATACTAGTCTGTCACAGACAGTCGTTTCTCATGTATCTTCAACGTGTTTCATTGAAGCCGTCATTCTCCTTTTCCTGCGCCTCGGCGTGTCTCCTCTGAGCATGGGATGGCGGCCATCAGTGAGAAAGATTGCACAAGATTTGCGTGTATTGTGCATGCTCGGTTGCCTGTGTTCCATTCCGCATGTACGCATGGCGAAATTAAATTAGAGATCTATTATTAGCAGCATAAACTTAAATTCTTCGTCAGTCCTCGAATCTTTATACCAATCCATCGTTAGTTATTTCGCTCCGTGTTTTCTATACAAACAGTCATCTGCCATCTCTCAGTGTGACATTTGAAAGTGTTGCAATCTGCCATAAGGAATATCGGACATTTGTATTGCTAGAACAGTTAAAATTGGATTTTTTTGTTCCTAGGTAGATGCAATAATGGTCTTGTATGGTAAGGGATTTAGAAAGCTTTCTTGATTTCTTCTGGTCCAGGCTCTTCTTTGATCCTAATCTTCTGTGTTGAATCTTCTTTTCTTGTTGCATCTTTCTATCTACTCACTTGTGCCTTCTTTCATCTCTGGACCAGGAATTGAGATTTAAAACCTGCTTAACCTCATTATAGTATAATCCGTTCTTATGGTATTTCCTTTCAAATCGTTGTGTACCCTTTATTGTATCAGGTTCTTCATCTGGATAGATTGGACAGGCTTGCTTCGTTCTCTTGCTTATTCCCATGAGTGTTCAGGGAAAGTTTCGCAGTTGTTGGATTCCGTATGGTATGACGATAGTTTCAGCCATTCTACAGGGTGTTACAAAAAGGTACGGCCAAACTTTCAGGAAATATTCCTCACACACAAATAAAGAAAAGATGTTATGTGGACTTGTGTCGGGAAACGCTTAATTTCCATGTTAGAGCTCATTTTAGTTTCGTCAGTATGTTCTTCCACCTACGCTCAATGGAGCACGTTATCATGATTTCATACAGTATACTCTACCTGTGCTTCTAGAACATGTCCCTTTACAAGTACGACACAACATGTGGTTCATGCACGATGGAGCTAATGCACATTTCAGTCGAAGTGTTCGTACGCTTCTCAACAACAGATTCGGTGACCGATGGATTGGTAGAGGCGGAACAATTCCATGGCCTCCACGCTCTCCTGACCTCAACCCTCTTGACTTTCATTTATGGGGGCATTTGAAAGCTCTTGTCTAAGCAACCCCGGTACCAAATGTAGAGACTCTTCGTGCTCGTATTGTGGACGGCTGTGATACAATACTCCATTCTCCAGGGCTGCATCAGCGCATCAGGGATTGCTTGCGACGGAGGGTGGATGCATGTATCCTCGCTAATGGAGGACATTTTGAACATTTCCTTCAACAAAGTGTTTGAAGTCACGCTGGTACATTCTGTTGGTGTGTGTTTCCATTCCATGATTAATGTTATTTGAAGAGAAGTGAGTTCTAACATGGAAAGTAAGCGTTTCCGGAAACATTTCCACATAACATTTTCTTTCTTTGTGTGTGAGGAATGTTTCCTGAAAGTTTGGCCGTACCTTTTTGTAACACCCTGTATATCTCGAGTTACAGAAATGCGCCTCTTCTTCTTCCAGTGAATTCAAACATTCGTTCGTTCTTGATGTAACATGTCCGCCGTCATTAGGTTTTGGTGGACAGCCATCGTATCTCCTTATGTCGCTCTAAACAGTTTGCAACAGGAGTGCTAAGTACCTAGCACTTAAGCAAAACTGTTGTTCTGAAGCTCGCATGTGACTTTCACATGAATAAAGATCGTGTTTTGGTATATGTTGACTGTATCCAGGGTTCGTCGTAGCTTCCCGTACTTTTGCCCAGATGTGTTATCCTCTTGGACTGTTGTTTTGCCGGACGGAGTGGCCGTGAGGTTCTAGGCGCTACAGTCTGGAGCCGCGTGACCGCTACGGTCGCAGGTTCGAATCCTGCCTCGGGCATGGATGTATGTGATGTCCTTAGGTTAGTTAGGTTTAAGTAGTTCTAAGTTCTGGGGGACTGATGACCACAGCAGTTAAGTCCCATAGTGCTCATAGCCATTTGAACCATTTGAACTGTTGTTTCCACCAAGGCATTTCCTTTCGTCATCTCGAAAGCTGACGTACCAGGCATCCACACTCAATGTTCCTTCCTCTCATGACTAACCGCTATATTCAGTTCAGCTGTCGATCTGACCAGAATAATGATGCATCGTGCTTGATGACGTCATGTATAATACACCATCGTGCACACTTTTGTCCATCTTACATCCTCAAATTTCTCAAATTTACATGGTATTACTACCTACCTTATCGCAACCCTTTCTCCCTTAAGATACATCACAAGCTGTACAAACACTAAACTACTAAGAGACTTTACAAAATTTCCGTATCTAAACTATACGTAAGATTCTCCTTATTATACTCTTCATAACTTTATATCTTTTTTACTACATCAACATCCGTCCTCATTCTATATTTACAAAAAATTTTTCCTCTTGGTATAAAGGTTATTGTTTCATCATGTTCATCACGACAGACAGTAAGAGGAAAATTGATGGTGATGAAAGTTAGTGTATTACTAGGCCTGTTTTTCCTCTAACTACAGGTACATCATATTATAAAAACTCCGCAACTTGACTCCGACTCCAGCGTCTTTTTCTTTGCAATCTCTTCTTTTCCGCATAAGCTGTAACAGAACCTCAAAATACAATATGTGTCTCCTTTACTTTTTCAAAACTTTCGCCACTGTACCATTGAATTGTTTTAAAGTTTATTCTTCTCAGTTGTAGTTATCTCTATCTCCTTTTTCTAAACAGTAAACTTTTATATTACCTTCTCCCCCTATAATACTGTTAATTATTGAAACCATCCCTGTGTTAAACTCACATCCCTCTGTCTACATCCTTCCAAGAAATAACATGTTTATTGCTTTCCTTAATAATTCAATTCTCTCTCTTGATTCTTATCTGCTAACAATCCTTTATATTTATTTCCCTAACATCACATTTAAATAGCAACTTGTAGTACCGTCCACAAATCATAAATGGTCCTCATTGTCCTCCAAACTATCTCCTCAACTAAATGTTCACCATCTGCGACGGAACAAAACACAAATGAATATCTCCTTCTTACCTAATTCTTTACTTCCTTCCTAATTCTTTGCTTCCTTTGATCCACAAAAAAATCAAATTCTTTCTACTTCACACTACATTTTAAGAGAGAATCCACCCATGCTAATCTGTATCTTTCTCCTTGCTTTCTACTCTTTCCCCATAAGACATTTCGTTTCCGGAAGAGTTATTTTAGTTCTTGTTTCATTGTTCTTCCTTCACAAGTATCGTTTTGATATACTGAGAAAGTTAACTAATTTACTTTATTGAGCTAAGTCAAATTAAAAATTTTTATTTGTATGGATTTTCTTAGCTTTACTACTCATTGACTTCTAGATTTTGCTCTTATTGGAATCTAGATATTTGATACAACTAGTTTTTCTTGTGGAGTTAATATTTGCTATTTTACCCTTTATGCAATTTCAAGTGATTCACATGGTGCAAGGCCAATGATTTTCCTGTTTTTGGGTTAACCAATGCCGTTCCTAAACCTCTTAGCAGAGGATATGTTCACTTCGAAAGGGAGCCTTTTGAACTGATAACTTCGTCCAAATGCGATAAAAGCCGTATACTTTCTACATTCATATGTAAGTTCTATTTACCAAGAACTACCCCTCAAATCAGGGGAAGAGAAAATCCTGGTCCCAAAGATCTTTTGTAAAAGCTCTTCCAATTTCTCTGGGCGATCAGTCTCAGGAACGATAGTGGAATTTATCTGTCGTGCGTCAATGACCAACCTAATGCGTCCTTCCTCCTTATCCACAATTTGCAATGGACTGTTGTATGTTGAGGTTGGAGTTCAATAATTCCATCATCTAGGATCTTATGTAATTCTAAAAATACATGTCTCTGGTAACACAGTGGAATAGTGTAAGGCTTGTAACCACTAGCCTTGAATTCGTATAGAAAATTTTTAATGGCACCGACTTTTGATAGAAACATCTTGGGGCATTTTGCGGCAATACTCCTTCTAATTCGGCTTAGTCTGTATCTGAAATATCCCTTACTTGTGGCAAATTATTACCTATTTCTTGATGAATTTCCCGCCTTACTTCGTCATCCGCAGGTATTGTTTCTTTCGCCCAACCAATACCGTGGAAGTCCCTCCTCCGATTAGTACAGATCCAGTTGCATGGTCAGTTGTTTATAACCACCTGGCATCTCTTCATGTCTGAGTTTTTCTTCAAAAGTAAGACGTACCTTCCCGAGCATCATATACTCTTCGTCCATACTCAGTGTGACACAATTTTGACACATGAAATCAGTTCCGATGATTATGGGCACAGATAGTTTCGGCACAATTGCCATGTTCGCTTCTATTTCATGCCCTGGCAGGAAAAAGTTACGCGCGTTTGCCTAGTAATCACCGCCGACGCACACACAATCGGTCCTTTAACTTTAACACATTGTTTCCGCAACACTGGTGGTGCATGTCCAGTGTCACATTTCCCAAAAAGTTCTCCAGAAATCGCCGTCATTTCGCTTCCCATATCGAGGATGGCATCTACAACCGTGTCACCTATCTCAACCCGAACGATCGATTGCACCTCATGAGGAGCTTTAGCTGCTTTTTCATGCATTAACGCCTCCTCTATTGAGACATATGTTAACCCGTCAGTGTGTTGGGCATGCATTTCCCATTGGTTTGCTACAGTCACCTTATATTTGTCATTACTCTTAGCAAAAAAAAAAAAAAATGTTCAAAACGTGTGTGAAATCTACTGGGACTTAACTGCTAAGGTCATCAGTCCCTAAGTTTACACACTACTTAACCTAAATTATCCTGAGGACAAACACACACACCCATGCCCGAGGGAAGACTCGAACCAGCCGCACAGTCCATGACTGCAGCACCTTAGAACGCTCGACTAATCCCGCGCGGCTACTCTTAGCAACTGTCATCTGAATTTTATCTATATCATCTGACTCGGGTATCAGTACTGGTATTGCCAATGGCGCATTATCCTCTTGGCATACCATTTCCCTCCCGGTTTCGTATAATGAACTACATCATCAGTTTTTGTACAGCTGCCTAGATTAACTGTTAACAACTCTTGTTCTTCATCCTCTGACGATTCCCAGTCAGTTGTCTCCCAGCATGCTGCTATTTCTATCTGATCATCCCCTAAACCTTCTTCAGAATCTTGTTGATCAAAGCTTAGTCTATTTGCATATTTAATTATTAAATTAACTTCATTTGGCGATTGAATCTCTTGTGACTGGTCTTCTTACCGTTGACCTCGTCAGATCTGTCTTTTACCAGGGTTTGGTGGCGTCAACTCGACTTCCTGTACCGGTTCATCTCGCGTGTGTTGCCCTGCTGAAGTCCGAATCTCCCCATCTTAATGCATTCTAGGCATTCCAGTTCCAACCGAATAACTTGGATTTTGTCGTGGAAAACCTGTAAGTCTTCCTGCTTCGCTTGCACAGTGATCATATCGCGAATTATAGTTACCACTATAATTTTTAGAACCAAGGCCATTTTGGTAATTCCATGGCTCACGAAAGCCATCGTTATTGTTTGATGTCTGTGAGTTGCCAAAACCATATGTATTATCCCATGGGCGATTACTATTCTTCCCAAAACAATTACCATTTCCAACATTACTATTGCCATTGTAAACATTATTAAAGTCTAATCGGTTGCTATTATTCCCCGTATCATTTGTTTCTTTCACTGCACGTTGTTTCTTCGCTTCATTTTCACTGAAGATTAATTCAGGTCTCTTAACATCCCTGTAAATGCCTGTATATTATCTCCTGCTGTGCCAACAAACGATTTCTGGTAACGCAAGGGTAACTTCATTGTACACATACGTATCAGTTCCCCATCACTGTATGGATTGTCTAAACACTGTTTCTTCTTCGTCATTCCTTCAAAAAATCTAACTGGTTTCTTTTCTCCCGAATTTTCAAATGACTCCTTCTCTAACAATTCATACTTAATCCTATTTTGGGTTTCCAGGGAGCAGTATCGCTTCAAAATGCAGACTTAAATTGTTCATACGACTGACAGTTCGTAGCTACACTTTGCGTGATTTCCACTATTGCGTCTTCCATATGACCACAAATGAAATCTAGTTTGTCGCTAAGTGGCCAATGCTCTGGTAAACCGATTTTGAAATGATGTATAAACGTGCGGGGGTGTAAGCCGTTCCCGCTTCCTTCGTAATGTTGGAATGTTCTGACTGTCAAAAAATGATGATTGTCAAATTTTTCTATTGCGCAGTTTGGCGTTAGTGGTATCGCAGCATTCTCCGTTCCCTTCAACTGCGCCATGTTTCGCTTTCTTCGTACTACCCCAATTAGATCCTGCGACGACGTATTTGAGTCCCATCTAGCATTGCATCTACGCAGTGGTGTGCAATTGTCTAAACCGTACCGTTCCTCGTGTATCGGACTGCAACATACGTTTAAAACCTGTTTAGTTTAACCACCCTTCATTTAAGCCCTTCCAGTAGATATTTTGATATGTTGTATAGCATACAAATTCGTAGCGATGTATGGGTTTGGAGCCGTACAAAGTTATTACTCCTGCCGAAATGAAGTCTTTATGAGTCCATTGTGAGTTCACAGCAAACCATTCAGCATCTTTAATAAATTCCTGTTCTTTTTCCCTACAGACCCGGGTGTTATTTTACACTGGCTGTCACTTAGGAAAAGTTCCTCGAATGTTAAAAAATTATCAGCCCATAACAGATATCCAAACGGGAACGCTATGAGTGATCTGATTGATCGAATGGGCCATATTTTGTTCTGGTTGAAAGCAGCTGCTAGCGCGTTGATGGCGGATGTCCCGTTCGCTGTCCGTTCCGCCAGACGAAATCTGCGCCGGCCAGAGATGAGTCGTGGTGGTACTGCGCTAATCTGCGCTCTGTCTCGGAAACCGTGTTGTGTGAACCTAGATTTTTCATCATACCAAACGGCGCACTTAGGAACAATGTACTCGCTCTACTGCTGACCCTAAGTTTTCTTGAGTTGCTGGAGAACCCCAGTCTGACAATGATAAATTATTTCGGAACAAAATACGTAGTAGTGGCCTTGTTCCGAAAGCCTCCAATTGTCTTGGTGTAATGCTTGTTTTTGACTGTCTAGTGACGTCCATCATATCTTTTGCAGTGTTGTTTGTTGAGAAATTCCCCAAATTATCTCTTATTTCACGACAATAATCCAAATACGTTACTTATTAATACTACCTATATTTCTTCACGCGATATTTTAATCGGAAACCAGTATCGAATAAAGTGACGCAGGTTTATAGAAAATAATCACGTTAATTATTCATGTTGTCTAGGCTGTAGCTTCCTAGTCGTCTTTGCTGGCACACCCATATTTTCATATCTTTTGTTTATCACCGTGGAATATTGCAAGGCTTTTTTTCTTGCAATGGTAATATGTATGCATCAAGACTTGTCGGACCATTGGCCACAACTAAAGAAGGATTATTGAAACAGTATTAATAACTATGCTAGTGTTTCACTATTTTGTGGTTATGAACTTCACTGTCTGTGGTAGTCTTAATAAGTTAAATACATGAATTAACAATGTTTTCTGTGGAGAATAATTTAGTAAGGTAAAACTGTAGTCTCTAAACAAAACTAACCCCTTGTGTTTCTTAGCGACTGACGGAATTTGGAGACGAAAACCCTAAAGTAAGATCAGGAGGATTTGTAAACAGCCATAACTAAAACGCTTTCATATTACCTTCGAAATAAATAATCACAACTCCTATACACAGATAACATTCTTCCATCTACCAAGACTCACAGCCACAGTGTAAGCTCAAACGACTCTTTGCGGCTTAAAACTAAAACAACTAACGAATATCAACGGCAGCTCTTTTTACGACGTGCAGATGACAGCAGCTTCGAAAAGGAAATTTATATCGTAGAAATTAGGTACAGCGTATCACGAACACAGACTTCAAAATATTAAAATGGTAACAAGAGAAGTGAGAAAAGATTAAACATGAAAATACAGCAAATTGATGTTGGGACTGATGCAGAGCAAACAATTTCAACGCGGTGAAATATAAGTCACTTACAGTTGTCTCTCTTTTGTCAATCTATCCTACCCTGTTCTCATACATAATTCTATGATGCTCGGGTTAACTGCAGTGTAACACAGATTTCGGAGGGAGCTCCATGACACAGTGATCATAATTAGCTAAAAATCTAATATTTAATCTATTAACACCTTGAAACAAAATGTTCCTGATGGTCTTATGTCTCTTCGCCTTGTAATTAGTATAATAAAAGAAGTCCACAAGTCAAAGAAATCAGTAAATTGATAAAAAATGCTATAAGAAACTCTAGAATCTAATTTAATTCGCATAAATTTGTTACAAAGCAACTTGAATGGATTACATTACTTATACCAATACAATGTCATTACAGTACAAAAGTAATTGTGCGATAATTGAGTACAGTTAACAACAAATCCAAAGTGGTAGCATTGTCAAGACAGGGTTCTTTACTTCTCTTGTGAAACCACTAATTATACTAGAGCTGCGAGTTTTAGTTTGCGACTAACTTCTTATTCAGTTAGGCCTTGTATCAACAAAACACATCAAATTTTCGTTTACCCTCTTTTCTAAAGTAAATGCACATGCATATTGCCTAATGAATAGAAAAAGAAAGGTTGTAACGTTTACAAGACAGTTCTTTGTCCCACTGTTACGAAACCGGTGCTAACTTTTCGTGTGAAAGTATTACTTGGTAACAAACTTCTGAGTCCACTACAGCTTACAGTGAAGAAAAACATAAGACAACAGACATACGTTTAACGGGCTTGATAATGTAATGGCACAAACACTGCGTACAAGTAATAATAAAACGAAATGACAACACTAATGAGAGTTCAATTGACTGTCTTTGTGAAATACTGTTTCTGGATATATAAATGTTAGTTGGTTATCTCTTAATACTGAACTGAAGCAGCTGCTGTATGGCTGTTGATGCCATATTTGCGGTAGTGTGTGTGTGTGTGTGTAAGTTGTGTGTGTGTGTGTGTGTGTGTGTGTGTGTGTGTGTGTGTGTCTATGGGTGTTGTGTTGTGCGTGTGTTTGTGAGAGTGTGCGTCAGTGTTTTGCTGGAATGGGGGAGGTGGGAGTGAATAGAGACTGAGAAAATTAGATAAGAGGTGCAGAAAAGAATGGTAGTTAACCATCCTCAGTGGCATTGAAATACTTTTTTGTAATGCGAGATACCAAATGATGGTGGAATGTTTTCCATAGGGGTATAGTGATTATAGCTATAGTAGTAAGGGTCGTGTCTGCTACACCCTTAAGGATGATAATCACTATAATCTCAATCATTACTTCTAGCACTAATCTTGATACGTCTTTGTCGTATGTCTCGTTGAACCTTGGCTGTATGGTCCCCTGGGTATCTAGTAGAGCTTGTTCTGTAGTCAGATCAATCTCGTCGTACCGCTGTAGGTCGCCCTTTGTTTCATCTGGCAGTGTAGCATCAGGGATGGGCAGCATTTCTCCAGCTAGTCGATCGTATTCAGCAGAATCCCTGAAAATCGGAAAAGTGAAATTCCTACCCTTTCATCATGTTGTTTATAATTAACCTTCTCAAAATATTATTCGACAGTAGTTAAAAATTAGTTAACTGATTCAGGTACGTCGACGGAACACTACTGAAGTAGCAATACTATTTTTTAAAAACACGATTGCCTAAATAATGTCAAAAATATTGAGCAATATTTGTTGACTGTTAATTTTTTTCCTAGTGTACTATAGCAACATACTCGAATAGTAATGTGATGCAAGAATACAACTCTATAAGAAAATCTTTAAAGTTCAATGTAATATGCTGGTATATTGATACGGAACTATGTAATATGAGGAAATCAGAAACTGAGTCAAACATAATTATCGCTATAGGTCCTAATCTCCTCGTTCGCCCCCCTCTCTGTCGACCTCTGCCTCCCCATCTCTTTGACCATCTCCTACTCTTCCCTCCTCTCATTATCCATCTCCTCCTTATTCCCCACTCATTGTCCGTCTCCACAAACGAAGTCTCGATTGAGAAATGAACTAACTTAAAATGAATGGGTAAATCGGATGGGATCATTAGTATAAGAGGTACAGGAAAGGCCTCTTCAGCTGCTGGATCTGTGTGGCTAGTGTCTTCAAGGACAGTATTTCTCACAGGTTCGATCAGTGAACGGGCAGGACTGCAAAGTTTGGAATGATTAAGACTCCATAACAGTATTCTAATGATAGGTAAGTAAGCATAAATACGACATTACTCATTCCCCTTAAAACTGATTGCGGCGAAGAAAACAAATAAGCACACTATTGTGCCTACAAATTTTGTTTGAAAATATATATAAAGAGAAAGAATGTATGCGGAAGAAACAGTATATCTAATGGTTCAAATGCCGTAATAACAAAGTTAACCGACTGTGAGGAAGAAAACTACACCGTACACTTACACAGCATAGCATTTCCTTTCTCGCAGTTGCTTTTAGCATAAAATCTGCATTCTGTTGTTTAAAAAGTATATAGCTTATGGCTGCGTGGGTGTTAGTAGAGTATCATTTAACTATCTGAGGTAACACGCTGGAGAACTTGTCGCGATTCTTGCTAACAACGTGTCCCCTTTATCTACTAATTATATATTACATATATTCAAAAAAATATACGGCCAATATCTATCCGAAATTTTATTAGTGTCGTGTAAAAATAGGAAATAAGTTGGTCAAGATTTTTCCAGAAGCTTACTAACGAAGGTCCCCTTTGTGAATTACATACATATATATGTACTATATATATTAAGAAATATATGTAGCTCATGCCATCTGATCGTTTATTAGACTATCGCGTATAAATTTCGAGTAAATCAGTCAAGAACTTTTTGAGTTTTTCGCCAATTAAGATTCCCTTTTGTAGAGTCAAGAAATTTTCGAAATTTTTTTTGTAATAAGGTTCCCCCTAATATACTACATACATACTTATGTATTATATTTATTAAGAGTATATATCATATGTCCATATGAAAATTTGTTAAAGCATCGTGCATAAGTCTGAAGCGAAGAGAGAAAATATTTTCGAAATTTTTGTCTTTGTTGTTGTTGTGGTCTTCAGTCCTGAGACTGGTTTGATGCAGCACTCCACGCCACTCTATCCTGTGCAAGCTTCTTCATCTCCCAGTACATACTGCAACCTACATCCTTTTGAATCTGCTTAGTGTATTCATCTCTTGGTCTCCCTCTTCGATTTTTACCGTCCACACTGCCTTCCAGTACTAAATTGGTGATCCCTTGATACCTCAGAACATGTCCTACCAACCGATCACTTCTTCCAGTCAAGTTGTGCCACAAACTTCTCTTCTCCCCAATCCTATTCAATACCTCCTCATTAGTTATGTGATCTACCCATCTAATCTTCAGCATTCTTCTGTAGCACCACATTTCGAAAGGTCCTATTCTTTTCATGTCCAAACTATTTATCGTCCATGTTTCACTTCCATACATGGCTACACTCCATACAAATACCTTCAGAAATGGCTTCCTGACACTTAACTCTATATTCGATGTTAACAAATTTCTCTACTTCAGAGACGCTTTCCTTGCCATTGCCAGTCTACATTTTACATCCTCTCTACTTCGACCATCATCAGTTATTTTGCTCCCCAAATAGCAAAACTCCTTTACTACTTTAAGTGTCTCATTTCCTAATGTAATTCCCTCAGCATCACCCGACCTAATTCGACTACATTCCACTATCCTCGTTTTGCTTCTATTGATGTTCATCTTATATCCTCCTTTCAAGACACTATCCATTCCGTTCAACTGCTCTTCCAAGTCATCGGCAAACCTCAAAGTTTCTATTACTTCTCCATGGATTTTAATACCTACTCGAAAATTTTCTTTTGTTTGCTTCACTTCTTGCTCAATATAAAGATTGAATAACATCGGGGAAAGCCTACATTCCTGTCTCACTCCCTTCCCAACCACTGCTTCCCCTTCATGTCCCTCGACTCTTATAACTGCCATCTGGTTTCTCTACAAATTGTAAATAGCCTTTCGCTCCCTGTATTTTACCCCTGCCACCTTCAGAAATTGAAAGAGAGTATTCCAGTCAACATTGTCAAACGCTTTCTCTAAGTCTACAAATGCTAGAAACGTAGGTTTGCCTTTCGTTAATCAATTTTCTGAGACAATATTTTTGTTAACATATTTAAACTACGACCTGTCTTTATAGAGAAGTAGAGATTTATACGCAGACTGTAATAAAAAAAAAATGTAGCTTATGTCTTTACGTACCTTTATTGCAGTATCATGTCAAAGTTTGAAGTAAAATGCTGGAGAACTATTCGAAATTTTTGGTAACAAATTTAAACGACGCCTTACTTTTATATGGTAGTATAGACACAGGTTTTTATACACCACGTGTATTTAAAAGTTGTGGAGTCCATGTGCATCATAACGTTTATTGGAGTATCATGTAAATCCTTGAAGTAAAATGGTCAGGAAAATCTCGATTTTTTTTGCTGACTACGTTTCCCCTTTACATAAAACATATTTATGCACAATATTTATTTAAAAATATGTAGTCTATGTCGGTCTGAAGGTTTATTACAGTAACGTGAAAAAATTTGGAGTAAACTGGTCATGAACGTCTGCCGGATTTCGCTAACAAGTACTTCCCTTTATATATAAGAGTAGCATATCCCTGCAGGTACGTTTATGAGAATTTCGTGTGAAAATTTGGAGCAATTGCGTCAATAACTTTCCGAGATTTACGTTAACAACCTATTTCATGTGCATAATGTATATATAGTTATATACCATACATATTAAAAAAAATGTTTAGCATGTCCCTCAGAATGTTTATGATAGAATCATGCAAAAATTTGAAGCAAATTGGTAACTAACTTTCAACGTTAAACTCTGACTTGTCTTCATGTAGCGTAGAGATATAGATTATATTTATATACACATATCGTATATATTTAAAAAAATAAGTAGTTTACGTCTTTCCGAGCAATTATTAGACTATCATATAAAAATCTGAAGTTAACTGATCAACAACTTTCCGAGAATTTTGCTACAAACCTTTCCGTTTTATATAGTTTATACCATATGCATTAAAAATGTGTATCCTATGTTCTCTTGGATGTTTATTAGAGTATCGTGAAAATTTTTGAAGTAAAACGGTCAAGAACTTTTCGAGATTTTTGGTGACAAAATTAAACTACAACTCGTCTTTATATAGTGTTGTAGAAGTGTAGATGATGAATGCAATCAGCAAGAATTATTACACGACAACACTTGCCGTGATAGGCAACAATTTCTCCCAGTACTTCTAGTGACATTATGCAACTGACACCCAACAAGGTATAGAAAAGCTATAACATCAGCATCACATACACTTGAGTGTTGTAAAAAACTGACCTTCTGAAGATGACTCAATAAAAGCCATGAAGGATATAGTGAAATGAATAATCCGTAGTAGTGACGTGATGTGTGCTTTGTGTTTCATACGAACGTGGGATTTAGGGCCGTTGTTCAAGCTTTTAATAATTCATTGGTACTGGTACCGTGTCATTCATGTTGATGCTCTTATGTGACATTTCGACCTACTTGCCGAGGCTTTCTTCCGAGAATTGGCTGCTCAAAGCGTTTACCCAGTTCCCAGAAATGTGCCTCCGCAAGAATGCCGAAACCTCAAATCAGAAGATGGAGCAAGAACGTCGCGGTACAACGAGGACTTTTAACGACATGTGTAGCATTAGTTATTCAGTTTGTCCAAGTCACTACATTAAGTGAAGAAACAATACGAATGTTATCAAAACAAAAAGAATATAAAATATCAAGCGTTTAGAGTATATAAAACATGCCTAAAAATTCTAATCTGGTGAGATGGCTGCATGACGTACAAGCTGAATATTAAAAAAAATAGAAACATCGTTCTCCAGATTATTTTCTCGTATGTTGCCCTCATTGTGCCTTACGTTGCACTATAGGGCTGCATGTGAAGATACTGAGCACAAATCGTCTTGTAACTCTACAGTGTCTATACACTAAACGTAATATCATGCAAGTGAAAACAAATTGAACAGAAAACGAAAAAAATGGCAACACTCACTCACTGTGACGATCAGCAGGCTTATATCCGGGAACATCAATAGTGATGTTGTCAGAACTTGCCATAGATTCTTGAAATATGACCTGAAATGCTGAAACAGAAGGGAATATGTGAGAGAACGTTCTACATGTAGTATGCCTAAGTACGTTCGTGACGTTAACTTATCCATGAAATTTTTAACCGGGCAGTAACTATTTCATCTGTAGTTTTCTACCAAAAATTACGTAATTATGTCGTACATGTTATTTCTGTTAGGAAATAAAGTGCTGTTCCATAAGTAAAACATTCCTCAAATTACGCACACAGCTATAACAACAATACAGAGCAGGAAATGTTGATGTCAATACAATTATCAGTTCAAAAATATTCATTACCAAATTCATAATGAAGCACGTAATTTTAAGTGAATAATTAGCGGCTTACAGTGAAGTTGTATCTACCTGAATAGTACACATTCGTATTGCCCTTTCGCTCAATAAATTCTTAAACTGTCAGTCTGTTCAAGCACTTGTTGCTGCGTCTAGTTTCTATTATAAAACTACAAAAGCAAAGGTTTAACTATTACTTCTGAAACTATCTTTAAATTTAGTCATAGTTTGAACTTTACAATTTCAGAATTATGAAAGTCAGCACTGAATTCTGAAACAGCAGCAGTTCGACCTACTGCAATTTACGGTGGAGCATTCTCTGTAGTTACTACTTCTCTCGTTGCCGTCAAGTAAAAGCAGACCAAGATGAGAACACAAGAGAAGCAAAGGGAAGCGATCTGATGCAAGTTTCAGGGAAAGTTCACATCATTTCAAATTACGTGGAATATTTTGGTATGAATATTTTCAACAAACAGAAAAAGCTAATCTGGGAAAAGAATGACTACAGGGAAGACTGTAATTGGTGGGTTACATCTGGAGAGATGGGGCTACCAAACTAGTTTATGTTCACCATCCTCAAGAACATCCGATGGAAGGCCGTGGTTATTGACGACCTGAATTCTAACATCAAGACACCTAAATCTACAGGAAGCGTTAGATCGAAAGAAATGTCGTGCATTGACCCAAAAAGAGGACACCGCTGCAACGAGACGGCGCTTCTTCCCTCCTTCATTATACAGGGTATTACAAAAAGGTACGGCCAAACTTTCAGGAAACATTCCTCTCACACAAAGGAAGAAAATATGTTATGTGGACATGTGTCCGGAAACGCTTACTTTCCCTGTTAGAGCTCATTTTATTACTTCTCTTCAAATAACATTAATCATGGAATGGAAACACACACCAACAGAACGTACCAGCGTGACTTCAAACAATTTGTTACAGGAAATGTTCAAAATGCCCTCCGTTAGCGAGGATACATGCATCCACCCTCCGTCGCAAGCAATCCCTGATGCGCTGATGCAGCCCTGGAGAATGGAGTATTGTATCACAGCCGTCCACAATACGAGCACGAAGAGTCTCTACTTTGGTACCGGGGTTGCTTAGACAAGAGCTTTCAAATGCCCCCATAAATGAAAGTCAAGAGGGTTGAGGTCAGGAGAGCGTGGAGGCCATGGAATTGTTCCGCCTCTACCAATCCATCGGTCACCGAATCTGTTGTTGAGAAGCGTACGAACACTTCGACTGAAATGTGCAGGAGCTCCATCGTGCATGAACCACATGTTATGTCGTACTTGTAAAGGGACATGTTCTAGAAGCACAGGTAGAGTATACTGTATGAAATCATGATAACGTGCTCCATTGAGCGTAGGTGGAAGAACATACTGACGAAACTAAAATGAGCTATAACATGGAAATTAAGCGTTTCCGGACACATGTCCACATAACATCTTTTCTTTATTTGTGTGTGAGGAATGTTTCCTGAAAGTTTGGCTGTACCTTTTTGTAACACCCCGTATGTATGGTAGACACGACATCGGTCGTTAAATTAAGCGTTTACACCTACCATTCTAAAGCAGCCGAGTAATGTCCATGGTAAACGCCGATATTTCCACGGATGAACACGCGGTAATTTTGGGGGAAAAAAGTGAAGGGGTTTTCGGCTGTCGTAACGTAAGTGGTTGTCAAGGAAGTTACCCCATTGTATCCCCGTAAGTTGCTAAAACAAGTGATAGCATAGTAGCCGATAAGAAATTTAAACAGAATGTATAGTCCAGAATGAAATTTTCGCTCTACAGCGGAGTGTGGTCTGATACGAAACTTCCTGGCAGATTAAAACTATGTGCCGAACCGAAACCCGAACTCAGACCTTAGTCTTTCGCGCGCAAGGGCTCTACCAAATTTCTGTTGATCCTCTCACTCAGTTTTTTATAACAGAGGGCTGCTAAGCCTTTAACCGAACATGCTGAGCTACCGTGCCGGCGTCAACTGAGCTATCCAAGCACGAATCACGACCCTTCCTCACAGCCTTACTTCCGCCAGTACCTCGTCTCCTACCTTCCAAACTTCACAGAAAGTCTCCTGCGAAACTTGCGGAACTAGCATTCCTAGAAGAAAGGATATTGCGGAGACACGACTTTTGCCACAGCCTGGAGGATGTTACCAGAATGAAATTTTCACTCTCGAGTGGAGTATGTGCTAATATGAAACTTCCTGACACACAGTTTCAGTCTCCCAGGAAGTTTCAGAATGTATATTCTTTGGTCATTTTAAATTATCTAGCTGTAACGTCGCATTTGTTTTTTGGCATTGAAGTTAGATGGCGACGTAGAAAACTTCCACTGTCCACTCGGACACCGTCATAGTGCAACAAAACTATGATTGGTTATCTGTAACATTTATAGTTTGTTGCCTGACCTGGAACAGAATCAAATTTGCTTGCATGAATCATCCGCTGAATTATGAAGAAACGCCACCAGCTCAAAAGTCAAACTCTGAAACATAGTTTACTCACTTAAATATGTCTTCTTCCTACGATTCTGCCAGTGGTGGTAATTTTATAATAATGTGATGGCTAATAATTTTAGATTCTTTTCGTTCTGTGGTGTTCCAACAACAATTGCCATCACATTATCATTATTCTTTGCTTAACGGCGTCCTCATAATTTTATCTAAGAAGAACAAGATGCTGAAATTCTTTTTTCCAATGTAATTGGTTCTGTCCGATTGGAGACGCGTCATGTTAAGCGACGGATGGCTTCCACGAGACACAGAAAATTATTCATATCTCAGAGAACTGATGGTCACCATCTGAATAATTTTAGGTAGGCTGCTTTGATATTTCATTATGATATTCAAAGCAAACATTTTTGTGTTATATAAATAATCATGAATGTGATACTTTTATTGCGGAGCTGAAGTTACATCATAACAATGAAATGTGTGATTTATGCAAGAAACTGGTCAATTACTTAAGAAATGAAGCAGTAGAATATTTGCTACTATACTTTTATTCGTAATATTAGTCTGAGACTGAGAATTAGAAATGAGGACAAAGAAATGTCTGAACATATGCGAAACCATTGACGTATATCAGCCAAAATTAGCAGTCAAAATAGTGCCTTTGACTAATATCCTTCGTGGGGCAGAAAACTTGATAAGCGCACTTACAAGAAATCTACCGAAAAATGGTTGGGGGCACTAGTTCATCTATGCTCTGAAGCACGGAGTGCAGGAACTCATTTTAATTTGATAACGTGTTGTGACAATTTTATCAATAAATGCTGAGTTGAAGTAAGAATCAACGAACTAGAATCTTGCCGAAAATTATGATGCCACACCCATAAGACAGTTCAACAAATAGGTAAGTGCACGTTTAGTTTGTGATATAAATTAATTTTCGTCGCTCATTCTGTATCTTCGTAAGTACTGACTCTGTCACTACTATTTGAAAATTATTACCATGACAGGGCATCTACACAAAGAACTGAACAGATTATGTAAATGTGAAGAAGAAACTCAGTAACCTTTAATGAAGAAACCACCGGACGTCGTTATACAAAACGCTTCAGCGACCATCACTTACGAAATAAATATGGGTTTGGCGAAAATTAACTAGTTTTAGTAAAAGTACACTTACCTAAAACACGTAGGAAAACAGTGAGGCAATCCATCTCTCCTGCGAGACACGCTATAAGGTTATACGTTTACACCAACCACAGGGTAACGTCTGCAGTGTTCAAAGAAGAATAAGGCAAATCGCTGCTGTGGCTTCCGTTTGGAAACTGAAACGCTTCTACACTGGCGGGCGAGTCCCACGGTGTGAGTCATGCCTGATGGCTGTCGGAGCTCATACTGTCGACAGTGACGTCACGTACATCGTTTGACTGGTATTGTGCAGCCACCTAAGGGAGCTGTCTTGCGTGTTATCTCGACAACTAAGTGAAAGAAATTCCACCCAACTGACAACAGAATGACGCGCTTTTCACTGTGTTTATCTTCGTTTGGAAATAAATTTGACTAAATATTGTTATTCGTCATACTCGTACCAGTGTTTAAATTACATATACGTTCAAAAGTCTTTAGCAAAAATATTACAAAATGGGCCTGTTTTGGATCAACAATCACTAGATGTAAATATATAAAACTGCAACCAGTCATTTTTCGAATAATTATTTATTACCCCATGCACCAGTTTTCGAACCTTTTGAGGTTCATCTTCAGGGTCATCTGTCGCAAGCCAGCACCCACCATTATGCTAGAAATAATAATGTAACGTCCAGAAACCATCTGAAGATGAACTTGAAAAGATTCGAAAACCGGTTCATGGAATAATAAATAATTATTCAAAAAATTATTATGGAAGGATCATAATTATTCAAAATTTAGTACCTATACAGATGAATTCTTACCTTGTGCAATGCTTCTTAGTGATGACCTAACTGAAAGGCATTATAAAATTGTAACCAGGGATGAAAGTTTCCGAAAAACTGCACGGTGTGGTGTTGGCTGTTAAGGCGGTGTTAAGTAGCTGACGTCGTTGCTGTATCAGAGGAAATGTTGCACGCCTTTAGACAAAGAGTTAGCTACGTGTAAGCGATGTGGAAGATGGGTGCGCGATTCCTTAATTACTGTACAAAAACGAATTTTTCGTCAACGATAGGCTATTTTCATAAGAATCAAGGTAACAGTGTGAGTCGTTTTGTAACTGTCTGTTACATTGATCCACCAGTCTACACCAAAAATGAAATAGCAATCAAAACTGCAGGGGAACCCCATAGCCCTGTATCAGAGGGATGATATGGACTTCACATTACCATTTTCTTGGAAGCGAAAGCTATATTTTTCATTAACTTGCAAACACTAAAACAGTAATGATGCAAACCTTCTGGACAACCTAAATGAAAAAATACGCAATAGAAAGCCTGTATGTCAAAATCTAAGGCATGTTCCTCCACACAAAACAGCTTTCGTAATAGGGTACATAGTGCTTTGATGTGCCATGTGCTGCAATATTCAGTCTGTTGACTAAATTAGGAATTCTTCGAATTTTACTTGTTCTTACTGACTGCTTCAAACAAATTAATTTATCTGAACTTGCAACTTGGTGCACGAAATACTGTAGAGAACTCCTTCTGTTCTATTCTCTGACATAAAAGAAGAACATCATCGGTTTACTAACAAACTTACTCAACTATATAACAAATATGCCCCGTAACAGCTGAAAACTTAAGGAAAAATCCTTCACATAGGTAACTGAAAAACTGAAATAGATCATGCGTCTCAAAGACGCTGCACATCGGGCATACAAACTACGCCTCACACCTGAAAATCATATTAATTACAAGTAGAAGCGGAACAGTCGTCAAGCTGTGAGAAATACTAAACATAGACATGCCCATACATAACGGACAACAGATATGCACCAGTTCTCCTACGGAAAAACCTGCCTGGTCTTGGTATAGGCAAAGTAAAAGGAGCTGGTCCTCCCAATTATCCCAGCCAATCTACTGAAACGTTAATTCACGTAAACTACAACCACAATTAAATCACAAATGGAACAGCGATTCTCAGAATATTTCATGATGGTGGACAACTGTAGCCACGAAAGATTCTATCCACAGCATATTGCTTGCACCACCGTCAAAAAAGCCATCATACTTATTGGATCAGCATCAACTGGAGACGATGGCATGACATTCCAAATGATAAAGCTTATTATTGACCCACTACTGCACATTGTAACAGATACTTTCAACCACTACTTACGCACAAATGTTTTCCCTAAGGCCTGGAAACAGGGACTAGCGAAGCCATTACCTAAAATGGACGCTGCGTGCACGCTCTGATTACCGACCTATTTGCAATCTTCCTGAAGTGTCCAACGCCTTGGAATGCAGAGTCCACTACCATCTAACAAGCTACCTAACTTCAAATAACGTACCAGAAGTATACCAATCAGGTTTACATAAGCACCGCAGTACAACACTTGCCTTGATGAAGGTGAAATATGACCCAAGGCTTCACATGGATGCAAAAGAGGCATCTGTCATCTGCTTCTTAGACTCTAGCAAAGCCTTTGACACTGTCGACTATGACATTTTAATTGCGAAACGTAACAGCCTAAATTTCTCGCCAATTGCAGTGCAATGGTTTCACTCATACCTGATTGTAGCCAGCAGTGCGTCATGTTCGGCACCATAAAGTCACAATGGAGGCACGTAGTATCGGTCTTCCCCCATGGTTCGGTATTAGGTCCTATACTCTTCTCGTTGTACGTAAATGATATGAAACAAATTATTTCCTGCTGTAAGTACCACATGTAAGCTGATGACTTCTAGTGGTATCTAAGTGCAAAACCAATAAACCCGAAGCCAACAGTTAAGACCCACAATACCGATCTGTGTGCACTGTTAAAATGGGTGCAGGATACCGAGTTAAAATTCAACCGTCGAAAACTCGAGTGGGACTGGTTGGTCATTCTGGGCTCATTAGCCCCAAATGTGGGAGATCTCCACAATATTTAACCTTAAATGGGACAAATATCTTTTCTCCTTCAGCGAGGAGACTAGGAGTAATAACGGATGAAAATCTAAATTGGTCTGAGCACGTAACTGCAACGTACGTGAAGGCATCAGCATCTCTCCATGCCCTGCAAAAATATAAAAAGCTCTTCCATCTTGATCTGAAAAAGAAACTTGTACAGACACTTACATTTCCAATGGTTAATTAAACCGAAGTTTTCCTGCCAGGTCTTTCTCCGGAAAGCACACGGTGACTGGAACTCGTTATGAATGCCTGTGATCGTTATATTTGTGATGTTTGGCTCTTTGATCACATTTCACCATCATATGGACGACTATCCTCGCTGCGTGCAGACAAGCGCAGAGATTTCCATACCTTCTGTCTTCTCTACTGTCTTATCACTGAAGACTGTCCCTTATATCTCTCCTCGACCTTGATGCTCTTGTCTGAACAATTTTGGCAGAAACGTCCACTGCCATCAGAGGAAGATCATTTCTGTCTCACTCCGTCGTTCAGGCATTTTCTCGAAGTTCTTCTCAGTAGCAGGAATCCGTCTCTGCAATAACCGACCGCGTTGTATGAGAGGTCTGAATAATATCTCCTGCTTCAGAAGACAGATAATGACATATTTACCAAAACAAGAATAATGATCACCATTGTCCCTGTACACACTGGTTACCCCACATCCCTCATCCCAACCTGCTCTTATTACTGACATTACTATTATCATTATTATTATTATTATTATTATTATTATTACTGCTGTTAGTGGGAGAAGTTGCAGTTGTACAAGCAATACCAGTGTTTATTTTATTAGTTTATAGTCAGAGTTACCTTACTCACAATGGAACTGAAGACATTCAAGACATTTTGATACTAGTTGTCATACTGAAATCATTATTTCTTAGACAATTATGATTTAAAAAGGTACTGTATGTGCGAAACTGAGTTACGATGTAAGAGAGGGCCTGAAAGCCCCAATCACATAAGGTTAAATAATTAAATAAATAAATACTTCTAAAGAAGCTGGTGATTAAATGATTTTTAAGTCCAGTAACTCATTAAGAAGGGAAATTTTGGCTAAGGAAAAACGTTCCATCACTCATTGCCTGTGTTGCGCTTATCTGATCGTAAATATACCAGTTTACAAAATTGACGAGAGGACGTGCAAAGTATTTGCTACAACAGTCCACATATGATGTCCACAAATACTGCTGAGAGTAAAACAGAGCTAAGATATTGCGACCCAATCGTCAACTGTTCTCAAAAACGTGGACAGCAATCTTTAGCACCAATTAAAGGATATTATTCATAAAGTAGATATTTTTGAACACAGAGTGAAGGCTTTTCATTTGATATACTTGATTCGCTACAAGAACAAACAAGTCGATTTTAATGTGTTGGTGATTAAACATACTAGAACATTTGGAATAGTAGACAATTCGAGTCACATATCAATATTCTAGGTGTGCTTCACTATTATAACAAATTTTATTCACCAAAATGAACAGG
This sequence comes from Schistocerca serialis cubense, assembly GCF_023864345.2. Lineage (NCBI taxonomy): Eukaryota > Metazoa > Arthropoda > Insecta > Orthoptera > Acrididae > Schistocerca > Schistocerca serialis. Next base: position 775,863,637 of record NC_064640.1, read on the forward strand.
GATTTTCATGAAACACTCGAAACAAAAATAGTTTACAGAAGAACTTAGAATGCAACGTATAATAACTCCGAGAAGTGCAGAACACTTGCAGGCTACTTCAAAGGACAACATAACTGCCATCCACGAAAAGAAGAATTTCGTTTTGATAATGTAACCCATATACAGCAGACTCAAAGCCAACAACAATAGAGGAAGTCAGAGAAATCGTAAAACAACTCAAAAAACGAAGTATCAGGAGAAGGCAGTACAGTTGCTGAATTGTGGAAACAATCGAGTGACAATATTATTCCATTGCATAAAAAAGGAAAGAAAACTGATCCTAATAATTATTGAGGAATATCCCTCTCGCTAGTGACTTATGAGATCTTGTCGATGGCCCTATTAAAGAGAATGAAGGAAAATTCAAATCACAACTAGGGGAATATGAAGAAGATTTCGGAAGGGAGTATCTTGTGCAGAGAAAATACTACACATAAACAACATGATACAAATGAAGAAAATCAGAGACATGAAATATGTGATAACTTTTGTACATTTTAAAAAACTGATATTACTCAATTGGTATGACTACACTAATCAGAATTCAGAAACGAAAAAGGATTCGACAATAAAACAACAGAAATATTCAAAGCAAACACAATATCGAAGGTAAAATTTATGGGGGAACTGTCAAAACGTATTGAAACAAAATCAGGAGTAAAACTGGGAGATGGTATATTACCTCTAAATTTCATCTTCATGTTAGAGAAGGTAGTGGGAGACTGGAGTAAATCCATCGATCTTAAGGGTCTGCAACTTGGAAGAGACCCAAATAAAATCACCACAGACTCTCTAGCTTTATCAGATGACATGGCATTAATTACTAACCCATTGAATAATGCCAATGAACAAATCGCAGAACTACAGGAACGAGACGACAAAAGAGGACTAAATTATCATTTGAAAAAACACGCTACAAGATCAATGCCTATGATGCCCCACTAAATCTTGAAATTCATGATAACACAATATCTAAAATAAACTGTTTTAAACAGATTACAAGCAATATAAAAGATAATGCAATCAAGAAAATAGAGTACATCAAACGGAAAAGGCATTCAATGTGATAAAGAACATTGATAACAAGAAAAATTTGTCCTGGAGCATAAAAATAAGGCAATATTAAACAGCAGCAAGGCCTGAAACACTGTATGCAACAGAAAAACTTGAAGTAACACAATTTAGGCATCTTGAAAAACTGGAAAAAGTTGAAAGAAGAATTCTAAGGAAAATACTGGAATGTAAAAGTAATCGCAATGTTGAATACATATTAGGATCGCATAGAGAGTTCTATGTGAAAATGGAAAAGCTAAGTGATGTAACGAGCAAAAGAAGACTATAGTTTTATGGATACGTCCACCGAATAGATAAGAACAGACTAACCATACAAATCTTCAGCTTACTAAACAGCTACAAGTTCAAAACCACACGGTTCACTGAAATTGACAAATACAGGAAACAACAGAATGCTTTTAGAAAAGCAAAACAAAATGGAGCATGTCAGTAAAAAAAAAGACGTCTGAAAAAGAAAGAAAGTAGGCCCAGGAAGAGTGGGGACGACACTCTTGAAGGATGAAGCAAATCTCGGAGCAACTAAAATTAAATGCAGAGAATCAAAACTAAAGTTTATTTATGGTGCCTAGGAAAGTGTTTTTTGAATAAATAAATAGATAAAATTAATTGAATCGTGCAGTAACAAGGTTCGTTTATCTAATCCAGTAATCATGATACAGATTTTCTGTGGTTTATTCGCGTAGTTAAAATAAAAATAAATGTTTAACCATTATTACTTACATTAATACACAGGAAATCAATAAGTACAATTTCCCACATCCAGACCAATAAAGCATAGGATAGTATGAATCTAAAACAACCCTATCATTTAACGCATTATAACATAGAGAAATGGTTACCGGCGTACTTCATTTTAGTATTTGTATAAACGTTTCTTACACAGGATTGCAGATCAACTAATCTGTTCGTTTTCCGACGAATGGAATAGTTGTTTCTGTCATTTTCTGCCCACTATCGTTATCGGATCTCTCTTGCCACATTTTTGCTAAATGGATTACTTGAAAGGTGCGGTGTATAGTACTAAAGTGGAAACACGTGATGCTTAATAAACTCATGGAAGATCTCCGCTGAGCAGCCCATGTCTTCCAACATGGGTGGTATTGTAGAATGATGTGTACAATAGAATTTTGTGTGGGGATGAAGAACAGTGGCCACTTATCATGTCTGAGTTAAATGGCCAGGTTAGAATAGTGTGCCTTTACTAACCTGATGGTATCTTTGGCCTACATCTGGGCCATGGTCATGGAGGAACAGGTGTTTTGTTGCTAAAAATACATCGATGAATAATAATCAGCTTAAACCTAAGTTATTACAACAAAACTTTTTAAATACCAACAATTGTACGGGTATGTTTATGCATTTGTGCATTCAACTTCTGTCTGACCATTGCTCTTTTCGTTTTCCCACATGAGTTTCCTTTATCTAAGAGCCTGATCAAGCACAATTGTAAGTTTACCTCGTAAAGGGAGAAATGTGTTTGTTCACCATTCTTGGATTTTCTAGTTAGACGGTTGATTCTTTTATCATCAGCCCAATCAGTTGCATCTATATTTCCAGTCTGCGAATTATCGTGACGTAATGTATGTAAAAGGCTTTTGCACATAAGACATACATAGTTTCCAATTCTGAGAGTTTGCCTGAGCAGATCGACCATCTACAGTCATCATCAGGGAAAATGGATACTCCGTCCTGCAGATCAACAGCTCGTTACAATAAAGCAGAAAATCAGCAGCGGAAGAAGGAGGATAATACGCCGGCAAAGTCAACATATTTTCTTCTGATTGTTGTCAACGTCTATGATTTTCTGACGAGACATTTTTGTACTGGCGAAGGATGAGTTATTATTGAGAAAGACTTGAGTATACGAAATTCCTTGCCATTGTGGTATGGCTTACATACAATGATGAGCCAGAAGAAAGCAACCACATCCTTAATAGCACTTTGGTCCATCTTTGGAACACAATACAACAGCAATTTTTTGTGCCACGAATTTGACACGTACTTGGTAATTTCCTGGAGGTTTATGGTACCTTATTTCTGCTTATAGGTCACGCAGTTTCCGTATGTAACGGGAACTGTGGCTTCTGGTCGCAGAGCTGGCGCTAGATGGCGTCACGGTGCGTTCCATCAGGTTCAAGTCCTCAGTGTGAGTTTGCTCTCATACTCCATTCTACATCTACATCCATACTCCGCAAGCCACCTGACGGTGTGTGGCGGAGGGCTACATCTACATCCATAACTCTGTCCTAGTGACACGAACTACTATCCTGATGGGAGATACCTTCATCATCGGAGTAGACATCGAGCATGAAGGAATGCAAGTGGTCCACAGTAATGTTCAGGTAATCCACAGCAGTCTTCGAGCCGTAGATTAGTAACACAAGTGATTAAATTACGTTATCGTTGTAGCTTCGCACCCAAAGGCAGGCCATAGGTCCGTGGTGCAGTACGTATTTCGAGTAGCCGTTCGTCTAGATGACAGTGCAGCTGAACACCACCATGGTCCTCGTATAATAAGAAAAGTCAGCCACATACGCCCATGCGACGCAATTCCATTGATCCACAGTCTAATCTCGATGATCCCGTGCCAACTGCATTGTTGTGCAGTGTATCTAGTGCGTTCGTCAATCGTGTCATGTCGCACTTTTCAGTTCTGAGCCCACAATGAACGTGTAAAGATGACTAGAAAATAGTGTCTCCCGCCAAGTGCGAAGTCCTGCTGAGGGTTTCAGCCTGATTAGCCCACACAACGTAACTGTCATGGGTCTCCTTCTTCATGACAATGCTCCGCTATACATTTCAGAGGCAAGAACGAAGCTCCTGCAGCGTTTTCAATGGGAGGTGTTTGATGACCCACCATACAGCTCAGACTTGGCTCTCTCTGATATTCAACGCACTTGATGCGCTGACTATGACAGTGCTTCTGCACAGAAAACGCGCTGCAAACTAGGGTAGGGAATTGATGAAAAGCACAGAAGGCTCCTTTATGTGACGAGGGTGTTGGTAAGCTGGCACAACGCCACGACAAATGTCTAAATCTGAGCGGCGACTGTGTAGGGAAGTAGCTGGAAGGCGTAGCTAAATGTTGCAAATAAGGTGTTTCTCTGTTGTTTCCTTTTCGCGACCAGTCGGAGGTTGAAAATAAAAAAAAAAGTAGTCCTCGTACTTCCCTTGCTGCATCACGTATCCGCCCACGCTACCAGATGGCACTCGGACTTGCAGTGTGTAGTGATCACATGGTTCTGACTCATTAGTGTAGGTCACACCAAACGTACTATTCGAAAATGTTGTGTAGAAAATCTATACTTCTCTTACCGTTGCAAACCACAAGGTGCGCATAGCAGAACATTGTATACAAAGCGGGGACATAGAGGTGTAATGGCGACTGTTAGTGCATTTTGGGTTCGCATTAGTAAAGAGACCTTGGAGATACGCACGGCAGAAACCTTACTAACGGCGACAGAGGCTTTCGGTTTTGTAACGCGTTGGATCCCATTATTTCCTTCATTCGCCCTCGGCAAACACGATGGAACACGCAGACGGCCACTGCATGCAGCACCCATCTGGATGCTTGGTTTTCACGATGTCTTTCACCATATATGACGTTTGAGCCGTGTGTGGCGCGTGTTCCCGCCATCATGTATTTTACACCCTGTTTTTAACGTACTTCCACCTCACTACGCTAATTTAAATTACTGGTGTCACTGAGTAACTGCTTTGCCTGACCGTAACCAGTGCTAGCAGCGCGTATCGATATATCCCCTCTCGTAGTACCTTTGGTCGACTGTTATTACTTCCCGGTCCTTGTCTGTCGTAAGCGAGTTCTGATCGCGAGTCTGGGCTGCCAGTCAGTTGGAATGCGTCTGCAGCGCAGTCGGGACCTGCCAGTCAGGGAGTCGAATGCGGCACTAGTACAGTCGGGTTGGAACCCCAGTGAGCTCTGCGTCGACATGGCTTGCCCGACCATTGCCGCGACGCATCACTTGAGCCAGGCCCACGGTCTTGGTGGATCTTTGGTCGGTCGTCCTACCGGACGACCCGTTTTGGCTCGCCGACTGTTCATGAGTCGACTGTGTCTGTGTGCTTCGACTTCCGATTTGTGTTCGTGAGTGCTTAGTTATTACTGGGTATCGTTCAGGTCTTGTGCAAATGTTTGGTAGGTTGTGTGTATAGTTGGTGTTATTTCCACTGACGACTATTTTGATTTTGTCGGCATTCTGAAGGATTCGGTCGGTTGCTGAAGACCAGGGAAGTGATCTCCGCGCAGTGCAGTCGTCTGGTGCACTGGCGGTCCCTGCCAGTGTTGGAACGCATGTGGAGCTGTCACATCGCTACGAGCTTCGTGGTTCACCGACCCAGGATGTCAAGGTTGAGTAGTGGTTTCAACTACCCAAGCCACGTGCATTCATGTTGTGGTTCGTTTCGGTGGTTCGCAGTTCGGGAGGTTTTCCTGTGGGCAACACCGAGTGTTTCTATTGCTGAAATTTAGTCGCCATGCGGTGCAATTAACTATATTGGTTGATTACAATTCGAGTGCACCAGCGGAATTTTCTGCCTTGTGGCCGTTAGTGTTCTGGTTACCTACCCTGGCCACTAACGTAATTTCAGGCAATGTCCTTTCCTCACCTGTTGTCGCTGTCCAACATGGTGTGTAATTTTGACAGCTAATATATATTTCATTGTAGATCATCACGCTCGTAACCTTTTGTGTTTGAGTTCTGATGTACTGATTGGTGGCAAGCACGTCGTTGTGTCGGTCGGTCCGTGGCTGTCCCATTGTTGGATTCCGACGGATCAAGTGCAGTTTGGCTCACCACCTATCTCACCTAAGTGAACGAGGGCAGACCGAGCTCCCTGGAGGCTTCTGACTGCCGTTTTCTTTATTGTCCTCACTGGTGTATAATTCTCTGTTCATAACCTATCACAGCCAATGATTTAAAAATTCTTGTTTTTACTGAACTTTATGCATTTTGAATTTTGGAAAATCAATTGTGGGCCTTAAGCCACCTAAAACCTCATTCTTGAAATTACCCTTTAAGCAAAGACATTGCAGCCTTCTGCCTTAAAAGATCATGGTAATATATTTTAAAATTTTCAAATTTAATTGTGGCCCTCACCCGCTTGTATTGCATGTTGCATATGTTCTATCTGCTTTTGCTTTGAGGCTTTCTAGCCTAGCTGTGATACCATATATATTTTAATTATTTTGTTTGCTATTTTAACTGCATTTTGATTTTGTTGACTTTTAAGATTTCTTATTTGGA